>NC_083342.1:69571852-70315550 GCF_019175385.1 Lycium barbarum
ATTTTCTGCCTCCGGAGATGAGGCGGGCCAGAGTTGATAGATTCCTACACTTGAGACAGGATGGCAGAAGTGTTCGAGACTATAGTCTCGAATTTGATTCATTGGCTAGGTACGCGCCCGCTATTGTAGCTGACATGGCAGACAGGGTCCATCGTTACGTAATGGGGTTGGATAATTACTTGATTGATGGTTGTATGGCAATGGCTTCTCAGCCCGGTATGGACATCGCTCGAGTGCAGACATATGCACAGGGGGTTGAGGGTCGACAGAGAGGGCATCGATTTGATAGGGATCAGGATAGGGGTCAGCAGAAGAGAGTTAGATCAGCTGGGTATTCTGGTGAGTTTTGGGGCGGGCAGCCCCAGCCGCTGCACAATAGATATCCTTCTCAACCGGCATGGAGTGAACCTCCACGATTCACTGGTAGAGGGTTTGATAGCACAGGGTATTCAGGAGCTGGTCAAAGCTCCATGACTTCCGGTTTCCAGATGCACAGGGACTCAGGCCAGATGAGGCCATCTATACCATAGTGCCCTCGGTGTGGCAGGCGCCATCCGGGGGAATGCCGCCGCATTACTGGTGCTTGTTTCTCTTATGGCCGTCAAGGCCATACTATGAGGGAGTGTCGATTTGGGGGTGGTGCAGGTGGTGCAGCTCAGCCTACGGGATTAGTTGCTGGTTCTTCTTCTTCAGTTGCCATGCGTCCTCTGGGAGAAGGTATTCCGACGCCAGCAGGCCGTGGCAGAGGCCGTGGAGGGGCTTCCAGTTCTGGCGGTCCTTCAAACCGCTTATATGCTTTAGCTAGCAGACAGGATCAGGAAGCGTCGCCAAATGTGGTCACAGGTATACTATCGATTTTCTCCCGAGATGTATATGCATTGATAGGCACAGGCTCCACACTGTCACATATTTCTCTCTCTTTGTTGTAAATTATGACGAGTTTATAGTAAAAAGGAGTAGTAGTATGATTAAGATGAGAGTACAGAGGAAAAAGAATTGTGACGGATGCAAATGTATTGGTAGGACAGGCTGTGAGGTTGTGAAGGGTAAGATTGACCAGGAAGGGTGAAAGGTTAAGTATGCTTAGGCAACACTAATGTAACATTCGAGAACGAATGTTCTAAAGGGGGGAAGAATGTTATATCCCATATTTTCATATATTGGGACGTTTAAAACTAAACGTGACGAGTTAAAGACAAGACTATTTTAAGATACGGAGTAGAGATTTTAACTTCCGGTTTCGTTTCAAGTCATAATTCAACTACAATTTCGTTTGGCATTGATATATTAATGAAAAGTGGGATTAAACTAACCATTAGTGGGATTGGGAACCAAAAACAAAATCTGCCCATATTGTTTTCCATGTGTAGCCTAGATTAGTGCCATGGTCAAAGGTTATTGATCCAAGATTAGTGTGGTACACATGTCCAAGTCTTGTAGGGAATACACATAATGAAAAATCAGATTTACTCCACAACTCACTACACCATTTCAACACTTACAAGTTAAGAACACATAGAGAGAGAAAAGGAAACTCTTGACCTAGAGTTAGTCGAAAGTGAGGTCCAAATTTGTTCCAAAAAAATCAGTTTTCTTCCTCAAATCAACTCCTCATTTAGTGTACAAGAATATGTAGTAGTTGTTGAAATGAAACCAAGAAGTGAAGCACCTCAATAGTGTTGAAAATTCGTCCAAAGTGAAGAACAAGATTGTAAGGTAAGAATGCTTATTGTTCTTGTGTTTCATGACGATTTGAATGTATAGTTCATGCATGATTGTTGTTGGATTGTTGTTGTAGTTGAAGTAGAGAGTAAGCCATGAGTATTGGTGAAGTCATGGTTGATTTCATTTTGCTTGTATTGTTGATGAATTGAATATGTATCAACATAAGTAAATGAACAAAGGTTGTAGAAGTTTGTTTGTGATGTGGCATGTTGGATATTGGACTGTTTTTCTAAAAATTAAAGTGAGCCATGGGTTGAAGACTCTAATGAAATCATGTCTAATCTTCTTGTACATGTATTGGAAATGGATTGAATGTGTTGTAGTTTGGATAAAAAGATGAAAATCATGAAGTTGTTGGACTAGTGTTAAAGCCGTGTAAAGGGACTGTTTTAGGGGAGATTATGGACTGTTTTGTGCCACATTTTGATTGTTGTTGTTATGGACATTGTGGTGTATTGTATGCATGTTAAATATGTGAAGTAAGGTGCTAAAGAAATGAATTATGTTGAAGCATACAAGCAGTCCAAAACAGTGGACTGTTTTAGTGCTAGAGGTGAAATTGTATATGTTGAGTTATGATTCTTGTCATCAACGTTTAGTGGAAGTGAAGCATAATGATTCAAGTTGAAATTGATATGAATTGTGGGCTGTTGTAAGAATGGAAATGATGCTAAAACAGTTCCAAGAATCATGAAAGTAATGTCATTAAACATGTTGTTATCGTTGTAAGGTTTTTGCGTCGACAAGGTAGTTGTTTGCGTACGAATTTGGTGATGTATTTGTCGTGTGGACAGCTGGTCATAACCTACTGAAAATATATGAAAAGAAGGCATGAAATAATGTGTAAGAATCATAGGTGGTTTGCTTAGTATGTTCGTAAATGTTTGCAAGAATTCCGAACATTGTTTAGGGACTGTTTTAGGCGTGTTGTTGATTAGGGACTGTTTTGGACGTGTTGTGGTTAGGAACTGTTTTGGACATGTTGTATTCTTTAAATTGGAAATACTAATGATAGTTAAGAATATATATTGTATTTACGTTGTTTGGGTTGTTGTAAAGTTGTTACACGAAAACGTTAAGGCTACGGATTATTAGGAGTAACTTGAGAATGTAGTAGCCGTATGTGAATCGTTATGGAATGTTGTGAATGTGGGCTCTTTGGAATGTTATGTGGGCTGTCCGGATTGGTATTGAACATATGATTATTGATGTTGGGGTGGTTGTATGTAGTTGATTTGAATGCGAACGAAACGTCGCCTAAATGTTTCAAAGGGATTGTTGACGTTAAAGTACGTATTGAATTCCCTCGTAGACTAATTGTAGCTCTTGATATCTTGATATAGGATAAGTGTTTTTGGGCAGCAAGTACAAGCTATAATACGACTAAACGCTAAAGGTATGTAAAGCCTATTCCTTCTTTCTTTTGGCATGTCCTAGACGTAAGTATGAAACGATATGAACCTTGGGGTAAATTCTATTCTCTAGTTCCATGTATGACTTATGATTCTATATTTTATTAAGGTTGTTGTCATGTGCCTACAATATAAGTGACTAATGAATAATGCATGAAAGTTCCTATTCTTAAAGAATTGCACAACTAGTGACATACTTGACTTTTAAAAGCTACATCATGTTAAAGTGATACATGTACATGAAATCTGAAACGTTTCTTGTAATAGTTTGTTATGAGACTTAAAATGAACTGAATATGAATATTATTTTGACACTTTAGAGCTGGTTAGTTGCTTATCCATTGAGTCTAAAAAGATGAATTGCATATATGTGGTTGCTCATTATTCTGATCGTGCTTACCGCTATATCCTTCACTGAGTCCCGGGCCAGGACACGTTTTCATGCGCATGTTTACTACATTATTCACCGAGTCCCTCATTAAAGGGCCGGGACACGTTATATATATATATATGATGATATGATGATATGATAATGTGATGATATTATGATATGGAGATGGCGGCCAGGAGTGCATATATTCCTTATTACCGAGTCCCTCATTAAAGGGCCGGGACACGTACATGTTTATGTTTACGATTCTATGATTATAATTACCGAGTCCCTCATTAAAGGCCCGGGACATTATATATATGTTATATACAGAATGATTATGCAGCTTTGATTACAAAACTCTATAATGACATTGATATGAGAATTATATAGATGGAATATGTTCAAAGGCAAGTTTTATGAAAATTTTGGTTGTTGCATTGAGTCCTACATACCTTGTCTCAATATAAGTCTATTATTATGTTTCAAGCTTTACATGCTCAGTACATATTCCGTACTGACCCCCTTTCTTCGAGGGGATGCGTTCATGCCCGCAGGTGCAGACGCTCGTTTTGGAGATCCGCCGGCTTAGGATACCTATTCAGCTATTTTGGACTGCTCCTTTGTTCCGGAGCCTAGCTTGTGGTATAACTTCCTTTGTTGTATATATAAGTGTTTATTCGGGTACGGCGGGGCCCTGTCCCGCCATATGATACGGTCATTACTCTTAGAGGTCTGTGGACATCGGTGTGGGTCTGTTTGTAGTTGTTGATGCGTTTTACGTCTATGACTATGTTTGGGGCGTACCCATTCGTAATGGCAGCCTTGTCGGCTTGCATATGTATGTATGTTTGATATTTTGTATATCGTGGCAGCCTTGTCGGCTTGCGTAGTAATATATATATCTATGTGGTTATTTAAAAGTGCAACTCCTCAGGAGACAGGTGCCTAAGACACATAAAACTTTGACAGATTTTAAATAACTCCCTATGTTTTTATATACAAATGAGATCATGACATGCTAATTGCAAATGACTACAGTTAATAGATAATATGAGTGTCCAACTCGGGCACTAGTCACGGCCTAGGGGGTTGGGTCGTGACAGAAGTGGTATCAAAACGGTTCAATCCTCGGAGTGTCTACGGACCGTGTCGAGTAGAGTCTTGTTTATCGATGTGTTGTGCACCACATTTATAAACAGGAAGCTACAGGACATTTAGGATTTCATCTTTCCTTTCATTCTAGATCGTGCGATAGAGCAGTATTATCAGGATAATCTTTCCCTAACAGATTGTTATGTTTACAGCTATGCGTGACGCAGTACAGTTATTGACCAGGTTGGTGTCGGGGCAGGCTCGCAGACACGGGTTAGGAGGTGATTATGCGGAAAAACACGATAGTTCGAGGGTCCATGATTTCTTGACTTGTAAGCCCCTAGAGTTCTATGGGTCAAAGCAAGCAGAGGATCCACAGGATTTTATCCGACAGATGTTGCGTACGTTGAGGGTAATTAGACCTACCGAGACTGAGTCCGTTGAGTTGGCATCATAGCAGTTGCGTGATGTGGCTGTTAACTGGTACGAGTCCTGGGTATTATCTAGGGCCGAGGATGCTCCTCCAGCAGTATGGGACGAGTTCGTGCAAGCCTTTTTGGGTCATTTTCTGCCTCCGGAGATGAGGCGGGCCAGAGTTGATAGATTCCTACACTTGAGACAGGATGGCAGAAGTGTTCGAGAGTATAGTCTCGAATTTGATTCATTGGCTAGGTACGCGCCCGCTATTGTAGCTGACATGGCAGACAGGGTCCATCGTTACGTAATGGGGTTGGATAATTACTTGATTGATGGCTGTATGGCAATGGCTTCTCAGCCCGGTATAGACATCGCTCGAGTGCAGGCATATGCATAGGGGGTTGAGGGTCGACAGAGAGGGCGTCGATTTGATAGGGATCAGGATAGGGGTCAGCAGAAGAGAGTTAGATCAGCTGGGTATTCTGGTGAGTTTTGGGGCGGGCAGCCCCAGCCGCTGCACAATAGATATCCTTCTCAACCGGCATGGAGTGAACCTCCACGATTCACTGGTAGAGGGTTTGATAGCACAGGGTATTCAGGAGCTGGTCAAAGCTCCATGACTTCCGGTTTCCAGATGCACAGGGACTCAGGCCAGATGAGGCCATCTATACCATAGTGCCCTCGGTGTGGCAGGCGCCATCCGGGGGAATGCCGCCGCATTACTGGTGCTTGTTTCTCTTATGGCCGTCAAGGCCATACTATGAGGGAGTGTCGATTTGGGGGTGGTGCAGGTGGTGCAGCTCAGCCTACGGGATCAGTTGCTGGTTCTTCTTCTTCAGTTGCCATGCGTCCTCTGGGAGAAGGTATTCCGACGCCAGCAGGCCGTGGCAGAGGCCGTGGAGGGGCTTCCAGTTCTGGCGGTCCTTCAAACCGCTTATATGCTTTAGCTAGCAGACAGGATCAGGAAGCGTCGCCAAATGTGGTCACAGGTATACTATCGATTTTCTCCCGAGATGTATATGCATTGATAGGCACAGGCTCCACACTGTCACATATTTCTCTCTCTTTGTTGTAAATTATGACGAGTTTATAGTAAAAAGGAGTAGTAGTATGATTAAGATGAGAGTACAGAGGAAAAAGAATTGTGACGGATGCAAATGTATTGGTAGGACAGGTTGTGAGGTTGTGAAGGATAAGATTGACCAGGAAGGGTGAAAGGTTAAGTATGCTTAGGCAACACTAATGTAACATTCGAGAACGAATGTTCTAAAGGGGCGAAGAATGTTATATCCCATATTTTCATATATTGGGACGTTTTAAACTAAACGTGACGAGTTAAAGACAAGACTATTTTAAGATACGGAGTAGAGATTTTAACTTCCGGTTTCGTTTCAAGTCATAATTCAACTACAATTTCGTTTGGCATTGATATATTAATGAAAAGTGGGATTAAACTAACCATTAGTCGGATTGGGAACCAAAAAAAAAATCTGCCCATATTGTTTTCCATGTGTAGCCTAGATTAGTGCCATGGTCAAAGGTTATTGACCCAAGATTAGTGTGGTACACATGTCCAAGTCTTGTAGGGAATACACATAATGAAAAATCAGATTTACTCCACAACTCACTACACCATTTCAACACTTACAAGTTAAGAACACATAGAGAGAGAAAAGGAAACTCTTGACCTAGAGTTAGTCGAAAGTGAGGTCCAAATTTGTTCCAAAAAAATCAGTTTTCTTCCTCAAATCAACTCCTCATTTAGTGTACAAGAATATGTAGTAGTTGTTGAAATGAAACCAAGAAGTGAAGCACCTCAATAGTGTTGAAAATTCGTCCAAAGTGAAGAACAAGATTGTAAGGTAAGAATGCTTATTGTTCTTGTGTTTCATGAAGATTTGAATGTATAGTTCATGCATGATTGTTGTTGGATTGTTGTTGTAGTTGAAGTAGAGAGTTAGCCATGAGTATTGGTGAAGTCATGGTTGATTTCATTTTGCTTGTATTGTTGATGAATTGAATATGTATCAACATAAGTAAATGAACAAAGGTTGTAGAAGTTTGTTTGTGATGTGGCATGTTGGATATTGGACTGTTTTTCTAAAAATTAAAGTGAGCCATGGGTTGAAGACTCTAATGAAATCATGTCTAATCTTCTTGTACATGTATTGGAAATGGATTGAATGTGTTGTAGTTTGGATAAACGGATGAAAATCATGAAGTTGTTGGACTAGTGTTAAAGCCGTGTAAAGGGACTGTTTTAGGGGAGATTATGGACTGTTTTGTGCCACATTTTGATTGTTGTTGTTATGGACATTGTGGTGTATTGTATGCATGTTAAATATGTGAATTAAGGTGCTAAAGAAATGAATTATGTTGAAGCATACAAGCAGTCCAAAACAGTGGACTGTTTTAGTGCTAGAGGTGAAATTGTATGTGTTGAGTGTTGATTCTTGTTATGAACGTTTAGTGGAAGTGAAGCATAATGATTCAAGTTGAAATTGATATGAATTGTGGGCTGTTGTAAGAATGGAAATGATGCTAAAACAGTTCCAAGAATCATGAAAGTAATGTCATTAAACATGTTGTTGTCGTTGTAAGGTTTTTGTGTCGACAAGGTAGTTGTTTGCGTACGAATTTGGTGATGTATTTGTCGTGTGGATAGCTGGTCATAACCTACTGAAAATATATGAAAAGAAGGCATGAAATAATGTGTAAGAATCATAGGTGGTTTTCTTAGTATGTTCGTAAATGTTTGCAAGAATTCCGAACATTGTTTAGGGACTGTTTTAGGCGTGTTGTTGATTAGGGACTGTTTTGGACGTGTTGTGGTTAGGAACTGTTTTGGACATGTTGTATTATTTAAATTGGAAATACTAATGATAGTTAAGAATATATATTGTATTTACGTTGTTTGGGTTGTTGTAAAGTTGTTACACGAAAACGTTAAGGCTACGGATTATTAGGAGTAACTTGAGAATGTAGTAGCCGTATGTGAATCGTTATGGAATGTTGTGAATGTGGGCTATTTGGAATGTTATGTGGGCTGTCCGTATTGGTATTGAACATATGATTATTGATGTTGGGGTGGTTGTATGTAGTTGATTTGAATGCGAACGAAACGTCGTCTAAATGTTTCAAAGGGATTGTTGACGTTAAAGTACGTATTGAATTCCCTCGTAGACTAATTGTAGCTCTTGATATCTTGATATAGGATAAGTGTTTTTGGGCAGCAAGTACAAGTTATAATACGACTAAACGCTAAAGGTATGTAAAGCCTATTCCTTCTTTCTTTTGGCATGTCCTAGACGTAAGTATGAAACGATATGAACCTTGGGGTAAATTTTATTCTCTAGTTCCATGTATGACTTATGATTCTATATTTTATTAAGGTTGTTGTCATGTGCCTACAATATGAGTGACTAATGAATAATGCATGAAAGTTCCTATTCTTAAAGAATTGCACAACTAGAGACATACTTGACTTTTAAAAGCTACATCATGTTAAAGTGATACATGTACATGAAATCTGAAACGTTTCTTGTAATAGTTTGTTATGAGACTTAAAATGAACTGAATATGAATATTATTTTGACACTTTAGAGCTGGTTAGTTTCTTATCCATTGAGTCTAAAAAGATGAATTGCATATATGTGGTTGCTCATTATTCTGCTCGTGCTTACCGCTATATCCTTCACTGAGTCCCGGGCCAGGACACGTTTTCATGCACATGTTTACTACATTATTCACCGAGTCCCTCGTTAAAGGGGCGGGACACGTTATATATATATATGATGATATGATGATATGATAATGTGATGATATTATGATATGGAGATGGCGGCCAGGAGGGCATATATTCCTTATTACCGAGTCCCTCATTAAAGGGTCGGGACACGTACATGTTTATGTTTATGATTCTATGATTATAATTACCGAGTCCCTCATTAAAGGGCCGGGACACGATATATATGTTATATACAGAATGATTATGCAGCTTTGATTACAAAACTCTATAATGACATTGATATGAGAATTATATAGATGGAATATGTTCAAAGGCAAGTTTTATGAAAATTCTGGTTGTTGCATTGAGTCCTACATACCTTGTCTCAATATAAGTCTATGATTATGTTTCAAGCTTTACATGCTCAGTACATATTCCGTACTGACCCCCTTTCTTCGGGGGGCTGCGTTCATGCCCGCAGGTACAGACGCTCGTTTTGGAGATCCGCCGGCTTAGGATACCTATTCAGCTATTTTGGACTGCTCCTTTGTTCCGGAGCCTAGCTTGTGGTATAACTTCCTTTGTTGTATATATAAGTGTTTATTCGGGTACGGCTAGGCCCTGTCCTTCCATATGATACGGTCATTACTCTTAGAGGTCTGTGGACATCGGTGTGGGTCTGTTTGTAGTTGTTGATGCGTTTTACGTCTATGACTTATGTTTGGGGCGTACCCATTCGTAATGGCAGCCTTGTCGGCTTGCATATGTATGTATGTTTGGTATTTTGTATATCGTGGCAGCCTTGTCGGCTTGCGTAGTAATATATATATCTATGTGGTTATTTAAAAGTGCAACTCCTCAGGAGACAGGTGCCTAAGACACATAAAACTTTGACAGATTTTAAATAACTCCCTATATTTTTATATACAAATGAGATCATGACATGCTAATTGCAAATGACTACAGTTAATAGATATTATGAGTGTCCAACTCGGGCACTAGTCACGGCCTACGGGGTTGGGTCATGATACAACATTTCACCCTCAGACTGACGGACAGGCTGAGCGTACCATTCAGACGCTACAAGATATGTTACGGGCTTGTGTCATTGATTTTAGGGGCAGCTGAGATGATCACTTGCCGCTGATCGAATTTGTTTATAACAATAGCAACCATTCTAGCATTCAGATGGCACCATACGATTCTCTATATGGCAGGAAGTGTAGATCCCCTATAGGCTGGTTTGAAGTTGGTGAGACTAAGCTAATAGGCCCAGATATGGTTCAGCAGGCTGTCGATAAGGTGGAGCTTATTCAGGAAAGGTTACTGGCAGCCTAGAGTCGGCAAAAGTCATATGTAGATAATCGACGTCGACACTTGGAATTTCAGGTTGGCGATTGGGTGTTCTTGAAGGTGTCACCCATGAAGGGTGTTATGAGATTCGGCAAGAAAGGGAAGTTGAGCCCGAGATACATTGGACCTTATCAAGTTATCCGTAAGGTAGGCCAAGTTGCCTACGAGTTAGATCTACCATCGGATTTAGAAGCAGTACATCCGGTCTTCTATGTGTCAATGCTTCGGAAGTATATAGGCGATCCTTCTAGGGTGTTTCCTGCAGATGATATCCAGGTAACAGAGGAGCTATCATACGAAGAGCAGCCTATAGCCATACTTGATCGACAAATCAGAAGGTTGCAAACAAAGGATGTGGTGTCGGTTAAAGTGCTGTGGTGGAACAATAATAGGGAGGAGATGACTTGGGAGGCTGAAGACGAGATGGAAAAGAAATATCCTCACTTGTTTTCCACGCCTACAGGTAATCTAAACCTCCTTGCTTGATTGTGTAAATTGTCTGCTCAATCTATATGTTAGCGATAAGGAAAACCCTTCCCAAGACTCTAATAGAACCCGACGGGATAAAATCGACATTCGAGGACGAATGTTCTAAAGGGGGGGGAGGATGTTATACCCCATATTTTCATACATTGGGACGTTTTAAACTAAACGCGACAAGTTAAAGACAAGACTATTTTAAGATACGAAGTAGAGACTTTAACTTCCGGTTTCGTTTCAAGTCACAAGTTACCTACAAATTTTGTTTGGTATAGAAGCATTAATGGAAAATTGGGATTAAATTAACCATGGTTAGACTATTAAGTGGGATTGAAAAACTAAATCAGTCCATTAAAAATAGCCATTGTTGGCCATGTAGTTTAGTGGGATGGTCAAAGAATATTGACCTAAAACTTAAGTGGGACACATGTCCAAATCTTGTAATGCATATATATAGCACAAATGCTGATTCACAATCGACTAACTCGCTCATTTCAACATTTCAAAGTTAAGAACACATAGTGATAGAGAGGGAAGCTCTCGGCTACAAGCTGGCCGAGAGTGAGGTTTTCCAAATTGCTCCAAAAAAATCAGTTTCTTGGACAATTTAACTCCCCTAAAGGTGTATTAACGTGTAGCATTCATTGGAATAGCAAGAACAAGTGTTAAAATTTAAGAAGTGAAAGTGAAGGGCTAGCCGATTGAAGTGTTTAGTTACAAGGTAAGAATGATCATTTTTCTTTTGTTGTATGATGATTTGAAGGTATAATTCGTGCATGTTGTTGTTGTTTTGTTGTTGTGATTGAAGTTGAGGTGAGCCGTGAGCTTGGGTGAAGCCATGTTGGTCTCATTTTGCATGTATTGTTGATGGGTTGAACGTGTGTCAACATATGTAAATGAACAAAGATTGTAGAAGTATGTTTATGATGTTGCATGTTGGTATTGGACTGTTTTTCTTGAAGTTGAAGTGTGTTGTAGACTTAAATGGAATCATGCTTAATCTTCTTGTACATGTATTGGGAAGGAATTGAATGTGTTGTAGTGTGGATAAATGGATGAAAATCATGAAGTTGTTGTGGTTATGTTGAAGCCGTGTAGGGGGCTGTTTTAGAGGAATTTATGGACTGCTTTGTGTCATGTTTTGATTGTTGTTATGGACATTGTGGTGTATTGTATGCATTATGAATATGTGAATTGAGGTGTTAAAGAAATGAATCATGTTGAAGGGGGAAAACAGTCCAAATCGTGGACTGTTTTAATGTTAGGAGTGAATTAGTGTATGTTGAATGTTGGTTATTGTTATGAATGTATAGGGAAAGTGAAGTTTAATGATTCAAGTTGAAATTGAAATGGTTTGTGGGCTGTTGTAAGAGTTAATATGATGCTAAAACAGTTCCAATAATCGTATAAGTAATGTTGTAAACGTGTTGTTGTCGTTGTAGTTGAAGTTGGAAAATTGCGAAGCGAAAATGGTAATGTTGTGTGTGTTGTTTGGCCGTGGATAAGGGCCTCTTTTAAATGATGTACAGACTGTCCAAAGATCCCTTAAGTCATGTTTAAACAAGTTCGGATTGATATATGAAAGAATGACTAACAATATTAGCTTGTAGTACTAGTTGGTTTAAATGCGAACGAAACGTCGTCTAAATGTTGGAAAGGGATTGTTAACGTTAAAATACATATTGAATTCCCTCGTAGACTAATTGTAGCTCTTGATATCTTGATATAGGATAAGTACTATTGGGCAGCAAGTACAAGTTATAATACGACTAAACGCTAAAGGTATGTAAAGCCTATTCCTTCTTTCTTTTGGCATGTCCTAGACGTAAGTAAGAAATGATATGAACCTTGGGGTAAATTCTACTCTCTAGTTCCAAGCATGACTTATGATTCTATTCATTCCGTCATGTTATGGTCACGAGCCTACTATATGATTGACTAATTAATGATGTATAGAAGTTCCTACTTTTAAAGAATTGCATAATTAAAGGCATACTTGACTATCAAAAGTTACACCATGTCAAATTGATACATGTACATGAAATCTGAAACGTTCCTTGCTATAACTTGTAATGAGATTTAAAAAGAACTGAATATGATTATTATCCTGACACTTTAGAGCTGGTTAGTTACTTATCTATTGAGTCTCAAAAGATGAATTGCATATATGTGGTTGCTTATTATTCTGCTCGTGCTTACCGCTATATCCTTCACTGAGTCCCGGGCCAGGACACGTTTTCGTGTGCATATTTACTATATTACTCACCGAGCCCCTCACTAGAGGGCCGGGACACGTTATATATATATGATGATATGATGATATGATGATGATATGATGATATGATGACATGATGATATGGAGATGGCGGCCAGGAGGGCATATATTTCTTATTACCGAGTCCCTCACTAGAGGGCCGGGACACGTATATGTTTACGTTATGATGCTATGATTATAATTACCGAGTCCCTCACTAAAGGGCCGGGACACGTTATATATGTTATATACAGAATGATTATTCAGCCTTGGTTACAAAACTCTATATTGATATTGATATGAGAACGATATAGATGAAATATGTTCAAAGGCAAGTTTTATGAAATTTCTGTTTGTTGCATTGGGTCCTACGCACCTTGTCTCAGTATGAGTCTATCAATATATTTCATGCTTTACATGCTCAGTACATATTCCGTACTGACCCCCTTTTCTTCGGGGGGCTGCATTCATGCCCGCAGGTACAAACGCTCGTTTCGGAGATCCGCCAGCCTAGGATATCTATTCAGCTACTTTGAAGTGCTCCTTTGTTCCGGAGCCTAGCTTGTGGTATAACTCCCTTTTGTTGTATATGTATGTGTTTATTTGGGGTACGGCGGGGCCCTGTCCCGTCATATGATATTGTCAGTACTCTTAGAGGTCCGTGGACACATGTGTGGGTCTGTATATAGTTGTTGTTGCGTTGTATGAATATGACTTATGTTTGGGGCGTAACCATTCGTAATGGCAGCCTTGTCGGCTTGCATATATATGTATGTTTGGGATGTTGCGTGTAGTGGCAGACTTATGTTGTTGTTGAAGATCGTAACTCCTCAGGAGACAGGTGCCTACGACATACAGAATTGTGACAGCTTTAGAATAACGTCCTATCTTTATTATACAAATAAGTTCATAATATGCTGGTTATAAAAGATTATGGTTAACAGGTGATATGACTGTCCTATTCGGACACTAGTCACGGCCTACGGGGTTGGGTCGTGACATCGGTGAACAGAACGTGGTCGCCACCCCGACACTGGCACCACAACACATCATACTCCAAGTAGGGAATAACTCTGTAACATATCATATCGTATCAGATGGCCATATCGTATCATATCATGTCATGTCAGAATATGTGTACATGGCACAACATACTCCACAACCCATGTACATGTATACCTGCCCCCTCACATCGAGGCACGGCGAACAATGCAGTGGAATACGCTTGATAACATTTCCTTTAATATCGCTCGAAAATAAGACAATAATACAATAGGAAATGAATCAGGAATAGTGGGCCCACCTCGGGTCAACTGAGGCGGCGTACACAAATTACGTATATCGAGCTTTATGGAGTAACTTATGAAAGTTTTAATGTAGTCCGTTTCCATTTGGGCAAATCGTAGGTGTTTAGGCAATTATCTCACCAAGGCATGAAATAATTAATTCAATACTATTGAATGAAAACGGGTCAAATTCAAACTTGGATTTCTAGGAATAGAGTCGTATCCGAACCTATTATGTCTAAGACATGCCAAGAGAAGGAAAGGTAAAGCTTTACATACCTTAATTGCTCCTTACGCTTCTCCAAACTCAAATCCTGTTTCCTCCAAAATCTACAATTGGTCATAATTACCAAATATCAATTACAAGCCTTTAGGAATTCAATCTTAACTCATACTTGTCTACATAAATTTGGGCAGCATCTCCCCTATGCATACAACATCCCCGAGAATTTAACTCGGCCAAAATGTCAACAATAGCACCCACAACAACACCAACAGCATCAACAATCGACGTAAAAACGCATTCTGACATGAATAGTCTTCTTTCCTACATAGTGCGACAACTTCCAATCTAACTTCGCACTTCCAAACCAATACCAATGTTTTCATATTCATTTACTAATCAAGATCATTCCAATACAATTCGGAAGCATTTGATATCATTCTACAAAATATTTACAAAATATACAAAAATTCCACCAAAACCATAATTCATCCGAAACCGCTAATCTTCGACATAAATATTCATAACACATTTTCATCTTCCTATTTCATTAACAATAATCATAATTCGCACCTTAACAATTTCATTTTCATAATTACATAAATCTACCATAAAATCACAAAACTTCCCATAACAACCTAACAACCAATCTTTCATGCTAATATGGACTAGCATCCTTCCAAATTCACCAATCAACATAACAATTCACATTTAGAACTCCACTTCCATAATTACATAAAAACTACATTAAAATCACATAATTTCCTATAATCATTTTCAACAATTTTTCATGCCAACTTGAACCATTTTTCTTCCATTTCCATCACAAGGCTTCAACAACACAATTAACATAACAAATAAAATTTTAACCATCCCTATCCATCAACACCATTTTCGGCCATACACACACATACCTATAACACATAATTTTCATACTCTACCTTCCTTTCCACATTCTACAACACATATATATATTTCTTCCAAGACAAAAGAAGTAAAATCTTTCCTTTTTCTTCTTAGCTTCTTCACTTGTCCAAATTGTTAAACCGACGAAACAAGCGGCCTATCTTCCGAAACAACTATACCACGTTGTAGAGGACCCTTGAATTAGTGGAAGTACTAAAAGAAAATAATTTTTGGAACACGATTTTCAATAGTAAAATTTCCGGGGGGGGGGGGGGGGGGGGGGGCGAATACCCTTCTCTTTGGGTGTTCTTCCTCTTTTTTTTTCTCCTTTCTCAATTTGTCTTGAAAGTTCTAAGTATTGTATGATAATTAAATGGCCCTTTTATTAATTCATCACATGGATGAATTAACTTGGGCTTGGGCCATGGCCGGCCACCCCTTATGGTTTGGGCCTTGTTTTTCTTCTTTTTTTTTTTGCTCTTTCTAGCCCAATTAGCTGTGGGCCCTATTTTGTAATTCCCGAAACTAATTTCCGAGATTTCCAATTTTGCCCCTAGCCTTCCTCAATATTTCCACATTAATATTTCATGAACAACACACATATATTAATTAAATTCAACATATGACCTTATTTCTTACAAGTCAAAATCATTTCAAATTTTCCGAATATGCAAAAATACAGGGTATAACATCCTCCCCCCTTTAGAACATTCGTCCTCGAATGTTAAATTAATCTTATAGGGTCTTGTAAGCATTTGGGGAAGGTTCTTTATATGGAAAATACATATAACTTATTCATTAATCAGTATAACCAGTCACGAAATTTAAATTACCTGTAGGCATAGGAAACAGGTGAGGGTACTTCTTCTTCATTTCCTCTTTAGCTTCCCAGGTCATCTCTTCCTTGTTATTGTTTCGCCACAATACCTTAACGGAAGCTACATCTTGCGCAATCTCCTCACCTGACGATCCAGGATGGCTATAGGTTGCTCTTCGTAAGACAGTTCCTCCGTCACCTGAATATCATCTACTGGAAATATTCTGGAAGGATCACCAACACATTTGCGGAGCATGGATACATGAAATACCGGATGTACTGCTTCCAGATTAGATGGTAGATCTAGCTCGTAGGCGACATTCCCAATCTTTTGAACAATCTGATAAGGCCCAATAAATCGTGGATTGAGCTTTCCCTTTTTGCTGAATCGCATTACGCCCTTCATAGGTGACACCTTCAGAAATACCCAATCACCAACCTGGAACTCCAAAGGTCGACGTCGTTTATCAGCATATGACTTCTGTCGACTCTAGGCTGCTAATAACCGCTCTCGAATGAGTTTCACCTTATCAACCGCCTGCTGGACCATATCTGGGCTGATTAATTCAGTTTCGCCAACATCGAACCAGTCGATCGGTGACCTGCATTTTCTTCCATACAAAGCCTCATACGGTGCCATCTGGATGCTGGAATGGTAGCTGTTGTTATAAGCAAACTCAATCAGCGGCAGATGATCATCTCAGCTACCTCTGAAATCAATAACACAGGCCCGCAACATATCTTCTAGCGTCTGTATAGTGCGCTCGGCCTGCCCGTCGCTCTGAGGATGGAATGTTATGCTCAGACTCACCTGAGTCCCCAATTCTTCCTGAAATGATCTCCAAAAATTCGCTGTAAACTGGGCACCTCTGTAAGTGATAATCGATATAGGAACTCCGTGAAGTCTTACTATTTCTTTAATATATAGCCTGGCATAATCCTCAGCTGAATAAGTAGTTTTGACTGGAAGGAAATGAGCTGATTTTGTCAGCTTATCAACAATAACCCATATGGAGTCATACTTTCGTGGAGTGCGAGGCAAACCTGTAATGAAGTCCATATTAATTATCTCCCACTTCCATTTCAGAATTTCCATTTCTTGTAACAGTCCACCCGGGTTTTGATGTTCAATCTTAACTTGCTGACAATTCGGGCACTGGGCAACGAACTCTGCGATGTCCCGTTTCATGCCATCCCACCAGTACAGGCATCTGACGTCATGATACATCTTCGTCGATCCCGGATGAACAGAATAACGGGCATAGTGTGCTTCGCTCATAACCTGCTGTCGTAGCCCTGCAACATCAGGTACACACAATCATCCTCGATATAGCAATATTTCGTCTGGTGTAAACTCGAACGGGGTCTTCTCCTTTTCACGGGTTGTGTCTCTGTACTGTGCTAAAACAGGATCTTCATATTGGTGCCGCTTTATGTCTTCCCTAATAGATTATTCAGAAACCCCTCGGACAGAAATTCCCGTACCTCCAGAATCGGCCAGACGAACTCCAAGATTAGCC
Organism: Lycium barbarum; assembly: GCF_019175385.1. Classification (NCBI taxonomy): domain Eukaryota; kingdom Viridiplantae; phylum Streptophyta; class Magnoliopsida; order Solanales; family Solanaceae; genus Lycium; species Lycium barbarum. The sequence continues at coordinate 69,589,438 of NC_083342.1, forward strand.
AGTTAGTGAATATCACGTACTATCTCTTTCCTCTCCGATTGCAAATCTGCCAAGCTACCCATAGACTTGCGGCTGAGTCCATCTGCTACAACATTAGCTTTGCCCGGATGATACAGAATATCAACATCATAGTTTTTTAGCAGCTCCAGCTACCTCCTCTACCGCAAATTCAGCTCCTTCTTCTTAAAGATATACTGGAGGCTCTTGTGATCTGTATAAATATCAACATGGACGCCATATAGATAGTGTCTCCATATCTTCAAAGCATGGATTACCGCTGCTAGCTCCAGATCATGGGTAGGATAATTTCTTTCATGCTTTTTGAGCTGCCGGGAAGCGTAGGCTATAACTCTGCCATGCTGTATTAATACACAACCTAACCCAACGCCGGAAGCATCACAATAAATAACATACCCATCTGGTCCCTCTGGAAGAGTCAGAACTGGAGTTGTAGTCAACTTCTCTTTCAGCAACTGGAAGCTTCGCTCGCAAGTATCAGTCCACTGGAACTTGGATCCCTTCTGAGTTAGCCTCGTTAAAGGCGCTGAAATCGAAGCAAACTTTTCGATAAATCTTCTGTAATAGCCCGCTAATCCCAGAAAACTACGTACCTCAGTGGGCATCGTAGGTCTAGACCAATTCTTTACGGCCTCAATCTTCTGTGTGTCCACCCGGATGCCATCAGCTGCAATAATATGTCCCAAGAATGCCACTGAAACCAGCCAAAATTCACACTTGGAGAATTTTGCATATAGCTTTTGATGCCGAAGTACCCCAAGTACCGCTCTCAGATGATCTGTGTGTTCCTTCTCTGACCGTGAGTAAACCAGAATATCATCAATAAATACAATCACGAACATATCCAGGAATGGTCTGAATACCCGATTCATCAGATCCATGAATACCGCTGGAGCATTAGTCAGCCCAAAAGACATCACTCTGAATTCATAATGCCCATATCGGGTGCGGAATGCTGTCTTTGGAATATCAGCCTCTCGTACCCGCACCTGGTGGTAGCCTGACCGCAGATCTATCTAGTGCCCTGCAACTGATCAAACAAATCATCAATTCTGGGGAGGGGGTATTTATTCTTTATGGTTACCTTATTTAGCTGCCGATAATCAATGCACATACGCAGCGACCCGTCTTTCTTTCTTACAAATAATACCGGGGCTCCCCAAGGCGAGGTGCTGGGTCTGATGAAGCCTTTTTCTAATAAATCCTTCAGCTACTCTTTCAATTCTTTTAATTCTGCAGGTGCCATTCTGTACGGGGGAATAGATATATGATGAGTATCTAGCAGCACATCAATAGTGAACTCTATCTCTCGCTCCGGAGGAAGACCTGGAAGCTCATCCGGGAATACATCTGGAAATTCATTAACCACTGGGACTGACTGAAGAGTCGGTGCTTCTGCTTTCAAGTCTTGTACCCGAACCAGATGATAAATATACCCTTTTCTGATCATCTTCCTCGCCTTAAGGTATGAAATAAACTTACCTTTCGGCGATGTTGTATTACCTGCCCACTCTATAACTGGTTCCCCGGGAAATTGGAAGCGAACCACCTTTTTCTGGCAATCAACATTAGCATAACAGGAAGCTAGCCAATCCATGCCCATAATAACATCAAATTCAATCATATCTAACACCACCAGATCTACCTTAGTATCTCGGCCACATATAATTACAGAACAATCTTTATATACCTGTCTCGCTATAATAAAGTCCCCAATCAATGTAGCTACTTCAAATGGCTCTATAGGTTCGGGCGTAATACCAATTTTATTAGCGACGAGAGGAGAAATATATGACAAAGTAGAACCTGGATCAATCAATGCATATACAGATCGAGAGAAGACCAATAATGTACCTGTAACAACATTTGGCGACGCCTCCTGATCCTGCCGGTTAGCCAAAGAATATATGCGGTTCGAAGGACCGCTAGTACTGGAAACTCCACCACGGCCTCTGCTGCGACCTGCTGGTGCTGGTGTACCCTGCCCCGTAGGGCGTATAGCCACTGAAGAAGATGATGACCCAGCGGCTGATCCGGTAGGCTGCACTGCACCTCCCAAATTACCCTTATACGGGCACTCTCTCACGGTATGGCCCTGTCGGCCACAAGAAAAACAAGCACCTGTAGCACGTAGCACTCTCCAGGGTGGTACCTCCCACAATAAGAACACTGAGGCCTGGGTGGCCTCTTCTGACCAGAACTCCTGTCTACCTGCGAACCTGAAGCCCTGGAGCTCTGGCCTGCTCCTGAATACCCTAGGCTATCAAATCTCCTGCCTGAGAACTGTGGAGGTGTGCTCTGTGCCGGCTGGGAAGAATGTCTTCTAGATTGCTGCTACTGCTGAGGCTGCCTACTCCGAGACTCCCCAGAATACCCAGCTGATCTGGCCCTCTTGGGCTGCCTCCGGTCTTGACCACTGTCGGGCTGATTCCCCTTATGCCGGTCCTCCATACCCTGGGCGTGCGCCTGTATACGGGCAATATCCATCCCGGGTTGAGCGGCCATCACCAGAAAACTATCGACCAAATAACGGTCCAGCCCCATAATATACCGGTGCATCCTGTCAGTCATAGTAGCTACCATAGCAGGTGCATATCTGGCCAATGAGTCAAACTCTAGACTGTAATCTCGGACGCTGCGGCCTCTCTGTCTCAGCAGTAAAATCTGTCGGCCCTAGCCCGCCCTAGCTCCGGAGGTAGAAAGTGGCCAAGAAAAGCCTCAGTAAACTCGTCCCATACCGCTGGGGGAGCGCCGTCGCCTCTAGATAACTCCCAGGACTCATACCAATTAGCTGCTACATCGTGCAACCGATATGAAGCCAACTCAACTGACTCGGTCGCAGAAGCCTTAATCAACCGTAACGTACGCTGCATCTGCCCGATAAACTCTTGGGGGTCTTCTTCGGGCTTTGCCCCGAAGAACACTGGAGGATTACAAGTCAGGAACTCACGGGCCCTCGAACTATCATGTCTATCTGCACGATCACCCCCAAGTCCGTGCCTATGAACCTGCCCTGCTATCAACCTGGTCAACAACTGGACCGCATCCCTCATGGCCCTATCCTCCGCCCCTGGCTGTGGAGCCGGAGGCTGGGGCACTGGAACTCCGGGAGCTGGCGGTGGATCCACCCCCTGATCTACAGCTGCTGCTGCTCCAATCCCCTCTGGTGGTGGCGGTGTAGAGGAGCCCTCTGACTGGGGCATAATCTCGTCACGGGCCCTGGTAATCCTCTGGGCCTGACTAGTCTCCCCTACCGGTACTGACTTGCCCTGCTGGGCAGCTGTCGTCTTTTTCGGAGGCATGGCTGCAAACTTAACAATTTGTTAGGGAGAAGTCATCCTGATAATACAGCTCTATCGCACGATCTAAGATAAGAAAGAAGGGTAGCATCCTAAATGTCCTGTAGTCTCTTGTTTATAGATGTGGTGCACAAAACACCGATAAACAGGACTCTACTAGACACGGTCTGTAGACACTCCGAGGACGAACCGCTCTGATACCACTTTTTGTCACGACCCAACCCCGTAGGCCGCGACTAGTGTCCGTGCTGGACACCCGTACGTACCCAGTAACCCAAGACAGCATATAAACAGAATATATAGATATAGAAGGAAAATAGCATTACTACATTTTGGGGAAGCCGATAAGGCTATCGCAAAACATATCAACCCAAAACATATACACAACCCACATGTATGTCTACAGACCTCTACGAATAATGACAGAATCATAAGATGGGACAGGGCCCCGTCATACCCCTGAATAACACATATATGTACAATAGAAAAAGTCTTATACCAAAATGTAGGCTCCGGACAAGAGAGCACTCCAAGACAGCAGAGTAAAGTCCTAAGCGGGCGGATCAGCAAATCGGTCGTCGGTACCTGCGCGGCATGAAACGCAGCCCCCGAAGAAAGGGGGTCAGTACGGAATATGTACTGAATATGTAAAGCCTGGAGTACGGTAATAAAATCATAATCGGAACATAACGCACATCAAATGAGTGTAATATCCAGAATATCAAATGCATATTTACAAAACATAAATAGTGTATGCAAAAACATATGCCATGTTCGGCCCCCGTCAAGGGACTGGGTGAACAGAACGTGGTCGCCACCCCGACACTGGCGCCACAACAAATCATACTCCAGAGTAGGGAATAACTCCGTAACATATCATATCGTATCAGATGGCCATATCGTATCATATCATATCATGTCAGAATATGTGTACATGGCACAGCATACTCCACAACCCATGTACATGTATACCTGCCCCCTCACATTGAGGCACGGCGAACAATGCAGTGGAATACGCTTGATAACATATCCTGGCCTGGGCTCAGTGAAGGAAACATTGAGGCATCCACGAGTGGAGTAGTGAGAAACTAAATGCAATATAAAACATAATACATTTACAAAGACTCGAGGGGATATCTCGAATAACAAATCTTAATAATGAAATCGCACGACAATCATAGTGCGTGTATTTCGAATACCACAATAGGTTACGTAAAATTTTTTTTTTTTTCTGGAATCGTTTCCATGTTCTAAAATAGTTTATAAGACTCAATGGAATGTTTAAAACAATTGTCATTTAGTAGTTAGAAGAGTAGTTAACACGTTTCCTTTAATATCGCTCGAAAATAAGACAATAATACAATAGGAAATGAATCGGGAATAATGGGCCCACCTCGGGTCAACTGAGGCGGTGTACACAAATTACGTATATCGAGCTTTATGGAGTAACTTATGAAAGTTTTAATGTAGTTCGTTTCCATTTGGGAAAATTGTAGGTGTTTAGGCAATTATCTCACCAAGGCATGAAATAATTAATTCAATACTATTGAATGAAAACGGGTCAAATTCAAACTTGGATTTCTAGGAATAGAGTCGTCCCCGAGGCTCATATCCGAACCTATTATGTCACACCCTAACCTTATAAGGGTGTGATGGGCACTCGACCCCACATACAGAGCCGAGCGAACCCGCAGACCCTGATTACACACCTAATGTTTTTTTTTTGAATTCTGAAAGTCAATTACAAATAAAATACATGTTGAGCTTTCAAAATTTTCTGCTTACTATTTCCAGAATTTAACAAATCTGTAATTATATGAAATTTACTACATAACACAAAATGACATATCGGGTGATGGAGCCGCTTACAGACTGACTATCATTACCCACGACGCTGTCTGCAAAGTCTCTAATACTGATCAGACATCACAGCATACATACTCTGATTCGGCAGCACTCCTGGAGGAAATGGAGCCCGCCAATCCACTGGATCATCTTCAGCTAATCTCGTCTATCCACTTGTGGGTACCTGCGCGGCATGAAACGCAGCCCCCGAAGAAGAGGGGGTCAGTACGGAATATGTACTGAGTATGTAAGGCATGAGTACAGAAAACGAAACCATGACTGAGACAGATAGAACAACATACAAATAGCCTATCCAGAATACCAAACACATATTATTATTTTTTTTTTTATTATTATTATTTTTTTCTTTTCCAGACACGAATCATACTTACTCATCTCGTATGCCAGACGGATTACAGAACGTACAAATTACTCAAATGATGTCATATAGCAAACGGGATACAGAATATACGGAAGGTCAGAATGCTTACTCTCCAACACAAGTCATGCATATCGGAATCGGATATCATATCACATACGCGGTAACCCCGGGGACATATACCACGCCGGGACGAATACCATATCATACATACGGTAACCTCGGGGACAAATATCACGCCGAGGGACCGGTTACATCCTATCATATACATGATAACCTTGGGGACAGATAACACGCCGAGGAACCGGTGAACAATGCCAAGGGATGCGCACGATAACGTAGGAACGTGGTCGCCACTCCTACCCTTGGCGCCACAACACATCATATTTCAAAAAATTTGCTCCGATCTCCGTCACACATCATAACATAACAACGGTACCCGGGGGCGGACAGATAACACGGCACCCCAAGGCCGGACACATCATACTTCATAATATATCCTCGGTAACCGGGGACGGACATATAACACAGTATCTCGGAACCGGACACATCATACATCGGAATTCATATATGGAACCCGACCCTTAACAGAGGACTCGGCGAACCATCCGCACGATATATATATATCGGCCCGGGATCCGGTGAAAGGGATCATAGCACATGCACGAACAGAGTAGTGAGCAACTAAATGCACATAAATCAAGACTCGATAGAATGATCGAACGTGCCATCAGAATAATCATAGCAGGTTACCCATATCAGAATGCTTATATTAAAATACTTATGTCGGGGTACTCATATCAGAATACTTATGTGAGAATGCTTAGGTCGGAATACTTATATCAAAATACTTATATCAGAGTAGTTATAACAGAATATGTATGTCAGGATTCTCATATCCAAAATACTTATATCCAAATACTGCTATCAAAATGTTTACGTCAAATTTCTTGTATCGGAGTACTTACGTCAACATACTTTTGTCAAAATATCCATATCGAAAATACTTGTATCCAATGCCTATATAGGAATACTCATATCAGAATTTCCAGATACTTATATCAGAGAGTACATACAGTTCATAACAAATCCAGAACAATAGCCCAAGTTTCTCTTAATTACTATGCGGAAATGAGTCCAATAGAGCAATACAAATGGGGTTCGGGAATTATGGGCCCACCTCGGATTAAGTCGAGGTGGCGTATATAAACTATGAACATTTAGCCTTATAGAGTCATTCATGAAGGTTTCAGGGCAATCCGGTTTCATTTGTAGAAGTTACGGACGTTCAAACTATGTTTCCATCAAAGCATAAGGTTCTTAGTTCAATTTCACTGAATGAATAGGGGTCCAAATCAAGCTCGGATTTCTAGGAATAGAGTTTCCCTCGAGGCTCGTATCATAGCCTATTACAACTAGGACATGCCAAAAGAAAGGAAGGGTAAGCCGTACATACATGTGTTGCGACCAACTAGTTACGCTTGTGCATCCAACTTGTTTGTCTACATGCAAGAAAGTTCATCCCTTCATTAGTTCCATTATCATATACTTGTTTTAACCTTTCAAACACATTCACTTATATTCTGCCGGAATTTCGGCAGCACCTCGCCTGTAAATATACCAACCCCGAGAATATGGCTCGACTCCAAATCAACAACAACAACAATAGCAACAATACCAACACCCATAACAATAGTCGTTAGGAGTCAATTGAACGTATTTTAACATTGATGACTCCTACACAATTCAACAACATAACCTCATATTCAATTCAACTACTTACATTCAAACCAACATCAACGTTTATACATTCAATTACTAATCCGAAACCGTTCAGAAAAATATTCAAAACCCTTTAAACAATTCACACAATATTTCAAACAGCCCAACCAACACTCCAACTTACCCGAATTCATCCCCCAAACCCGAGAACAACACCAAACACATCTTTTCCTTCCAAATTCACACATTATGTCACAATACATACATTTACAACTTCATTTCATAAATTCAAGAAACCATATCAAGACTACATTTCCTTCCAATTCGGCCCATACGATTATGATCTCAACTCGGATTATTAAAACTTCATTTTCCATCATGAAACTCACAACGACGACAACCAAAATACTACATCACATTAGTCCACCATGCCTACACTAAATCAGCCCATTTTCGGCCATCACCATAACACACACATTCCATGATTTTCATCCATTTTCTATACATTACAACACCACATAATTACGCTACATACACTTAATTCATTATTCCAACACATTGCACACAACACACGGCTCAACTTGAACATGCAATATTTCATGAATTTCCGTTTTTTTTCTACACACTACAACACATTACAACAACAACCAATACATCATATAATTTTAATCCATTCTTCCATACATAACACTTCATACATACGGCCTCAACTCCAACTTGTTTTCTATCATGAATTTCTTCCATTTTAGCATACTACAACACATGTAAACCCTTCATAACACATAAAACAAGATTAAAACTCACCTTTCTTCTTCAACTTCTCAACTTGCCTCGAATGCGGAAACGACGAAACGGATGACTTATCTCCCGAAATAATTATATCACGTCGTAGAGGACCCTTGAATTAGCGGGTATACCATGAGAAAATAATTTTTAGAACAAGATTTCTCATGGCCAATTTTTCCATGTTGTGGCCGAAACCTCTCCTTTTTTTTTTTTTTTTTTTTTTTTTTTGTTCTTGTTCTTGTTTTGTCTTGGATTGGAAGATAACACATATATATATATATATATATATATATATATATATATATATATATATATATATTCCAAGCATGTGAGGGGCACATGCCCCTCTCTAGAAAGCTCTCCATTTTTCTTGATTTTTTTTTCTTTTTTTTCTTGCTTTGTTTTATTTGGTCAAAGAAGACCAAATGTTTTTCTTAGTACACTTTAGCCCCCAAAGCAATGTGGGCATATACTTATGCCACTCAACCATCATGGAAATTTCATGAACTTTCGAGACTTTGCAAAATTCCCATTTTGCCCTTATCCTTTCCGCAATATTTCCATAAGCCATTTTACGAATTTCCTTTTTCGCCCTTGGTCTTCCTCAATATTTCCATACTAACAATATTTATAAATAATATTTTCAACAACTCGTATATTAAAATAATTTTTGAAACGTAGTCTTGTTCTTGACTTCTCCCCATTACCTTGAATTTTCCGGACGTACGAAATACGGGCTATAACATATTATGTCTAAGACATGCCAAGAGAAAGAAAGATAAAGCTTTACATACCTTATTCTCTCCTTACGCTTCTCCAAACTCAAATCCCGTTTCCTCCAAAATCTACAATTGGTCACAATTACCAAATATCAATTACAAGCCTTTAGGAATTCAATCTTAACTCATACTTGTCTACAGAAATTTGGGCAGCATCTCCCCTATGCATACAACATCCCTGAGAATTTAACTCGGCCAAAATGTCAACAACAGCACACACAACAACACCAACAGCATCAACAATCGACGTAAAAATGCAATCTGACATGAATAGTCTTCTTTCCTACATAGTGCGACAACTTCCAATCTAACTTCTCACTTCCAAACCAATATCAATGTTTTCATATTCATTTACTAATCATGATCATCCCAATACAATTCGGAAGCATTTCATATCATTCTACAAAATATTTACAAAATATACAAAAATTCCACCAAAACAATAATTCATCCGAAACCTCTAATCTTCGACATAAATTTTCCTAACACATTTTCATCTTCCAATTTCATTAACAATAATCATAATTCATACCTTAACAATTTCATTTTCATAATTACATAAATCTACCATAAAATCACAAAACTTCCCATAACAACCTAACAACCAATCTTTCATGCTAATATGGACTAGCATCCTTCCAAATTCACATTTAGAACTCCAATTCCATAATTACATAAAAACTACATTAAAATCACATAATTTCCTATAATCATTTTCAACAATTTTTCATGCCAACTTGAACCATTTTTCTGCCATTTCCATCACAAGGCTTCAACAACACAATTAACATAACAAATAAAATTTTAACCATCCCTATCCATCAACACCATTTTCGGCCATACACACACATACCTTTAACACATAATTTTCATACTTTACATTCCTTTCCACATTCTACAACACATATATATATTTCTTCCAAGACAAAAAAAGCAAAATCTTACCTTTTTCTTCTTAGCTTCTTCACTTGTCCAAATTGATAAACCGACGAAACTAGTGGCCTATCTTCCGAAACAACTATACCACGTTGTAGAGGACCCTTGAATTAGTGGAAGTACTAGAAGAAAATAATTTTTGGAACAAGATTTTCAATAGTAAAATTTCCAAGGGGGGGGGGGGGGGGAATACCCTTCTTTTTTTGTGTTCTTCCTCTTGTTTTTCTCCTTTCTCAATTTGTCTTGAAAGTTTTAAGTATTGTATGTGTCACAACCCAACCCCGTGGGCCGCGACTGGTATCCTAACTGGAAACCCATACGTACCTACCTGACAGAATCGGCGTACCAGACAGAATATTTCAAATAGGTGTTTACAGATTCAAGTCAGTACAGATACGGCGCGTGCGAAAATATATACATATGCATACTGAAACTTTTGCATAAGCCGATGAGGCTAACAAAGCAGAAGGAGTCACAAAATCGTACGCACCTACCTGAACAGATGTAACCCGTAACCCACATACATATCTACAGGCCTCTAACAGACATACAGAATCAGATGACGGGACAGGGCCCCGCCGTACCCAGAATTTGTCATACATACAGAATATACAGATGTCAGAAGATATATACCAAAAGTATTCGCTCCGGATCAAAGGAGCTCTTCAAAATAGCAGAATCTGAGTCCTAGACTGGCGGTGTATCTCCAGGTGCGTCTGTACCTACGGGCATGTAACGCAGCCCCCGAAGAACCGGGGGTCAGTACGAAAAATGTACCGAGTATGTAAAGCGGAAATGTATTAAACATAATCATAATCTGGACCAGAAACACGGAAATATAATAGACAACATCATAAGCCGAACAGACAGACGGAAGTATACCGGACAGAGTCATAATCCAGATGGACAGACAGAATCATGGTCCAGACTGACAGACAGAATCATAATACATACGGACAGACAGAATCACAATACATACGGACAGACAGACGTGTGCCGGACAGAATTATGCATGCAGAGTCATACATAATCATACAGAGTCATGTGCTTATATACATGCTGATAGCACTTACATATATACATACAGATCCCGGCCCTGTCATGGGGGCGCGGTAAACAGAACCCGACCCTCTTAGTACGGGACGCGGTGGACAGACAGAATCAGATAATGTGTCATCCTGGCCGCCATCCCCATACACAGATCATAATATCATACTGATATAAACAGATCCCGGCCCGCACACCGAGGGACGCGGTGAACAATGCAGAGGAATATGCACGATAACAGAACCTGGCCCGGGACGCAGTGAAGGAAGCATTGAGACATCCACGAACAGATTAATGAGAAACCACACACATACAGACTCAATCAAACTGAAGTATGCCAAGCGGCGAGTCAAATCAGAGTATTCGGATGGTATTCATAATACGCTCCTATATCCTACTTGGGAAGGCACGACAGATTATCACCAGAATCATATTTTCAGATGTCAAAACCATTTTGCGAGATTTATATAAAAACAGTCATATCATGGTCAAAATGATAGTTCAGATGTTGCCTGTGAAAAACGGACAGAAAGAAGGCAATTTAGGCCATACAAGAGGTATCAGGGCTCCATGGGCCCACCTCGGACCAACTCGAGGAGACATACGTAAATGACTGATAAAAGACCTTATGAGGTCATCCATAATCATTTAGAAGTATTCCAACTCCGTTTCAGGAAAGTTTCATACAAAAGTTCACTTTAAAGACATTTTATAAGGAAATGGTTTCAATCTTACTGAAGGAATTGAAGCGGATTTCCATCTCGAATTCCGAGGAACGGAGTCGTATTTAAGGCTCGCGGTCGAGCCTATCATGTTCAGAACATGCCTAAGAATAAAGGGGAAGGCTTTACATACCTCGATTGCGCCTTACGCTCGCTTGGCTTCGATTCCAATTTCGTCCAGAATCTAGAAATGGTCAAGTTTACCAATTGTCAAATTTAAGCTTCTCAATAATCCAAACTTATTACATCCTTGCCTACCGAAATTTCGGCAGCATTTCCCCTATATATATATCATCCCCGAGACTTAGCTCGGCTTAGTTTATCAACACAGCAACCCAGAAACAACATCAATGACAACAACAAGCATTAAAACACATAATATGGCATAACTAGCCATCTATCCGACATAACGCAATATCTTTCATTCCGACCTTACACTTCCAAACCAATCTTATTATTTTCATATTCATCACTTATCAAGACCACTACAACATGATTCGGAGGCTTATCATATCGTTTACACCAAATATACATAAGGTATACACGATATACAAGTTTCCTACCAAAACCATAATTCACCTACAACTTCCAATTTTTTTTGAAAACATGTTCATACCTTCCAACTCCATCAATGACAATCATAATTTGCCTCTTACTACTTTCATTTCCACATTTACATAAACAATAATAAAGTTAAATAATTTCCTTCAACAACTTAATAACCATTCTTCCATAACAACAAAAAACGATTATTCTTTCATTCACTTCACAATTAACACAATTAACATGCTAACAAAATTTAGTTCACCTTCCAACATCAACACACACCACACGGCCACATACTATATTCTCCAACTTCCATTAATTCATTCAACTTTCATTTCTAATACAATTCCCACATTAACAACAACTAGATTTCAACATAAATTCAAGTCACCATTAACATGGAATGCAAGCATATATATGGCCAACATGCATACAACCCCAACACACAAAATTTTTATGCTTTTCATTCATTTACACACACTACATCATACATACATCTCCCATAACATAACAAAAGCATAAAATTCTTACCTTTCCTTCAAGTTCTTCACTTGCTACAAAAATCACTTTCTTGCCAAGATACTTATACCACCTTGTAGAGGACCTTGCACTTAGTAGTATTACACCAAAATTACAATTTTTGGGTTCAAGATTGAAGGGCTAGAATTTTTTTCTTTTTCTTTCCTTTCTTTCTCTCCCTCACCCGAAACCTCCTCTTCTTTTTGTTCTTGCTTTGCTTTTTTTTTTCTTGCTTTCTCTTGAAGCTTCTACAAGATATAGATGACTTAATAGATAATTGTCACATGGAAAAAATAATTCCATGGACTTGGGTCAATGCTTGGCCGGTTGGGCCTCTCCCAATTGGGCCTCATTTTCTCTTATTTTTTTGAGTCCAATAGGCTAGATTTTTGTAATTCATGGAGCAAGTTTCCAAAATTCCAATTTTTCCCTTGGCCTCCTTTCGTAATCCCACACCATTGTATTCACGACCGACACATTCATACCAAGTAAGGTCCAAACATGGCCTTATTCATTACAAGTCAAGTTATCTCGAATTTTTCGAATATACAAAAATACCGGATGTAACATCCTCCCCCCCTTTAAAACATTCGTCCTCGAATGTTAAATTGACCTCATGGGGCGTCATACTATTTCGGGAGGGTCCTTTTTATAACCGTCCTTTGTCGACTTTTCGATACAGATTTTTTACCAATGTGGCGGAGTAATTCTTCACATTACTGACTCATATGCACTCATAACGGGTTTTCTCATATCCCATATAATCACTGGGCCATGAATTGTATTCTAGTAACAGATGAATGCTTTTCGCTCTTTCACAGACATTGTGTCCCTTTTTCCTTTCCTTCCAAGCTTTTCAGACATCATAATCCATATCCCTTCTTGATACACTCCTCGGTTCCTTCCACATCATAGTATTCCCATGTCATACCAATCAGATTCACAATTGGGATCGGGCGCATAGAAGCATATCGGACAGATTCGCAATCGGAGGCAAACGTACTAAATTATGGCAGACTGATTCGTAGTCAGAATCAGACGTATGGGAGTATGTCAGACAGATCCGTGTTCAGAGTCAGACGGACAGAAATGTATCAGACAGATTCGTGATCAAAGTCAGACGTACAGAGATGTATCAGACGGATTCGTTATCAGAGTCGGACATACAGAGATGTATCGGACAGACTCGTAATCAGAGTTAGACATACGGAGATATGTCAGACAGATTCATATCCAGAGTCAATCGGACAGAGGTATATCAGACGGAAACGTAATCGGATTCCGAAGTACAGAGGCGTAATAGACAGAGCCTTATCAGAATCAGAGGTGTAGAAGTACAACAAACAGAGTTTTGATTAGAATCAGACCACTCCTATTAAGGCTCCAATGATTCACGAAAATTTCCCTTTGTCGGCATCTCGTTATTCACCCCGACCATTGTATCACAGATTATCTCATCGGAACCTGTTCACTCATTCATAAACTTGTTCGTCAAATTGTCATACAAATCTTCTTACGCGTCGCTTGTCAACTCTTTCAAGGATTCCGTTTATTCACATTTCTTATTCTTCATCTTTCCTGCTGTCCATACTCATTTTCTTTTTCGGATATCGTCGCACTAGACTAAGTGGTAACGTAACCGGAGTTTATCTTTTATATATATTTTTGACAACATTCGTATCCTCGTCTTTGCTTCGTTTCATGTATTCAGTTTAGTAAAACCTTTCGTCTATCACAACATTAGTCGCTGGGACTCGGCTCTTGATCCACATGGGCACCAGACGAAGATCATACACATACATATACGTTTACTAATATCTTACTTGCGAACGTCTCCGACCGTTATTCAAATTCGCTCAATTTCTCGAGCGGTATTGCGCTCCTTCTTTTCGCCCATTTAGTCCGCACCGGTCTGCGCGACTCATGTAAGGGCACTAGTTACTCCACACATTCGCTCTTTCTTTCGGTTACCCCCAAATTTCCATTTATATCTATCATACTTACACTTGTGAAAAATTTTGCATTACTTCCCAGGGGGGTCACCCATCCCAGAATTGCTCTGGCCTTAGCACGCTTAACCTCGAAACTTTCATGCATTTTGGCGCGTTACGGCTAATATAATTTCGTCGATTGCCCCGCACGACCTTTGTCACGTAATTTAGGGCAGATCGGGGTCTTTATAAATTTTCGGGAAATTCTCATAGTGGGTCCCACCCCGGGCTAGACCATACAATTTCCATATCGCCCATCCGAATTCTCAATGTTTATCAGGTTAACAATTACCTTGCTCTTATTAATACCTAGAAGAAGAAAATCACATAATATGATAAAGTATAGACCCATTCATACACATATTCCTCAAGAAAAGATCACTAACATACCTGGGTGTGCGCTTGAAGACGCTCCTGGGTCCTGCCGGCCGGTCAATGCAAATACGCGGTTCGAAGGACCGCTGTAACCAGAAGCTGCACCACGACCTCTGCCACGACTCGCTGGCGTTGGTGCTGGTGCTGGTGCTCCTCGCCCCGTGGGGCGTACGGCTGCCGTAGGAGAAGATGAGCCAGCAACTGACCCAGCAGGCTGGACTGAACCTGAACCACCCTTATGCGGGCACTCTCTGACATGATGATCTGGGCTGCCACAAAAATAACAAGCGCCCGTAGCGCGATAACACTCCCCCGGGTGGGGTCTCCCACAGTAGGAACATGGGGGTATGGGTGGCCAAATTGACCGGGACCTCTGCTCACCTGTGAGCCTGGAACTCTGGAGCTCTGTCCTGAGAACTGTGGGGGTATACTGTGTGCTGGCTGGGACGAATACCTGTTACCCTGCCGCTGAGAAAACTCGCTCTGAAATTCCCCTGAATACCCGGCCGATCTGGCTCTCTTAGGCCGGCTCCTGTCGTGACCCCTATCAGGCCGACGTTCCCTACGTCGGTCCTCCATGCCCTGGGCGTGCGCCTGTACCCGGGCAATATGCATCCCTGGCTGAGAAGCCACCGCCAGGCAACTATCAATCAAATAAGGGTCCAGCCCCATCACGTACCGGTGCACCCTGTCGGCCATCTCAGCTACTATAGCGGGTTCATACCTAGCCAGTGAGTCAAACTCTAGGCTATACTCTCGAACACTTCTACCGTTCTGTCTCAAGTTCAAGAATCGATCAACCCTAGCTCTCCGCAGCTCTGGAGGTAGAAAATGATCAAGAAAGGCCTTAGTAAACTCGGCCCATACTGCTGGGGGAGCATCGTCACCCCTCGATAGCTGCCAGGACTCATACCAGTTCGCCGCTACCTCATATAACCGATATGAAGCCAACTCGACGGACTCAGTCGGCGAAGCCTTAATCAACCGTATCGTACTCTCCATCTTTCTAATGAACTCCTGGGGGTCCTCTTCGGGTTTTATCCCGGAGAATTCTGGAGGATTACATGTCAAAAACTCACGAGCCCTGGAGCTTTCATATCTGTCCGCACGACCACCCCCAAATCCATGCCTGCGAACCTGCTCTGTCATTAGTGCGGTCAATAACTGAACCGCATCTCGCATGGCCCTGTCCTCCGCCACTGGCTGTGGAGCTGGAGGCTCGGGCACTGGAACCCCGGGAGCTCGCGGTGGAGCCGCCCTCTGATCAGCAGCTGCTGCTGCTCCAATCTCCTCTGATAAGGGCGGTGTAACAGAGCCGGCTGATAGGGGCTCATCCTCAAGCGCTAACCGCGCACTGGCCCTGGTAACTCTCTGGGCCCGGCTGGTTTCTCCTACCTCCACCCCCGCTTTGCCCTTCTGGGCAGCTGTTGCCTTCTTCGGAGGCATCGCTGAAAACATAACAAATCGTCAGGAGGGGATCATCCTACTAATACAGTTCTATCGCACGATCTAAGATTCAAAGAAGGGTAACATCCTAGATGCCCTGTAGCCTCATGTTTATAGATGTGGTGCACAACACACCGATAAACAAGACTCTACTAGACACGACCTGTAGACATACCGAGGACTAACTGCTCTGATACCACTTCTGTCACGACCCAACCCCGTGGGCCGCGACTGGTATCCTAACTGGATACCCATACGTACCTACCTGACATAATCGGCGTACCAGACAGAATATTTCAAATAGGTTTTTACAGATTCAAGTAAGTACAGATACGGCGCGCGCGAAAATATATACATATGCATACTGAAAATTTTGCATAAGTTGATGAGGCTAACAAAGCAGACGGAGTCACAAAATCGTACGCACCTACCTGAACAGATGTAACCCGTAACCCATATACATATCTACAGGCCTCTAACAGACATACAAAATCAGATGACGGGACAGGACCCCGCCGTACCCAGAATTTGTCATACATACAGAATATACAGATGTCAGAAGATATATACCAAAAGTATTCGCTCCGGATCAAAGGAGCTCTTCAAAATAGCAGAATCTGAGTCCTAGACTGGCGGTGTATCTCCAGGTGCGTCTGTACGTGCGGGCATGTAACGCAGCCCCCGAAGAACCGGGGGTCTGTACGAAAAATGTACCGAGTATGTAAAGCGAAAATGTATTAAACATAATCATAATCTGGACCAGAAACACGGAAATATAATAGACAGCATCATAAGCCGAACAGACAGACGGAAGTATACCGGACAGAGTCATAATCCAGACGGACAGACAGAATCATGGTCCAGACTGACAGACAGAATCATAATACATACGGACAGACAGAATCACAATACATACGGACAGACAGACGTGTGCCGGACAGAATTATGCATGCAGAGTCATACAGAATCATACAGAATCATACAGAGTCATGTGCTTATATACATGCTGATAGCACTTACATACATACATACAGATCCCGGCCCTGTCATGGGGGCGCGGTAAACAGAACCCGGCCCTCTTAGTATGGGACGCAGTGGACAGACAGAATCAGATAATGTGCCATCCTGGCCGCCATCCCCATACACAGATCATAATATCATACTGATATAAACAGATCCCGGCCCGCACACCGAGGGACGCGGTGAACAATGCAGAGGAATATGCACGATAACAGAACCTGGCCCGGGATGCAGTGAAGGAAGCATTGAGACATCCACGAACAGATTAATGAGAAACCACACACATACAGACTCAATCAAACTGAAGTATGCCAAGCGGCGAGTCAAATAAAGAGTATTCGGATGGTATTCATAATACGCGCCTATATCCTACTTGGGAAGACACGACATATTATCACCAGAATCATATTTTAAGATGTCAAAACCATTTTGCGAGATTTATATAAAAACAGTCATATCATGGTCAAAATGATAGTTCAGATGTTGCCTGTGAAAAACGGACAGAAAGAAGGCAATTTAGGCCATACAAGAGGTATCGGGGCTCCATGGGCCCACCTCAGACCAACTCGAGGCGACATACGTAAATGACTGATAAAAGACCTTATGAGGTCATCCATAATCATTTAGAAGTATTCCGACTCCGTTTAAGGAAAGTTTCATACAAAAGTTCTCTTTAAAGACATTTTATAAGGAAATGGTTTCAATCTTACTGAAGGAATTGGAGCGGATTTCCATCTCGAATTCCGAGGAACGGAGTCGTATTTAAGGCTCGCGGTCGAGCCTATCATGTTCAGAACATGCCTAAGAATAAAGGGGAAGGCTTTACATACCTCGATTGCGCCTTACGCTCGCTTGGCTTCGATTCCAATTTCGTCCAGAATCTAGAAATGGTCAAGTTTACCAATTATCAAATTTAAGCTTCTCAATAATCCCAACTTATTACATCCTTGCCTACCGAAATTTCGGCAGCATTTCCCCTATATATATATCATCCCCGAGACTTAGCTCGGCTTAGTTTATCAACACAGCAACCCAGAAACAACATCAATGACAACAACAAGCATTAAAACACATAATATGGCATAACTAGCCATCTTTCCGACATAACACAATATCTTTCATTCCGACCTTACACTTCCAAACCAATCTTATTATTTTCATATTCATCACTTATCAAGACCACTACAACATGATTCGGAGGCATATCATATCGTTTTCATCAAATATACATAAGGTATACACGATATACAAGTTTCCTACCAAAACCATAATTCACCTACAACTTCCAATTTTTTTTGCAAACATGTTCATGACACGTTCATACCTTCCAACTTCATCAATGACAATCATAATTTGCCTCTTACTACTTTCATTTCCACATTTACATAAACCATAATAAAGTTAAATAATTTCCTTCAACAACTTAATAACCATTCTTCCATAACAACAAAAACGATTATTCTTTCATTCACTTCACAATTAACAAAATTAACATGCTAACAAAATTTAGTTCACCTTCCAACATCAACACACACCACACGGCCACATACTATATTCTCCAACTTCCATTAATTCATTCAACTTTAATTTCTAACACAATTCCCACATTAACAACAACTAGATTTCAACATAAATTCAAGTCACCATTAACATGGAATGCAAGCATATATACGGCCAACATGCATACAACCCCAACACACAAAATGTTTATGCTTTTCATTCATTTACACACACTACATCATACATACATCTCCCATAACATAACAAAAGCATAAAATTCTTACCTTTCCTTCAAGTTCTTCACTTGCTACAAAACTCACTTTCTTGCCAAGATACTTATACCACCTTGTAGAGGACCTTGCACTTAGTAGTATTACACCAAAATTAAAAATTTTGGGTTCAAGATTGAAGAGCTAGAATTTTTTTCTTTTTCTTTCCTTTCTTTCTCTCCCTCACCCGAAACCTCCACTTCTTTTTGTTCTTGCTTTGCTTTTTTTTTTCTTGCTTTCTCTTGAAGCTTCTACAAGATATAGATGACTTAATAGATAATTATCACATGGAAAAAGTAATTCCATGGACTTGGGTCAATGCTTGGCCGGTTGGGCCTCTCCCAATTGGGCCTCATTTTCTCTTATTTTTTTGAGTCCAATAGGCTAGATTTTTGTAATTCATGGAGCAAGTTTGCAAAATTCCAATTTTGCCCTTGGCCTCCTTTCGTAATCCCACACCATTGTATTCACGACCGACACATTCATACCAAGTAAGGTCCAAACATGGCCTTATTCATTACAAGTCAAGTTATCTCAAATTTTTCGAATATACAAAAATACCGGATGTAACAGTATGATAATTAAATGGCCCTTTTATTAATTCATCACATGGATGAATTCACTTGGGCTTGGGCCATGGCCGGCCACCCCTTATGGTTTGGGCCTTGTTTTTTTTTTTTTTTTTTTTTGCTCTTTCTAGCCCAATTAGCTATGGGCCCTATTTTGTAATTCCCGAAAATAATTTCCGAGATTTCCAATTTTGCCCCTAGCCTTCCTCAATATTTCCACATTAATATTTCATGAACAACACACATATATTAATTAAATTCAACATATGACCTTATTTCTTACAAGTCAAAATTATTTCGAATTTTCCGAATATGCAACAATACGGGGTATAACATTTTCGAGGTGTAACATTCTTCCCCCCTTTGGAACATTCGTCCTCGAATGTTAAACACTCGGGATTCTACAAAAATTTTGCCAGAGTTTCCTCTGTAATTTGGCATTACCAACCTGCCACAACAACCCATAATGTCATCGCTTCATAGGACTGCATCATAATATTAATATATTTGTGGACACACACGACCAAAAGAGTAAAACAAAGCATACATACCTTATATCGTTGACATCTCAGCTTGGACCTCCTTTGGGAGCTGGAATAAATGTGGGTATTTGGCTTTCATATTCTCCTCCGCTTCCCAAGTCATTTCTTCCCTGTTGTTGTTTCACCATAGAACTTTGACTGATGCTACCTCTTTATTCCGAAGTCTTCGCACCTGCCTATCTAGAATAGCAATAGGCACTTCTTCGTATGTTAGCTTCTCTGTCACTTGCACATCCCCTATCGGGGCAATCTTTATGGGATCTCCGATACACTTATGGAGCATCGAAACATGGAATACTGGATGGACTGATTCAAGCTCTGAAGGCAAATTTAGTTCATAAGCTACCTGACCCACCTTACTAATGATTTCATAGGGTCAGATGTATCTAGGGCTTAGCTTCCCTTTCTTGCCAAATCTCATCACTCTTTTCATCGGTGATACCTTCAGAAATACCCAATTGCCAACTTGAAATTCCAAGTCTCATCGGCGATTGTCTGCATAAGACTTTTGGCGGCTTTGGGTCGTTAGCAATCGATCTCGGATCACCTTAACTTTTTCCACTGCTTGTTGAATCAATTCAGGGCCTATCAATTGTGCTTCTTATGTTTCAAACCATCCAATTGGAGATCTACACTTCCTTCCATATAAATCTTCATATGGAGCCATTTTCATACCGGAGTGGTAGCTATTGTTGTAAGCAAATTCAATAAGGGGCAAATGCTCATCCCAACTACCACCAAAATCCAGCACACATGCTCATAGCATATCTTTCAGGGTCTGAATAGTGCGCTCGGCTTGTCCATCAGTCTGTGAATGGAATGTCGTGCTAAGTTTCACTTGAGTGCCTAAACCTTCCTGAAACGACTTCCAGAACTTAGCTGTGAATTGTGCTCCTCTATCAGTAATAATAGAAAATGGAATACCTTGAAGTCGCACAATTTCCTTGAGATATAACCTCGCATAATCTTGGGCTGAGTAGGTAGTCCTAACTGGGAGAAAATGGGCTGTTTTTGTCAATCTGTCCACGATTACCCATATAGAATCATACTTCCCTCGTGAATGGGGTAATCCCACAATAAAATCCAAATTAATGATTTCCCATTTCCACGTAGGCATTTCCATGGCTTGCAATAAGCCTCCTGGCTTTTGATGTTCGGCCTTTACTTGCTGGCAATTCGGACACTGTGCTATAAATTCTGCTATGTCTCTCTTCATACCATCCCACCAATATAACAATTTGAGATCATGATACATCTTGGTTGCACCTGGATGAATAGAATACCGGGAATAATGGGCTTCCTCTAATATTCGACGGCGCAATTCCGCCACATCCGGCACACATAATCTGCTTCGGTACCTAAGAACCCCATCCATAGCAACTTCAAATGAAGACTTCTCTTTTTCATGAGACGTGTCTCTGTAATGACGCAATTGAGGGTCTTCATATTGCCGTTCTTTCACTTCTGCGTTCGGAGATGAAACTGTGGGATCATTAATGTAAATCCCTGCATCACCCAAATCCATTACGCGTACTCCAAGATTATCTAGTCGGTGGAGCTCACGAGCCATCTCTTTCTTTTTCGGGGAGACTTCACATAAACTACCCATTGATCGGCGGCTAAGAGCGTCGGCTACTACATTTGCCTTTCCGGGGTGGTATAAAATATTCGCATCATAATTTTTTAACAATTCTAACCACCTCCTTTGCCGCAGGTTTAACTCCTTTTGCTTGAAAATATATTGAAGAATTTTATGATCCGTATAGATATCAACGCGCACCCCATACAAATAATGTCTCCATACCTTCAACGCATGAATAACCGCGGCCAATTCGAGATCATGAGTTTGATAATTCTGTTCATGTTTCTGCAACTACCTTGAAGCACATGCAATAACTTTCCCATGTTGCATCAATACGCATCCTAACCCGACACTGGAAGCGTCACAATATACCACATAGCCATCTGAACCTTCTGGAAGTGTTAACACTGGGGCTGAAGTCAATCTGTCTTTCAACTCTTGGAAACTACGCTCACAAGCATCGTTCCACTGAAATTTCGCTGTCTTCTGGGTTAGCTTCGTTAATGGAGCTGAAATAGATGAGAAGCCCTCTACAAATCTTCTATAATATCTCGCCAACCCCAGGAAACTACGAACTTCCGTAGGCGTTGTAAGCCTTGGCCAAGTCTTCACAGCTTCGATTTTCTGAGTGTCGCCTCGGATGCCATCATCTGAAATAACATGACCTAGAAATTCCACAGAAGTTAGCCAGAACTCGCACTTTGAAAATTTGGTATATAATGCCCACGCTCGAAGAACGCCAAGAATAATTCTTAAATGATCTGCATGTTCTGATTCTGTGCGAGAATACACCAAAATATCATCAATAAACACTATCACGAAGAGATCCAAACACGGCCTGAATACATTATTCATTAAATTCATGAACACCTTCGGAGCATTAGTTAACCCAAACGACATCACTCGAAATTCGTAGTGGCCATATCTCGTTCTGAAGGCTGTCTTGGGAATATCTCCTTCTCTAATTCTCACTTGATGATAACCAGATCTCAAATCTATCTTGGAGAACCACTTAGCGCCCTGTAATTGATCAAACAAATCATCAATTCCGGGGAGGGGATACTTGTTCTTTATTGTTACCTTGTTCAGTTGTCTGTAATCGATGCACATCCGTAGAGATCCATCCTTCTTTCTTACGAACAAGACCGGTGCTCCCCACGGCGATGAACTGGGCCTTATAAACCCCTTTTCAAGCAAGTCCTTCAACTGTGCCTTCAGCTCTTTCAATTCTGCCGGAGCCATTCGATAAGGAGGAATAGAAATAGGCTCAGTGTCAGGTAACACATCAATAGCAAAGTCAATTTCTCTTTCCGGAGGAAGACCTGGATGTTCTTCTGGAAATACATCTGGAAATTCATTCACTACCAGAACAGACTGGAAAGTTGGCACCCTTGCTTCTGTGTCATGAACCCGAACTAGATGTTAGATATAACCTTTAGCTATCAGTTTTCTCGCCTTAAGGTAGGAAATAAACCTACCCTTTAGAGACGCCGTATTACCCTTCCATTCAAGCACGGGCTCTCTCGGAAATTGAAATCGAACCATCTTCGTCCGACAATCAAGATTGGCATAGCACGAGGCCAACCAATCCATCCCCATGATTACATCAAAATCTATCATTTCCAGTTCAATCAAATCAGCTTTTGTCTGACGATCACATATAATAACTACACAATTCTTATATACTTGTCTTGCTATTACGGGATCACCAACCGGAGTAAATACCTCGAAAGGTCTAATTGGCTCGGGTCTCACCCCAATACAATCAGCAACATACGGAGTAATATATGAGAAAGTAGAACCCGGATCGATCAGAGCATATACATCACGGGAGAATATAGTCAATGTACCTACAACCACATCTGGGGAAGACTCAAGATCCTATCGCCCAGCTAAAGCATATACGCGGGGCTGAACAGCACCTGAAGTAGATGCTCCTCCTCTACCTCTGCCTCTACCTGCTGTAGTCTGAGAAGTCTGTGCTGTCGGGCGTACTGAGGAAGAACCCGTTGCTGAACCTATGGGTTAAGTCCCAACTCTACCTCTCGCCGAAGGACAATCTCTCATCATATAGCCAACTTTCCCACAGGCATAACACGCATCCGAACCCTGACGGCACTGCCCGGAATGTAGTCTACCGCACTGGCTGCACCGCTGTACTGGGGGTCCCCTCTGACTAAAATCCCCTCTGGATTGAAAATCTGAGGCCCTCAAACCCTAGCCCTGTCCTGACTGAAAAGAACGATCAAACCTCCTGTCCGAGAATCTGGGAGGCGCACTGGCCGCTGACTGACCTGAGTGCCTAGAATGCATCTGTCTCGGTCCCCCTCTATATTCACTGCTCGCTCCCATAGAGCTAGCCCTCTTACCTTGTCTTCGATCATTATCACGATCACTTATTTGCGGCTGTTGTCGTTCCTCAAGATTCTTAGCATGGGCCTGTATTCAGGAAATATCCATCCCGTCTTGCAGAGAGGCCGTCAAGCAATCTCTAAATAAGTGTGGCCCCAAACCACTCACGAATCTATGGAACCGGTCTCCCATATCGGCTACCATAGTTGGAGCATATCTAGCCAAAGAATTGAACTTCATACTATACTCTCGGGCACTCATGCTTCCTTGCTTTAGATTCAAGAACCTGTCTGCTCTAGCTCGGCGGACCTCGGGTGGAAAATAATGGCGACTAAAGGCATACACAAATTCTTGCCATACCGGAGGGGGCACATTCTCTCCTCTTGATGCCATCCAATTGTTGTACCATAATATCGCCACATCGCGGAGTCTATAAGAAGCCAACTCCACGGATTCGGTCTCAGAGGCATGAATAATCTTTAAGGTCCTCAACATTTCATCAATAAAGTTTTGCGGATCTTCATCCGGCTTTGACCCAAAGAATTCCGGAGGATTTAAGGTCATGAAATCACGGGCTCCATACTAGCTGAACGATCACTCGGGCTCGCATTCTGTCGTTGTGCCTGGGCAGCAACCAATTGTGTCAATAAGTGTATGTCCTCGGTCACTTGCTGACCCGAAGCACCCGGTGGAGGGATCGGAGCTGAGGCTCCTCCTTGCTCTTCTACATTGG
Organism: Lycium barbarum; assembly: GCF_019175385.1. NCBI lineage: Eukaryota > Viridiplantae > Streptophyta > Magnoliopsida > Solanales > Solanaceae > Lycium > Lycium barbarum. The sequence goes on from NC_083342.1 coordinate 69,614,415, forward strand.
GCGGGGCCTCATTTTGTGATTCACCATCTCCTACATTCATTGGAAGCTCTCGTTCTGCCCGCCTTTTTGTCGTAGCTTTGCCTTTCTGGGCGGCTGTAGCTTTTCCCTTTGGCGGCATTCTGAAAGTACAACACACTTTTAGGAAAAATGAAATCTTATGTATGGCTCTATCGCACGATCTAATAAGAAGAAAGATGGTCATTTTCCTAAATGCCCTTTAGCTGCTTGTTTATTAGCGTGGCGCGCAACACACCATAAACAAGACTCTACTAGACATGGCTCGTAGACACTTCCTAGGACGAACTGCTCTGATACCACTTTTGTCACAACCCAGCTAGGGTCCGCGACAGGTACCCGGAGCTAGCCACCGAGCACCGCTTGGTCTACTACTCATCTTACTCATTTACTGCCTTTTTATTAACTTTGTACACACATTGTAGAAAAATTATATTTTATATGAAAACATAAATGTTTTTTATACACTTTCCTCTCGACCATCAAAATAATATATATATATAACAACATCTTGTGAGACCATCTAACCCACACTGCGTATCTACGAGCCTCTACTGACAAACTGAATACACATAGACGGAACAAGACTCCGTCATGCCCAAAATATGTATATATACCAAAAGAATGAGCATAAGCACCTCCGGACAATGGAGTGCTCTCAATCAGCTGACAACTACTATGGATATGGATCTAGCTCACCTCCCTGTCTACCTGTGGGCATGAACACAGCGTCCAAAGAAACCGAACGTCAGTACGAATATTGTACTGAGTATGAGAGGCATACACAATAAAGAAAGACAACAATAACATAATGAGAATATCAGTACGAAACATCTGAATCTGAATGACAATCATAAGAGAAGTGATGCATGCTGTCTTACTCATACTCATCACCATATCATATATGCATAATATGTAAGCTGCCCGTCCCTATCGGAACGGTGTGATAACAAATAACATAGCCCGCGTCCAGGCCTCCCGCGTCTGGGGTACCATCTCATGCCGCCCACTAGTGGTGTCTGCCCATGCCAAAAGGTCATGGTGTATCCGTATAGCTGCCAGCCTTTGCGGTGACTGCCCGGCCAACTAGGCCCGGTGTGATGCAATCATGACATGCTTATCATAAAATACTTATAATAATATGCTTATTAAAATATACTTGTCATCATACATGCATAAAAACTCTAGCACGACTGCATTCTATCGAGGTGACGTAAGGTCGTGAACCCTCGATTCAATTATGAACATATATAAGAATTCTGCCTCACCTTGAAGGAAATGATACATAAGGTGAGTGTGAGAAATAAGTGACATCATTAACAACATGGCATCATCATAACATATTGTTATGTCCCGTGTTTTCGCATAATTGGAAATCTTGAAAATAATTAAGACTTGTATGTTATAAGGCAATATTTTGATTTTAGTTAATATGTTGATGTCATTTATGGAAGTGTTGGTGCAAAGACGTCGGGGAAGTCCAAGGGCAAAATTTGGAATTTCGGAAATTAGTTTCGGGAATTACAAAACGAGAGTTTTAACGAATTGGGCTCAATAAAAAATTTATGAAATTTGGGCCCAAAACTATAGGGGTGGCCGGCCAAGAGGCCATGGCCCAACCCCCTTATGGATCATGTGAGGATCATGTGCTTAACTTAAGGGAGCAACAATATATAGTCATACAAATCCATTAGAATGTTCAAGAAAAACAATTAAAACAAAAAAAAGAGGAGAACAACCACCAAACACCTCTCGGCCGAACTCTCTCCAAGAGAAAAAAAATAAATTGCCAAGCTTTGATTCTAATCTTAAAAATCTTGTTCTTCTCATAATCGTAGTATATTCAAGAAGCTCGTCGACGTGATATAATTGGTTTGGCACAAGAGCGACGTTTGCGGTGGATTGAAACTTGAAGGAAAAGGTGAGAATTCTTCCTCTTTTGTGTTATGGAACAAGTATGAATATTATGAGGATTGGAAATAGACGAGAATTACGTAGTTTTGGTATGTATGTGTGAAACCGTGTGTGTGTGTGTGATGAATTTGGCCGTGAGCCATGACATAGTTAAGGGAAGGTGAATTTGATTTTATTTAGTTTGTTAGTTGCGTCGTTGTGGCATTTATGACGTAAATGAATGTTTAACGAGTTGAATTGGCATTGAAGTTGCTTGTATGTCGATATGGGAAATTATGAAATTTTCATATAATTATAGAAGTAAGGCTTTAAATGTGGATTATGGTTGTTGTTAATGAATTTGGAATGAAACAAGGCGAGTTAGTATGTTTGTCGTAGTTGTTGACGTTTCAGATGGAATATGGAAAGTGACGAATCATTCGAATTTGTGTATATTGCTCGGAATATTATTGGGATGTGTTTGAATAACCTTGAATGAGTAAATGAATACAATAATGTGGACATTAGTTTGGTATTGTGAAGTTCGAATGAAAGTTGTCGATTTATGTAGAAAGAAAGAATATTGACGTTAGACTTATTTTGTTGCGACTTATGATGTTTGTGATATTGTGGGCTGTTGTGTTGATGTATATTGAGCCGAGCTAAGTCTCGGGGGTGTTATATATATATGGAAAATGCTGCCGAAATTTCCGTAGACAAAAATGAAGTTAAGTGAATTCTTAAGCCTTACAATCCTTAATTGGTAACTTTGACCATTTGCAGATTCTGAGCAAAACGGGAACTGAGTTTTGGGCGAGCGTAAGACGCCTATAAGGTATGTAAGGCTACCCTATTCCTTCTTTTGTCATGTCTTAAGTATCCTAGGTTGATATCGGAGCCCCGGAGGCAATTCTGTTCCTTGAAATCCGAATTTGAAATCGAGCACTATTTATTCAATTGGATTGAACCTTAAAGTCCTTCTTTTGCTTGAAAGTAATTAAATGTCCGAAACTTATGCAAATGTAATCAAATCGCTTCGGATCTTCCATGTATGATTCCATAGACCCTAAATGTTCGTGATTCATGTCCGTCACCTCGACTTGACCCGCGGTGGCCCGCTAGCATCGAGACTTCCTTGTTGACTCTATTATTCTCATTTTTGTATAATGTCAGCAAAACACTTTTGTTTATGAATTTGGCTATCATAGAATAATGTTTTGACTGCCACAGTATTCTAGATTATATTTTGAACCTTAAATACTATGTTGGAGATTTTTTGTTAAACGAACCCCGTATTGACTAACTATTCGAACTAGTTGATTAATGAATTAGCATATGATATTATCAGGTTTCAAAAGATGTTTTGACTTATAAATTGCATTGTTTGCTCACGACTCCGCTTGTTCCCTTATTATGACTTCGTTCACCGGTTCCCGGGCCGGTTATGATTCGTGCGCACTATGATATATTCGGCCGTATGCTGTGTTACGGTTCCCGAGACCTCGCCATAGGGTCGGGTTCCGTTTGGTGTTATGTTGTGATATGGCTGGTGATATGTCATGATGATATGTGTGCTCGGGGATGTACGGAGATTTGAACCTTCTGGTGTTATGTTGTGTGTGGCACCAGTGTCGGAGTGGTGACCACGTTCCTGAGCTTTGCATGATTTTGTTTGCATTATGTATACATGATTTTGATATAGATTCTGATATACTGTTCAGTATTCCCCCTTTTGTATCCTGTTTACTTTCAGTTGTGGCTCATATTTCTGTACTCTATACTTTACATACTCAGTACATCTTTCGTACTGACCCCCTTTCTTCGGGGGCTGCGTTTCATGCCCGCAGGTACAGACACAGGTGGTCCACCACTGTAAACTCCACTTTCTGCTATTTCGGAGTACTCCCTTTTGATCCGGAGTCAACTTTTGGTACATACATCTTTTGTTATGTATATATTTCTGTATATCTGACTATTTGGGTACGGCGGGGCCCTGTCCCGTCATATGATTCTGTCGGTCTGTTTAGAGGTCTGTGGACATGTTTGTGGGTTTGGGTCTTTCTGTTCGGATATGTGTGTATGATGTGTTTGGGCGATCCCATTCGCCGCGGCGGCCGGTCCGCATATGTTTACATGCTGCCTTGTTGGCCGGTGTGGCCTTTGTTGGTATTTTCTGTGCGCAGGGTTATTTCGGATTGTCTGTAAAACAAAGGAAACTCTGCCGAAATTTTTCTGGAAATTATCTAAATTTGGAATATAGCCTTGTCGGCTTTTGCTATATACTTGAATGCATTTGATAGATGGGTTGGGTGCCTAGATCGGGCCCTAGTCACGGCCTACGGGGTTGGGTCGTGACAAAAGTGGTATCAGAGCGGTTTGTCCTCGGAATGTCTACAGGCCGTGTCTCGTAGAGTCTCGTTTATCGGTGTGTTGTGCACCACATCTATAAACAGGAGGCTACAGGGCATTTAGGGTGTTACCTTTATTTGAAATCTTAGATCGTGCGTTAGAGCTGTGCTATTAGGATGATTTTGATCTGATTCGTTATTGTGTTTGTGTTATGCCTCCGAAGAAGGCAACGGCGGCCCAGAAGGACAAGGCATGGATTGCAGGGACTAGTCAGGCACAGCGAGTTACTCGGGCTCGTGTTTATGATTTGCCCGAGGTTGTGCCCCATTCAGAGGGATCCGCTACACCACCGGCGGAGCCTGGAGCAGGTCCATCAACAGCTCCAGGGGCCCGAGTACCCGTACCCGAGCCTCCAGCTCCTCACCCAGGGGCGGAGGACAGGACACTGAGAGAGGCTGTGCAGTTATTGACCACTCTGGTAGCGGGACAGGCTCGCAGACGCGGGCGGAGAGATGATGATGATGACGACAGGCGTGACAGCCTGAGAGTTCGAGAGTTCCTATTGTGTGGCCCTCCAGAGTTTTTCGGGTCTAAGCCCGACGAGGACCCCTATGACTTTATTCGGGGGATGCGGCGCTCACTAGACTTGGTCAGGGCTTCAGAGACTGAGTCTGTTGAGTTGAATTCGCATAGACTACGGGATCTTGCTGCTCACTGGTATGAGTCCTGGGAGCTATCCAGGGGTGAGGGTGCTACCCCAGCTACTTGGGACGAGTTCGTGACTGCTTTCACTCACCACTTTTTGCCCCCAGAGTTACGGCGGGCGCGGGTTGACCGATTTTTGCATCTGCAGCAGAGGGGTCGGAGCGTCCGTGAGTATAATATGGAGTTTGATTCTTTGGCCCGGTATGCACCTGCCATAGTAGCAGATATGGCCGATCGGATGCATAGAAACGTGATGGGGTTAGACTGCTATTTGATTGATGGCTGTATGGCGGTGGCATTGCAAGTAGACATGGATATTGCCCGACTACAGGCTTATGCCCTGGGTATGGAGGACCGACATAGAGCTGATTATTCTAGCAGAGATCGGGACAGGAGGCCGCCCAAGAGGGCCAGATCCGCAAGTTATTCTGGAGATTCTTGAGGCGGACAACCTCAGCAGCAGCAATCAGGCAGACATCCTCCTCCGTAAGGCCGGGGTACACAGCCGGCCGGTAGGAGATTTGACAGTGCAGGGCCATCTGGAGCCGGTCAGAGTTCCAGAGCGTCAGGTTCACAGGTATCCAGAGGTCCCAGTCAGCCCAGACCACCCAGGCCCCGTTGTTCCCATTGCGGGAAATCGCACCCGGGAGAGTGTTATCGACTTACTCCGCCTGTTTTTCATGCGGCGGTCAGGGCCATATTATGCGAGATTGTCCGTTGGCGAGCGGTTCTGGTAGTGTAGCTCAGCCGACGGGATCAGCCGCTGGTTCATCATCTGCTCTATCAGTTGCACGCCCTGCGGGGCGAGGTATGCCTGCACCGGCGGGACGCGGTCGAGGTCGTGGCAGTGCTTCAGGTTTTAGCGGTCCCTCGAACCGCATATATGCATTAGCCAGTCACCAGGACCAGGAGGCTTCGCCGAATGTAGTCACAGGTACATTACTGGTTTTCTCCAGATCTGTATACGCACTGTTTGATCCTGGTTCTACTTTATCATATATTTCCCCGCTCGTTGCTAGTAAAATTGGGATAGTGTCTGAGCCTATAGAGACATTTGAGGTGGCTACACCGGTCGGGGATTGTATTATAGCGAGGCAGGTGTATAGGGATTGTTTTGTGACTATATGTGATCGCTGCACTAAAGTTGATTTGATAGAATTAGATATGCTGGAATTCGATGTCATTATGGGTATGGACTGGGTAGCTTCCTGTTATGCTAATGTTGACTGCCAGAAGAAGGTAGTCCGTTTTCAGTTTCCAGGGGAACCAGTTATAGAGTGGTTCGGGTCTACAGCATCGCCGAGGGGTAAGTTTATTTCGTACCTTAAGGCTAAGAAGATGATTCAAAAAGGTTATATCTATCATTTGGTTCGTGTGCACGACACTACAGCCGAGACACCTACTCTTCAGTCTGTTCCGGTTGTTAGTGAGTTCCCAGATGTGTTTTCAGATGAGCTTCCGGGTCTTCCGCCTGAATGGGAGATAGATTTTACTATAGAATTGTTGCCGGATACGCAGCCTATATCTATTCCTCCGTACAGAATGGCACCGGCTGAATTGAAGTAGTTGAAAGAGCAGCTGAAAGACTTGTTGGATAAAGGCTTTATCAGACCCAGTACATCACCCTGGGGAGCGCCGGTATTATTTCTAAGAAAGAAAGATGGGTCACTGCGCATGTGTATCGATTACCGGCAATTAAATAAGGTGACTATAAAGAATAAATATCCCCTCCCCCGGATTGATGATTTGTTTGATCAGTTGCAGGGTGCTAAATATTTTTCAAAGGTGGATCTGCGCTCAGGTTATCATCAGGTGCGAGTGCGAGAATCTGATATCCCAAAGACTGCTTTCAGGACCCGGTACGGGCATTATGAATTCATAGTTATGTCTTTCGGGTTGACTAATGCCCCAGCAATATTTATGGATCTGATGAATCGGGTATTTCAGCCTTTCCTGGACATGTTCGTGATTGTGTTTATCGATGATATTTTGATTTATTCACGATCAGCAGAGGAGCATTCGGATCATTTGACGACGGTACTTGGCACTCTCCGTCAACAGAAATTGTATGCTAAATTTTCCAAATGTGAATTCTGGTTAACTTCTGTGGCTTTCTTGGGGCATATTGTCGGAGCAGACGGTATTCGGGTCGATACGCAGAAAATTGAAGCTGTACAGAATTGGCCCAGGCCTACTACACCGACAGAGGTACGCAGTTTTCTGGGGTTAGCCGGATATTATCGAAGGTTCGTGGAGAATTATTCTTCCATAGCAGCGCCACTGACGAAGTTGACTCAGAAAGCAGCAAAATTTCAGTGGACTGATGCCTGCGAGCGCATCTTTCAGATGTTGAAACAAAAATTAATTACAGCTCCAGTTTTAGCTCTTCCAGAAGGATCAGACGGGTATGTTGTCTATTGTGATGCCACAGGTATTGGGATAGGCTGTGTATTGATGCAGCACAGTCGAGTCATAGCCTATGCTTCCCGGCAGCTCAGACCGCACGAGAAGAATTATCCCACTCATGATCTTGAGTTGGCCGCGGTGATTCACGCTTTGAAGATTTGGCGGCATTATTTATATGGGGTCCATGTTGATATTTATACGGACCATAAGAGTCTCCAGTATACTTTTAAGCAGAAAGAACTGAATTTGCGACAGAGAAGATGGCTTGAATTATTGAAAGATTATGACGTTGATATTTTGTATCATCCGGGGAAAGCCAATGTGGTGGCGGATGCACTTAGCCGCAAGTCTATGGGCAGTTTGGCTAACGTTCCACCTGGTAAGAAAGACTTGGTTCGTGAAATTCATCAGTTGGCCAGCCTTGGAGTTCGTTTGGCAGATTCTAGAGATTCTGGGATTTCTGTTCGTGTAGTTACTGAATCATCTATTATAGAAGAGGTAAAGCAGCGTCAGTTTGAAGATCCTATTCTGGTTCAGTACAGAGATGTGGCCCTTAATAAAGACAAGACTCCGTTTGAAATTTCACTTGAAGGGGTATTATTATATGAAGGCAGATTCTGTGTTCCGGATGTTACAGGCCTACGGCGACAAATCATGGGCGAGGCGCATAATGCACGGTATTCTGTTCATCCTGGATCCACTAAGATGTATCATGATCTCAGAAGCTTGTATTGGTGGGACGGTATGAAGAAAGATATTGCAGAGTTCGTTAGTCAGTGCTCGAATTGTCAGCAGGTAAAAATTGAACACCAGAAGCCCGGTGGGTTATTACAGGAGATGGAAATTCCAGCCTGGAAATGGGAGATGATTAATATGGATTTCGTTGTTGGGTTACCGCGCACTCCACGCAGGTATGATTCTATTTGGGTTATTGTTGACAGATTGACGAAATCAGCCCATTTTCTTCCGGTCCGGACTACTTATTCGGCTGAGGACTACGCTAGATTGTACATCAGGGAGATAGTCAGACTTTACGGGGTCCCTGTATCTATTATTACTGACCGAGGTGCCCAGTTCACGGCAAATTTCTGGAGGTCATTTCAGGAAGGACTAGGGACTCAGGTGAGCCTCAGTACAGCTTTTCATCCTCAGTCCGACGGGCAGGCCGAGCGCACTATTCAGACACTGGAAGATATGTTGCGGGCCTGCGTTATTGATTTCAGAGGCAGCTGGGATGATCATTTGCCGCTTATTGAATTTGCCTACAATAACAGTTATCACTCCAGCATTCAGATGGCACCGTACGAAGCCCTCTATGGTAGAAAATGCAGATCTCCTATTGGTTGGTTCGACGTGGGAGAAACTAAATTAATCGGGCCAGATGTGATCCAGGAGGCAGTGGATAAGGTAAAACCTATTCGGGAGCGATTATTGGCTGAACAAAGTCGACAGAAAGCATATGCAGACAGACGACGTCGACCATTAGAGTTCCAGATTGGCAACTGGGTATTTCTGAAGGTGTCTCCTATGAAGGGTGTTATGAGATTCGGTAAAAAGGGTAAGTTAAGCCCGCGGTATATCGGGCCATATCAGATCGTTCGGAAGATAGGCGAGGTCGCCTATGAGCTGGACTTACCATCCGACTTGGAGGCAGTACACCCGGTATTTCATGTGTCTATGCTCCGAAAATATATTGGTGATCATTCCAGGATATTCCCAGTGGATGGTATTCTGGTAACAGAGCACTTGTCTTATGAAGAGCAGCCTATAACTATTTTGGACCGACAGGTGCGGAGACTGCGCACTAAGGAAGTGCCTTCTGTTAAAGTCCTGTGGCGCAACAGCAATCGGGAGGAAATGACCTGGGAGTCGGAGGATGAGATGAAGAAGAAATACCCTCACTTATTTCCTGCGGCCACAGGTAATTTAAACCTTCAAGTTTGTTGTATTGATTGACGAATGAATTATGTGTACTCATTATAAAAGAGAGACACCCCCGTTATGCCTGTAAGACTTTATAAGACTAATTTAACATTCGGGGACGAATGTTCTTAAGGGGGGGAGAATGTTATGTCCCGTGTTTTCGCATAATTGGAAATCTTGAAAATAATTAAGACTTGTATGTTATAAGGCAATATTTTGATTTTAGTTAATATGTTGATGTCATTTATGGAAGTGTTGGTGCAAAGACGTCGGGGAAGTCCAAGGGCAAAATTTGGAATTTCGGAAATTAGTTTCGGGAATTACAAAACGAGAGTTTTAACGAATTGGGCTCAATAAAAAATTTATCAAATTTGGGCCCAAAAACTATAGGGGTGGCCGGCCAAGAGGCCATGGCCCAACCCACTTATGGATTATGTGAGGATCATATGCTTAACTTAAGGGAGTAACAATATATAGTCATACAAATCCATTAGAATGTTCAAGAAAAACAATTAAAACAAAAACAAAAAAAAAAGTAGAACAACCACCAAACACCTCTCGGCCGAACTCTCTCCAAGAGAAAAAAAATAAATTTCCAAGCTTTGATTCTAATCTTAAAAATCTTGTTCTTCTCATAATCGTAGTAGATTCAAGACGCTCGTCGACGTGATATAATTGGTTTGGCACAAGAGCGACGTTTGCGGCGGATTGAAACTTGAAGGAAAAGGTGAGAATTCTTCCTCTTTTGTGTTATGGAACAAGTATGAATATTATGAGGATTGGAAATAGACGAGAATTATGTAGTTTTGGTATGTATGTGTGAAACCGTGTGTGTGTGTGTGATGAAGTTGGCCGTGAGCCATGACATAGTTAAGGGAAGGTGAATTTGATTTTGTTTAGTTTGTTAGTTGCGTCGTTGTGGCATTTATGACGTAAATGAATGTTTAACGAGTTGAATTGGCATTGAAGTTGCTTGTATGTCGATATGGGAAATTATGAAATTTTCATATAATTATAGAAGTAAGGCTTTAAATGTGGATGATGGTTGTTGTTAATGAATTTGGAATGAAACAAGGCGAGTTAGTATGTTTGTCGTAGTTGTTGACGTTTCGGATGGAATATGGAAAGTGACGAATCATTCGAACTTGTGTATATTGCTCGGAATATTATTGGGATGTGTTTGAATAACCTTGAATGAGTAAATGAATACAATAATGTGGACATTAGTTTGGTATTGTGAAGTTTGAATGAAAGTTGTCGATTTATGTAGAAAGAAAGAATATTGACGTTAGACTTATTTTGTTGCGACTTATGATATTTGTGATATTGTGGGCTGTTGTGTTGATGTATATTGAGTTGAGCTAAGTCTCGGGGGTGTTATATATATAGGGGAAATGCTGCCGAAATTTCGGTAGACAAAAATGAAGTTAAGTGAATTCTTAAGCCTTACAATCCTTAATTGGTAACTTTGACCATTTGCAGATTCTGAGCAAAACGGGAACTGAGTTTTGGGCGAGCGTAAGACGCCTATAAGGTATGTAAGGCTACCCTATTCCTTCTTTTGGCATGTCTTAAGTATCCTAGGTTGATATCGGAGCCTCGGGGGCAATTCTGTTCCTTGAAATCCGAATTTGAAATCGAGCACTATTCATTCAATTGGATTGAACCTTAAAGTCCTTCTTTTGCTTGCAAAGTAATTAAATGTCCGAAACTTATGCAAATGTAATCAAATCGCTTCGGATCTTCCATGTATGATTCCATAGACCCTAAATGTTCGTGATTCATGTCCGTCACCTCGACTTGACCCGCGGTGGCCCGCTAGCATGAGACTTCCTTGTTGACTCTATTATTCTCATTTTTGTATAATGTCAGCAAAACACTTTGGTTTATGAATTTGGCTATCATAGAATAATGTTTTGACTGCCACAGTATTCTAGATTATATTTTGAACCATAAATACTATGTTGGAGATATTTTGTTAAACGAACCCCGTATTGACTAACTATTCGAACTAGTTGATTAATGAATTAGCATATGATATTATCAAGTTTCAAAAGATGTTTTGACTTATAAATTGCATTGTTTGCTCACGACTCCGCTTGTTCCCTTATTATGACTTCGTTCACCGGTTCCCGGGCCGGTTATGATTCGTGCGCACTATGATATATTCGGCCGTATGCTGTGTTACGGTTCCCGAGACCTCGCCATAGGGTCGGGTTCCGTTTGGTGTTATGCTGTGATATGGCTGGTGATATGTCATGATGATATGTGTGCTCGGGGATGTACGGAGATTTGAACCTTCTGGTGTTATGTTGTGTGTGGCACCAGTGTCGGAGTGGTGACCACGTTCCTGAGCTTTGCATGATTTTGTTTACATTATGTATACATGATTTTGATATAGATTCTGATATACTGTTCAGTATTCCCCCTTTTGTATCCTGTTTACTTTCAGTTGTGGCTCACATTTCTGTACTGTATGCTTTACATACTCAGTACATCTTTCGTACTGACCCCCTTTCTTCGGGGGCTGCGTTTCATGCCCGCAGATACAGACACAGGTGATCCACCACTGTAGACTCCACTTTCTGCTATTTCGGAGTACTCCCTTTTGATCCGGAGTCCACTTTTGGTACATACATCTTTTGTTAGGTATATATTTTTGTATATCTGACTATTTCGGTACGGCGGGGCCCTGTTCCGTCAAATGATTCTGTCGGTCTGTTTAGAGGTCTGTGGACATGTTTGTGAGTTTGGGTCTTTCTGTTCGGATGTGTGTGTATGATGTGTTTGGGCGATCCCATTCGCCGCGGCGGCCGGTCCGCATATGTTTACATGTTGCCTTGTTGGCCGGTGTGGCCTTTGTTGGTATTTTCTGTGCGCAGGGTTATATCGGATAGTCTGTAAAACAAAGGAAACTCTGCCGATTTTTTTCTGGAAATTATCTAAATTTGGAATATAGCCTTGTCGGCTTCTGCTATATACTTGAATGCATTTGATAGATGGGTTGGGTGCCCAGATCGGGCCCTAGTCACGGCCTACGGGGTTGGGTCGTGACACATATCTCTCTATCTTATATTGGCACTTATGGATATAGGCTTATAGCTTTCCGGAATATAGGAATTCATGAAGAGGAAAGGAATTCATGCTATAGGATTCATGCCATTAGGAAGAAAGGACTAGCCTCACATACCTTGTCGCTTAGCTACACTATCGATCACTCGTCTTCCTTCGAGGTCACGTCGTTACCTTCACGAGAGAATCGTATTAACATTAGTTAATCAACTTTAAAAACGTGTTGTTATCTATAGAGAAAATTAGGCGGAATTTCCTTTGTTTCTACTACTTTTCCCCCGTTTTATTTCAACTCCAAAAATTTACAACAACACTCATAATATTGCAAGCAACAATCGTCATTTATATGCCTTAAGCAAAATCCACCATTTCTCTCCAATTTCCTTCTCATTTATAGTTATAGCTCGTTATCCCATTTCCTTGTATATAATACTTATTTCATGACCTAAACATCATTTACAACGTGTTCATAATCATAGCATATCAACTTTCATGATTCCATTCAACCATCTTCCAATTGTGACACTATTCACTCATTCAAGACCCATTTTCTATGTTCTTCTATGTTTCAAGTGTCTCAGCTTCCTAATACTTTAAACAACATGGAATGGTCATGAAACTTACCTTGGTTGATGGTGGAACAAGCCTTGAGTTGAGTCTCTACCTTAGCACCAAAACCCTATCTCCTCTCCTTTGGTATTTCTTGAAGGAGACAACTTCTACTTGAGTTTCATAAGCTTTGTTTCCTTGATTTGGTGTTGATGATCATTGATTTCCTTGATTCTCTTGAATTCCCATGGATGAAGTTTTTGGAGAGTTCTAGAGACTTCTTGAGTGGTATAGATGAGAAAATGAAATAATATGAGCTTATGGTCCCTTTTTAACAACTCAAAATCTGATTTTTAATGAACAGTTGTCGAGGTGAACAGTGGTCGTAAACCACACTTTACGGGCAGTATACCAGTTTACAGAACGTATAGTGTGGTCGTATTTAAGCATGTCAAAACATAAAGGTTGGCTGAGGATCATGGCAGTTTACGATCGAGGTTTACGATCCGTAAACCAGTTTACGGGCCGTATACCAAGTCGTATTTAACCATTTTAACATTGGACAGAAAGTTGAAATTTTTGAAACGCTGGAGGACGATGGCAGTATACGGTCCGTAAATCACTTTACGGGTCGTATTCTGCTTTACGACCACTGGCTGAATTGAAATTCTACAACTTTCTAAATTCCAAAAATTCATAATTAGTCATTCCCTACTTAGTAAAACATCGCACACTCATACCCTTCAATGGCCTATTCATTGTAGGCTCACAGAAAATTTTCGAGGTGTAACAATTCCGCTTATGATATGCCTCATAATGATTCAGCAAGCCATGTGGTTCGCTCGGTCATATATAGTAAGGCACTGAGTGTCGTCTTTCGCCCAGGCTATGATTTGGGGCGTGACAGATGTTGTCACGATCCAAACTGAAGGGCCACAACGGGCACCCAGGCCTTACTTGTCGAGCAACCTATAACATGCTTCCATAACATAGTCATAATTAAAGGTGGGACACGAGGGCCTGTTACAAGCGAACCAAAGAAATTAAGTTTGTCGAAACTTTGGGAAAACTTGGCAGAATTTTTTGTCCAACTTGAGAGAGGTATATCTCCTAGAATATGAGGAGTTATGGAATTAATAGCCTATGTAAATTCAAGTTAAAAGAGTCTTCTTTCAAATGCAACTGACAGATCGAAAATTCAAGGCGTACGGTGGAAGATACGACACGTACAAAATTGTACGATTCTATTACACCTCGGAAAACCATCCTTTGTTGCTCAAATGAATGAACGAGTGAGGAGTACGAGTATACGATATTTCCATGAGTAAGAAATGACAATTGATGGCCTTAAGTAAGATTTCAAAGGCAATCACAATAAGAGATAGGTTATGCTCCATAATGACTAATTATATGTTCTGAAAATGTGGAAAGTTGCAGATTTGCATTTTGGTCAGTTGGTCGTAAAATGAAAAAAGGACCGTAAAGTGGTATACGGCCCGTAAACTGCCATGTCGTATTTTGACTTCCAAAACATCAACTTTCTGTCAAATGTTCAAATGGTTAAATACGACTTGGAATACAGACCGTAAATTGAAATACGGCTCGTAAACTGCGACCATAAATCACCATGATCCCCAGCATACTTTCTGGTTCTGTTATGCTTAAATATGACCATGAAATAAGACCCGTAAACTAGAATACGGACCGTAAACTGTGTTTACGACCACTGTGCACTTTCGACGACTGTTTATTTCAGATCTGATTTTGGGTCATTAAAAAGGGGACCAAGTTTATTATTTCATTTCATTTCACTTTTACATGACACCCCTTCTCTCTAAAACATCTCTCTACATAAATTCCACAAGAATTCAAGGATATTTGGTGATTAACAACATAAACTAAGTGAATCAAGTATAAGAAAACCCATTAAGGATCATACAAGTCAAGAAATCTCATTGGAGATAAACTAGGGTTTTGCTCAAGTGGAGTATTATCAACCAAGGTTGTTCCTACAACATCTAAGGTAAGAATTATGATGTTTCTATGTTGTTTAAGGTATTTAAGAGTTGAGATACTTAGATTGTAGAGAGGTATGGCAAAATGGGTCATGAATGTGGAATAGTGCCATTTTGAGAAATAGTTTGAATTGAGTTATGAGCCTTGATGTACTGTAATGTAAATGTGTTATAAATGCCCTTTAGCCGCTTGTTTATTAGCGTGGCGCGCAACACACCATAAACAAGACTCTACTAGACAAGGGTCGTAGACACTTCCTAGGACGAACTGCTCTGATATCAATTTTGTCACGACCCAGCTAGGGTCCGCGACAAGTACCCGGAGCTAGCCACCGATCACCGCTTGGTCTACTACTCATCTTACTCATTTACTGCCTTTTTATTAACTTTGTACACACATTGTAGAAAAAGTATATTTTATATGAAAACATAAATGTTTTTTATACACTTGCCTCTCGGCCATCAAAATAATATATACATATAACAACATCTTGTGAGACCATCTAACCCACGCAGCGTATCTACGAGCCTCTACTGACAGACTGAATACACATAGACGGAACAAGACTCCGTCATGCCCAAAATATGTATATATACCAAAACAATGAGCATAAGCACCTCCGGACAATGGAGTGCTCTCAATCAGCTGACAACTACTATGGATCTGGATCTAGCTCACCTCCCTGTCTACCTGTGGGCATGAACACAACGTCAAAAGAAAATGAACGTCAGTACGAATATTGTACTGAGTATGGGAGGCATACACAATGAAGAAAGACAACAATAACATAATGAGAATATCAGTACAAAACATCTGAATCTGAATGACAATCATAAGAGAAGTGATGCATGCTGTCTTACTCATACTCATCACCATATCATATATGCATAATATGTAAGTTGCCCGTCCCTATCGGAACGGTGTGATAACAAATAACATTGCCCGCATCCAGGCCTCCCGCGTCCGGGGTACCATCTCATGCCGCCCACTAGTGGTGTCTGCCCATGCCAAAAGGTCATGGTGTATCCGTATAGCTGCCCGCCTTTACGGTGACTGCTCGGCCAACTAGGCCCGGTGTGATGCAATCATGACATGCTTATCATAAAATACTTATAATAATATGCTTATCAAAATATACTTGTCATCATACATGCATAAAAACTCTAGCATGACTACATTCTATTGAGGTGACGTAAGGTCGTGAACCCTCGATTCAATTATGAACATATATAAGAATTCTGCCTCACCTTGAAGGAAATGATACAAAAGGTGAGTGTGAGAAATAAGTGACATAATTAACAACATGGCATCATCATAACATATCTCTTTATCTTATATGGGCACTTATGGATATAGGCTTATAGCTTTCCGGAATATAGGAATTCATGAAGAGGAAAGGAATTCATGCTATAGGATTCATGCCATTAGGAAGAAAGGACTAGCCTCACATACCTTGTCGCTTAGCTACACTATCGATCACTCGTCTTCCTTCGAGGTCACATCGTTACCTTCACGAGAGAATCGTATTAACATTAGTTAATCAACTTTAAAAATGCGTCGTTATCTATAGAGAAAATTAGGCGGAATTTCCTTTGTTTCTACTACTTTTCCCCCGTTTTATTTCAACTCCCAAAATTTACAACAACACTCATAATATTGCAAGCAACAATCGTCATTTATATGCCTTAAGCAAAATCCACCATTTCTCTCCAATTTCCTTCTCATTTATAGTTATAGCTCGTTATCCCATTTCCTTGTATATAATACTTATTTAATGACCTAAACATCATTTACAACGTGTTCATAATCATAGCATATCAACTTTCATTATTCCATTCAACCATCTTCCAATTGTGACACTATTCACTCATTCAAGACCCATTTTCTATGTTCTTCTATGTTTCAAGTGTCTCAGCTTCCCAATAATTTAAACAACATGGAATGGTCATGAAACTTACCTTGGTTGATGGTGGAACAAGCCTTGAGTTGAGTTTCTACCTTAGCACCAAAACCCTATCTCCTCTCCTTTGGTATTTCTTTAAATAGACAACTTCTACTTGAGTTTCATAAGCTTTGTTTCCTTGATTTGGTGTTGATGATCATTGATTTCCTTGATTCTCTTGAATTCCCATGGATGAAGTGTTTGGAGAGTTCTAGAGACTTCTTGAGTGGTATAGATGAGAAAATGAAATAATATGAGCTTATGGTCCCTTTTTAACAACTCAAAATCTGATTTTTAATGAACAGTCGTCGAGGTGAACAGTGGTCGTAAACCACACTTTACGGGCAGTATACCAGTTTACAGACCGTATACTGTGGTCGTATTTAAGCATGTCAAAACATAAAGGTTGGCTGAGGATCATGGCAGTTTACGATCGAGGTTTACGATCCGTAAACCAGTTTACGGGCCGTATACCAAGTCGTATTTAACCATTTTAACATTGGACAGAAAGTTGAAATTTTTGAAAGGCTGGAGTACGATGGCAGTATACGGTCCGTAAATCACTTTACGGGCCGTATTCTGCTTTACGACCAGTGGCTGAATTGAAATTCTACAACTTTCTAAATTCCAAAAATTCATAATTAGTCATTCCCTACTTTGTAAAACATCGCACACTCATACCCTTCATAGGTCTATTCATTGTATGCTCACGGAAAATTTTCGAGGTGTAACAATTCCGCTTATGATATGCCTCATAATGATTCAGCATGCCATGTGGTTCGCTCGGTCATATATAGTAAGGCACTGAGTGTCGTCTTTCGCCCAGGTTATGATTTGGGGCGTGACAGATGTTGTCACGATCCAAACTGAAAGGCCACAACGGGCACCCAGGCCTTACTTGTCGAGCAACCTATAACATGCTTCCATAACATATTCATAATTAAAGGTGGGCCACGAGGGCCTGTTACAAGCGAACCAAAGAAATTAAGTTTGTCGAAACTTTGGGAAAACTTGGCAAAATTTTTTGTCCAACTTGAGAGAGGTATATGTCCTAGAATATGAGGAGTTATGGAATTCATAGCCTATGTAAATTCAAGTTAAAAGAGTCTTCTTTCCAATGCAACTGACAGATCGAAAATTCAACGCGTACGGTGGAAGATACGGCACGTACAAAATTGTACGATTATGTTACACCTCAGAAAACCTTCCTTTGTTGCTCAAATGAATGAACTCGTGAGGAGTACGAGTATACGATATTTCCATGAGTAAGAAATAACAATTGATGGCCTTAAGTAAGATTTCAAAGGCAATCGCAATAAGAGATAGGTTATGCTCCATAATGACTAATTATATGTTCTGAAAATGTGGAAAGTTGCAGATTTGCATTTTGGCCAGTTGGTCGTAAAATGAAATAAGGACCGTAAAGTGGTATACGGCCCGTAAACTGCCAGGTCGTATTTTGACTTCCAAAACTTCAACTTTCTGTCAAATGTTCAAATGGTTAAATACGACTTGGAATACGGCCCGTAAATTGAAATACGGCTCGTAAACTGCGATCGTAAA
Organism: Lycium barbarum; assembly: GCF_019175385.1. Lineage (NCBI taxonomy): Eukaryota > Viridiplantae > Streptophyta > Magnoliopsida > Solanales > Solanaceae > Lycium > Lycium barbarum. The sequence continues at coordinate 69,632,848 of NC_083342.1, forward strand.
TCAACATGATCCCCAGCATACTTTCTGGTTCTGTTATGCTTAAATACGACAATGAAATACGACCCGTAAAATAGAATACGGACCGTAAACTGTGTTTACGACCACTGTGCACTTTCGATGACTATTTATTTCAGATCAAATTTTGGGTCATTAAAAAGGGGACCAAGTTTATTATTTCATTTCATTTCACTTTTACATGACACCCCTTCTCTCTAAAACATCTCTCTACATAAATTCCACAAGAATTCAAGGATATTTGGTGATTAACAACATAAACTAAGTGAATCAAGTATAAGAAAACCCATTAAGGATCATACAAGTCAAGAAATCTCATTGGAGATAAACTAGGGTTTTGCTCAAGTGGAGTATTATCAACCAAGGCTTGTTCCTACAACATCTAAGGTAAGAATTATGATGTTTCTATGTTGTTTAAGGTATTTAAGAGTTGAGATACTTAGATTGTAGAGAGGTATGGCAAAATGGGTCATGAATGTGGAATAGTGCCATTTTGAGAAATAGTTTGAATTGAGTTATGACTCTTGATGTATTGTAACGTAAATGTGTTATAAATGCCCTTTAGCCGCTTGTTTATTAGCGTGGCGCGCAACACACCATAAACAAGACTCTACTAGACATGGCTCGTAGACACTTCCTAGGACGAACTGCTCTGATACCACTTTTGTCACGACCCAGCTAGGGTCCGCGACAGGTACCCGGAGCTAGCCACCGAGCACCGCTTGGTCTACTACTCATCTTACTCATTTACTACCTTTTTATTAACTTTGTACGCACATTGTAGAAACATTATATTTTTTATGAAAACATAAATGTTTTTTATACACTTGCCTCTCGGCCATCAAAATAATATATACATATAACAACATCTTGTGAGACCATCTAACCCACACTGCGTATCTACGAGCCTCTACTGACAGACTGAATACACATAGACGGAACAAGACTCCGTCATGCCCAAAATATATATATATATGTACCAAAACAATGAGCATAAGCACCTCCGGACAATGGAGTGCTCTCAATCAGCTGACAACTACTATGGATTTGGATCTAGCTCACCTCCCTGTCTACCTGTGGGCATGAACACAGCGTCCAAAGAAAACGAACGTCAGTACGAATATTGTACTGAGTATGATAGGCATACACAATGAAGAAAGACAACAATAACATAATGAGAATATCAGTACGAAACATCTGAATCTGAATGACAATCATAAGAGAAGGGATGCATGCTGTCTTACTCATACTCATCACCATATCATATATGCATAATATGTAAGCTGCCCGTCCCTATCGGAACGGTGTGATAACAAATAGCATAGCCCGCGTCCAAGCCTCCCGCGTCCGGGGTACCATCTCATGCCGCCCACTCGTGGTGTCTGCCCATGCCAAAAGGTCATGGTGTATCCGTATAGCTGCCCGCCTTTGCGGTGACTGCCCGGCCAACTAGGCCCGGTGTAATGCAATCATGACATGCTTATCATAAAATAATTATAATAATATGCTTATCAAAATATACTTGTCATCATACATGCATAAAAACTCTAGCACGACTGCATTCTATCGAGGTGACGTAAGGTCGTGAACCCTCGATTCAATTATGAACATATATAAGAATTCTGCCTCACCCTGAAGGAAATGATACATAAGGTGAGTGTGAGAAATAAGTGACATCATTAACAACATGGCATCATCATAACATATCTCTTTATCTTATATGGGCACTTATGGATATAGGCTTATAGCTTTCCGGAATGTAGGAATTCATGAAGAGGAAAGGAATTCATGCTATAGGATTCATGCCATTAGGAAGAAAGGACTAGCCTCACATACCTTGTCGCTTAGCTACACTATCGATCACTCGTCTTCCTTCGAGGTCACGTCGTTACCTTCACGAGAGAATCGTATTAACATTAGTTAATCAACTTTAAAAACGCGTCGTTATCTATAGAAAAAATTTGGCGGAATTTCCTTTGTTTCTACTACTTTTCCCCCGTTTTATTTCAACTCCAAAAATTTACAACAACACTCATAATATTGCAAGCAACAATCGTCATTTATATGCCTTAAGTAAAATCCACCATTTCTCTCCAATTTCCTTCTCATTTATAGTTATAGCTCGTTATCCCATTTCCTTGTATATAATACTTATTTCATGACCTAAACATCATTTACAACGTGTTCATAATCATAGCATATCAACTTTCATGATTCCATTCAACCATCTTCCAATTGTGACACTATTCACTCATTCAAGACCCATTTTCTATGTTCTTCTATGTTTCAAGTGTCTCAGCTTCCCAATACTTTAAACAACATGGAATGGTCATGAAAATTACCTTAGTTGATGGTGGAACAAGCCTTGAGTTGAGTTTCTACCTTAGCACCAAAACCCTATCTCCTCTCCTTTGGTATTTCTTGAAGGAGACAACTTCTACTTGAGTTTCATAAGCTTTGTTTCCTTGATTTGGTGTTGATGATCATTGATTTCCTTGATTCTCTCGAATTCCCATGGATGAAGTGTTTGGAGAGTTCTAGAGACTTCTTGATTTGTATAGATGAGTAAATGAAATAATATGAGCTTATGGTCCCTTTTTAACAACTCAAAATCTGATTTTTAATGAACAGTCGTCGAGGTGAACAGTGGTCGTAAACCACACTTTACGGGCAGTATACCAGTTTACGGACCGTATAGTGTGGTCGTATTTAAGCATGTCAAAACATAAAGGTTGGCTGAGGATCATGGCAGTTTACGATCGAGGTTTACGATCCGTAAACCAGTTTACGGGCCGTATACCAAGTCGTCTTTAACCATTTTAACATTGGATAGAAAGTTAAAATTTTTGAAAGGCTGGAGGACGATGGCAGTATACGATCCGTAAATCACTTTACCGGTCGTATTATGCTTTACGACCACTGGTTGAATTGAAATTCTACAACTTTCTAAATTCCAAAAATTCATAATTAGTCATTCCCTACTTAGTAAAACATCGCACACTCATACCCTTCATTGGTCTATTCATTGTAGGCTCACGGAAAATTTTCGAGGTGTAACAATTCCGCTTATGATATGCCTCATAATGATTCAGCAAGCCATGTGGTTCGCTCGATCATATATAGTAAGGCACTGAGTGTCGTCTTTCGCCCAGGCTATGATTTGGGGCGTGACAGATGTTGTCACGATCCAAACCGAAGGGCCACAACGGGCACCCAGGCCTTACTTGTCGAGAAACCTATAACATGCTTCAATAACATAGTCATAATTAAAGGTGGGCCACGAGGGCCTGTTAGAAGCGAACTAAAGAAATTAAGTTTGTCGAAACTTTGGGAAAACTTGGCAGAATTTTTTGGCCAACTTGAGAGAGGTATATCTCCTAGAATATGAGGAGTTATGGAATTCATAGCCTATGTAAATTCAAGTTAAAAGAGTCTTCTTTCCAATTCAACTGACAGATCGAAAATTCAAGGCGTACGGTAGAAGCTACGGCACGTACAAAATTGTACGATTCTGTTACACCTCGGAAAACCTTCCTTTGTTGCTCAAATGAATGAACTAGTGAGGAGTACGAGTATACGATATTTCCATGAGTAAGAAATGACAATTGATGGCCTTAAGTAAGATTTCTAAGGCAATCGCAATAAGAGATAGGTTATGCTCCATAATGACTAATTATATGTTCTGAAAATGTGGAAAGTTGCAGATTTGCATTTTGGCCAGTTGGTCATAAAATGAAATAAGGACCGCAAAGTGGTATACGGCCCGTAAACTGCCATGTCGTATTTTGACTTCCAAAACTTCAACTTTCTGTCAAATGTTCAAATGGTTAAATACAACTTGGAATACGGACCGTAAATTGAAATACGGCTCGTAAACTGCGATCGTAAATCACCATGATCCCCAGCATACTTTCTGGTTCTGTTATGCTTAAATACGACCATGAAATACGACCCGTAAACTGGAATACGGACCGTAAACTGTGTTTACGACCACTGTGCACTTTCGACGACTATTTATTTCAGATCAGATTTTAGGTCATTAAAAAGGGGACTAAGTTTATTATTTCATTTCATTTCACTTTTACATGACACCCCTTCTCTCTAAAACATCTCTCTACATAAATTCCATAAGAATTCCAGGATATTTGGTGATTAACAACATAAACTAAGTGAATCAAGTATAAGAAAACCCATTAAGGATCATACAAGTCAAGAAATCACATTGGAGATAAACTAGGGTTTTGCTCAAGTGGAGTATTATCAACCAAGGCTTGTTCCTACAACATCTAAGGTAAGAATTATGATGTTTCTATGTTGTTTAAGGTATTTAAGAGTTGAGATACTTGGATTGTAGAGAGGTATGGCAAAATGGGTCATGAATGTGGAATAGTGCCATTTTGAGAAATAGTTTGAATTGAGTTATGAGTCTTGATGTATTGTAATGTAAATGTGTTATAAATGATGTTGAGAACATGAGATGAGCAATGTACGTGAATGGACATAGTCGTGTGTTATAGCCATGGATATGAGTAGTTGGAAGCAAATTAAGAAATGTGGATAATGCCGATGAATAATGACTATTGCTATGGTAAGGTGAATGTATTATTGACGTTTGGGAATTGATATACGTTATGGAGGAATATCGTATAAATAAAGGAGATGATGTCAAATTTTCTCTAGCTTTAGTCGTATATGCTAGCTATCGATTCTAATGACAATATGACTTCAATGAAGGTAGAAACGCTAGCATTGGAGGTGAACGTGCAAGTGTAAAATAGTGAACGGAAAAGGTATGTAAGGCTAACCCTTCTTTCATAAGGCATGGTTATTTGGCCAAATATCTAACTCCTCTATGAGACTATGATGTCCTTCAATGACTTGATCTCCCGAGCTAGTAAGCTCATGATTCTTGATACGTCACGATTATACTAAATCCCTCGTATGACGAGTAAGCCGATAAAGATAATTTGATGAATGACGATGATAGTATAATGATGTTGGTGACGATGATGATAATGATATAAATAGTAAAGATGCTTATGAGCTATTATGTATATGTTTCTATGTATGACTATTATGGAACCCCGAGCTTATGAGGTCGAGTAAGATATGTAAATAAGTACGTATACAATTACGTTACGTGTGCACACCTCTGCAGATGGTACAGATAACCCTGACGCCTTGGTAGGGCCGGGTAGATGTAACCCTGAAGCCTTGGTAGGTCCAGGTATGAGTAACCTTGAGCCTTGGTTGGCCAAGTATGTATGAAACACCGATCCTGTATGGTCGGGTATGCTATGTAAATGCTATGTATATGATATGATTATGTATATGATATGAATACGAATATGATACGATATGAATGTGGATAAGGGTATGTATACGAATACGAGTACAAATATGGAACGGATACTATTTGGATGTAAGTACACAAATACGCATTAGAAATGGAAAGCCCTATGAAAGGCAAGTAAGTGCCTATGACGATGATATCACCATCTCCCATCTTGTGCTATTTCTTATGTTGCTTATTATGCTTCTATATTGATATTGATCATGCTTTACATACTCAGTACATTCTTCGTACTGACGTCCTTTTGTTTGTGGACGCTGCGTCATGCCCGCAGGTGCAAAGGGAAACCGGCTCGATCCATAGCGGTATTCTCAGGGACTACATAGCAGAGCTCCATTTCATTCGGAGCCATAGCTTTTGGGTACTTATTCTTTTGTGTATATAATTATGGGCATAGCGGGGTCCTGTGCCGCTTATGTGATATGTTATACTCTCCTTAGAGGCTCGTAGACATGTGTATATGGATAGATATGTCTGGCCTTGTCGGCCTATATTTTGTATATCGTTTTGATAGCCTCGTCGACTCATGTACATTGATGTGGCATAGATTCCAATGATGATATAAAAGCATTGTTGTCCAATGGGACTAGTATGATGAATGAATAGAAATGTATGTTTAATTGTATGGCTCACCTAGACGTAAGTGAAGTGTGAGCCAAGGGGTACCCAGGTGGGATAGTACCGGGCGCTCGTCGCGGCCCTCTAGACGGGTCGTGACAAAAGTGGTATCAGAGCAGTTCAGTCCTAGGGTGTGTCTACGAGTCGTGTCTAGTAGAGTCTTGGTTGTGGGTGTGTTGCGCGCCACACCTATAAAAAAGAAGCTGCAGACATTTTAGGAATATATGACCTTTTTTTCTTCATAAGAATCGTGCGATAGAGCTATGATATAAGAAATTCTTGTCCCTTAATCGTATGTTGTGTATTTCATAAATGTCTGTAAAGAGAAAGGCTACAGCAGCCCAAAAGGGCAAGACGGTGGCAGAAAAACGGGCTGAAAAAGCACCGCCACCGGTAGTAGAGGAAAGTGAGTCCCAGAGTGCAGCTCAATCTCAGTCATCCCGTTCAGTGCCTATATTAGAGGAGCGTGAGGGAGCCTCAGCCCCAACTGCAGCACCTCCAGCTCCTCCACCAGATGCTTCAGTCCAAGATGTGAAAGAGGCTATACATTTGCTTACGCAGTTGGTTGCTGCTCAGACTCAGCGGCAAAGTACAGGGCAAGGGGACAGGGCTGTTAGTGCAAGGGCCCATGACTTCATCAATTTGAACCATCCGAAATTCTTTGGGTCAATGGCAGGGGAGGACCCTCAGGACTTCATTGAGGGTATGTTGAGGACGCTTCGATTGATACATGCTTCGGACACCAAGTCGGTGGAGTTAGCGTCGTATAGATTGAGAGATGTCTCAATCCAATGGTATATGGTTTGGATGGCTTCACGGGGATCCAATGCACCTCCCCCGGTATGGCAAGAGTTTGCTGATGCTTTCCTCCGACACTATATGCCTCCAGAAGTTCGGCGAGCTAGGGCCGATAAATTCTTGAATTTGAGGCAAGGTAGCATGAGTGCTCTAGAGTATAGCCTCCGCTTCAATTCTTTGGCTAGGTATGCTTCGGCCATGGTAGCAGATATGGGAGACCGAGTGCACTGATTTGTAAAAGGCCTCGGGCCACATTTGATGGATAGATGTTTGACCGCGTCCCTTCAGGACAATATGGATATTGCACGTATTCAGGTTCATGCTCAGAACTTCAAAGAAAGTTTACAACAGCAGAGAAGTGAACGCGAGCAGGATAGGGGTCATAGCAAGAGGGCCAGATCTTCAGGCCCGATGAGTGAGTTCAGAGGTGGGCACATATAACAGATTTCCAGGCACTCAGGCTATTCTATGACGAGTGCACCTCCACAGTTTTCAGGCTAGAGATTCGATAGACCTCCTCATTCAAGGCCGATTCAAAGGTATTTGGGGTCTCAGTTTAGAGATGATGCGGGTCAGGCGAGGCCACCCGTACCACGAAGTTCCCAGTGTGGGAAGTTGCATTGGGGTTGATGCCGAATGGGCTCAGATTTTTGCTATTCATGTGGTCGACCAGGCCATATTATGCGTGATTGCCCCTCAGTTCATGGTAGAGGTAGGACCCAGCCTTCAGGGTCGGTAGCCAGATCTTCAACATCTGTACGCCCTATGGGGCCAGGTTCACATGCGCCAGTCGGCCATGGTAGAGGCAGAAGGAGAGTTCCCAGTTCTAGCGGTCATCAGCACCGTGTCTATGCTTTAGCTAGACGCCAAGATCTTGAATCTTCTCTTGACGTAGTCACAGGTATATTATCGGTATTTTCTCATGATGTATATTCTTTTATTAATCCGGGCTCCACATTGTCATATGTTACTCCATATGTTGCGGGTCGATTTAGAGTCGAGCCGAAATCGATTAAACCTTTTGAGGTGTCTACACCCGTTGGTAAATCGGTAATAGCTAGCCGAGTATATAGAAATTGTGTAATTGTGATTTGTGATCGTCGTACCATAATTGATTTGCATGAGCTAGAAATGGTGGATTTTGATGTTATTATGGGCATGGATTGGTTGGCTTCTTGTTATGCCAATGTTGATTGTAGAATGAAAATGGTTCGTTTCCAGTTTCCGGGAGAACCAGTCCTAGAATGGAAAGGGAATACGGCGTCACAAAAAGGTAGGTTTATTTCCTATCTGAAGGCAAGGAAAATGATCACAAAAGGGTGTATCTATCATCTAGTTCGGGTTCAAGATGTAGAAGCTGAATCGCTGACTCTTCAGTCAGTTCCCGTAGTAAATGAATTTTCGGATGTGTTCCCGGAAGAGCTTCCAGGCCTCCCTCCCGAGCGGGAGATTGATTTTGCCATTGATGTGTTGCCAGGCACTAAGCCTATATCCATTCCTCCTTATAGAATGGCTCCCTCAGAATTGAAAGAGTTGAAGGAGCAATTGAAAGACTTGCTTGAAAAAGGCTTCATTAGGCCTAGTTCATCCCTGTGGGGACCACCCGTATTGTTTGTTCGAAAGAAAGATGGCTATTTGAGGATGTGCATTGATTACCGGCAATTGAATAAGGTGACGATTAAGAATAAATATCCTCTCCCGAGGATTGATGATTTATTAGACCAATTGCCAGGTGCCAAATGGTTTTCAAAGATTGATTTGAGGTCCGGGTATCATCAAGTGAGAGTTAGGGAGAAAGATATCCCTAAGACAGCCTTTAGAACAAGATATGGTCATTTTGAGTTCCGGGTGATGTCATATGGGCTAACTAATGCGCCGGCGGCATTTATGGATCTGATGAATAATATGTTGAGGCCTTTTCTGGATTTATTTGTGATCGTATTTATCGATGACATCTTGGTATATTCTAGATCCGAGGCAGAACATGCGGATCATTTGCGTACTGTCCTCGGAGTTCTTTGAACTCGAGAGCTATTTGCAAAGTTTTCCAAATGTGAGTTTTGGTTGAACTCAGTGGCATTTCTGGGGCATATTGTGGCAGCCGACGGTATTCGAGTGGACAGTCAAAAGATTGAGGCCGTGAAAACTTGGCCAAGGCCCACAACTCCTATGGAGGTTCGTAGTTTTCTGGGCTTAGCAGGTAATTACAGGAGATTCGTTGAAGGTTTTTCTTCTATTTCTGCACCACTCACAAAGTTGACCCAGAAATCAGCAAAGTTTCAACGGACAGATGCTTGTGAGCATAGCTTCCAAGAGTTAAAAAGTAGATTGACTTCCGCCCCAGTCTTGACACTTCCAGAGGGATTGGAAGGATATGTTGTTTATTGCGATGCTTCAGGCATTGCGCTAGGCTGTGTATTGATGCAACATGGCAAAGTGATTGCGTATGCTTCAAGGTAATTGCGGAAACATGAGCAGAATTATCCAACCCATGATTTAGAATTGGCCGCAGTGGTTCATGCGTTGAAGATATGGAGACATTATTTATATGGTGTCCCTGTGGATATTTATACAGATCACAAGAGTCTACAGTATATCATCAAGCAGAAAGAGCTGAATTTACGGCAACGACGATGATTGGAATTGCTAAAATATTATGATGTTGATATCTTGTATCACCCCGGAAAGGCAAATGTTGTAGCTGATGCTCTTAGCTGCAGATCTATGGGAAGTTTGTGTGATGTACGACCCGAGAGGAGAGAAATGACTCGTGAGCTCCAGCAGTTAGCTAGCCTAGGAGTTCGAGTAGCAGACTCAGGTAGCAAGGGAACTACTATCCAGAATTCGGCAGTTTCGTCGCTAGTAGCAGAAGTGAAAGAGCGACAATACGAAGATTCCATACTAAGGCAGTACAGAAATACACTCCCCCAGAAAGAGGATTCATCATTTGAGCTTTCAGGAGACGGAGTTCTCCGATGTCGAGGCAGATTGTGTGTTCCCGATGTGGCAGGTCTACGCCACTAGATATTGAGAGAAGCTCATTGTTCCCGTTATTTTGTTCACCCTGGAGCGACGAAAATGTATCATGATCTTAAGTCTGTATATTGGTGGAATGGAATGAAGAAAGACATAGCAGAATTCGTAGCTCAATGTCCTAATGGTCAACAAGTTAAAATCGAGCACCAAAAGTCGGGTGGATTGTTGTAAGCCATACAAATCCCAACTTGGAAGTGGGAAGTGATTAACATGGAATTCATTACAGGCTTACCCCGTTCTCGACGTAAGTATGATTCGATATGGGTAATCGTGGATAGATTCACCAAGTCAGCTCATTTCCATCCTGTTACACCTCAGAAAAGTCCCCGTACATGTACAAGGAATAGAACGACAAGTGTATGCGTGTGGGGTGTTTTACTAAGCAAGGGGGTGATGATTCGTGAATTTTTGGAAATGGAAAAGTTGTAGAATTTCATGCAGCCCAGTGGTCGTATAGTGATTTATGGCCCGTAAAGTGATTTACGGACCGTAAACCACCATCGTCCTCCAGCCTTTCAAATTCCAACTTTCTGTTAAAGTGTGGGAATGCTTAAATACGACTTGGAATACGGCCCGTAAACTGGTTTACGGACCGTAAACCTCGATCGTAAACTGCAATATTCTTCAGCCAACTTCTCTGTTTTGGACATGCTTAAATACGACCAGGGAGGACGGCTCGTAAACTGTGGTTTACGACCACTGTTCACCCCGACTGGAATCCATTAAAGATCAAACTTTGAGTTATTAAAAGGGACCACAAAATTCAAGAGATCAAAGGGAAACCAAGATCATCAACATCTAATTCATGAAAGCAAGTGCATGAGACTCTATTGGAAGTCATCTTCTTCAAGAAATCTCAAAAGGGTTGAAATAGGGTTTTGGTATAAAAAGAGTATTGTTGCTCAAGGCTTGTTCTGCAATCATCCAAGGTATGTTTCATGACTATACCATATGGTTCAAGGTATTGGAAGGCTTAGATACTTGAAATGTATAAGAACATAGAAAATGGGCCTTGCATGGGTGAATAGTGGCACAATTGAATAGTAGTTGAATGGAGTCATGAATGTTGATAAGCTACGGTTGTGAATATGTTATAAATAACGTCTAGACCATGAAATAAGTATTATATACGAGAAAACGTGATAACGAGCTATAACCATGGATGTGGAGAAATTGGAGGAAAATGGTAGATTTTTCTCAAAGTGTATAAGTGATGATTGTTGAAAGTAATATTGGGAGTGTCGTTACGAATGTATGAGAGTTGAAATGAAACATGGGAAAAGTATTAGAAATGAAGGAAGTGCTATCCAATTTTCCTTAGAAATAGTAGTCCGTTCTTATAATTACTTAGCTAACGACGACATGAATTCTCTTGAAGGTATATACGAGTGCATTAAGGGAGAACGAGCAAGCAATAAGAATTGTAAACGTCGAAGGTATGTGAGGCTATTCTCTTTCTTTCAAAGGAATGATCCCTAGCTTACGATTTCATAAATGCTCCCATCTTTTCCTTGCTATCAAAGGTTAAATAGTCTAAGATTCCGAAGTACGATTTCCTTCTTGATATTCCATAAATGTTTTCCAAAGTACTCCCATTTTCCAAAACCAAAGGTTGTGATTATGTCAGCGTTTATGATAACGACCGTAGATATTGTTTTCAATAACAATGATGATGTCAAAAATGAGAATATTATTACGCTGACCATGGTGAGAGCAAATCTTATGTTTAAAAGTTTCAAGTTTACGATTTCAATGACTATATGAGGATGTCGAGCTATTTACTGATTTCTCAATTTATTCATGGATGGTGACTTTATTTCTAAATCTTCCAAAGTATATGAATGGATGCCTTATGAAGTTCATGATTTTATTCTATGTTTTCTTTTAATGTTATTCTTCATTGATAGTCTCACCTTATAATAGTTGTTCCTTCAAGGTGAGACAAAGCGGCAATGATTACTCCATAACATAATCGGAGGCTTTCGACCTTACGTCACTCCGACGTACTTACAGTTTTTCCTTGGGCTCTCATGCATGCTAAGTATATGGTATAAGTATATCATATGTATATGTATTCAGGGGATATGGGGAAGGTGAGGCGCTATAGACATATAGCCACCTGGTCAGCTGGCATATCATGATTTCATCCCGGACGCGGGATACATGGGTTATGGATCGGGCCGTACGTTCCTCGACACTAACTTATTATATTTATGGATCGGGCCGTACGTTCCTCAGCACTAACATATGATGACATATGGATCGGGCTGCGCATTCCGCAGCAATTTACTATATGATGCTTTATGAGTACGCATGCATGGATCCACCTTAAGAGGCAAGCAGTTATCTCTTTGTACTTACTTTACTTTCTTATCCTTACTTTATTTCTTGATGTATGCCTTACATACTCAGTACAATGCTCGTACTGACATCCTTTTCTTTGGATGCTGTGTTCATGCCCACAGGTAGATGGGAAAGCGGTCTAGACTGATAGGAGTCACTAGCCGAGCTGAAGAGCACTCCATCCTTCGGAGGTGCTAATTGGTTGTTCCTTTTGTGTATATATTTGTATATCGCTCAATAGAGGCTTGTAGATGCTTAATGTGGGTTGTGTGGTTCTACAACGTGGGTAGTACGCATGTGTATAAGTATACTGAAATATGTTTTTGTATTAACGCGTTATATTTTTGTAATGAAAAGCAAATGCTCTTTTCTGAAGTTAATCGGAAATAGATGAATGCTTGGTAAATAGGTTAGGTAAATGATAGCACGAGCGGTGCTCGGTGGATATCCCCGGGTACCCGTCGCGGCCCCTAGCCGGGTCGTGACAGAAGTGGTATCAGAGCAGTTCGTCCTAGGAAGTGTCTACAAGCCGTGCCTAGTAGAGTCTTGTTTATCGGTGTGTTGTGTACCACATCTATAAACAGGAGGCTACCGGGCATTTAGGAAACATGACCATCTTTCTTCTTAATAGATCGTGCGATAGAGCTGTGTTATAAGACTATCTCTCCCCTAACGGTGCGTTGTCATTTCGGCAAAACCGATGAAGGGAAAAGCTACGATTGCCCAGAAGGGAAAGATGGTGGTTGAAGAAGGGCTATCGAGAGCCATCTACGGATTTGGAGGAGGGCGAACCCCAAAATAACGCCCCACTTCGATTTTCCCATACCTCGCCCACTTTTAAGGATCAGAGGGAAGCCTCGATCTTAGCTCCAGTACCCCCCGTTCCTTCGCAAGATACCGCGGGCCAAGAGATGAGACAGGCTATTCTTTTACTGACTCAATTGGTAGCCGCTCAGACTCAGCGGCAGAATGCGAGTCACGATGACAGGGGTTATAGAAAGGGAGTTAATTCCTTTAGGTCTGACTGTGAGATTAGAGATGCACCTCCACAGTTTCCCAGACCCATATTTGATGGACCTGCTTATTCAAGGTCATCCCAGAGTCTCAGAGTTTCTCGTTCTCGGGTTCAGAGTGATTCCGGTCAGAAGAGGTCACCAGTACCACGATGTATTCAGTGTCGCAGGTTACATTGAGGATCGTGTCACCGGGGCTCGGATGTTTGTTATGCCTGTGCTAGGCCAGGCCATTTAAAGCGAAATTGTCCATCGCTACGTGGTAAAAGTGAGGTTCGGACTACGGGAATGGTAACAGGCTCTTCATCATCGACACGCCCTCCAAGGTCAGGGCCACAGGGGCTAGTAAGCAGTGGTAGAGACCGAAGAACGCCTAGTCCAAGCGGATCCCAGCATCATACCCAGGCGTTAGCTGAACGAAGGGATCCTAAGTCTTCCCCTGATATTACTCCAGGTATATTGCTAGCACCCTTTTATGATTAATGCGAATACGTGTGCAAGTAAGCCATATGGTAAATGTAATGTGACTGACTAAAAAGGATAACAGGTTGAGTATGCCTGCTTCATGAGGCTACCCTATGTTATGAGCAGGTTTTCAAACGAAATCAAGAAGTGTCACTCTATAGGGTGGATTATGATTTGGGTACAATGAGCCGTAACAAGAATTGTTATGTAAAGTATAGCGAGAAGACGCCTAAGGGCATGGATGATATCTTTAGTTGGGCGTATAAGGCCGAGACTACGGTAATGATAAATAATGAAAGTAGGATAATTAGTAGGAGGAAGGTCAACGCGATAGAAGCGAGATGGGGGATGATCAGGATGGATAGAATTAGTTTTAGGCCGCATGGGACAGATTGACACAGGTGGTGTATCCTAAAGAACAAAGCGGTACTAAGTTAAGAATATGGTTCCTCATGCGAAGAGTCAAGGATCGATTATTAAGTGGGAGGAGATAAGATAGCAAAGAGGAAATGTACGAAGTACGAGAGCCTAAAGAATAGTGGTGTGGTAGTTAAAGGAGAACATATCTCCTACAAATATCCCATACCAAGTTAGAATGAGTGAAGTGAATGAGGTAAGGAGTTGAAGAGGAAAAGATGATCATGAGTTATGGGTCTACTGCACGACGACGAACCGCTGAAGTAGAGTTATAACTAATAATGATAGTGGTACAATGCGGATATGAAATCGGTTCCAAGCGCAAACAAGAGTAAGAGAGTAAGGAGGCATGGGGCGCATTACCGGCGTAAGAGAGACCTAAGCCCTAGGGAAACGAAGATGGGGTTACAAGCAAATTTTGAGCACCGAAGAAGAGGGCATGTGACATTAGATGGGTGACATGGATAGCTAGACCCACTATTAATGTAAGCATCCCTATGGGGTAGGAAGTTGTTAATCGGAGCAGATTCAGATACAGACACATAACTACTGGATGAGCTAAGTAACGTATGTTTTTGCTTGGAGTGTTATATCGGGTGCAATTATTGGTTATAAGACTGTAAGGCGAGTACGCTAAGACTCCACGACTCCACGTATGAATTGTTATAGCCATAGACTGTAGGGGACAGAATAAGTAAGGCGTAGTGTAGCCAGGAGTACGTGGATTCGAGATTTAAAGGTACGAGTAAAACCCTTAAAAGGGGGGAAGCAAATAAAGAGGACACCAGTGTGAAGGTTGATATGATGAACCCTACGGGAGTGTATTGACTAAAAGCGGTAGAATAAGGATATGTAAAAGCAAGAAGAAGGGGGAAGAAGAAGCGCCGTGAGTTAGCAAAGATAGTAAAACACTGGTGACGGGCAGAGGTGGACCCACAATTCTCTAAGATTATACCACCTCATCGTCCCTCTAAATTATAAATCTCAGATGAATTTGTAGCGAAGTATAAGGCCGATCTGTGAGACGTTGTGTCCCATAAGGTCCCAAGTGGCGCAAAATGAGGAATAAAATTGCGAAACTCTGATTGCGTGACATGGTTGGAGGAGAGTTGGAATCAGTTTAGGGAGTACTGATTAGTTACTATTACTCTTCCAGCAGAATGGAAACTCTCGTTTCTCTGTCCTTATATTGATTTAATGACTTCCGAGATTGAATACTCCTTTAGCCCAAATGAAAATATAACCTCGGAGAATGTTGTGAATATAGTGGGTGATGGTAGCCCCAAGAAGAAGGCATGCAGGCCTGAGACACAGAATAATTCATGATATTAACATGGGTCTTATTGTAAAGTTACCCCGTTCTCGAGGTAAGGGCGTTAGCGAAAAGGTCATTGAGAAGGATATTGACACTTAAATGAATATGACCATGGATACGGCATACAGATGAATATGACTATGGGTGCGAAGACAGACATAGATACAGGTATACCGATGGATGGGTACGAATGTGAATCGCGCAAAAAGAATATGTAATTCGT
This sequence comes from Lycium barbarum, assembly GCF_019175385.1. NCBI lineage: Eukaryota > Viridiplantae > Streptophyta > Magnoliopsida > Solanales > Solanaceae > Lycium > Lycium barbarum. The sequence continues at coordinate 69,648,444 of NC_083342.1, forward strand.
AGATATTTACGCGTCGCCAATGAGACCAAGTGAACACTTAGGAGAGGAGTAAGAGGTAAAGTAAGGGTGAGAGAGTCATGATGCCCGGAGTAAGTTGAAGAAGGGTATATGGTAAACGGAACTGAAATGTCGAGTTGGAATTGCTGTGAGAGACAAATGGAATAATTGCTTGGGGCATAGTATAAGTACAGGTTACATACTCACCATAGAAGCCCGAGGATATGACAACCTACGAGAGTGATAGAATCACGGAATAAAGGGGGAGTTAGGTTCCGATGCATTAGATCCTATAAGATCGTATGCAACAAGCAAGGTAGCTTATAAATAGGTTAGAACTCCCACTAGGAGCATGTCAATAAAATGATGCCCAAATGACAAGAAAGTTGATGTATGAGAAAGTACCCTTTGCCACATTAGATAGGTAAGTGCGAGGACTTCGAAATAAGGAGGTGGCGTAAATCAGAGTTTGGTGGAAAAAACAATAATCGGGAAGAAATACTAGGGAAGCCAAAGTGAATGCGAAAGCCAAGTATCCGCACCTAGTCGAATCTCCAGGAAAAGTTCATGATGGTATGTATGCTTACTTTGGACTTCTGGGACGTGTGTGACCATGGACATGTTGGTATTGTGTTATAGCCCTGTGAGGCGATGATATTATGGGTTATTGTGACAAGTTGGTAGTTCCATACGACAAAGGAAACTCCGGCAAAATTTTCTTAGAATCCCCGCTAATTTAACATTCGAGGACGAATGTTCCAAAAGGGGGGAAGAATGTTACACCTCGGAAGTCCCCGTACATGTACACGGAATAGAACGACAAGGGTATGAGTGTGGGGTGTTTTACTAAGCAAGGGGGTAATGATTCGTGAATTTTTGGGAATGGAAAAGTTGTAGAATTTCATGCAGCCCAGTGGTCGTATAGTGATTTACGGCCCGTAAAGTGATTTACGGACCGTAAACCACCATCGTCCTCCAGCCTTTCAAATTCCAACTTTCTGTTAAAGTGTGGGAATGCTTAAATACGACTTGGAATACGGCCCGTAAACTGGTTTACGGACCGTAAACCTCGATCGTAAACTGCAATATTCTTCAGCCAACTTCTCCGTTTTGGACATACTTAAATACGACCAGGGAGGACGGCTTGTAAACCAGTTTACGAGTAAACTGTGGTTTACGACCACTGTTCACCCCGACTGGAATTCATTAAAGATCAAACTTTGAGTTATTAAAAGGGACCAAAGCCTCATTTTATTTCATTTTTCATCCATACAACCTTCAAGAACACTCTAGAAGCTCTCCAAATATTCATCCACAAAATTCAAGAGATCAAAGGGAAACCAAGAAATAGGGTTTTGGTATAAAAAGAGTATTGTTGCTCAAGGATTGTTCCACCATCATCCAAGGTATGTTTCATGACTATACCATATGGTTCAAGGTATTGGAAGGCATAGATGCTTGAAATGTAAAAGAACATAGAAAATGGGCCTTGCATGGGTGAATAGTGGCACAATTGAATAGTAGTTGAATGGAGTCATGAATGTTGATAAGCTACGGTTGTGAATATGTTATAAATAACGTCTAGACCATGAAATAAGTATTATATACGAGAAAACGTGATAACGAGCTATAACCATGGATGTGGAGAAATTGGAGGAAAATGGTAGATTTTTCTCAAAGCGTATAAGTGATGATTGTTGAAAGTAATATTGGGAGTGTCGTTACGAATGTATGAGAGTTGAAATGAAACATGGGAAAAGTATTAGAAATGAAGGAAGTGCTATCCAATTTTCCTTAGAAATAGTCGTCCGTTCTTATAATTAATTAGCTAACGAAGACATGAATTCTCTTGAAGGTATATACGAGTGAATTAAGGGAGAACGAGCAAGCAATAAGAATTGTAAACGTCGAAGGTATGTAAGGCTATTCCCTTTCTTTCAAAGGCATGATCCCTAGCTTACGATTTCATAAATGCTCCCATATTTTCCTTGCTATCAAAGGTTAAATAGTGTAAGATTCCAAAGTACGATTTCCTTCTTGATATTTCATAAATGTTTTCCAAAGTACTCCCATTTTCCAAAACCAAAGGTTGTGATTATGTGAGAGTTTATGATAACGACCATAGATATTGTTTTCAATAACAATGATGATGTCAAAAATAAGAATATTATTACGCTGACCATGATGGGAGCAAATTTTATGTTTAAAAGTTTCAAGTTTACGATTTCAATGACTATATGAGGATGTCGAGCTATTTACTGATTTCTCAATTTATTCATGGATGGTGACTTTATTTCTAAATCTTCCAAAGTATATGAATGGATGCCTTATGAAGTTTATGATTTTATTCTATGCTTTCTTTTAATGTTATTCTTCATTGATAGTCTCACCTTATAATAGTTGTTCCTTCAAGGTGAGACAAAGCGACAATGATTACTCCATAACATAATCAGAGGCTTTCGACCTTACGTCACTCCGACGTACTTACAATTTTTCCTTGGGCTCTCATGCATGCTAAGTATATGGTATAAGTATATGATATGTATATGTATTCAGGGGATATGGGGAAGGTGAGGCGCTATAGACGCATAGCCACCTGGTCAGCTGGCATATCATGATTTCATCCCAGACGCGGGATGCCCGGACGCGGGATACATGGGTTATGGATCGGGCCGTACGTTCCTCGGCACTAACTTATTATATTTATGGATCGGGCCGTACGTTCCTCGGCACTAACATATGATGACATATGGATCGAGCTGCGCGTTCCGCAGCAATTTACTATATGATGCTTTATGAGTATGCATGCATGGATCCGCCTTAAGAGGCAAGCAGTTATCGGTTATCTCCTTGTACTTACTTTACTTTCTTATCCTTACTTTATTTATTGATGTATGCCTTACTTACTCAGTACAATGCTCGTACTGACATCCTTTTCTTTGGATGCTGTGTTCATGCCCACAGGTAGACGGGAAAGCGGTCCAGACTGATAGGAGTCACTAACCGAGCTGAAGAGCACTCCATCCTTCGGAGGTCCTAACTGGTTGTTCCTTTTCTGTATATATTTATATGTCGCTCAATAGAGGCTCATAGATGCTCGATGTGGGTTGTGTGGTTCCACAACGTGGGTAGTATGTATGTGTATAAGTATATTGAAATATGTTTTTGTATTAACGCGTTATATTTTTGTAATGAAAAGAAAATCCTCTTTTTTGAAGTTAACCGGAAATAGATGAATGATTGGTAAATGGGTTAGGTAAATGATAGCATAAGCGGTGCTCGGTGGATAGCCCCGGGTACCCGTCACGGGCCTTAGCCGGGTTGTTACACTTCCAGTCAGAATGACGTATGTGGCAGAAGATTATGCAAAGCTTTATCTTAAAGAGATAGTAAGACTCCATGGTGTTCCAGTATCTATTATCTCAGACAGAGGAACTCAGTTTACAGCCAATTTTTGGAAGTCTTTCCAAGAGGGTTTAGGGACCCAAGTGAGCCTTAGCATGGCATTTCACCCGCAGACCGATGGGCAAGCTGAGCGCACCATTCAGACTCTTGAAGATATGTTACGGGCATGTATGATAGATTTTGGAGGTAATTGGGATGATCATTTGCCACTCATTGAATTTGCTTACAATAACAGTTATCATTCTAGCATTCAGATGGCACCGTACGAAGCTTTGTATGGGCGAAAGTGTAGATCCCCAATTGGGTGGTTTGAAACAGGAGAGACTAGATTGATAGGGCCAGACTTGGTCCAACAAGCCATAGAGAAAGTCAAGCTTATACAAGATCAGTTGTTAGCAGCCCAAAGTCACCAAAAGTCCTATGCGGATAATCGTCGAAGATACTTAGAGTTCCAAGTTAAAGATTGGGTATTTTTAAAGGTGTTGCCAATGAAGGGTGTTATGAGATTTGGCAAAAAGGGGAAGCTTAGTCCCCGATACATTGGACCTTATGAGATTGTGCGCAAAGTGGGTAAAGTGGCCTATGAATTAGATCTACCTCTGGATTTGGAGTCAGTCCATCCAGTTTTCCATGTCTCGATGCTTCGGAAATGTGTAGGAGATCCTCTTACGATCGTGCCAATCTGTGATGTGCAAATGACAAAAAAGTTGACTTATGAAGAAGTACCCATTGCCATACTAGATAGGCAAGTACGGAGGCTTAGAAACAAAGAGGTGGCCTCAGTTAAGGTTCTATGGAGAAGCAGTAAACGAGAGGAAATGACATGGGAAGCAGAAGAAAGTATGCAATCCAGATACCCACATTTATTCCAACCCCCAAAAGAGATACAAGATGAAACGCTAAGGACATAAGGTATATATATAATTACTCTTCATGCTTTTGGTCGTGTGTGGCCATAGATATGTTGATATTGTGATGTAGCCCTGTGAGGCGATGATATTATGGGTTGATGTGACAGGATGGTAGTGCCATATTATAGGGGAGACTCTGGCGAAATTTTTATAAAATCCTCGAACACGTTAACATTCGAGGACGAATGTTCTTAAGGGGGGGGGGGGAGAATGTTACACTTCGGAAAATATTCCTTTTTTGCTCAAATGAATGAACTAGTGAGGAGTACAAGTATACAATATTTCCATGAGTAAGAAATGACAATTGATGGCCTTAAGTAAGATTTCAAAGGCAATCGCAACAAGAGATAGGTTATGCTCCATAATGACTAATTATAGGTTCTGAAAATATGGAATGTTGCAGATTTTCATTTTGGCCAGTTGGTCGTAAAATGAAATACGGACCGTAAAGTGGTATACGGCCCGTAAACTGTCATGTCGTATTTTGACTTCCAAAACTTCAACTTTCAGTCAAATGTTCAAATGGTTAAATACGACTTGGAATACGGACCGTAAATTGAAATACGGGTACGACCACGAAATACGGCTCGTAAACTGTGTTTACGACCACTGTACACTTTCGACGATTGTTCATTTCAGATCAGATTTTGGGTCATTAAAAATGGGACCAAGTTTATTATTTCATTTCATTTCACTTTTACATGACACCCCTTCTCTCTAAAACATCTCTCTACATAAATTCCACAAGGATTAAAGGATATTTGGTGATCAACAACATAAACTAAGTGAATCAAGTATAAGAAAACCCATTAAGGATCATACAAGTCAAGAAATCTCATTGGAGATAAACTAGGGTTTTGCTCAAGTGGAGTATTATCAACCAAGGCTTGTTCCTACGACATCTAAGGTAAGAATTATGATGTTTCTATGTTGTTTAAGGTATTTAAGAGTTGAAATTCTTGGATTGTAGAGAGGTATGGCAAAATGGGTCATGAATGTGGAATAGTACCATTTTGAGAAATAGTTTGAATTGCGTTATGAGTCTTGATGTAGTGTAATGTAAATGTGTTATAAATGATGTTGAGAACATGAGATGAGCAATGTACGTGAATGGACATAGTCGTGTGTTATAGCCATAGATATGAGTAATTGGAAGCAAATTAAGAAATGTGGATAATGCGTCTGAATATTGACTATTGCTATGGTATGGTGAATGTATTATTGACATTTGGGAATTGATATACGTTATGGAGGAACGTCGTATAAATAAAGGAGATGCTGTCCAATTATCTCTAGCTTTAGTCGTATATGCTAGGTATCGATTCTAATGACAATATGACTTCAATGAAGGTAGAAACGCTAGCATTGGAGGTGAACACGCAAGTGTAAAATAGTGAACGGAAAAGGTCTGTAAGGCCAACCCTTCTTTCATAAGGCATAGTTCTCTGGCCAAATATCTAACTCTTCTATTAGACTATGATGTCCTTCAATGACTTGATCTCCCAAGCTAGTAAGCTAATGATTCTTGATACGCCACGATTGTACTAAATCCCTCATATGACGAGTAAGCTGATAAAGATAATGTGATGAATGACCATGATAGTATAATGATGTTGGTGACGAGGATGATAATGATGTAAATAGTAAAGATGCTTATGAGCTATTATGTATATGTGTCTATGTATGACTATTATGGAACCCCGTGCTTATGAGGCCGGGTAAGATATGTAAATAAGTATGTATACGATTACGTAACACGAGCACACCTCTGCAGATGGTACGGATAACCCTGACGCCTTGGTAGGGCCAGGTAGATGTAACCCTGAAGCCTTGGTAGGGCTAGGTATGAGTAACCTTGAGCCTTGGTTGGCCAAGTATGTATGAAACACCGATCATGCATGGTCGGGTATGCTATGTAAATGCTATGTATATGATATGATTATGTATATGATATGAATACGATTATGATACGATATGAATGTGGATAAGGGTATGTATATGAATACGAGTACAAATATGGAACGGATACGATTTGGATGTAAGTACACAAATACGCATTAGAAATGGAAAGCCCTATGAAAGGCAAGTAAGTGCCTATGACGATGATATCACCATCTCCCATCTGGTGTTATTTCTTATGATGCTTATTATGCTTCTATATTGCTATTTATCATGCTTTACATACTCAGTACATTCTTCGTACTGACGTCCTTTTGTTTGTGGACGTTGCGTCATGCTCGCAGGTGCCCAGGGAGACCGGCTCGATCCATAGCGGTATTCTCAGAGACTGCATAGTAGAGCTCCATTTCATTCGGAGCCATAGCTTTTGGGTACTTATTCTTTTGTGTATATAATTATGAGCATAGCGAGGTCCTGTCCCGCTTATGTGATATGTTATACTCTCCTTAGAGGCTCGTAGACATGTGTATATGGTTAGATATGTCTGGCCTTGTCGGCCTATATTTTGTATTTCGTTTTGATAGCCTCGTCGGCTCATGTACATTGATGTGGCATAGATGCCAATGATGATATAAAAGCATTGTTGTCCAATGGGACTAGTATGATGAATGAATAGAAATGTATGTTTAATTGTACGGCTCACCTAGACGTAAGTGAAGTGTAAGCCAAGGGGTGCCCGGGTGGGCTAGCACCAGCTGCTCGTCGCGGCCCTCTAGACGGGTCGTGACAGATTCCTCTGATGCAATTAGACTTGCCACTCGATGGTCCGTCGAAGTAAGCCATCGAATTGAGGTGGTGGAGACTTTGTTCCTTGATTATAAATAAGAGGGGCAGGACTTGGGGCTCATATTTTCACAAAATCATATCCCTAGCAACCCTATAAGCTCTCTCAAACACCGCAAACCCTTCCAAACTATTTTAAGAGAAGATCAAGCTCTAAATGTGCAACTAGTTCATAAAAGTGTGTGTTCTTGCTTCTAGTTAGAGTGGTGGTGAATAAACTTTGCAGTAAGTCATGTGTGTGGCTAGAGTTTTTCGAGAATAAGGTATGTTCTTAATTCTATTACTTATGTTGAGTTAATTTAAAGGCTAAACAATTCTTATAAGTGAAAAGAGTTATGAAGGAAAGATCATAAAGTATTGTGTTGTAGTCTTTGACTATGGATGGTATTTAAAAGGAAGTCTTGGGTGGATTTGATTCTAGTTTGAATGTAATCTCTTTATTATGGTATTGTTGATGTTGTTAATGATGTTTGAGAGTTTTTTTGGAATTTGGAGGAAGTTGATGACATAGTGGGAGTGCTTCCCAAATTTCATTAGCTCACCTAATAGTTTAGTTTGATCTTGTAAGCGTTTCAACGACTTAACCTTAGTGTGAATCATCTTGAATGTAGAATTGCAAGCTCGGGAGATAGACGTTTATTGGTTAAGTAGACGACGAGGTATGTTAAGGCTGTCCCTTTTGTTAAGGTTGTCCCTTTCTTTCTTATGGCATGATCTTATTGGTACAAACCCATACAAATGATATCCATAATGTCCCTATTCCTAGAAATACTGGAGTCTTACTATTCTTGATGTTCTTATGATATTATTGGTTTTTGTCTTATGGTTATTGATCTTATTTGTTAATGTTGATCACATCTTATGGTCATTGATTCCTTCAAGGTGAGATAAGTCGACGATGATAGTTCCATAATGGTAACCGGAGGAATACCGACCTTACGTCAATCCGATAGGGCTGTAACGTTTCCTTGAGCTCTCATGTATGTTTTATATCTATATATATATATATATATATGCCATGCTAAGGAGAAAGGATAGGACGCATCCAGAAGTGAACTAAGATAGCCAGGAAGCAATCTTAAGGACCTAAAATTGGGCGTAAGGGTTTAATGAAATCACATAGGTTCTAACGAATAACGGATAATCATAAGAAGGGTATAGAATTGCTCTGCAGGTTATAGTTCTTATGTTGATGGTACTTATCACTGGTCTATAGCCAGTCGGGCAGATTATGTATCCTTATTTACCACTGAGCTATGGCCGGTTGGGCAGTTACCCCTGATCAGTCGGGTAGTTGCGACATGCGCTCTACCATCGGGCGATAATCAGATGGGCACTTACCACCAAGCTACGGCCGGTTGGGCAGTTACCACTGATCAGTTGTGCAGTTAGCACCATAATGATAAGTAGGTCAAAGCCACAGTATTGTGCATAGATGTAGTTAAGCATATAAGAGTATAGAGAGACATGCACGCTAGATTCTCATTGGTAAGTCAGAAGTGCCATGTCGATTCTTATTCTTCTTCTTTGCTGTATATGTTTATTATGTTACATTTCTGCCTTATATAGTCAGTACATTATTTATACTGACATCTTTTTTTTGTGGACGCTGCATTCATACCCACAGGTATGGAAAGACGAGACGGGGACTACTATATCCCGTAATTTTGCACATTCGGATAAATTGAAATAATTGTGACTAATAAGAGATAAGACAACATTTTGATCTTATTCAATATATATGTCGTTTATGAAAAATATTGATGCGGAAATATCGAGGAAGGCTAAGGGCAAAATTGGAATTTTGAAAATTAGTTTCATGAATTACAAAACACCAACCCAAAAGTAATTGGGCTAGGAAAAAAAAAGAAAAAGAAAAGGCCCAATAGAGGTGGCCGGCCATAGGGCATGACCCAAGGCCCATGAAAAAAATTTAATCCATGTAATAAAAGGAGAGGGCCACCATTATTCATTCCATTTCAAGAACATTTAAGAAAAACCCATTGAGAGCAAAAATAAAGGGGGGGGGGGGGGGGGGGGGTTCGGCCAAGAGCAAGAAAAGGAAAAAAAAATTGAAGTCTTCCATCTTTGATCCAAAAATTTATTTCTTACTTGTATTTCTACTAATTCAAAGACCCTCTTCAACGTGGTATAATTTTTGAAGCAAGAAAATTTCTTTGGTGACAAGTGTAAAAATTCTACTCAAGTGGAAATATTGAAGAAAAGGTAAGAATTTCTATTCTTTTACATGTTATGGAAGATTTATATATGTTATAGCGAGTAGAATTGAATGAAAATCATGGAATTGTTATGTGTTGTGTGTGGGCCGTGTGGGTGTGTTGTGTGTGTGGCCGTGTGGTGTAAATTTGTGGAGGAAGGATGAATTAATTTTATTTAGTATGTTAGTTGTGTTGTTGTGGCCTTTATGATGTAAATGAAAGACTAATGGTTCAAGTTGGCATGGAAATTGGTTGTAAGTTTTTGTAGGAAATTATGTGATTTTAATATGGTTTTTATGTAATTATGGAAGTGGAGTTGTTAAAGTGTGAATCGTTGTTGTTGTTGATGAATTTGGAAGAAGATAATGCGTCATTGTAGTTTCGTTGCAATTGTAGAGGTTTCGGGTGGAGTATGGTGTTGGTGGAATCGTTTGAATATTTTGTAGATTGTTTGAAATGCTCTTGAATTGTGTTTGAATGATCTTGGATTAGTAATGAATATGTGAGCGTTGATATTGGCTTGAATGTACGTAGTTGGATTGAATGTCATAAGCTACGTAGAGAAGAAGGTTGCTAATGTTAGAATGCAATTTAAATTGATTCTTGATGTTATTAGTATGGTTGTTGGTATTGTATGTATGGTTGTTGATGAATTTGGCCGAGTCAAATTCTCGGGGATGTTGAATTTACAGGGGAGATGCTGCCGAAATTTCTGTAGACAAGTACTAGTTAGAATTGAATTTCTAAGTATGTAGCTAATGTTTGGTATTTGATAACGTTATTGTATATTTTGGAGAGCCCGAGACTTGAGTCGGGATTTTGTTAGTGAGCGATCGAGGTATGTAAAGCCTACCTTTCCTTCTTTTGGCATGATCCTTTTGAAATGAACAAAAATGTATATGTATGCTTATAAAGAAAATCCTACTCTTAGAGCCACTAAGATGGCTAACATCTTTGACTTCCATAAGCTATTTCGTATGGCTTGATACATATTTGTGATATTCGAAGACTCTAGTGGTTATGTTTCCGAATGTTGTTCGAAAGAAAATTCGAGAGGACTAAATCTTTGATGAATATTTTGGTACGTAAATATGGTCCAAAAGTCTCCATTTGATTTGATCCATAATGTTATTCGAAAGTTTCCTAATATGAATATTTGATCCATAATGATGTTCGAAAGTTTTCTAATATGAATGATACTTAAATTTCCAAGTATGGCTTATGAAATATTTTTAGAAGGTTCTGTACTTCAAAAGCTCGTAACTTTCTTATACTAATTCTGATTGACCCGAATCTTATTTTTGAGCCTTCACATGTCGGTAAATATGTTTGTCTATCGAGTTTTGAAATTTATTATGTAATTATAAGCATATGGTTTCCTCACTACTACGCTCATGCATACTACTATGATATCGTTCGCCGGATCCCGGGCCAGTTTTATGATTGTGCGCACTATGTTATATTCGGCAGTATGATGTGTTACGGTTCCCGAGACCTCGCCATAGGGTCGGGTACCGCATATATACGGCGTTATGATGTGATATGGCATATGATATGTTCTGATGTTGTGATATGTTATGATGATACGATATGTTCGGGGATTGTACGGAGATTTGAAACCTTCTGGAGCATGATGTATTGTGGCGCCAGTGTCGGAGTGGCGACCACGTTCCTGAGCCCTATGCATGATTTTTATTTGCATTATTTATATTTTCAGCACAGGTTTTGATATACTAATTCTGTATCCATTTTCTGTACTCCTCACTTCAGTTATGATTCAGATTACTGTGCTTCATGCTTTACATACTCAGTACATATTTCGTACTGACCCCCTTTCTTCGGGGGCTGCGTTTCATGCCCGCAGGTACTGACGTTCGTTCTAGTGACCCGCCAGTGTAGGACATTTATTCTGCTATTTGGAGTACTCCTTTGATCCGGAGCTCATATTTTGGTACATATCTTTTATCATACATATTTCTGTATATATGACTATTTGAGGGTACGGCGGGGCCCTGTCCCATCATATGTTTCTGTTATGATTTGTAGAGGCCTGTAGATATATATGTGGGTCATGGGTCATGTTTGTTCGTTTATGTTTGTGATTTGTGCCTTAAGCGGTCCCGTTTGCTATTACGGCCAAAACGACCCACTTGTTTGTATATGTATGTATATTCGGGCGATGTGTATTCCGCCAGCCTGCCGGCCTTTGGTATGATATTTCTGTTACAGGTGACCGCTTAAGATGATGTCTGTCCACAGTATCCGTATGAATAACGTATGTTAAATTTGAATAAGTCTTTTATATGTCGATTTGGTAAGAGAATGGGTTTGGGTGTCCAATTAGGACACTAGTCACGGCCCACGGGGCTGGGTCGTGACAAAAGTGGTATCAGAGCGGTTTGTCCTCGGAGTGTCTACAAGCCTTGTCTAGTAGAGTCTTGTTTATCGGTGTGTTGTGCACCACATCTACAAACAGGAGGCTACAGGACATTTAGGGTGTTACCTTTCTTTCGATCTTAGATCGTGCGATAGAGCTGTATTGTTAGGATGGTTCCTTTCTGATAAACTGCTGCGTCTACAGCAAGGCTCCAAAAAGAGCGATAGCGTCAGTATTTTGGGGAAATCGTTTCTGACCCTCATCCTGCAGGTAATTGTGGATTGACACAAGATGAAGAGGACAACTTCTGATAGTGGGGGTGCTAAGAAGGCCCCTAGGGTATCTCCAGGACCAAGTAAGAGGAGCCTCAGCTATTCGATTGAGACTGACACTTCGGAGGACCCCGCAACAATTCCTCCAGAGTTTTTGGCCCCCAGACCAGAGGATCCCACGGAGGGAAGTTATGATACAGATCCCTCGGAGGACCCGGCGACGATACCTCCAGAGTTTCTTACCTCTAGGGAGGGGGATAGTTATGATACAGATCCATCCGAGCATTTCTCTAGGACACCGGAGGAGGAGATTTCTGGGGCCATGCCAGCTGCTCCTGTGGTGGAGCACTATGTTAGACAGGCCTCCCCGGTGAGTGTTACGGACTACTCCAGTCCCCTATCCTGGCCGTCAGTAAACTAGGAATTGCTTGGTTATCTATACTCCTCCGATTCAGATGCGAGCAATGATAGGAGTCAGACGAGCGGATGGCAGACAGACGATAATGAGGAGCACACTTCGCATGGCAGCTCCCCAGATTAGCCCCGAGGCCGATCGACTACAGGTATATGAGTTCTCTTTGGAATTTCTATATATATGTAACTTCTGTAGAGTATCATTTAATGGCGGCAAACGGAAATTTAAAAAAGGGCCGATGACCCAATGGTTATAAGTAACGGTGACTGAGATGTCTCTGCCGCCAGTGTGAATCTAGAAACCCCGGGTGAAATGTAATCATATGTATAGATGGAAGTGAATATTGAGGATTTAAAAGGGCAATACGGTAACTGTATAGTCAGAAAAGTAAAAGGATCCTCTCTAGATCGGGGTGGGGACCCGCTACGAGAACGTTTTGGAAGTTGTTAAGACCCCGACTTGTCTTAAATTATATGATAAAGGTTGTGTGGGATAGTGGATGCAATTATACCGGCATTAACGCATCTAAATGCATTAAAGTTTCGAGGTTAAGCGTGCTAGGGCCAGAGCAATTTTGGGATGGGTGACCCCCTGGGAAGTATACAAAATTTTCGTAAATATAGATATAAGAGACAAATGGGAATTTGGGGTAACCTAAAGGAAATTAGAGTATGCGAAGTGATTAGAAACCTTAAAGAGGTCGAGTAGGTTAAGGTAGAATAGGCTGGTAAAGAAGAAGAAGCAAGCGCAACGCAGCTTTGGAATGAGAATAAGTTTGAATGACCATTTAGGAAATGCTTTGTAAGCGAAATGGTAGTAAATGTATGTGTATGCATATGACATCCTATTTATGACCATATCGATCGACCGGTGAATTATAGTAACCAGTGTTGCGAGGTATAGAAGACACTAACTGAACGGAATTTAAGAGACAAGCAAAAGGTATGGTACAGATATTATGAAATAGACGAATACTTATTTCACTACCGGTTAAGAGTGGGAGATTTTAATACAACGATATTTAGGAAGAAAAGAGAGCGAGTAAATGGAAGACAAGGAGATTAAAATGTCGGAAAAAGTGAAATAGTAAGAAATATAATTAAGCAAAGCCTGTAAAAGAATCGACAGGCAAAGCATGAAACTATTTGCATAGAAATTTGAAGGACAGATCTGTAAAGGAATTAGAATGAAATAGTATAGGACAAAAGAGGGACAAACCTGAAAAAGGTTAACGGTGGAAATAGGACAGGCATATGGGAGTGCGGAGGATACTCTAATAAGTTGGCGATAGCCGACTGATTACTTATCTAAGAAAGGACTAAGATAATAAGTTGACGCAGTCGATAAGAAAACCTATGACATGGAATGATGAATCATGTGAAGATCGAGGAATTCGATTTTCGAGGAAACAGAACGAATATGAAGGAAAGGATGACTTGGCCGAACCTTCCATTGAGGAAGGATATAAAATTACTATAAGATAAATGTGCAGCCGTATCAATACGGTAGCTTTGAACAAGCGAAGCTTTCCTGGAGGGTGACATAGGAATGGAAATGATTCGCGTGTATAAAAGAATACCTTGCGAGCTTCGAAGCCGATGCTACCAAACAACAAGAGAAGAAAGCTATTCCCTAAGAAAGATTAAAGATACTAATGGCTTGATTAAGGGAAAAGAGAGTTGCTAGGAAGAAAATAAGTGGAAACGGATATGCATCAAGAGGTTGATGACATTGTTAGACATAAAAGGCAGAGATATGTCATAATGGAAAAAAAAGTAAGTGTTGGGAATGGAAGCCATTATGAGTATTACGATTAAATACGAGAACGTAGTTAGCAAGGAGATAGACAAGACAGACTCCGCAATAAAAGAGCTTCAATTGTAAGAAGGTCGCGGAAAGCGACAGTTACTCAAAGGTTACGAAAGGACATAGAAATAAATTGACAACGAGTGTACTAAGGGGTAGATACAGGGAGAAAATATGGAAGATACGTGAAGAGAATACTTTGTGCTGACACGAGCCTTGATATTCCTCAATCATGGTTTTAATATCTCGTACAGAGCGGAGCTTGCGTAGTATCTAGATATATAAAGATGTGCCCAAGAGGGTAATAAAGAGAGCAAGGAAAGTATACAAGTTAAATCCACAAGGGCAATGAAGAGGATAACAAATCCCAAGAGTGCCTCGGATGAAAACTGTCACAATGAAGTAACCACGGATGGTAGTTAATAACTTCTCGAAGAAAGGAAACGAGGAAAAGTTACGGCAAGAACGCAGCTTCCAGTTGTTGAAGGAAAAGTTGATTACAGCTCCAGTTTTGACTCTCCCCGAGGGGCCAGACGGGTATGTTATTTATTGTGACGCTTCCGGTGTGGGAATAGGTTGTGTATTAATGCAGCATGGTCGAGTTATAGCCTATGCCTCCCGGCAGCTCAGACCGCACGAGAGAAATTATCCTACTCATGACCTAGAATTAGCAGCGGTAATTCATGCTTTGAAAATATGGCGACATTACTTATATGGAGTTCATGTTGATATTTATACGGATCACAAAAGCCTTCAGTACATGTTTTAAACAAAAGGAGTTGAATTTGCGGCAAAGAAGATGGTTCGAATTATTGAAAGATTATGATGTTGATATTTTGTATCATCCTGGAAAAGCCAATGTTGTAGCAGATGCACTTAGCCGCAAGTCTATGGACAGTTTGACCGACGTACAGCTAGAAAGGAAAGAATTAGCTCGTGAAATTCATCAACTAGCCAGTCTTGGAGTCCGTTTGGCCGATTCTGGGAAATATTGGGGTTTCTGTCCGAGGAGTTGCTGAATCATCTATTATGGAAAAAGTAAAACGACGTCAGTACGAGGATCCTATTCTGGTACATTACAGAGATGCAACCCTTGATAAGGAGAAGACCCATTTCGAGATTACATCTGACGGGGTATTATTATATAGTGGCAGGTTATGTGTACCTGATGTTACAGGGCTGCGGCGATAGATTATGGGAGAGACACATTATGCTCGGTATTCTGTTCATCCTGGATCCACTAAAATGTACCATGATCTCAGATGTTTATGTTGGTGGGATGGTATGAAAAGAGATATCGCAGAGTTCGTTGCTCAGTGCCTAAATTGCCAACAGGTTAAAATCGAGCATCAAAAGCCCGGAGGATTGTTACAGGAAATGGAAATTCCAGCTTGGAAATGGGAAATAATTAATATGGATTTCATTACAGGTTTACCGCGCACTCCTCGAAGGTATGATTCTATATGGGTTATTGTTGATAGGCTGACTAAATCAGCCCATTTCCTTCCAGTCAGGACCACTTATTCGGCTGAGGATTATGCCCGATTATATATTAGAGAAATAGTAAGGCTTCACGGAGTTCCTACATCTATTATATCCGACAGAGGTTCACAGTTTACAACTAACTTCTGGAGATCATTTCAGGACGGGTTAGGGACCCAGGTGAGTCTTAGTACAGCATTCCATCCTCAGTCTGACGGACAGGCCGAGCGTACTATTCAGACGCTGGAAGGTATGCTACGGGCCTGTGCTATTGATTTCAGAGGCAGTTGGGATGATCATTTACCGCTGATTGAATTTGCTTATAATAATAGTTATCATTCCAGCATTCAGATGGCGCCGTATGAAGCCCTATATGGTAGAAAATGAAGGTCTCCGATTGGTTGGTTTGACGTGGGTGAAACTAAATTGACTGGTCCAGATATGATCCAGCAAGCAGTCGATAAGGTGAAACTCATCCGAGAACGGTTATTAGCAGCCCAGAGTCGACAGAAATCATATGCAGATAAACGACGTCGACCTTTAGAGTTCCAGATTGGTGACTGGGTATTTCTGAAAGTGTCACCTATGAAAGGTGTAATGAGATTCGACAGAAAAGGGAAGCTCAGTCCGCGATATATTGGGCCTTATCAGATTATTCAAAAGATACGCGAGGTCGCCTACGAGTTAGACTTACCATCTGATCTAGAAGAAGTGCATCCGGTATTTCATGTATCAATGCTCCGTAAGTGTATTGGTGATCCTTCCAGAATATTTCCTATAGAGGATATCCAGGTAACAGAGGAACTGTCCTATGAAGAACAGCCTATAGCTATTTTGGATCGCCAGTTGAGGAGATTGCGCACCAAAGATGTGCCTTCTGTTAAGGTCTTGTGGCGAAACAATAACCGAGAAGAAATGACCTGGGAAGCGGAGGACGCGATGAAGAAGAAGTACCCTCACTTGTTTCCTATGCCCACAGGTGATCTAAATTCCATAAACTGGTTATATTGATCGGTGAATAAATTATATGTGCTGTCCATAAAAAGAAACTCCCCCGAAATGCTTGCAAGACCCTATAA
The DNA here is from genome assembly GCF_019175385.1 of Lycium barbarum. NCBI lineage: Eukaryota > Viridiplantae > Streptophyta > Magnoliopsida > Solanales > Solanaceae > Lycium > Lycium barbarum. The sequence continues at coordinate 69,665,149 of NC_083342.1, forward strand.
GTCTTGTTTAACATTCGAGGACGAATGTTCTAAAGGGGGGGAGGATGTTATATCCCGTAATTTTGCACATTCGGATAAATTGAAATAATTGTGACTAATAAGAGATAAGGCAACATTTTGATCTTATTCAATATATATGTCGTTTGTGAAAAATATTGATGCGGAAATATCGAGAAAGGCTAAGGGCAAAATTGGAATTTTGGAAATTAGTTTCATGAATTACAAAACACCAACCCAAAAGTAATTGGGCTAGGGAAAAAAAAGAAAATGAAAAGGACCAATAGAGGTGGCCGGCCATAGGGGTATGGCCCAAGGCCCACGAAAAAAATTTAATCCATGTAATAAAAGGAGAGGGCCACCGTTATTCATTCCATTTCAAGAACATTCAAGAAAAACCCATTGAGAGCAAAAATAAGGGGGGGGGGGGGGGGGGGGTTCGGCCAAGAGCAAGAAAAGGAAAACAAAATTGAAGTCTTCCATCTTTGATCCAAAAATTTATTTCTTACTTGTATTTCTACTAATTCAAAGACCCTCTTCAACGTGGTATAATTTTTGAAGCAAGAAAATTTCTTTGGTGACAAGTGTAAAAATTCTACTCAAGTGGAAAAATTGAAGAAAAGGTAAGAATTTCTATTCTTTTACATGTTATGGAAGATTTATATATGTTATAGTGAGTAGAATTGAATGAAAATCATGGAATTGTTATGTGTTGTGTGTGGGCCATGTGGGTATGTTGTGTGTGTGGTCGTGTGGTATAAATGGGTGGAGGAAGGATGAATTAATTTTATTTAGTATGTTAGTTCTGTTGTTGTGGCCTTTATGATGTAAATGAAAGACTAATGGTTCAAGTTGGCATGGAAATTGGTTGTCAGTTGTTGTAGGAAATTATGTGATTTTAATATGGTTTTTATGTAATTATGGAAGTGGAGTTGTTAAAGTGTGAATCGTTGTTGTTGCTGATGAATTTGGAAGAAGATAATGCGTCGTTGTAGTTTCGTTGCAATTGTAGAGGTTTTGGGTGGAGTATGGTGTTGGTCGAATCGTTTGAATATTTTGTAGATTGTTTGAAATGCTCTTGAATTGTGTTTGAATGATCTTGGATTAGTAATGAATATGTGAGCGTTGATATTGGCTTGAATGTGATAAGCTACGTAGAGAAGAAGGTTGCTAATGTTAGAATGCAATTTAAATTGATTCTTGATGTTATTAGTATGGTTGTTGGTATTGTTGGTATGGTTGTTGATGAATTTGGCCGAGTTAAATTCTCGGGGATGTTGAATTTACAGGGGTGATGCTGCCGAAATTTCTGTAGACAAGTACTAGTTAAAATTGAATTTCTAAGTACTTGTAGTTAATGTTTGGTAATTGATAACGTTATTGTAGATATTGGAGAGCCCGAGACTTGAGTCGAGATTTGGTTAGTGAGCGATCGAGGTATGTAAAGCCTACCTTTCCTTCTTTTGGCATGATCCTTTTGAAATGAACAAAAATGTATATGTATGCTTATAAAGAAAATCCTACTCTTAGAGCCACTAGGATGGCTAACATCTTCGACTTCCATAAGCTATTTCATATGGCTTGATACATATTTGTGATATTCGAAGACTCTAGTGGTTATGTTTCCGAATGTTGTTCGAAAGAAAAATCGAGAGGACTAAATCTTTGATGAATATTTTGGTACGTAAATATGGTCCAAAAGTCTCCATTTGATTTGATCCATAATGTTATTCGAAAGTTTCCTAATATGAATATTTGATCCATAATGATGTTCGAAAGTTTTCTAATATGAATGATACTTGAATTTCCAAGTATGGCTTATGAAATAGTTTTAGAAGGTTCTGTACTTCAAAAGCTCGTAACTTTCTTATACTAATTCCGATTGACCCGAATCTTTTTTTTGAGCCTTCACATGTCGGTAAATATGTTTGTCCATTGAGTTTTGAAATTTATTATGTACTTATATGCATATGGTTTCCTCACTACTCCGCTCGTGCATACTACTATGATATCGTTCGCCGGATCCCGGGCCGGTTTTGTGATCGTGCGCACTATGTTATATTCGGCAGTATGATGTGTTACGGTTCCCGAGACCTCGCCATAGGGTCGGGTACCGCATATATACGGCGTTATGATGTGATATGGCATATGATATGTTCTGATGTTGTGATATGTTATGATGATACGATATGTTCGGGGATTGTACGGAGATTTGAAACCTTCTGGAGCATGATGTATTGTGGCGCCAGTGTCGGAGTGGCGACCACGTTCCTGAGCCCTATGCATGATTTTTATTTGCATTATTTATATTTTCAGCACAGGTTTTGATATACTAATTCTGTATCCATTTTCTGTACTCCTCACTTCAGTTATGATTCAGATTACTGTGCTTCATGCTTTACATACTCAGTACATATTTCGTACTGACCCCCTTTCTTCGGGGGCTGCGTTTCATGCCCGCAGGTACTGACGTTCGTTCTAGTGACCCGCCAGTGTAGGACATTTATTCTGCTATTTGGAGTACTCCTTTGATCCGGAGCTCATATTTTGGTACATATCTTTTATCATACATATTTCTGTATATATGACTATTTGAGGGTACGGCGGGGCCCTGTCCCATCATATGTTTCTGTTATGATTTGTAGAGGCCTGTAGATATATATATGGGTCATGGGTCATGTTTGTTCGTTTATGTTTGTGATTTGTGCCTTAAGCGGTCCCGTTTGCTATTACGGCCAAAACGACCCACTTGTTTGTATATGTATGTATATTCGGGCGATGTGTATTCCGCCAGCCTGCCGGCCTTTGGTATGATATTTCTGTTACAGGTGACCGCTTAAGATGATGTCAGTCCACAGTATCCGTATAAATAACGTATGTTAAATTTGAATAAGTCTTTGATATGTCGATTTGGTAAGCGAATGGGTTTGGGTGTCCAATTAGGACACTAGTCACGGCCCACGGGGCTGGGTCGTGACATGGACCCTCTACAGTAGGCTACCTCCAGATACCAGTTTTGATTGGTGAGCTCCACTTCTTCTTGGAGCATTGCCGAGTCAGGGATTGTATATGTATTTTTGTGTATGGGTATTATGGGGGCCCTGTCCCGACTTATATACTTTGGTCATGTTCTTAGAGGCTTTCCAGACAGTTTCCAGTATACAGTTTAGTTATGTCTTGTCAGTTGATATGTCGGCCTAGTGGGCCCATTGTGTATATATATATATGTGTGTGTGTGTGTGTGCATATATTGGGTTGTTGGTTACTGAGACGTATGTTGGCCCAGATTGCCAAGTGTTTACTTACACATGATAATATATTCATAGATAGTTTGGTTTGATCGGCCCGAGTAAGGTGCCGGGTGCCAATCATGCCTCACCAAGGTTGGGGTGTGACAAAAGTGGTATCAGAGTAGGTCTATCCTAGGGTTGTTTGCAAGCCGTGTCTAGCAGAGTCTTGTTTATTGTGTGCAGTGGACCACACTTATAAACAGGAGGCTGCAGGGCATTTAGGAAGATTTTCCTTCTCATCTTAGATCGTGCGATAGAACCATGTTATGAGGATTCCTTTTTTCCTGACCATATGTTATGCTTTCAGTAATGCCCATGACGAGGAAAGCTTCAGCGGCCCCGAAGGGCAAGTTAGTGGCAGGTAGGAGAACTAGTCGGGTATCATCTGTTGATGTTGAGGAGGGCGAGTCCCAAAATGAGGTTCCATCCTCTTATACTCCGCCCACTCCAGAGGAGTATAAAAGAGCTTCAACACCCCCAGTTCCTCCACCTAATGTCTCAGGCCAGGAGATGTGAGAGGCTATTCGGTTTGAGATTTATGGTGGCAGGGCCGTTAGTGCCAAGGTTTGAGATTTTATTAATTTAGACCCTTCAGAATTCTTTGGGTTGAAACCAGAGGAGGACCCTGTTACACCTCGAAAATTTCTCCGCGAACGTACAATGAAAAGTTACAGGTTTGCACTTTGACCCAGTTGATCGTAAAGTGGAATACAACCCATAAAGTGATTTACAGACCGTAAACAGCTATCGTCCTCCAACCTTTCAAAAATTTCAACTTTCTATCAAATGCTTCAAATGGTTAAAAATGGCTTGGAATACGGACCGTAAATCGAAATACGGCCCGTAAACTGAGTCGTAAATTTCCATGATCTCCAACATACCTTTCTGGTTTGATATGCTTAAATACGGTCGCGAAGGACGGACCGTAAACCATAATACGGCCCGTAAAGTTGGTTTACGACCACTGTACACCTCAGTCACTGTTCATTCCGGAATAGATTTTAAGTCATTAAAAATAGACCCAAGCTCATTCAAATCATTTCATCTTCACGATATTTCTCTCTAGAAACTCCTAGAATACTCTCTACTCTTCAATTACAAGAACTCAAGGGAGATTGGTGATCAATTATATGAGACCCACGAAATCAAGTGTGAGAATCACACTAAAGTTCATCCTTCTCAAGAAAACCCAAAAAGAGTGAAGTAGGGTTTTGGTGCTAGAGGAGTAAATCCATTCAAAGCTTGTTCAACCATCATCTAAGGTAAGTTTCATGACCACTTCATGTTGTTTAAGGTATTGGAAGGTTAAGATACCCGAATTGTAGAAAAGCATAGCAAATGGGTCATAAATGAGTGAATAGTGCCATGAGTGAATGGTAGTTGAATTGAATCATGAATATTAGTGTGTTGTGAGTATGAATACGTTATAAATGACATTTAGACCATGAGATAAGTGTGATACATGAGAAAATACGATAGCGAACCCAAAACCATAAATGTGGGAAAAATGAAAAGAAATGGTAGATTATGGTCACTGCATGTGAATGATGATTGTTGATTGCTATATTGTAATTGTTGTTGTGGGTGTTGGAATTTGATATGAAATATGGGAAAAGTAGTATAAACAAAGGAAGTACTGCCCAATTGTCTCTAGAAATAGTAGTGCGTTCTTATAGTTGATTAACTAACGTTAGTCCGAATCCTCTTTTGAAGGTAGAGGCGTGACATTGAAGGAGAATAAACGAACGCTATATTGCTTAAAAGAGAAAGGTATGTGAGGCTAGTCCCTTCTTTCTAATGGCATGAATCCTATAGTGTAACTACTTTCTTATCTACGAGCCTATGTCTATAGTTAGCTACACAAGGTAATGAGTTAAAGTATAGAAAGTCTAATGACGTTATTTATCGCTTACACTCACCTCATATGCTAATTACTTCGAGGTGAGGCAGGATGTCAATGATTGTTCCATAATGCAATCGGGGGATCACGACCTTACGTCACCCCGATAGAGTGTGGTTGATCTTGAGCCTTATGCATGTATGATGATAAGCTAAGCATATTGTGATGAGCATATGATGATACTACTATTACACCGCGCCTAATTGGCCGGGAAGTCACCGCCAAGGCGGGCAGCTATATGATACACCATGGCCAAATGGCATAGGCAGACACCACTAGTGGGCGGCATGAGATGTTACCCCGGACGCGGGAGGCCTGGACGCAGGCTCATATTATGATTATCATACCGATCCGATATGGACGGGCAGTTTATACATGATGCATATGTGGTAAGATGATGAGCATGAGTATGACAGCATGACTTGTTTTCTTTATACTTGACAATCAGATCCAGATGTCCTATAATGATATCTTCTTTACATCATTGTTTTATTTCATTGTTTATGCCTCTCATACTCAGTACAATATTCGTACTGACGTCCATTTTCTTTGGACGCTGTGTTCATGTCCACAGGTAGACAGGGAGGAGAGCTCGATCCAGGTTCGTAGTAGCTTTTAGCTGATTGGAAGCCTTCCATTGTCCCGGAGGTGCTTATGATTATTCTTTTGTGTATATATAGCCATGTATGTGTAATTGTTTTTTGGGCCCGATGGGGTCTTGTCCCGTCCCTAAGTTCAGCACTCCAGTGGAGGCTCGTAGATACGCAGTGCGGGTTAGATGTTCTCACGAGATCACTACTGTATACATATCTATATTATTTTGATAGCCTAAGGGCACATGTACACGAAAGTATTTTATGTTTTCATACAAAATATGATTTTCCTCCGCTATGAGTATAAAGATGATAAAAATACCATTAAATGAGTAAGATGAGCGACAGAGTGAGCGGTGCTCGGTGGTTAGCCCCGGGTACCCGTCGCGACCCCTAGCTGGGTCGTGACAGACCCGCAGAATTTTATAGATAGGATGTTGAGGACGTTACGGGTGATGCATGCTTCAAACATCGAGTCAGTAGAGTAGGCTTCCTATAGATTGTGGGATGTTGCTGTTCACTGGTATAAGAGTTGGATGTCATCTAGAGGGATTGATGCACCCCCACCCGTATGGCAAGAGTTTACAGATGCCTTTTTTCGACACTACTTGCGACCAGAGATCGTCGAGTAAGAGTAGACAGATTCTTGACTCTTAGCCATGGGAACAGAAGTGTGCGGGAGTATAGTCTCCATTTTGACTCTTTGGCTAGGTATGCTCCCATTATTATAGCAGAGATGGAAGACATAGTGCATTAGTTTGTGATGGTACTCGAGCCGCATTTGATTAATGAGTGTTCCACAGCAGCTTTACTTGACGGTATGGACATCTCTCGTATCCAAGCATATGCTAAGAATTTAGAAGATCGGAAGAGACAACAGTCCGAGGACTTGGTTCAGGGCCAGTGTAAGAAGGCTAGGTCCTCCAGTCAGTCAGAGGATGTTAGGGGTGACTTTAGGTCCCCATATTGAGTTGTTAGTACTCCTTCACCATCACAGAGGCCGCATTATGAGAGGTCTGCTATTTCTAAGTCAAGTCGAGATTCGAGGGCTTCGGGTTTTCAACACCAGAGGGACTCAGCATAGATGAGGATGCCTACTCCGCGATGTAGTCAGTGTGGTAGAGCCCATTCTGGATGATGTTGTCAGGGCTCTAATGTATGTTATACATGTGGCGTTTCAGGTCACTGCATGAGAGATTTCCCAATGAGGGATAGAGGTGATATAGCTCAGCCCACCGGACCAGTAGCAGCTTCATCTTCTTCAGTACGCTTCCCCGAACGAGGCACTCAGACATCATCCAGTAGAGGCAAAGGTAGAGGTGGAGCATTTAGCTCCAGCGATGGTTAGAACTGCGTATGCGCTTTGGCTAGGCGCCAGGATCAAGAGCAGCCACCCTATGATGGTACAGGTATATTCATTAGTTACGTGTAGCTAAAGATTTACTATTGCTCGTTCTGGCCCTATTAGGCATTTTTATTGTATTTTCTGGTTGTACAACAGGTTGGTAGTACTATAGTTACAGGGGAAGCTCTGTCAAAATTTCCATAAGATCTCTAAGAGTTTAACATTCGAGGATGAATGTTTCTAAGGGGGGAAGGATGTTACACCTCGTAGTTTTATACGTTGAGATTCGTTGGATGTTAGTTGTCCTAGTCTTGGACAACGGAGTTATCTTCAAGGTTATATGAGATTATACATTCCTATCTTATGGTTATGAGGATTTAAGTTCATGTTTAGTAAGTTACGGAAGGATTGGAGAACAAGCGAACCAAAGAAATTAAGTTTGTCAAAACATTGGGAAAACATGGAAGTATTTTGGACAGGATTTTTGGTACAACTTGAGAGAGGTATGTCTCCTAGAATATGAGGAGCTAAGGAATGCATAAGCTATACAAATTCAAGGTCAGCGAGTCTTCTTTCCAATGCCACTGACAGATCGCAAATCCGCGACATTCGGTAGAAGATACGGCCAATACAAATTTGTACGATTCCTCTGATGCAATTCGATGGTACCACTCGACGGTCCGTCGAATTGAGGCGGTGGAGACTTTGTTCCTTGATTATAAATAAGAAGGGCACGACTTGGGGCTCATAGTTTCACCAAATAAGATCCCTAGTAACCCTATAAACTCTCTCAAACACCCCAAACCCTTCCACACTATTTTAAGAGAAGATCAACCTCTAAATGTGCAACTAGTTCATAAAAGTGTATGTTCTTGCTTCTAATTGGAGTGGCAGGGAATAAGCTTTGGAGTAAGTTGTGTGTGGGTAGAGTTGTTCAAGAATAAGGTATGTTCTTAAATCTATTACTTATGCTGAGTTTATTTAAAGGTTAAACAAGTCTTATAAGTGAAAAGAGTAATGAAGGAAAGATCATAAAGTATTGTGTTGTAGTCTTTGACTATGGATGGAATTTGAAAGGAAGTCTTGGGTGGATTTGAGTCTTGTTTGAATGTAATCTCTTGATTATGGTATTGTTGATGTTGTTGATGATGTTTGGGAGTTGTTTTGGAATTTTGAGGAAGTAGATGATATAGGGGAAGTGTTGCCCAAATTTCATTAGCTCACCTAATAATTTAGTCTGATCCTATAAGCGGTTTCAACAACTTAACCTTAGTGTGAATCATTTTGCATGTAGATTTGCAAGTTCGGAAGAATAGACGTTAATTGGTTAAGTAGACGACGAGGTATGTTAAGGCGGTCCCTTTCTTTCTCATGGCATGATCTTATTGGCACAAACCAATACAAATGATATCCATAATGTCGCTAATCCTACAAATACTAAAGGCTTACGGTTCTTGATGTTCTAATAATATTATTGGTTTTTGTCTTATGGTTATTGATCCTGTCATATGGTTATTGATCTTATTTATTGATGTTGATCTCATCTTATGGTCATTGATTCCTTCAAGGTGAGATAAGTTATTACGCCTCTCGTTCCCTTCATATTAGAACCTATAGTTTCATAGTCGCTTATGCCTTCTGAATTGAGACCCGTGTCTGAGTTTTGGAGATAGAAAGTGTCTTACCCCGTGTACAAAGGTACCAACAGGTATCCATGGTAATTTACAAGATTGGAAGTTGAACGAATCGAATCGACGCGATCTGAGCTGAATCTGAGAAATCTGCAGACACCAGTCATCGTCGACGGGTCATCGACATGGTCGACGGACCGTCATTGTGCGGCGTCTATAGGGTTCCGCATCCCTGAAATCTGCAGGCGTGGGACGACGGGCAAGTCGATGGAACGTCGACACATCAACGGGCAAGTCGATGGAACGTCGACAAGTCAACGGGTCGTCGACCCGCTCGTTGAACCGTACCGCTGGGACTTTTTAACTCGGAGTATAAATATATGGTTCACGACTTTAATTCTAATTTTCTCTCTTCCAAGTCAAAGAAAAACCCTAGTATATTTACTCCCAACACTTCCTATCATTGTAGTGGTGATTTGGCAAGACCCGTGCCCTCGTGAAGAAGAAGGCTGTTTCTAGGGTTTCTTCAAAGTTGTAAAGCATACGGAGTTCGAGTTGAAGGTTATCTTTGAAATCTTAGACCCCTCACGGTATGTAAGTGATTTCTACCCTTATATTTAAGTTGATTATCAAGAGTTTTAGTGTTTTTAAGTGAAGAAAGGATACTTATGGAAGTGGTGAGTTGATGAAGGGTAGGATAGTGATTTGGGGTTATTTTTAAGACATCATTGGGAATGGATTTAAATATATTTTGATATATAAGTGTTGTCATTGTTGTTGTGGGTATTGTGGTTGATGTTGGATCGAATGTGAAGTTGAAGAGTTGTTGAGCTTACAAAGAAAATATTGTCTACAAATCGTTGAGCTTTATATGTATCTAAAGATGGTTAGTAAGTGAAGTAAATAGTCTAATTACGGCCTATGTTATCTTAATTGTAGACTTACAAGTTCGAGAGGTAGAAGTTGGACGATTGGACATACTTCAAGGTATGTTAAGGCTATCCTTTCTTTCTTTTGGCATGATCCTATGATATGAGCCAACAAGCGAGTAAGCGAGCTTCCATATTACTCCACTCTTAGAAGCATTAGGAGTACTTCGGTCATTGATGTTCATGTACCTCGTTTATGTGTGTTCCAACTGTTCATCGGTCCAGTTCTATATATATAGTTTATTCATGCATTACATTTATATTATATCTGTGTACATTGACCTGTGACCATAAGGCGTTCTGTACGTGAATATTAGATATATGTGGGATATGAGAAGAGAGATAGGCGTTATACACGCATTACCACCTGGTCAGCAGGTGCGCCATGATGATAATATAAGGATCGGGCTGCACGTACCGCAGTAATGTATATGATGATGGCCGCAGAGACGCTGATATGAGATGATGGGATGCTATAGAGGCTTAACAGGCATTATATACGTATATACATATGTATGACCTACATTGATAGGCATGAGCATGTAGATTATGCGCCCACAGAGGCATAGTCAGTTATACAGATTTATGCAGATACATACAGATACTAGTTCATACAAGTACATTCAGATAGTTATTTCCGCTTATGAGTTCAGATCTTATTCAATATTCATATATATACATGTTGTTCTTATGCCTTTCATCCTCAGTACATTATCCGTACTGACCCCCATTACTCGGGAGGCAGCGTTCATGCCCGCAGGTTCAGGTAGAGCGACTGGTGGTCCAGCTTAGTAGGACTTCTATCCAACAGTGGTCAGTGCGCTCCATTTGATCCGGAGTTGCAATCTGTTTTGGTATGCTATACTTTTGAGATGTATATGCATATGGGTATGACGGGGCCTTTGTCACGACCTAACTAGGGGCCATGACGGGTACTCGGAGCTGACTACCGAGCACCACTCATTAGGCTAATCATCATACTCAACCTGAACATAAATAATCTCCAAAGCAACCCATATCCATATACCTAAGCCCTCACGACTACAAAAATGATATACAAAAGTACAATGTGATCATCATGTTACATCAACTACCCATACGTATGTATCTACGAGCCTCTACTAGAGTACTAGACATAAGGACGGGACAGGACCCCGTCATGCCCAAGTATATACACAAAAGAATATGATCATAAGTAGCACCTCCGAAATAGTGGAGTGCTCCTGTGAATCTGCTGATAAGCTCCTACGGATCTGCACTGTCTCCCTATCTACCTGGGGGCATGAACACAGAGTCCAAAAAGAAAGGACGTCAGTACGAAAAGTGTACTAAGTATGTAAGCCATGAATAGTAATAGCATAATAAGGAAAACAATGAAACATGAGCTGAAGATATAACATGCTTAGTCTTTAAAGGAAAACACATGTATGCATATCATATATACTATCATCGTTAACCCGCATCTGGATAACTATCATACGCCGCCCACTAGTGGTGTCATGTCTAACCCTCTAGGCACGGTGTAATCATAAGCAGCCCACCTTCGCGGTGTCATGCGCGGCTATCTCGGCGCGGTGTAATCTGAAGCCTCCCGCCTTCGCGGTGTCATGCCCGGCCATCTAGGCACGGTGGAATCGTATCATCGTCTACTCAGCATAAGCTCATCATAAATCATGCATTAGAATACAAAGATAATCTATAACCATATGGGGGTGACGTAAGGCCGAGAACCCCCGTTTCCATTATGGAGTAATCATAATCATCATACCTCACCTCGAAGGGACTAACATTATAAGGTGGGTCTAGAAACAATGAATAACATCAAAGGAACGTATAAGAATCATTAGCTTCATAGGAATATCATGTCATGAGCTTTGGGATTTTTAGGCTCAGACTCATCATCATTATTATCATATTCACAACGTATCTCTTATCTTTATCCCCTGAGCAGTTCTTAATAGTCATAGGCTCATAGTTTCCGGAATGTATGAAAGTTATGGAAAAATAGAGTAAGTCATGTCATAGGAATCATGCCTTAAAAAGAAGGGACTAGCCTTACATAACTTTTCATTTAGCTACTTTGTCACTTGAACGTTACCCTCCAATATTCACATTTCTACCTACAAAAGAGTTCGTACTAATATTAGATAATCGATAACGTAAGCATGCTTGAACTAAAGGTAGAGAAAATTCGGCAGCATTTCCTTTGTTTATACAACATTCTCCATATCATATAACAACTCCCAAATTCCAATAACAATATTCATAATATCATACTCAACAATCTTCATCAACTATACATTATTCAATTCTCCTACTTCCATTTAGAGGGCATCCATAACCATAGTCATAATACTTCATTACATTCATCCACCTATAACGTTTATCCCATATTCTTAATATCATTTAAAAATAACTATATTCGTAACATATCAAGAATCATGATTTATTTTAAGCTACTGCCTCAAAAGGCCACTACTCTCATATTTATGACCCATCTTCTACCTCCTGCCATAATCCAAGTCTTTCAACCGTGAAATAGTCTAAATAACATGAATTTATCATAAAACTTACCTTGGATAGTGTGGGAATGGTCTTTGGGTGGAAACCATTCACTTGAGGAAAAAGCCTAGCTTCAATCCAAGGAGATTTCTTGTCTTGTATGAACCCTAGTGAGCTTCTTGCACTTGATTCTCTTGGTTTGATGAAGTTGATCCTTAATTCAACTTGGATTCTTGAAAATAAATGGTGTGGAAAGTTCTAGAGGTGTGGAGAGTGTTTAATGAACTTAGGGTCCCTTATATAAAACTTAAAAATCTGTCCCGACCATGTTATACGGACACACATACGGTCCGTATAACTTATACGGTCCGTATGTGTGCTCGTATAATGCTTCCAGTGGAGACCCCTTTTCTGTACAAGTTATACAGTCAGATATACAGGCCGTATCTTTTATACAGTCCATATAAAAGACCGTACAATCCACAATTTCCCGAAACTTGTCCTCGTCGACCCGTTTTGATCTCCAATCCTTATGGAACCTTCTTAGCACTTGTTTAATACTTCATTAAGAACTTAAGGAGTGTTATATCTTTCCTCAAGACATTATTAGATCAACACTAGTTCGGTACTTTACAAAACTCTTCTGAAACACAACGTATACTTCTCCTTTCTCAATGAACTTTCTTCCTTTGCCTCAAACGTCTTTGGAATCTCAATTAGGGCCATTAAGTACGGCTTCTTACTTATAGAAACATCATATACTTCTTAAGCTATGTTAGTCTATTTGCTATGTAACGACAGGGAATTTTTCGAGGGGTAACAACCCTGTCCCGTCCTTTCTACAGCTTTTATTCTAGTAGAGGTCAGTAGACAGTTGTATGTATTAGTCAGATGATTTAGCCTTGTCAGCTTCTACTCTTTTGTGTACAGTATATGTAGCAGCCTAGCTGGCTTGCACTGTTCATTCAGCATGTTTATATATATACCGGTTGTACAGAGTTCATGATGTCACCTGGTTATGAGTTCAGTTTAAGCCACTTGTGGGCCCTTGATGTTCAGTAAGATGCAGATACGAGTATAGGGGTGTTTTGTCGCTAGAGGTCAGACACTCGTGGTGACTCATCAGTTTGGGTCATGACAGAAGTAGTATCAGAGTAGTTCTGTCCTAGGGTTATCTACAGACCATGTCTAGTAGAGTCTTGTTTACTGGTGTGTTGTGCACCACACTTACAAACAGTAGGTTATAGGACATTTAGGATGATGTCATTCTTTCTCTCTTAAATTGTGCGATAGAGCCATGTGTTAAGCGTTCGCTTTCTGATGAATTGTTCTAATTTCAGCGATGCCGCACAAGAAAGCTACAATTGTTCAGAAGGTCAAGAGAGCGGCCGGTGAGGCCACTAGCCGTACTCGGCAGGCTACGAGGGCTTAGGATGAGATTTAGAGTGAGGAGCTATCTGAGACATCGCATACCCCGCCTCCCGCACCTACCCCAGTTCCTCAGTCGGATGCACCGGGCCAGGATATGCGGGATGTTGTACAGTTACTAACCAGATTAGTAGCTGCCCAGGCTCAGCGACAGCGAGTTAGTGTTGACCAGGAAAATAGGACTGGTAGTTCGAGGGTTAAGACCTACCTTGGGTTAGGTCCTCCAGAGTTTTCGGTGATAAAGAAAAATTAGACCCCCATTATTTCATTGATGGTATGCAGAGGACCTTGAGGGTTATGTACGCGGATGAGGTCGAGTCTGTGGAGTTGGCTTTGTATAGGCTTCGTGATATTGTAGTACAGTGGTATTAGACTTGGGAGCTATCTACGGGAGAGAATGCCCCTCCAGCGGTTTGGCGAGATTTTTCAGATGCTTTTATTCGCCATTATTTACCTCCTGAGGTCCGGCAAGCCCGAGCAGATAGGTTTGTGCGTATCGAGAAGGGCAGTGTGAGCGCAAGGAGTACTGTGTATATTTTGATTCCATGACTAGATATGCCCCAGCCATGGTGGCTGATATGGAGGACAGAGTTCATCATTTTGTGGCTGGTGTAGGGCCATATTTGATAGATTCATGTATAACTGCTGTATTGCTGCCAGGTATGGACATCTCCCATATACAGGCATATGCACAGAATCTGGAAGATCGCAAGCATCAGCGGAGGATAGAACGTGAACGTGACCGGGGCCATGGCAAGAAGGCCAGATCTTTAGAGATTAGGGATGAGTCTAGGGGAGGATAGAGGAAACAGTATCCCTGATATCTATTCCATTCGGTCGGGAGTGTACCTCTGCGGTTTTTAGGTTCGAGGTTTGATCGGTCTTCTTAGTTCAGAGCGGGCCAGAGTTCCAGGGTATCAGGATTTTACTACCAACCAGATTCAAGCCAGGTGAGGCCATCCTTACCACGGTGTGCTTAGTGTGGTAGGCTACACGCTGGGTAGTGTCAATTGGGATTGGATGGTTGCTATGCTTGTGGTCAGTCAGGCCACAGGATAAGGGAGTGCCCGATGAGGGTTGGTACAGGTATGGTTTATTCTATGGGGTCTATGGCTGGTTCTTCTTCTATAGTATGCCCTTCAACAAAAGCTTTCACCAGTAGGATGAGGTAAAGAAAGGAGTGGAGCATCCAGCTCGAGCGGTCCTCAGCACTGCGTCTATGTATTGGCCGGTAGGCAGGATCGTGAGATGTCTCTTGATGTTGTTACAAGTATATTATCTGTCTCCTCCTATGATGTGTATGCACTGAGTGACCCATGTTCCACTTTATCATATGTTACGCCCTTTGTTGCTGGTAAGTTTAGGATAGATCCCAAGTTGATTAAACCCTTTGAGGTGTCTATGCCAGTTGGTGATCCAGTTATAGCTGGCGAGTATACCGGGGCTGTGTTGTTATAGTTTGTGACCTCCATACCGTAGCAGATTTGATTGAGTTAGATATGATTGATTTTGATGTTATTATGGACATAGACTGGTTGGCTTCTTGTTATCCTAATGTTGATTGTAGAACAAAGATGGTTCGATTTCAGTTCCTAGGTGAGCCAGTCCTAGAGTGGAAGGGCAACGCTGCTTCGCCGAAGGGTAGGTTTATTTCCTACCTTAAAGCAAGGAAGATGATAAAAAAGGGTACATCTATCACCTTGTTTGGGTTTGGGATGTGCAAGCATAGTCACCGACCCTCCAGTCTGTTCCCGTGGTTAATGAGTTTCCAGAAGTGTTTCCAGATGAGCTTCCAGGCATTTCCCCAGAGAGAGATATTGATTTTACTATTGATCTTTACCAGATACTCAGCCAATATCTATTCCTTCTTATAGGATGGCACCTGCGGAGTTGAAGGAATTGAAGGAGCCGTTGAAATATTTGTTCGAGAAGGGCTTCATTAGGCCCAACACATCACCGTAGGGAGCACCGGTATTATTTGTAAGAAAGAAGGATGGCTCTTTGCGAATGTGTATCGATTATAGGAAATTGAATAAACTGACTGTAAAGAATAAGTATCCACTCTCGAGGATCGATGATTTATTTGACCAGTTGCGAGGCGCTAAATATTTCTCGAAGATAGACTTGAGATCAGGATACCGCCAGGTTAGGGTGAAGGAAGAAGACATTCCGAAGACGGCATTCAGGACTAGATATGGGCATTATGAATTTTGTGTCATGTAGTTCGGGCTAACTAATGCCACAACCGTATTCATGGATTTGATGAATCGTGTATTCAGAACCTTCCTAGATTTGTTCGTGATTGTGTTTATAGATGATATTCTGGTTTATTCACCGTCAGAGGCTGATCATGCAGAACATCTACGAGCAGTGCTTGGAATTCTTCGAGGTAGAGAGTGGTATACCAAGTTCTCCAAGTGTGAGTTCTGGTTGAATTCTGTGGCTTTTCTGGGCCACATTATTTCAGATGAAGGCACTAGGGTGGATACTCAAAAGATTGAGGCTGTGAAGAAATGGCCAAGGCCCACAACACCAACAGAGATACGTAGTTTCTTGGGCTTGACAGGTTATTATAGAAGGTTTGTAGAAGGATTTTCATCTCTTTCAGCCCCATTGACTAAGTTGACTCAGAAATCAGCTAAGTTCTAATGGACAGATGCTTGTGAGCAGAGTTTTCGGACGTTGAAGGATAAGTTGACTTCAGCACCTGTTTTGACTCTTCCAAAAGGAGCAGGTGGCTATGTGGTATATTGTGATGGTTCAGGCATTGGATTGGACTGTGTGTTAATACAGGACAGTAAGGTTGTTGCTTATGCTTCTAGACAGCTGAAGAAGCATGAGGAAAATTACCCAACCTATGATCTTGAGCTAGCGGCAGTGATTCACGCTTTGAAAATATGGAGGCACTACTTATACGGTGTCCATGTTGATATATATACTAATCATAAGAATCTCCAGTACATCTTTAAGTAGAAGGACTTCAATTTGCATCAGAGGCGATGGCTAGAGTTGCTGAAAGACTATGAGGTGGATATTCTGTACCATCCCGGGAATGCTAACATAGTAGCCGATGCCCTCAGTCGTAAATATATGGGTAGCTTGTCATACGTGGCACTAGGGAAAAGATAAATAGTCCGTGAAGTTCATCAATTAGCTAGCCTCGGAGTTCGATTGATAGATTCAGGTGATGCAGGAGTTACTGTTCAAGACACAACAGTGTCATCTTTGGTAGCAGAAATAAAATAACATCAGTACAAAGACCCTGTCCTAGTTATTTACCAAGATACAACACCTCAGAAAGAAAAAACACCCTTTGTAATCATAGGTGATGGAGTACTAGGGTATCGAGGTAGATAATGTGTTCCTAACATTGGAGGACTCCGTTAGCAGGTTATGTGGGAGGCATATTGCTCTCGCTATTCTGTTCAACCAGGCTCAACAAAGATGTACCATGATCTCAAGGAAGTTTATTGGTGGGATGGTATGAAGAGAGATATAGCAGAATTTGTTGCTCAGTGTCCAAATTGTCCGCAGGTCAAAATAGAACACCAGAAGCCCGGAGGTCTATTATAGGCTATGGAGATTCCGACATGGAAGTGGGAGGTAATTAACATGGATTTTATTGCAAGTTTTCCCTTTACTCAGCGGAAGTATGATTCGATATGGGTCATAGTTGATAACGAAGTCAGTCCATTTCCTACCTGTCAGAACTACTTATACAACCGAAGATTATGCAAAGCTTTATCTCAAAAAGATTGTACGACTTCACGATGTTCCTATAGCCATTATCTCAGATAGGGTAACACAGTTCACAGCTAATTTTTGGAAGTCTTTTCAGAATGGATTTGTCACGACCCAACCCCGTGGGCCGTGACTAGTGCCCGACTTGGGCACCCCCAACATGCTCGTTACCAAATTCAGCATACAAATGGCCTGTATATAAGTAAATACCAGACGAGGCTCCACACGGGTGCCTACAAGCATATACCCTACAGAGAAGCCGGCAAGGCTTTCAGATCATACACAACGTATTAAGACATACATATATGCAACCGATAGGGTCGTCACGGCGGATGAGCCGCCCGAACCCAAATCACATGAAACATCCACACAAAACTATACATTACCCACGTCTATGTCTACAGACCTCTAATACAGAACGACAGAAACATATGGCGGGACAGGGCCCCGCCGTACCCTGAACAACATAAACATGTACACCAAAAGAGTATATACCAAAACGTCGGCTCCGAAAGCAAGAGGAGCACTCCGAACCGCAGGATGGAGATCCTATACCGGTGGGTCACCAAAACAAGAATCTGTACCTGCGGGCATGAAACGCAGCCCCCCGAAAAGAGGGGGTCAGTACGAAATATGTACTGAGTATGTAAAGCATACAACACAGAAAGCAAAGTCACAACTGAAATACGATATATAGAAAGCGAGCACAATAGCCAGCATACTAAGTAGTCGTATCCGGCGTACAACAGGCAAAAGAAGTTCCGGAGAAATCGACATGGCAATCGGGATGACAAAATGTTTGCTTTCTTTTGGAAAACATCTTTGTTTCACACACATAGAAGAATCAACGCACAATTTCCGCGGCCATAAGTCCAGCGGTCACAATCACACATACCGCGGTCAAGTATCCAGCGGTTTTCTATCACAAGTTCGACATATCGCGGTCAAAGGTCCAGCGGTCTATGTCGGCATAATCACAAGTGCGGCAGACGCGGTCAAGGGTCCAGCAGTCAATGCCACACGTCCGGCATGACGCGGTCAAGGGTCCAGCAGTCAATGTCGGGCACGCCGCGGTCGAGGGTCCAGCGGCCAATATCACATATGCGCATATTCACATAACCGGCCCGGGACTCGGTAACACAGAAGATAACCAGACAAAATGCCAAATTATCACTTTCCAAACATAATCACACATGCCAGGGTCATGCATCACACAGGACTCAGGTATACCAAAATCGTATATCGGAAAATAAAGAAAATAAGTAGTTTGTCCAGAATCTCAGGGTAAGATTTTTAAAAACGCTTTAGATGTCAAAAACATTTTATAATGCTCATGAAGGTGGTCATAACACCTATCATATAGTGAACAGCATAATAACCAGGAGTTACCTGCGAACTCCGGACAAGAGTACATTGACTAAAGCCGTACATCACATGTCAGGGTTTCGGTCCCCACAATTGGGTCAATAATCATTAAAATCCGTCTCGGGATAGATAAAATATCTCCCGTTTAGTAGTCGGAACAATAACCATGAGTTCTCTTGACTTACCGTACGGGAATAAGACAAACAGAACAATAAGAGAGGCATCGGGGATAGCGGGCCCACCTCGGGCCAAGTCGAGGCGGCGGACGAGAATCACGCCCATTAGACTCTATGGAGTCATCCAGGAAAGTTTTAGAACGATCGGGTTACATTTGTAAAAGTTTTGGAAGTCCAACCACTTTTCTAGTAAAATGCACCTTTTATAATTCAATTCTATTGAATGAATAGTAACGAAAACTAATCTCGGGTTACGATGAGCAGGATGGTCCCCGAGGCCGAAATCTCAACCTAGTAGACCTAGGGCATGCTAAACAAGGAAAGGATAAGCTTTACATACCTTTTCCGCCCTTTATACGTCTCCAAAATCGAGCCTCAAGTTCGTCAAATATCTACAAATGGTCAAGTTTGCCAAATGTCAAATTCAAGCCTTTCAATAGCCCAAGCTTGTTACATACTTGCCTACCGAAATTTCGGCAGCAGTTCCCCTATATATATGACATCCCCGAGACTTAGCTCGGCTCAATATATCAACAACAACAACAACAACCCATTCAACAATATACATAACTACCACAAATCGCACTAAAATGCAAAGATTCCTCTTTTCTTCATAAAGCAAAAACCTTCATTTCAACTCTAACCATTAAATTCCTTCACTCTCCTCACATATCCATGATTACAACAACCAAAATATTAATTCAAATCAGTCCATCAATTTCAATTAAAACAGCCCCTCACCCATAAATTTCAACAAAACAACAAACGAGTTTATAATGCTGTTTTCTCCGTTCTAATTCGTTAAAACTCTAAATAAAAACTTTAATAACATAAAAGGAATTTTATAAAAACCTTATCACAAGCTCCACCACGAAAATTTCATCCCCCAAGACCAATATTTATCTCAAATTGAAGGCAACGCAACGTACAACGTTTTTCTCTTCATGAGCTTCGGGATTCGGAGCTCGGATTTTGATCAAAATGGATTCCTTAGCCTAGGAGCTCTCTCTCTCTCTAATTTTTTTGGAGGATCTTAGCTGAAAATGATCAGCCCTCAAGTGAATTTGCTATATATATTAACGTTAATGGGCCTCATGGGCCGAAACATTAGTGTTTGGGTCGGGTCCAAACTTGCTGCCCTGCCAGCCCAAATTGCATCGTCCATATTTCCTTATCCAATTATCATTTTGACGAGAGGTTTGTTGCGTTGGAAACTAGACTCGATGGACGTAATTTTAGGCTTTTGAAACACCTTAAAACGCCTCATATACTAGGAGATATGCCTCCAACAATATGGGCTAAAAATCTGGTCCGAGATTTTTCTGAAGTTGTTCGGATTCATTTCGTTCAGATTCGTTTAACTTCTAATCCTCTTCCGACCCTCGTGTAACCTCTTATACATACATATACATACTCATATACACACATAACAATCCATACACATCTCGAAGGGTCCGGAGAATCACAATAACCTTAAACGTAACTGGAGAACTTACGAAGCTTCGACGAAACTCCAATCGCAAAAATATATTCATATCTTTTATCCATCTTCTATATCATTACTAATAATCTCAAATACTTTAAAAGGGCACTCACATTACCTCATATACGCTCATAACGCGATTTCAAATCCTTTAGGTTACGATGTCACCTCGGGATACTTAAGGCAACCATATATATAACGATATTCTTACTAACTCGATTAACTTTCCTTGAACTTTCTTAACTCATACTTTCTTGTCTTAATTAAAATAGCACAGACTCTTACGGGGTGTAACAGGATTGGGAGCTTAGGTGAGTCTTAGTACCGCATTCCATCCGCAGACGGATGGACAAGTGGAACGTACTATACAGACACTTGAAGATATGTTGAGAGCTTGTGTACTAAATTTTCAAGGCAGTTAGGATGATCATTTGCCTCTTATCGAGCTTGCATATAACAACAGTTACCATTCCAGTATTCAGATGGCTCCGTATGAAGCCTTATATGGGCGGAGATGTAGATCGCCCATAGGATAGTTTGATGTCGGGAAAAATTAGTTTTTAGGCCCAGACTTAATTCAGCAAGCAGTTGACAAGGTGAAAGTCATTCAGGAAAGGTTGCTAATAGCTCAGAGTCGACAGAAATCCTACGCGGATAATCGGCGATGCAAGTTAGAGTTTGAGCTGGACGATTGGGTTTTCCTAAAAGTTTCACCTATTAAAGGAGTGATGAGGTTTGGTAAGAAGGGTAAGTTGAGCCCTCGATATATTGGGCCATACAAAATCATTCGTACTGTGGGTAAGGTGGCATATAAGATAGAATTGCCTTCTGAGTTGGAGTCTGTACATCTGGTATTTCATGTGTCTATGCTTCATAAATGCATCGGATATCCTTCAAGAGTTGTACTGGTAGATGATATCCAGGTGGCCGAGCAGTTATCATACGAGGAGCTTCCAGTGGCTATATTGGACAGACAGGCCCGTCGAATACGAGCCAAGGATGTAGCTTCCCTTAAAGTTTTGTGGAGGAATAAGAATGTTGAGGAAGTGACTTGGGAAGCGGAAGAAGCAATGAAGATTAAGTACCCGCATTTGTTTCCAGTAGTATAGGAGGTTCAGTCTGAGGCATCATCACCCCCCCCCCCCCCCCAAAGTATTATTTCATTTTCAATTATCGTGATTGGTCGTGTGGGGCCATGATATTGTATGTTGTAGTATGTGGCCCAATGTGGCATCGTTTGGGTTGCTTTGTGCAGGTTGGATGGGTATATGCACAGGGAAAACTCTGCCAAAACTTTTATAGCCCATTATTGTTTGAACATTCGAGGATGAATGTTCCTAAGGTGGGAAGAATGTTACGCCTCTCGTTCCCGTCATATTAGAACTTATGGTTACATAGTCTGGTATAGCTTTGGAATTGAGACTCGTGTCCAATTTTTTGAGATAAAAAGTGTCTTTCCCCGTGTACAAAGGTACCAGCAAGTATCCCTGGTAATTTACAGGATTGGAAGTTGAACGAATCGAATCGACGCGATCTGAGCTGAATCTGAGAAATCTGCAAACACCAGTCATCATTGACGGGTCATCGACATGGTTGATGGACCGTCGTTGTACGGCATCGATAGGGTTCCGCAGCCCTGATATTTGCAGGCTTGGGTCAACGGGAAACTCGACGGACCGTTGACACCTTGACTGGTCCTCAACCCACTCGTCGAACCGTACTGCTGGGACTTTTTTACTCCGAGCATAAATATGTGGTTCATGACATTAACTCTCATTTTCTCTCTTCCAAGTCAGAGAAAAACCCTAGTATATTTACTCTAACACTTCCTATCATTGTAGTGGTGATTTGGCAAGATCCGAGCCCCGTAAACCCAAGCTTGTGAAGAAGAAGGTTGTTTCTAGGGTTTCTTCAAAGTTGTGAAGCTTAGGGAGTTGTAGTTGAAGTTTATATTTGAAATCTTATACCCCTCAAGGTATGTAAATGATTTCTACCCTTATATTTAAGTTGATTATCAAGAGTCTTAGTGTTTTTAAGTGAAGAGAGGATACTTATGGAAGTGGTGAATTGATGAAGGGTAGGATAGTGATTTGGGGTTATTTTTAAGAGATTATTGGGAATGGATTTAAGTATATTTTGATATATAAGTGTTGTTATTGTTATTATGGGTATTGTGGTTGATGTTGGATCGAATGTGATGTTGAAAAGTTGTTGAGCTTACAAGGAAAATATTGTTTATAATTAGTTGAGCTTTATATGTATCTAAAGATGGTTAGTAAGTGAAGTAAATAGTCTAATTAAGGCCTATGTTATCTTAATTGTAGACTTACAAGTTCGAGAGATAGAAGTTGGGCGATTGGATATACTTCAAGGTATGTTAAGGCTATCCTTTCTTTCTTTTGGCATGATCCTATGATATGAGCCAACAAGCGAGTAAGAGAGCTTCCATATTACTCCACTCTTAGAAGCATTAGGAGTACTTCGGTCTTTGATGTTCATGTACCTCGTTTATGAGTGTTCCATCTGTTCATCGGTCCAGTTCTATGTATATAGTTTATTCATGCATTACATTCGTATTATATCTATGTACATTGACCCATGACCATAAGGCATTCTATACGCGAATATTAGATATATGTGCGGTATGAGAAGAGAGATAGGCGTTATACACGCATTACCACCTGGTCAACTGGTGTGCCATGATGATAATATAAGGATCGGGCTGCACGTACCACAATAATGTATATGATGTTGGCCGCAAAGAGGCCGATATGAGATGATGGGATGCCATAGAGGCTTAACAGCCGCTATATACGCATATACATATGTATGACCTACATTGATAGGCATGAGCATGCAGATTATGCGCCCACAGAGGCATTTTCAGCTATACAAATTTATGCATATACATAGAGATACTAGTTCATACACGTACATTCAGATAGTTATTTCAGCTTATGAGTTCAGATCTTATTCATGATTCATATGTATACATGTTGTTCTTATGCCTTTCATGCTCAGTACATTATCCGCACTGACCCCCCGTTGCTCGGGGGGCTGCGTTCACGCCTGCAGGTTCAGGTAGGCCGACAGGTGGTCCAGCTTAGTAGGACTTCTATCCAGCAGTGGTCAGTGCGCTCCATTTGATCCAAAGTTCCAGTCTGTTTTTGTATGCTAGCCTTTTGAGATGTATATGCATATGGGTATGACGGGGCCCTGTCCCGTCCTTTCTACAGAATTTATTCCAGTAGAAGTCCGTGGACAGTTGTATGTATTAGTACGATGATGTAGCCTTGTCGGCTTCTATTCTTTTGTGTACGGTATATGTAACAACCTAGTTAGCTTGCATTGTTCTTTCAGTATGTTTATGGATATACCGGTTGTACAGAGTTCATGATGTCACCTGCTTATGAGTTCAGTTTAAGCCACTTATGGGCCCTTGATGTTCAGTAAAATCATATACGAGTATAGGGGTGTTTAGTCGCTCCGATAGGGCTATAACTATTACAGCTTGAAAATCTTCGCGTCATTTGCATTGTTAGTAAACTAACGTCAGCTCGGGGCCGTCATGGAACCCCTATCAGGTTAAGGAATACTCTTAACAAGTGTTAAGTATGTGTGCAAAGGTTCCGGGATCAAGAAAATTGAAGAAAATAAGTTTGTCAAAATTTTGGGAAAATTTGGCAGAATTTTGGACAAAACTTTTTGGTCAAACTTAGAGAGGTATATCTCCTAGTATATTAGGAGTTTTGAAGTGAAACGAAAGCCTAAAATGAAGTTCATGAAGTCTAGTTTTCAACGCAACAAATAGTCGATATGACATCGGAATAGAGAGTTATGGACGTTACAAGTTTGGCCGGCAGAGCAGGAATTAATCTGCGCGAACGCGTAGCTACAGTGCGCGTCCAACTGCAGTGTGCGAACGCACAGCTACAGTGCGCGAACGCGCTGAGCAAATTAGGTCGGTGAAAACCGACTCTAAAACAATATGAAAGGGGTTTTACCCCTTATTTTCATCCAAACACCCTTTAGAAAATATCCCAAAACCTCTGGAATGTTCTCCCAACTTCCGCCATAAATTTTAGCCCAAATCAAGTGTAATTTTGGGATTTAGGTTCGGATAGCGTATAGCTGTGATCGTAGTATCGTATTACGGTGAATCTTGGCTTGGATTCAAGGTGAATATTGAAGATATTGCGGCTCTAGTGGGAATAAGGTAAGAATCTCTCCTTATTGATATTTATTTAGGTTTATTTACGGAGATAGAGCTATTAAATGGTTGTATAATGAACTAGTTGATTGAGAAATCGAATAAACATCGTGTAGGATGTTTTATGGAGTATTTTGGTATTGATGATGATGTTGTTGATGTTAGTGTTGTTGTTGGTTGTGGTATTGTGATTTCAGGCTAGGGATATAAATAGGGGAGATACTGCTCGAATTTCAACAGAATCTAAAAGGATTTAATTTGAAGGCTTAAGAAAAGCATATGACGACAATCCTAATAATAGTATGAATTCTCTTGAATGTAGATTTACGAGCTTGGAAGGATAAGCGTTAAGTAGTTAAGGATACTAAAAGGTATGTTAAGGCTAATCCATTTCTTTCTAAAGGCATGACTCTTTTCTTATGAATCCATACATGCTGTTCATAACGTCCTCACTTCCAGAAAGCTAGAAGCTCATGATTCTCAAAGTTCTTTTGATGCTATAGATAGATGTTGTCTATGATGACAAAGTTGATGATGATGATTCCATTTATAGAGTTTCAAAAGTTTATGGTTTTGATGCTATTATGAGATTAATGAGTTTAATTCATGATTTTCTTGATTGTATTCATTATTGTTGATCTCACCTTATGCTACTTGTTCCTTCAAGGTGAGACGTATCAATGATGATTGTTTCATAACAGAAATCGGAGGCTACCGACCTTACATCACTCCGATAGAGGTGTAGCTTTTAGTTGGGCTCTCATGCATGCTTTACATATATATGTATGACTTTTTCACACCATTCTTATAAGGCCGGGCAGCACCACTACGGGGGGTGGCTTATGGATAATGATAATAACACCGTGCCTATATGGCCGGAAAGGACCACTAGTGGATGGTGTGAGATGATTACCCCGGATGCGGGAGGCCCAGACGCGGGCTAATGATGTTAATATATATATATATATATATATATATATATATATATATATATATATATATATATATATATATATAGATATATATATATACATATATATTTATGATGAGGTTTTAAAAATAAAAGTTAGCATGCATGGTATCTGCTTTATGAGGCAATCAGATGTACAAGTTATCTTTATCTCATGTTGTGTTCCATATCTCGCATTATGTTATTATTCATGCCTTGCATACTCAGTACATTGTTCGTACTGACATGCTCTCTTGTAGACGCCGCGTTCATGCCTGTAGGTAGACAGGCAGACGGATCTGATCCTTAGGAGCTTTATCAGCGGAGTTTCGGAAGCGCTTCAATTGTCCCGGACTAATAGTTCATTGGTATTACTCTTTTGTATATGTACACTTGGGCATGGCGGAGTCCTACCCTGGCTTTATGGATTCCTGTATTCTATGTAGAGGCTCGTTGTTATATCCCGTATTTTGCACATTCAGATAAGTTGAGATAATTGTGACTAGCAAGAGATAAGGCAATATTTTGATCTTATTTAATACATAAGTTGTTCATTAAAATATTGATGCGGAAATATTGAGGAAGGTTAAGGGAAAAATTGGAAATTTGGAAAAATCGTTTCATGAATTACAAAAATTAGCCATGGAAAAATTGGGCTTGGAAAAACAAAAAAAAAAAAGAAATGAGCCCAAAGCCCAAGTGTGGCCGGCAAAGGCAAGGGCCAAGGCCCACTTGGGAATTTTAATCCAAGTCAATAAAAGGGATGACTACTATTATTATCATCCCATTTCAAGAACCTTCAAGAAAAATAAACTTGAGAGCAAAGGAGATAGGGGTTTCGGCCAAAGAGAGAAAAAGAAAGAAAAAAAATATTCTTGAAGCCAACTATCTTGATCCAAAAAAATATATTCTTCTTGTATTCCTACTAATTCAAAGACCCTCTTTAACGTGGTATAATTGTTGAAGCAAGAAAGCTACTCTTGGTGGCAAGTTCAAAATTCTAGTCAAGTGGAAAGTTGAGGGAAAAGGTAAGAATTCATATTCTTTTATATGTTATGGAAGGTTTATGTATGTTGTAGTAAGTAGAATTGAATGAAAATCATGGAAATAGTGTGTGTTGTGTGTGGCCGTGTGGGTGTGTGTGTTGAATGGTGGCCGTGTGGTTGTTGAATGGTGGAGGAGAGGTGAATTAATTTTATTTAATATGTTAGTTGTGTTGTTGTGGACTTTATAATGCAAATGAAGGTTTAATGGTTCAAGTCGGCAGTGAAATTGGTTGTGGGTTATTGTAGGAAATAATGCGATTTTAATATGGTTTTATGTAATTGTGAGAATGAAGTTTCTAAAGTATGAATTGTTGTTGTAGTTTATGAATTTGGAAGAAGAAAATGTGTTGTTGTAGCTTTTGTTGCATTTGTAGAGTTTCGGATGGAATAGAGTTTTGTTGGATCGTTTTGAATGTTGTGCGAGTTACTAATGTTAGAATATGTTCTAAATTGATTGTTGGTATTGTTGAAATGATTGTTGGTATGGTTGTTGATAAATTTGGCCGAGTTGAATTCTCGGGGTTGTTGTATTTACAGGGGAGATGCTGCCGAAATTTCGGTAGATTAAGTGTCGGCTTAGAATTGGACTCCTAAGTGTTTAAGGATAATATTTGGTATATGTTAATATTGTTGTAGATCTTGCGAAGCCAAAGATTTAAGTTCGGATTAGCGTAGGTGTCACGACCCAACCCCGTAGGCCGTGACTAGTGCCCGATCTGGGCATCCAAACCCATCTATCAAACACATTCAAATATATAGCAGAAGCCGACAAGGCTATATTCCAAATTTAGATAATTTCCAGAAAAATTTCGGCAGAGTTTCCTTTATTTTTCGGACTATCCAGAATAACCCTGTACACAGCAAACACCAACAAAGGCCACACAGGGCTAACAAAGCAACGTATAAACATATGCGGACCGGCCGCCTCGGCATATGGGATCGCCCAAACAACATATACACATAACCATACAGAAAGACCCTAACCCACAAATATGTCCACAGACCTCTAAACTGACCGACAGAATCATATGACGGGACAGGGTCCCGCCGTACCCAAATAGTCAGATATGGAGAAATATATACATGGCGAAAGATATATATACCAAAAGTGGACTCCGAATCAAAGGGAGTACTCCGAAATAGCAGAAGTGGAGCCTACAGTGGTGGATCACCGGCGTCTGTACCTGCGGGCATGAAACGCAGCCCCCGATTTCCATAAGCTGTTTCATATGATCTTGATGCGTATTTATGTTGTCCGAAAATCTACCTGATATGTTTCCGAGTCTTTCTATGATTCTTATTTACTTCTGACATGAGTACGTTCGATATAGTTGAACTTATTGTATGGTTAAATAACGAGATGAGCATAAAGAGTTTTGTCCCTAAAAGAGTTCTGTAAGTTTCAATGTCCCTAATTTTCAAAAAAAGTCTCGGATTTGCTTTGAAACGTTCGCAAGAGAGTTCTGTATGTTTCCGAATGGCATTCGAAAGATAATTGATATGACTAAAGTTTTGATTTTTCATGTGATATCATGTTTGATTATTCCAGCGAGTCTTTGATACATTTTGATACGAACATACGGTTCCAAAAACTTTATTCGATTTGATCCATAACGATATCTGAAAGGTACTTGATATGTTTGTTGCTTCGATTTTCCAAAAATAGTTTCTGAAACGCTTGTAGAAGGTTCTATACTTCAAACGCTCATAACTTTCTTATACCAAGTCGGATTGATCCGAAACTTTTTTCTGAGCCTTCAAATGTCAGTAAGTGTACGTACCTATCGAGTCTTCATTTGTGTGTATATAGTTCCGCACTACTCTGTTCGTGCAAGCCTCAGTATGTATTTCACTGCGCCCTGGGCCAGGTTCTGTTATCGTGCGTCTTCCTCTGCATTGTTCACCGCGTCCCTCTCCCTTGCGGGCCGGGTTCTGTTATATATACATTTGTATATGATGATATGACGATATGGGGATGGCGGCCAGGATGGCATATGATGATTCTGTCCACCGCGTTCCGCAATAGAGGGCCAGGATCTGTTATGTGCATATATGATATATGATTTTGACTTGCATTGATGATTTCGTTCACCGCGTCCCTCACTAAAGGGTTGTGTTCTGTTATATACATATATGAATTATGATGTCGATATATATCATGACTCCATTCACCGTGACCCTTACTAGAGGGCCGGGATCTGTTATATGTATATGTATACGATGACAAAAGATGTCGGCACACATGATCTGTGTTTGGAAAGTAAGTATTTTGATACTCAGGATGGTTTACTTATTTTCTGTACTTTTCTGATATATGACCTCGGTATGCGTGATCTACGATCGAAAAACAAGCACCTTGGTATTCTGGCTAATGTACTTACCTTTTGTACCATTGTTTCAGTTATATTTCTGTTTTCTGTATTTCATGCCTTACATACTCAGTACATATTCCGTACTGACCCCCTTTCTTCGGGGGCTGCGTTTCATGTCCGCAGGTACAGACGTTCGTTACGGTGATCCGTCAGCCTAGGATATCCGTTCTGCTGTTTGAAGTGCTCCCTTGATCCGGAGCCATACTTTTGGTACAGTTCCATCTGTTGTATATATTTATGTATGTATGACTATTCAGGGGTACGACGGGGCCCTGTCCCGTCATATGATTCTGTTGTCTTTGTTAGAGGCCTGTAGACATGAATGTGGGTCATGGGTCGTTTTGTCCGGATATGCTAATATGGTTTACGTCTGGCATTTCTCTAATCTACAATAATCTGATCGGTTTGTGTACTATGTTATAAGTAACGATATAAGTGATATGTTTCTTAGTTTGCACGAAAGTCCTTAATATGTTAAATACAAGTAAATTTTGGTTAGTAAGTATGTACGAGTGCCCATCTCGGGCACTAGTCACGGCCTACGGGGTTGGGTCGTGACAAAAGTGGTATCAGAGCGGTTTGTCCTCGGAATGTCTACAGGTCGTGTCTAGTAGAGTCTTGTTTATCGGTGTGTTGTGCACCACATCTATAAACAGGAGGCTACAGGACATTTAGGGTGTTACCTTTTGTCACGACCCAACCCCGTAGGCCGTGACTAGCGCCCGATCTGGGCACCCGAACACATCTATCAGTGTTATCTCAAATTTTATCAAACACATTCAAGTATATAGCGGAAGCCGACAAGGCTATATTTCAAATTTAGATAATTTCCAGAAAAATTTTGGCAGAGTTTCCTTTGTTTTACAGACTATCCAAATTACCCTGCGCACAGACAATACCAACAAAGACCACACAGGGCCAACAAAGCAACATTTAAACATATGCGGACCGGCCGCCGCGGCGAATGGGATCGCCCAAACACAACATATACCCGCATCTGTACAGAAAGACCCCAATCCACAAACATGTCCACATACCTCTAAACAGACCGACAGAATCATATGACGGGACAGGGCCCCGCCGTACCCATGAACGAGAATATACATATACAGTAATGACAGACTGTACCAAAAGATGGGCTCTGAATAAAAGAGCGCTCCAAATGGCAGAAAAGATATCCTAGACGGACTGATCAGCAAACCTGTCGTCGGTACCTGCGCGGCATGAAAACGCAGCCCCCGAATAAAGGGGGTCAGTACGAAATATGTACTGAATATGTAAAGCCTGAATTACAGAAACAAAATCATAACTGGTACAGAACGTACAGAAAGTAAACAGAAAACCCAAAGTATCAGATACATATTTTCAAAACATGCAGAGTGTGTACAGAAACATGTGTCATTTCAAATCCGGCCCCTGCCAAGGGACTCGGCAGACAGAACGTGGCCACCCTCCCGACGCTGGTGCCACAACACAGAAGAATCAGAATGGGGGCATAACCCCGTAACATAATATGTCATATCAAATGGCCATAGCAAATCATATCAGAACAAGCGTACATGGCACAACATACTCCACAAACCCATGTACGCGTATACCTGCCCCCTCACATCGAGGCACGGCGAACAATGCAAAGGATCACGCTTGACAACATATCCTGGCCCAGGCTCAGTGTGGGAAACATTGGGGCATCCACGAATAGAGTAGTGAGAGACTAATGCAATTAAAATATCATAATTGTTTCCATAGACTCGATGAGGCATATCAAAGACAAACCGATCCAATGAAGTCGGAAGGGATCATAATAAATGAGTTTCGGGTATCATAATGAATTACAAAAGTATAACCTTTCTGAAATCGTTCCGAGTGTCAAAACAGGTTATCAGACTTAATGTAATATTTGAAACAATGTTTGTTAGGTAATTAGAATGGTAGTCCAAACATTTCTTTCAAAACCCGCTCGAAAATAAGACTTAAGTACAATAAGGGCAAAACCGGGAATACTGGGCCCACCTCCGGACAAGCAAGGCGGCGGGCTCAAATTACATATTTTAAGCTTATAGGGTCACCTACAAAGGTTCTACGGACGTTCTATAGCTTTCCAAGTAGTTTAGGGAAAGTTTGCATGATTATCAAGAATACAAACCAAAAGGGCTCAATCTTACTGAAGGAAAAAGCGAGATTTTCAATTGCGGATTCCGATGGGCAGAAAGTCTTTCGAGGCCCGAATTCGATTCTAATACACTTAGGCATGCCAAAAGAAGGATGGGGGTAGCTTTACATACCTTTTGAGCTTTTTAAGCCTATCCAAGCTCACTCCCCGTTTCGTCGAAAATCTGTAAATGGTCACATTTACCAATTGTAAGTTATAGATGCTACGAATTCAATTCAACTCATATTTGTCTACCGAAATTTCGGCAGCACTTCCTCTATACATATAGCACCCCCGAGAATTCAACTCGGCTCAAACCCATCAACAACAACCCAAACAACAACATCAACATCAACAACAAACATTAGAAACACAATATGACACAACTAGTTCCACTTGCCGACATAACGCCATAACCTTCATTTCAACTTCAATTTCCAAACCAATCTCAAGGGTTTTGACATTCATTATCAATCTAGATCATCATAACATAGTTTAGAAGCATTTCATATCGTTTCCTCAAATTATACACACGGTATACATAATATACAAACTTTCCGCCAAAGTCATAACGCATTCGAAACTTCCAATCTTTCCGCCAAAGTCATAACGGTATACATAATATACAAACTTTCCGCCAAAGTCATAACGCATTCGAAACTTTCCGCCAAAGTCATAATACACACCCACTTTGCAAACGTCCATTTCTTCATACCATCAACACACTTCTACATACTACAACACAAACAAGACTTCATAACACAAGGATAAGGGATGAATTCTTACCTTATTCTCTAGTCTTCTTCATTTGAACTTGTGATCACTTTGATGAACCAAGGCCTCCTTTCTCCAAACCAACTACACCAAGTTGAAGAGGCTACTCAATTTAGTAGGAAAACCACAAAATATAAATTTTTAGAACAAGATTTTTGGTGGCTAATTTTCCTATGGCAAACCCGAAACCCTCTTATTTTTTTGCTCTTGTTTTGCTTTGTTTCTTGTCTTCTAATTTCTTGAGTCTTCTAATGTATATAATAAGAATACTTGGTCACATGGCCAAGCACATGACCAAGTAAATGGACTTGGATCATGGCCCAATTGGCCGGCCATGCTCCTTACTTTGGGCCTCAATTTCATTTCATTTTTTTTAGCCCAATGATTTATAGTCCACGTTTTGTAATTCCCGAAACTAATTTCCAAAATTCCAACATTGCCCTTAGCCTTATCCCACACTTTCACAACAATATTCTTTCATGCACAACTCCTATGTCAAATAAAATCAAATTTGACCTCATTTCTCAAAAAATCCAAGATATTTCAAATTTTCCTGACGTGTGAAAACACGGGATATATCATCCTCCCCCCCTTTAGAACATTCGTCCTCGAATGTTAAATTAATCTTATAGGGTATGAAAATACTTTAGGGGAGTTTATGTTTATAGACAGCACATATGACACACATTCATTATTGAAATAGAATTAAGCAAGGATTCAAGATTACCTGTGGGCATAGGGAACAAATGAGGATATTTCTTCTTCATTTCCTCTTCGGCCTCCCAGGTCATTTCCTCCCTATTATCGTTCCGCCACAGCACCTTAACAGAGGCTACATCTTTGTTCCGAAGCTTTCTTACCTGGCGGTCTAGAATGGCTACGGGCTGCTCCTAGTACGATAACTGCTCTGTCACCTGAATATCATCTGCGGGAAATATTCGGGAGGGATCACCAATGCATTTGCGGAGCATAGATACATGGAATACCGGATGTACTGCTTCCAAATTAGATGGCAGATCTAACTCATAGGCGACATTTCCAATTTTCCGCACAATCAGATAAGGCCCAATATAACGCGGACTAAGCTTACCCTTTCTGCCGAACCGCATTACGCCTTTCATAGGCGACACCTTTAGAAATACCCAATCACCAACCTGGAATTCCAAAGGACGACGCCGTTTATCAGCGTATGATTTCTGTCGACTCTGGGCTGCTAACAATCGCTCTCGGATAAGTTTCACCTTATCAACGGCATGCTGGATCATATCTGGGCCGATTAATTCTGTCTCGCCAATATCAAACCAACCAATAGGTGACCTGCATTTCCTGCCATACAAAACCTCGTACGGAGCCATCTGGATGCTGGAATGGTAGCTGTTATTATAAGCAAATTCAATAAATGGCAAGTGATCGTCGCAGCTACCTCTGAAATCAATAACACAGGCCCGCAACATATCTTCAAGCGTCTGGATAGTGCGCTCGGCCTGTCCGTCACTCTGAGGATGAAAAGTTGTGCTCAGGCTCACCTGAGTCCCTAATCCTTCCTGAAAAGATCTCCAGAAGTTCGCTGTGAACTGGGCACCTCTGTCAGTGATAATAGATATAGGAACTCCATGAAGTAGTACAATTTCTTTAATATACAGTCTGGCATAATCCTCAGCGGAATAAGTAGTTCTGACGGGGAGAAAATGGGCTGATTTTATCAGCCTATCAACAATAGCCCAGATGGAATCATACTTCCGTGGAGTGCGAGGAAAACCTGTAATGAAGTCCATATTAATGATCTCCCACTTCCACGTCGGAATTTCCATTTCTTGCAACAGTGCACCCGATTTCTGGTGTTCGATTTTGACCTGCTGACAATTTGGGCACTGGGCGACGAATTTTGCGATATCCCATTTCATACCGTCCCACCAATATAGGCACCTGAGAGCATGGTACATCTTCGTAGAACCAGGATGAACAGAATAGCGAGCATAGTGTGCCTCGCCCATAACCTGCTGCCGTAGCCCTGCAATATCAGGTACACACAACCTGCCTCTGTATAGTAAGGTTTCGTCTGGTGTAAACTCGAACGGAGTCTTCTCCTTATCATAGGCTGTGTCTCTGTACCGAGCTAAAACAGGATCTTCATATTGATGCCGCCTGATATCTTCCTTAATAGATGATTCGGAAACCCCTCAGACAGAAATCCGTGTACCGCCAGAATCGGCCAGACGAACCCCAAGATTAGCCAACTGGTAAATATCACGTACTAGCTCCCTCCGGTCTGGCTGTAAATCTGCCAAGCTGCCCATAGATTTCCGGCTGAGCGCATCTGCAACAGTATTAGCCTTACCCGGATGATACAGAATATCCACATCATAGTCTTTCAGGAGCTCTAGCCACCTCCGCTGCCGCAAATTAAGCTCCTTCTGCTTAAAAATATACTGGAGACTCTTATCATCTGTATAGATATCCACATGAACGCCATATAAGTAATGTCTCCATATCTTCAGGGCATGAATCACCGCTGCAAGCTCCAGATCGTGAGTAGGGTAATTCTTTTCATGCTTTTTGAGCTGTCGGGAAGCATAAGCTATAACTCTGCCATGCTGCATCAATACACAGCCTAACCCCACACCAGAAGCATCACAATAAATAACATACCCGTCTGGTCCCTCGGGAAGAGTCAGAACTAGAGCTGTAGTCAGCTTCTCTTTCAGCAACTGGAAGCTTCGTTCACAAGCATCAGTCCACTGGAACTTGGCTCCCTTCTGAGTTAGCCTTGTCAAAGGCGCTGAAATCGAAGCAAACGTTTCCACAAATCTTCTGTAATAGCCTGCTAATCCCAGAAAACTACGTACCTTTGTGGGCGTCGTGGGTCTAGGCCAATTCTTCACGGCTTCAATCTTTTGTGTGTCCACCCGGATACCATCAGCTGCAATAATATGTCCCAAGAATGCCACTGAAGCCAGCCAGAATTCACATTTAGAAAATTTTGCATATAATTTCTGATGCCGAAGTACCCCAAGTACCGCTCTCAGACGATCTGCATGCTCTGCCTCGGACCGAGAATAAACCAGAATATCATCGATAAATACAATTACGAACATGTCTAAGAACGGCCTAAATACCCAATTCATTAAATCCATGAATACCGCAGGAGCATTAGTCAGCCCAAAAGACATAACTTTGAATTCATAATGCCCATATCTGGTCCGGAATGCTGTCTTAGGAATATCAGCCTCTCGTACCCGTACCTGATGATGGCCTGACCGAAGATCTATCTTCGAAAAATATTTGGCGCCCTGCAACTGATCAAACAAGTCATCAATTCTGGGAGGGGGTATTTATTCTTTATAGTTACCTTATTCAGCTGCCGATAATCAATACACATACGCAGCGACCCGTCTTTCTTACGCACAAATAATACCGGGGCTCCCCAAGGCGAAGTACTGGGTCTGATGAAGCCTTTTTCTAACAGATCCTTCAACTGCTCTTTCAGTTCTTTCAATTCTGCCGGTGCCATTCTGTACGGGGGAATAGATATCGGCTGAGTATCTGGAAGCAAATCAATAGTAAAATCTATCTCCCGCTCTGGAGGAAGGCTTGGAAGCTCATCTGGGAATACATCTGGAAATTCATTAACCACGGGAACTGACTGAAGAGTCGGCGTTTCTGCTGTCAAGTCTTGTACCCGAACCAGATGATAAATATAACCCTTTCTGATCATTTTCTTCGCCTTAAGGTATGAAATAAACTTACTTTTCGGCGATGCAGTATTACCTGCCCATTCTATAACTGGCTCCCCAAGAAACTGGAAACGAACTACCTTATTTTGGCAGTCAACATTAGCATAACAGGAGGCTAGCCAGTCCATCCCCATAATAACATCAAATTCAATCATATCTAATTCCACCAGATCTGCCTTAGTGTCTCGGCCACATACAGTTACAGAACAATCTTTATATACCTGTTTCGCTACAATAAAGTCCCCAATCGGTGTAGCTACCTCAAATGGCTCTATAGGCTCGGACGTTATACCAATTTTACTAGCAACAAGGGGCGAAATATATGACAAAGTCGAACCTGGATCAATCAATGCATACACAGACCGAGAGAAGACCAATAATGTACCTGTAACGACATTAGGCGATGCCTCCTAGTCCTGGCGGCTGGACAAAGCATAAATGCGGTTCGAAGGACCGCTAGTACCAGAAGCTCCACCACGGCCTCTGCCGCGACCGGCCGGTGCTGATGTACCCGGCCCTGTAGGGCGCATAGCCACTGACGAAGATGATGACCCGGCGGCTGATCCGGTAGGCTACGCTGCACCACCCGAACTACCCTTATACGGGCAATCTCTCACAGAATGGCCCTGACGGCCACAAGAAAAACATGCACCGGTGGCTCTGTAGCACTCCCCAGGATGGTATCTTCCACAATAAGAACACTGAGGCCTAGGTGGCCTCGTCTGACCAGAACCCCTATCTGTCTGCGAACCTGAAGCCCTGGAACTCTGACCTGCTCCTGAATACCCTGGGCTATCAAATCTGCGACCTGTAGGCTGTGGAGGTGAGCTCTGTGTCGGCTGGGATAGATGTCTGCTAGGCTGCTCCGGCTGCTGAGGCTGTCTACCCCGAAAATCTCCAGAATACCCAGATGATCTGGCCCTCTTGGGCTTTCTCCGATCCTGACTCCTATCAGGCTGACGCTCCCTATGCCGGTCCTCCATGCCCTGGGCGTGCGCCTGAATCCGGGCAATATCCATGCCGGGCTGAGCAGCCAATACCAAACAGCTGTCGACAAAATAACGGTCCAGCCCCATAATATACCTGTGCATCCTGTCAGCCATAGTAGCTACCACAGCAGGCGCATATCGGGCCAATGAGTCGAACTCCATACTGTACTCTCGGACGCTGTGGCCCCTCTGTCTCAGCAATAAGAATCTGTCAGCTCTGGCCCGCCGTAACTCCGGAGGCAGAAAATGGCTAAGAAAAGCCTCAGAAAACTCATCCCAGACTGCTGGGGGAGCGTCGTCGCCTCTGGCCAACTCCCAAGACTCGTACCAATTAGCTGCTACATCATACAACTGGTACGAAGCCAACTCGACTGACTCTGTCGCAGAAGCCTTAATCAAATGTAAGGTGCGCCGCATCTTCCTGATAAACTCCTCAGGATCCCCCTCGGGCTTTGTCCCGAAGAACTCTGGAGGGCCACAAGTCAAGAACTCACGAGCTCTCGAACTGTCACGCCTATATGCTCGGTCACCTCCCAATCCGTGCCCCTGAACCTGTCCCGCCACAAGTCTGGTCAATAGCTGGACTGCCTCTCTCATAGTCTGATCCTCAGTCCCTGGCCGTGGAGCTGGAGGCTCAGGTACTGGAATGTCGGGAGCTGGCGGTGGAGCCGCCCCTCGACCTGCAGCTACTGCTGCTCCAATCTCCTCTACATGTGGCAGTGTGGAAGAGCCCTCTGCCGGGGGCAAAATATCAGGAGCAATATGTGCATGGGCCCTGGTAACCCTCTGGGCCCGGCTAGTCTCTCCCGCGGCCGCTGCCTTGGCCTTTTGGGCCGCTGTCGCCTTTTTTGGAGGCATAACTGCAAATGTAACAATTCGTTAGGGAGGAGTCATCCTGATAACACAGCTCTATCGCACGATCTAAGACAGAAAGAAGGGTAGTATCCTAAATTCCCTGTAGCCTCCTGTTTATAGGTGTGGTGCACAACACACCGATAAACAAGACTCTACTAGACATGGTCTGTAGACATTCCGAGGACGAACCGCTCTGATACCACTTTTGTCACGACCCAACCCCGTAGGCCGTGACTAGCGCCCGATCTGGGCACCCGAACACATCTATCAGTGCTATCTCAAATTTTATCAAACACATTCAAGTATATAGCGGAAGCCGACAAGGCTATATTTCAAATTTAGATAATTTCCAGAAATATTTCGGTAGAGTTTCCTTTGTTTTACAGACTATCCAAATTACCCTGCGCACAGACAATACCAACAAAGACCACACAGGGCCAACAAAGCAATATTTAAACATATGCGGACCGGCCGCCGCGGCGAATGGGATCGCCCAAACACAACATATACCCGCATCTGTACAGAAAGACCCCAATCCACAAACATGTCCACAGACCTCTAAACAGACCGACAGAATCATATGACGGGACAGGGCCCCGCCGTACCCATGAACAAGAATATACATATACAGTAATGACAGACTGTACCAAAAGATGGGCTCTGAATAAAAGAGCGCTCCAAATGGCAGAAAAGATATCCTAGACGGACTGATCAGCAAACCTGTCGTCGGTACCTGCGCGGCATGAAAACGCAGCCCCCGAATAAAGGGGGTCAGTACGAAATATGTACTGAATATGTAAAGCCTGAATTACAGAAACAAAATCATAACTGGTACAGAACGTACAGAAAGTAAACAGAAAACCCAAAGTATCAGATACATATTTTCAAAACATGCAGAGTGTGTACAGAAACATGTGTCATTTCAAATCCGGCCCCTGCCAAGGGACTCGGCAGACAGAACGTGGCCACCCTCCCGACGCTGGTGCCACAACACAGAAGAATCAGAATGGGGGCATAACCCCGTAACATAATATGTCATATCAAATGGCCATAGCAAATCATATCAGAACAAGCGTACATGGCACAGCATACTCCACAAACCCATGTACGCGTATACTTGCCCCCTCACATCGAGGCACGGCGAACAATGCAAAGGATCACGCTTGACAACATATCCTGGACCGGCCTCAGTGTGGGAAACATTGGGGCATCCACGAATGGAGTAGTGAGAGACCAATGCAATTAAAATATCATAATTGTTTCCATAGACTCGATGAGGCATATCAAAGACAAACCGATCCAATGAAGTCGGAAGGGATCATAATAAATGAGTTTCGGGTATCATAATGAATTACAAAAGTATAACCTTTCTGAAATCGTTCCGAGTGTCAATACAGGTTATCAGACTTAATGTAATATTTGAAACAATGTTTGTTAGGTAATTAGAATGGTAGTCCAAACATTTCTTTCAAAACCCGCTCGAAAATAAGACTTAAGTACAATAAGGGCAAAACCGGGAATAGTGGGCCCACCTCGGGACAAGCAAGGCGGTGGGCTCAAATTACATATTTTAAACTTATAGGGTCACCTACAAAGGTTCTACGGACGTTCTATAGCTTTCCAAGTAGTTTAGGGAAAGTTTGCATGATTATCAAGAATACAAACCAAAAGGGCTCAATCTTACTGAAGGAAAAAGCGAGATTTTCAATTGCGGATTCCGATGGGCAGAAAGTCTTTCGAGGCCCGAATTCGATTCTAATACACTTAGGCATGCCAAAAGAAGGATGGGGGTAGCTTTACATACCTTTTGAGCTTTTTAAGCCTATCCAAGCTCACTCCCCGTTTCGTCGAAAATCTGTAAATGGTCACATTTACCAATTGTAAGTTATAGATGCTACGAATTCAATTCAACTCATATTTGTCTACCGAAATTTCGGCAGCACTTCCTCTATACATATAGCACCCCCGAGAATTCAACTCGGCTCAAACCCATCAACAACAACCCAAACAACAACATCAACATCAACAACAAACATTAGAAACACAATATGACACAACTAGTTCCACTTGCCGACATAACGCCATAACCTTCATTTCAACTTCAATTTCCAAACCAATCTCAAGGGTTTCACATTCATTATCAATCTAGATCATCATAACATAGTTTAGAAGCATTTCATATCGTTTCCTCAAATTATACACACGGTATACATAATATACAACCTTTCCGCCAAAGTCATAACGCATTCGAAACTTCCAATCTTTGACTTACATATTCATAACATGATTCCATCTTCCAAATTCATCAATACCCATCATAATTTGCAACCTAATAACTTCATTTTCATAATGTCGTAAAATCATACTTAAGCGACATAAGTTTCTACATTCCATTTCAAAGCAAACTCATATTGTTTTACTTTCATTTACATTGCAAGAATCACAATAACACAACTAACACATTACACAAACTTGATTCATTTCTATTCCTACTCCAACATACCACACGGCCCAATGCTCTTTTTGCCAATTCATCCAATTTTATTCAACTTTCATTCTCAATATGAATTCCATCACATTCACAACCAGAATACAACATAATTTCAATTCTTCATTGACATACAATGCATGCATACACACGGCTACACATATATACCACACACCCACTTTGCAAACTTCCATTTCTTCATACCATCAACACACTTCTACATACTACAACACAAACAAGACTTCATAACACAAGGATAAGGGATGAATTCTTACCTTATTCTCTAGTCTTCTTCACTTGAACTTGTGATCACTTTGATGAACCAAGGCCTCCTTTCTCCAAACCAACTACACCAAGTTGAAGAGGCTACTCAATTTAGTAGGAAAACCACAAAATATAAATTTTTAGAACAAGATTTTTGGTGGCTAATTTTCCTATGGCAAACCCGAAACCCTCTTATTTTTTTGCTCTTGTTTTGCTTTGTTTCTTGTCTTCTAATTTCTTGAGTCTTCTAATGTATATAATAAGAAGACTTGGTCACATGGCCAAGCACATGACCAAGTAAATGGACTTGGATCATGGCCCAATTGGCCGGCCATGCTCCTTACTTTGGGCCTCAATTTCATTTCATTTTTTTTAGCCCAATGATTTATAGTCCACGTTTTGTAATTCCCGAAACTAATTTCCAAAATTCCAACATTGCCCTTAGCCTTGTCCCACAATTTCACAACAATATTCTTTCATGCACAACTCCTATGTCAAACAAAATATGATTCACAAGCTATTGGGCTCAAAAATTGAATTGAAATTGAGGCCCAAAATAAGGACCATGGCCGGCCACCTAAGGCCTTGACCCAAGCCCATTTTAGTTGGTCATGTGCTTGGTCATGTGACCAAGTCTTCTTATTATATAATTAGAAGATTCAAGACATTAAAGATCAAGAACAAACAAAAGGAAAAAAAAAAGAGCAAGGAGGGTTCGGGTTTGCCATGGAAAATTGGCTAGCAAAAATCTTGTCTTAAAAATTAATTTCTTGTTAAATTCCTACTAAGTTAAGTTTCTTTTGTATCTTGGTATAGTTGGTTTGGAGGGAGAAGCTTTAGATTCTTCAAAGTGATCACATCTCCAAGTGAAGAAGACTTGAGGAAAAGGTAAGAATTTCTACCTTTTTATTGTGTTGTTAAGTTTTGTTTGTGTTGTAGTATGTAGAAATGTGTTGATTGTATGGAAAAAGGGAAGTTTGCAAAGTGGGTTTGGAATATGGCTTGTAGCCGTATGTATGTATAGGTGGTATAGCCACAATGTGTTGAATTCATGTTATATTCTAGTTGTGGTTGTGATGAAATGCATATTGGAATTGGAAGTTGAATGATTTAGTTGAAGTTGACAAAAAGGGCTTATGGCCGTGTGGTGTATTGAACTTGGGATGGAAATGAATTAAGTTGTTTAGTATGTTAGTGTGTTATTGTGATGTTTGTAATGTAAATGAAGTTAGAATGATATAAGTTTGTATTGAATTGGATTGTAGAAACTTATGTCGTTTTAGTATGGTTTTCCGACATTAAGGAAATGAAGTTGTTTGGTTGTTAATTATGATGATCATTGATGAATTTGGAAGTTGGAAACATGTTATGAAGTTGTATGCCAAAGATTTGATGTTTTGCACAAGTTATGACTTTGATGGAAAGTTGTATATTATGTATATCGAGTGTATAACTTAAGGAAAACGATATGAAATGTTTCTAGAACTATATGGTGATGATCTTGATTGTTGATGAATGTAAAATTATTGATATTAGTTTGAAAGTTTGGGTTAGAATGAAGGTTATGGCAACTTGTGAGAAAGATGACTAGTTGAAGGATAATTGTGTTTTTAATGTTCTTTGTTGATGTTGATGTTGTCGTTTGGGTTGTTGTTGATGGTTTCTAACCGAGTTGAATTCTCGGGGGTGCTATATGTATAGGGGAAGTGCTGCCGAAATTTCGGTAGACAATTATGCATTAAGTTGAAACTTTGGTATTCATAACTCACAATTGGTAAACTTGACCAATTGCAGATTTTGACGAAACGGGAAGTGAGTTTGGAAAGGCGTGAGGAGCTTGAAAGGTATGTAAAGCAACCCCAATTCTTCCCTTGGCATGCCCTTAGTGTGTTAGGGTCGGATCCGGGCCTCGAAAGACTTCTTGGCCCTCGGAATCCGCAAGAGAAAATTTCAGTTTTTCCTTCAGTAGAATTGAATCATTTAGAACGCTTTGCATGAAATAATGCAACTTTGCTCTAAATTACTTGGAAAGTCATAGAATGTTTGTAGAACCTTTTTAGGTGACCCCATAAGCTTAGAGGGCACAATTTGAGCCCGCCGCCTTGTTTGTCCCGAGGCGGGCCCACTATTCCCGGTTTTGCCCTTAATGTACTAAAGCTTTCTTTTTAAGCGATTTTTGAAAGAAACGTTTTGACTACCCTTTTTAATTACCTAACGAATATTGTTTTAAATATTCTATTAAGTCTTGTAAATTATTTTGACACTCGGAACGACTTCAGGAATGTTATACTTCTGTAATTTATTGTGATATCCGAAATGCATCTATTATGATCCCGTCCAACTCCATTGGATTTGTTTGGCTTTGATACGCTCCACCGAGTCTTTGAAAACATTTATGATATTTTTAAATTGCATTAGTCTCTCACTACTCCATTCGTGGATGCCCCAATGTTTCCCACACTGAGCCCGGGCCAGGATATGTTGTCAAGCGTGATCCTCTGCATTGTTCGCCGTGCCTCGATGTGAGGGGGCAGGTATTTGCGTACATGGGTTTGTGGAGTATGATGTGCCATGTCTGCTTGTTCTGATATGATTTGCTATGGCCATTTGATATGACATACTATGCTACGGGGTTATGCCCCTATTCTGATTCTTCTGTGTTGTGGCACCAGCGTCGGGAGGGTGGCCACGTTCTGTCTGCCGAGTCCCTTGGCAAGGGCCGGATTTGATATGACACATGTTTCTGTACACACTCCGGATGTTTTAAAAATATATATCTGATACTTTGTATTTTCTGTTTACTTTCTGTACGTTCTATACCAGTTATGATTTTGTTTCTGCAACTCAGGCTTTACATATTCAGTACATATTTCGTACTGACCCCCTTTCTTCGGGGGCTGCGTTTTCATGCCGCGCAGGTACCGACGACAGGTTTACTGATCCGTCCGCTTAGGATCTCATTCTGCTATTTTTGGAGCGCTATTTTATTTACAGCCATCTTTTGGTATAGCCTGTCACTTCTATATGTGTATATTGTCGTTCATGGGTACGGCGGGGCCCTGTCCCGTCATATGATTCTGTCGGTCTGTTAGAGGTCTGTGGACATGTTTGTGGGTTGGGGTTTTTCTGTACGGATGTGTGTATATGTTGTGTTTGGACGATCCCATTCGCCGCGACGGCCGGTCCGCATATATTTAAATATTGCTTGTTGGCCCTGTGTGGCCTTTGTTGGTATTTTCTGCGTGCAGGGTATATGGGATAGTCCGTAAAACAAAGGAAACTCTG
Organism: Lycium barbarum; assembly: GCF_019175385.1. NCBI lineage: Eukaryota > Viridiplantae > Streptophyta > Magnoliopsida > Solanales > Solanaceae > Lycium > Lycium barbarum. Next base: position 69,708,647 of record NC_083342.1, read on the forward strand.
CCAAAAAATTTCTGGAAATTATCTAAATTCGAAATAAAGCCTTGTCGGCTTCTGCCATATACTAGAATGCGTTTGAGTGCCCAGATCGGGCACTAGCCACGGCCTACGGGGTTGGGTCGTGACAAAAGTGGTATCAGAGCGGTTCGTCCTCGGAATGTCTACAGACCGTGTCTAGTAGAGTCTTGTTTATCGGTGTGTTGTGCACCACACTTATAAACAGGAGGCTATAGGGCATTTAGGATACTACCCTTCTTTCTGTCTTAGATCGTGTGATAGAGTTGTGTTATCAAGATGATTCCTCCCTAACGAATTGTTACATTTGCAGTTATGCCTCCAAAAAAGGCGACAGCGGCCCAAAAGGCCAAGGCAGCAGCTGTGGGAGAGACTACTCGGGCCCAAAGGGTTACCAGGGCCCATGCTCATATTGCTCCTGATGTTTTGCCCCCGGTAGAGGGCTCTTCCACACCGCCACTTGTAGAGGAGATTGGAGTAGTAGCAGTTGCAGGTCGAGGGGCGGCTCCACCGCCAGCTCCCGAGATTCCAGTACCTGAGCCCCCAGCTCCACGGCCAGGCACTGAGGATCAGTCCATGAGAGAGGCAGTCCAGCTGTTGACCAGACTTGTGGCAGGACACGTGCTGGGGCACGGACTGGGAGGTGACCGAGCTTACAGGCGTGACAGTTCGAGAGCCCGTGAGTTCTTGACTTGTGGTCCTCCAGAGTTCTTCGGGACTAAGCCCGAGGAGGATCCTGAGGAGTTTATCAGGAAGATGCGGCGCACTTTACAGCTGATTAATGCTTCCGAGACAGAGTCAGTTGCGTTGGCCTCGTACCGGTTGTATGATGTGGCGGCTAATTGGTACGAGTCATGGGAGTTATCTAGGGGTGACGGCGCTCCCCCAGCAGGTTGAGATGATTTTTCTCAGGCTTTTCTTAGTCATTTTCTGCCTCCGGAGTTACGGCGGGCCAACGCTGACAGATTCTTATTGCTGAGACAGAGGGGTCGCAGTGTTCGAGAGTACAGTATGGAGTTCGACTCATTGGCCCGATACGCACCTGCTATGGTAGCTACTATTGCTGACAGGATGCACAGGTACATTATGGGGCTGGACCGTTATTTTATCGACAGCTGTTTGGTATTGGCTGCTCAGCCCGACATGAATATTGCCCGGATTCAGGCGCACGCCCAGGGCATGGAGGACCGGCATAGGGAGTGTCAGCCTCATAGGAGCCAGGATCGAAGACAGCCCAAGAGGGCCAGATCATCTGGGTATTCTGGAGATTTTCGGGGCAGACAGCCTCAGCAGCCGCAGCAGTCTAGCAGACATCTATCCCAGCCGGCACAAAGCGCACCTCCACAGCCTACAGGTCACAGATTTGATAGCCCAGGGTATTCAGGAGCAGGTCAGAGCTCCAAGGCTTCGGGTTCGCGGACAGATAGGGGTTCTGGTCAGACGAGGCCACCTAGGCCTCAGTGTTCCTATTGTGGTAGATACCATCCGGGAGAGTGCTACAGAGCCACCGGTGCATGTTTTTCTTGTGCCCGTCAGGGCCATTCTGTGAGAGATTGCCCGTATAAGGGTAGTTTGGGTGGTGCAGCGCAGCCTACCGGATCAGCCGCCGGGTCTTCATCTTCATCAATGGCTATGCGCCTTACGGGGCCAGGTACTTCAGCACCAGCGGGTCGCGGCAGAGGCCGTGGTGGAGCTTCTGGTACTAGCGGTCCTTCGAACCACATTTATGCTCTGTCCAGCTGCCAGGATCAGGAGGCATCGCCTAATGTCGTTACAGGTACATTATTGGTTTTCTCTCGGTCTGTGTATGCATTGATTGATCCAAGTTCGACTTTGTCATATATTTCGCCTCTGGTTGCTAGTAAAATTGGTATAACGTCTGAACCTATAGAGCCGTTTGAGGTAGCCACACCGATTGGGGACTTTATTGTAGCAAAACAGGTATATAAAAATTGTTCTGTAATTGTATGTGGCCGTGACACTAAGGCAGATCTGGTGGAGTTAGATATGGTCGAGTTCGATGTTATTATGGGAATGGACTGGCTAGCCTCCTGTTATGCTAATGTTGACTGCCAAAATAAGGTAGTTCGTTTCCAGTTTCCCGGGGAGCCAGTTATAGAATGGGCCGGTAATACAGCATCGCCGAAAGGTAAGTTTATTTCATACCTTAAGGCGAAGAAATGATCAGAAAGGGTTATTTTTATCATCTGGTTCGGGTACAAGACTTGACAGCAGAAACGCCGAATCTTCAGTCAGTTCCCGTGGTTAATGAATTTTCGGATGTATTCCCAGATGAGCTTCTGGGCCTTCCTTCGGAGCGGGAGATAGATTTTGCTATTTATTTGCTTCCAGATACTCAGCCGATATCTATTCCCCCGTACAGAATGGCACCGGCAGAATTGAAAGAACTGAAAGAGCAGTTGAAGGATCTGTTAGAAAAAGGCTTTATCAGGCCCAGTACTTCGCCTTGGGGAGCCCCGGTATTATTTGTGCGTAAGAAAGACGGGTCGCTGCGTATGTGTATTGATTATCGGCTGGTGAATAAGGTAACTATAAAGAATAAATACCCCCTCCCCAGAATTGATGACTTGATTGATCAGTTGCAGGGCGCCAAATATTTTTCGAAGATAGATCTTCTGTCAGGCTATGATCAGGTACGGGTACGAGAGGCTGATATTCCTAAGACAACATTCCGGACTAGATATGGGCATTATGAATTCAGAGTTATGTCTTTTGGGCTGACTAATGCTCCTGCGGTATTCATGGATTTAATGAACCCGGTATTCAGGCCGTTCTTAGACATGTTCATAATTGTATTTATCGATGATATCCTGGTTTATTCTCTGTCCGAGGCAGAGCACGCAGATCATCTGAGAGCGGTACTTGGGGTACTTCGGCATCGGAAATTATATGCAACATTTTCTAAATGTGAATTCTGGCTGGCCTCAGTGGCATTCCTGGGGCATATTATTGCAGCTGATGGTGTCTGGGTGGATACACAGAAGATTGAGGCCGTGAAAAATTGGCCCAGACCCACGACGCCCACAGAGGTACGTAGAGTCCTGGGGTTAGCAGGCTATTACAGAAGATTTGTGGAAAAGTTTGCTTCGATTTCAGCGCCTTTGACAAGGCTAACTCAGAAGGGAGCCAAGTTCCAGTGGACTGATGCTTGTGAACGAAGCTTCCAGTTGCTGAAAGAGAAGCTGACTACAACCCAAGTTCTGACCCGATGGATATGTTATTTATTGTGACGTTTCTGGCGTGGGATTGGGCTGTGTATTGATGCAGCACAGCAGAGTTATAGCTTATGCTTCTCGGCAATTGAAAAAGCATGAAAAGAATTATCCTACTCACGATCTGGAGCTTGCAGCGGTGATCCATGCCCTGAAGATATGGAGACATTATTTATATGGCGTTCATGTTGATATCTATACAGATCATAAGAGTCTACAGTATATTTTCAAGCAGAAAGAGCTTAATTTGCGGCAGCGGAGGTGGCTGGAGCTCCTGAAAGACTTTGATGTGGATATTCTGTATCATCCGGGAAAGGCTAATGTTGTGGCAGATGCGCTTAGCCGGAAATCTATGGGCAGCTTGGCAGATTTACAGCCAGACAGGAGAGAGATAGTGCGTGACATTCATCAGTTGGCTAATCTTGGGGTTCGTCTGGCCGAATCTGGAGGTACACGGATTTCTGTCCGAGGGGTTTCTGAATCATCTATTAAGGAAGATATCAAGCGGCATCAATATGAAGATCCTGTTTTGGCACGATACAGAGACACAGCCTATGATAAGGAGAAGACTCCGTTCGAGTTCACTCCGGACGGGACTTTATTATTCAGGGGCAGGTTGTGTGTACCTGATATTGCAGGCCTTCGGCAACAGGTTATGAGAGAGGCACATTATGCTCGCTATTCGGTCCATCCTGGGTCTACGAAGATGTACCATGATCTCCGATGCTTATACTGGTGGGATGGCATGAAACGGGACATCGCAGAGTTCGTCGCCCAGTGTCCCAATTGTCAGCAGGTCAAGATTGAACATCAGAAACCGAGTGGACTGTTGCAGGAAATGGAAATTCCGACGTGGAAGTGGGAGATCATTAATATGGACTTCATTACAGGGCTGCCTCGCACTCCACGGAAGTATGATTCCATCTGGGTTATTATTGATAGGCTGACAAAATCAGCCCATTTTCTCCCCGTCAGAACTACTTATTCCACCGAGGATTATGCCAGGCTTTATATTAAAGAAATAGTGAAGCTTTATGGAGTTCCTATATCTATTATCACTGACAGAGGTGCTCAGTTCACAGCGAACTTCTGGAGATCTTTTCAGGAAGGATTAGGGACTCAGCTGAGCCTGAGCACAGCTTTTCATCCTCAGAGTGACGGACAGGCCGAGCGCACTATCCAGACACTTGAAGATATGTTGTGGGCCTGTGTTATTGATTTCAGAGGTAGCTGGGAGGATCACTTGCCATTGATTGAATTTGCTTACAACAACAATTACCATTCCAGCATCTAGATGGCTCCGTACGAGGCTCTGTATGGCAAGAAATGCAGGTCACCGATCGGCTGGTTTGATATTGGCGAGACAGAATTAATCGGCCCAAATATGATCCAGCAGGTCGTTGATAAGGTGAAACTTATCAGGGAACGACTATTGGCAGCCCAGAGTCGACAAAAATCATACGCTGATAAACGGCGTCGTCCTTTGGAATTCCAGGTTGGTGATTGGGTATTTCTAAAGGTATCGCCTATGAAAGGTGTGGTGCGGTTCGGTAGAAAGGGTAAGCTCAGTCCGCGTTATATTGGGCCTTATCAGATTGTTCGGAAAGTTGGAAATGTCGCCTATGAGTTAGATTTGCCATCTGATTTGGAAGCGGTACATCCGGTATTCCATGTATCTATGCTCCGCAAATGCATTGGTGATCCCTCCAAAATATTTCCTGCGGATGATATTCAGGTGACGGAGCAGTTATCCTATGAGGAGCAGCCCGTAGCTATTTTGGACCGCCAGGTAAGAAAGCTCCGGAACAAAGATGTAGCCTCTGTTAAGGTGCTATGGCGGAATAACAATAGGGAAGAAATGACCTGGGAGGCCGAAGAGGAGATGAAGAAGAAATATTCTCATTTGTTCCCTACGGCCACAGGTAATCCTGAACCCTTACTTAATTCTGTTTCAATAATGAATGTGCGTCATTTATGCTGTCTATAAACATAAACTCCCCCAAAGTATTCTCATACCCTATAAGATTAATTTAACATTCGAGGACGAATGTTCTAAAGGGGGGGAGGATGTTATATCCCGTCTTCTCACACGTTTGGAAAAAACTTGATATATATTGGATTTTTGAGATGTAAGGTCAAATTTGATAGTTTGTTGAACATAGAAGTTATGCATGAAAGAATAGAGTCACGGAAGTGTGGGACAAGGCTAAGGGCAATTTTGGAATTTTGGAAATTAGTTTCGGGAATTACAAAATATGATTCACAAGCTATTGGGCTCAAAAATTGAATTGAAATTGAGGCCCAAAATAAGGACCATGGCCGGCCACCTAAGGCCTTGACCCAAGCCCATTTTAGTTGGTCATGTGCTTGGTCATGTGACCAAGTCTTCTTATTATATAATTAGAAGATTCAAGACATTAAAGATCAAGAACAAACAAAAGGTAAAAAAAAAAAAAAGAGCAAGGAGGGTTCGGGTTTGCCATGGAAAATTGGCTAGCAAAAATCTTGTCTTAAAAATTAATTTCTTGTTAAATTCCTACTAAGTTAAGGTTCTTTTGTATCTTGGTATAGTTGGTTTGGAGGGAGAAGCTTTAGATTCTTCAAAGTGATCACATCTCCAAGTGAAGAAGACTTGAGGAAAAGGTAAGAATTTCTACCTTTTTATTGTGTTGTTAAGTTTTGTTTGTGTTGTAGTATGTAGAAATGTGTTGATTGTATGGAAAAAGGGAAGTTTGCAAAGTGGGTTTGGAAAATGGCTTGTAGCCGTATGTATGTATAGGTGGTATAGCCACAATGTGTTGAATTCATGTTATATTCTAGTTGTGGTTGTGATGAAATGCATATTGTAATTGGAAGTTGAATGATTTAGTTGAAGTTGACAAAAAGGGCTTATGGCCGTGTGGTGTATTGAACTTGGGATGGAAATGAATTAAGTTGTTTAGTATGTTAGTGTGTTATTGTGATGTTTGTAATGTAAATGAAGTTAGAATGATATAAGTTTGTATTGAATTGGAATGTAGAAACTTATGTCGTTTTAGTATGGTTTTCCGACATTAAGGAAATGAAGTTGTTTGGTTGTTAATTATGATGATCATTGATGAATTTGGAAGTTGGAAACATGTTATGAAGTTGTATGCCAAAGATTTGATGTTTTGCACAAGTTATGACTTTGATGGAAAGTTGTATATTATGTATATCGAGTGTATAACTTAAGGAAAACGATATGAAATGTTTCTAGAACTATATGGTGATGATCTTGATTGTTGATGAATGTAAAATTATTGATATTAGTTTGAAAGTTTGGGTTAGAATGAAGGTTATGGCAACTTGTGAGAAAGATGACTAGTTGAAGGATAATTGTGTTTTTAATGTTCTTTGTTGATGTTGATGTTGTCGTTTGGGTTGTTGTTGATGGTTTCTAACCGAGTTGAATTCTCGGGGGTGCTATATGTATAGGGGAAGTGCTGCCGAAATTTCGGTAGACAATTACGCATTAAGTTGAAACTTTGGTATTCATAACTCACAATTGGTAAACTTGACCAATTGCAGATTTTTGACCAAACGGGAAGTGAGTTTGGAAAGGCGTGAGTAGCTTGAAAGGTATGTAAAGCAACCCCAATTCTTCCCTTGGCATGCCCTTAGTGTGTTAGGGTCGGATCCGGGCCTTGAAAGACTTCTTGGCCCTCGGAATCCGCAAGAGAAAATTTCAGTTTTTCCTTCAGTAGAATTGAATCATTTAGAACGCTTTGCATGAAATAATGCAACTTTGCTCTAAATTACTTGGAAAGTCATAGAATGTTTGTAGAACCTTTTTAGGTGACCCCATAAGCTTAGAGGGCACAATTTGAGCCCGCCGCCTTGTTTGTCCCGAGGCGGGCCCACTATTCCCGGTTTTGCCCTTAATGTACTAAAGCTTTCTTTTTAAGCGATTTTTGAAAGAAACGTTTTGACTACCCTTTTTAATTACCTAACGAATATTGTTTTAAATATTCTATTAAGTCTTGTAAATTATTTTGACACTCGGAACGACTTCAGGAAGGTTATACTTCTGTAATTTATTATGATATCCGAAATGCATCTATTATGATCCCGTCCAACTCCATTGGATTTGTTTGGCTTTGATACGCTCCACCGAGTCTTTGAAAACATTTATGATATATTTAAATTGCATTAGTCTCTCACTACTCCATTCGTGGATGCCCCAATGTTTCCCACACTGAGCCCGGGCCAGGATATGTTGTCAAGCGTGATCCTCTGCATTGTTCGCCGTGCCTCGATGTGAGGGGGCAGGTATTTGCGTACATGGGTTTGTGGAGAATGATGTGCCATGTCCGCTTGTTCTGATATGATTTGCTATGGCCATTTGATATGACATACTATGCTACGGGGTTATGCCCCTATTCTGATTCTTCTGTGTTGTGGCACCAGCGTCGGGAGGGTGGCCACGTTCTGTCTGTCGAGTCCCTTGGCAAGGGCCGGATTTGATATGACACATGTTTCTGTACACACTCCGCATGTTTTAAAAATATATATCTGATACTTTATATTTTCTGTTTACTTTCTGTACGTTCTATACCAGTTATGATTTTGTTTCTGCAACTCAGGCTTTACATATTCAGTACATATTTCGTACTGACCCCCTTTCTTCGGGGGCTGCGTTTTCATGCCGCGCAGGTACCGACGACAGGTTTGCTGATCCGTCCGCTTAGGATCTCATTCTGCTATTTTTGGAGCGCTATTTTATTTACAGCCATCTTTTGGTATAGCCTGTCACTTCTATATGTGTATATTCTCGTTCATGGGTACGGCGGGGCCCTGTCCCGTCATAAGATTCTGTCGGTCTGTTAGAGTTCTGTGGACATGTTTGTGGGTTGGGTTTTTTCTGTACGGATGTGTGTATATGTTGTGTTTGGGCGATCCCATTCGCCGCGGCGGCCGGTCCGCATATATTTAAATATTGCTTGTTGGCCCTGTGTGGCCTTTGTTGGTATTTTCTGTGTGCAGGGTATATGGGATAGTCCGTAAAACAAAGGAAACTCTGCCAAAAATTTTCTGGAAATTATCTAAATTCGAAATAAAGCCTTGTCGGCTTCTGCCATATACTAGAATGCGTTTGAGTGCCCAGATCGGGCACTAGCCACGGCCTACGGGGTTGGGTCGTGACAATAAGTATCCAAGGCTCTCTTGTAAAATTATTTTTCCTAACCTGTATCGTCTGTTTCTTGTAACAAATTTACCTTGCATTATTTGTTCCTCCGGCCTACAGTCCTTGTCCTTTATGGATTTCACTGTTTCCGAGGTAAAGTCATATATATGCAGCACTCCTTTATGCCTTAGGCTCTTTTACTCTTGTTGTGTACCCAACACTGACTTCTAACTTACTCAAAATCATATCGAGTTCATCTTAATGACAATCTTATTTTATCACCTTGTCTTCATTCTACACCTTTAAGTTCATAGCTGTTATACCCCATATTTTCATACATTGGGACGTTTTAAACTAAACGCGACAAGTTAAAAACAAGACTATTTTAAGATACGAAGTAGAAACTTTAACTTCCGGTTTCGCTTCAAGTCACAAGTTACCTACAAATTTCGTTTGGTATAGAAGCGTTAATGGAAAATTGGGATTTAATTAACCATTATTGGATTATTAAGTGGGATTGGGAAACAAAAAATCAGTCTATTATTATAAGCCATAGTTGGCCGTGTAGGTTAGTGATGTGGTCAATGGTTTTTGACCCAAAAATTTGAGTGGGACACATGTCCAATTCATGGAAGGAATATATAAGGCAAAATTCTGATTCATACATCACTAAGAAACTCATTTCAACATTCACAAAGCAAGAAATATAGAGATAGAGAGAGAGGGTCTCTCGGCTAGAGCTGGCCGAGAGAGAGGTGCCCCAAAGTTGATCCAAAAATCAGTTTTTCAAGCAATTTAACTCCCTTATAGAGGTATAATAACGTGTACCATTCATTGGTATAGCAAGAACAAGTGTTAAATTTCAAGAAATGGATTTGAAGGCTTAGCCGATTGAAGCATTGGGTGATAAGGTAAGAAGTTGATCCCTTTTCATATGTCTAGTGGTGAATTGAATGTTTATGATGTTGCATGTTGGCATTGGACTGTTTTTCTTGAAGTTGAAGTGGGCCGTGTGATGTAGACTTAGGTGAAATGATTCTTAATCTCCTTGTACATGTATTGGGAATGAATTGAACGTGTTGTAGTATGGATAATTGGATGAAAATCATGAAGTTGTTGTAGTTGTGTTGAAGCCGTGTATGTTACATCCTGCATTTTCGAACGTCGAATTAATTGTAAGCTGAGGTGGGGCCCACACAACAAGATTTTTTTTGGGACATGTGACAAGTTATATGAGTCGCATATGTAAAGGTAAACACAACTCGTGAAGGGCCCTGGGGCCAAATCAAAATGGAAGCCCTCCAAACGAATATATTTAAGAAAACGTTTTCGGATGACCTGACTTGGAGGGGCAAAAACGGCATTATAAGTTTGGAATTTGGGACAACGCCCAGAACTACAAGTTGTAGATAATTGAAAAACCTTTCCAACCATAGGTCGTGGGCTCCCAGGCTACGTCGGTTCAAGGAGATATGGACGTTTTAAGGTCGAAAGGTCAGTGGGCTAGGGCCAACTCGTGACCAACCGGGTTGGCCCAAAAAAAAAACAATTATTACAAATTAGAGGCCCAATTGGGGTGGCCGGCCAACTAAAGGCCCAAGCCCATAAATTGGTCATGTGATTTATCATGTGATCAAGAATTATAATAAGGGGCTAAGGTTCAAGAAAGTTCAAGAAACAAACAAAAAAAAGAAGAAGAGAATTGAGAGCAAAAGGGCCAAGGGTTTCGGCCAAGAGAGAAAAAAATTGTGTTCATCAATCTTTGGTCCAAAAATCTTGTTCGTCTTGTATTTATAGTAAGCTCAAGACGCTCTCCGACGTGATATAATTGGTTTAGCGAGAGAGCGTCATTTGCGGAATATTGAAGTTGGAAGAAAGGTAAGAATTTTTCTCTTGTTATATTGGAAGAATTCTACATATATGTTGTAGCATGAGAAAATGAACAAAAGTATGAAATTTTGTGTGTTGGGGATATGCGTGTGTTGGCCGTATGCCTCTAGTTGGAGGGAGTAATATGAATTAAATTATTTAGTATGTTAATTGAGTTGTTGTAGTCTTGTGATGAAAATGGAAGGTTAATGGTTCTTGTTGTTATGGAAAATATGTTGTAAGGTTGATGTAGGAAAATATGTAACCTTGTAGTAGGTTATGTAATTATAAGAATTGAAGTTGTAGGGTGCAAATAGTGATGGTTGTAAGTGAAATGATAACATAAAAATGTGTTGTGAACATTTATGTTGAAAGTTGGAGGTTTTGAGTGAATTATGATTTTGAAGGAAAACTTGTATATTTTGTGTATCTTGTGTATATTGTGTAAAATGATATGAAATGCCTCCAAATCGTATTGTAATGGTCGTGATTAGTAAGGAATGTGAAATTAATAAGATTAGTTTGGAGGTATGAAGTTTGGGTAGAAGTTGTCGCTTTATGTAGAAAAGAAGACTATTTATACTATGTTGTATTTTGTGGTGATTGTCATTTGTTGTTGGTATTGTTGTTGGGTTGGTTGTTGATGTTTAGAGCCGAGTTAAATCTCGGGGATGTCGTATATATAGGGGAGATGCTGCCCAAATTTTTGTAGAAAAGTATGAGTTAAAGTTCAAGTTCTAAAGGCTTGATGTTTCTAATTGGTAAACATGACCATTTATAGATTTTGGGCGAAACGGGAATCGAGTTTGAGCGAGCGTAGGACGCAACCAAGGTATGTAAAGTCTTTCCCTTCTTTCTTAGGCATGTTCTAAATATAATAGGCTCAGATGCGAGCCTTAGAAACGACCCTGTTCCTCAGAATTCGAGATTGAAATTGGCTCCAAATCATTCAGTAAGATTGAACCAGTTTCTTCTAAATTGACCTATAAGTAGGCAACTTTTACAAATGGAGCCGGAATGCCTTAAGACTCTCATGAATGACTCCATATTACCTATGATCCATAATTTCATGTACGTCCACTCGGCTCGGCCCAAGGTGGGCCCACGTAATTCTGATATTTTCTGTAAGGCTCTAATTAACCCATTTCTGTCTGAACTCACAAGTAACTTTTGGTTATTATTCTGTCTGCTATATGACAAGCGTTATGACCATAGTTATGAGTCTCATAATATATTCTGACGTCTGGAGCGGTTCTAGACATTTTATTCTAACATAATCTGTCGTGCCATCCCAAATGACGTTTATGCGTACCTACTATGAATTTTGTCCGATTATTCGATTTGATCTATCAACTAGACTATTTCCGTTTCATTGAGTCTGTATGCATATGGTTTCTCATTAATCTGTTCGTGGATGCCTCAATGCTTCCTTCACTGCGCCCGGGCCAGGTTCTGTTACTCGTGCACATTTCACTGCATTGTTCACCGTGTCCCTCGGTGTGCGGGCCGGGTTCTGTTTACATCTGTATATGATTTGATGATGTGTTTGTATGGGGATGGCGGCCAGGATGGCATATGATCTGATCTGTCTGTCCACCGCGTCCCGTACTAAGAGGGTCGGGATCTGTTACCGCGTCCCTTACTAATGGGTCGGGATCTGATATGTATGTGTATGCTATCTGCATCTGTATATGCTTATGACTCTACATGCATGATTCTGTCTGTTACAACTCTGTTTGTCTGATCTGGAATATGATTCTGTCTGTCACACTTCTGGAAATCTGATCTGGATCATGACTCTGTCTGTTGCACTTCTGTACGTCTGATTTGAATTATGGGTCGGTCTGACATATTTTTGTACCTCTGACTCAGATTACGATTTTGTCAGCCACACTTTGTACCCCTGATCTAGATTATGATTATTGTTGTTACATTTCCGCTTTACATACTCGGTACATTTTCCGTACTGACCCCCTGTTCTGCGGGGGCTGCGCTACATGCCCGCAGGTACAGACGCACAGCGTGATACACCACCAGTATAGGATCTCTGTTCTGTGAATTGGAGTGCTCCCTCTTGATCCGGAGCTCATACTTTTGGTATACACTTTTTGCTGTTGTATATTCTGTACATGTGCTTATTTGGGGTACGACGGGGCCCTGTCCCGTCATCTGATTCTGTTATGTCTGTTAGAGGCCTGTAGACATGTTTGTGGGTTGTGGGTTGTCACTGTTCTGACGGGTATGTGTGAGATTGCGACATAAGGGACCCTGCTTGCTGTGATAGCCTTAACGGCTTATGTCTAAGTCTATGTATATATATATTTTGTGCGATGTATTCTATATCCGTATGAATCTGTGTATGTCTAATTTGATTAGTTGGTTAGTACGCTAACTCCGTCCGGTAGGTACGTATGGGTGTCCAGTTAGGACACCAGTCGCGGCCCACGGGGTTGGGTCGTGACAGAAGTGGTATCAGAGCGGTTTGTCCTCGGAATATCTACAGGCCGTGTCTAGTAGAGTCTTGTTTATCGGTGTGTCGTGCACCACATCTATAAACAGGAGGCTACAGGACATTTAGGATGTTACCCTTTCTTTGGATCTTAGATCGTGCGTTAGAGCTGTACTATCAGGATGTTTTCTTTTCTGACAAAATGTCATGTTTTCAGCGATGCCTCCGAGGAAGGCAACGGCCGCCCAGAAGGGCAAAGCAGTGCCAGAGACAGGGGAGACTAGCTGGGCCCAGAGGGTTACCAGAGCCCACCCCCAGACCATGCCTGATGTTGTGCCCCAGTCAGAAGGTTCTACTGTACCATTACCGGAGGGGCCGGAAGCAGCCCCACCCTTAGCCCCGGAGGCCCCAGCTCCCCAGCCAGAGACTGAGAACAGGACTTTGAGGGAGGCTGTGCAGCTGCTGACGACGATAGTGGCCGGACAGGCTCGCGGACGCAGGCGGAGAGGTGATAATGACGATGACAGGCGCGATAGCCTGAGAGTCCGTGATTTTCTGACGTGCGGCCCCCCAGAGTTTTTCGGGTCCAAGCCCGAGGAGGACCCCCATGACTTCATTAGGGGGATGAGGCGCTCATTAAGACTGGTCAGGGCTACGGAGACCGAGTCCGTGGAGCTAGCCTCACACAGATTACGTGATTTGGCGGCTAATTAGTATGAGTCCTGGGAGCTGTCCAGGGGTGAGGGTGCTCCCCCAGCTACCTAGGATGAATTTGTGGCCGCTTTCCTTCGCCACTTTCTCCCTCCGGAGCTGCGATGGGCGAGAGTTGACAGGTTTTTGTAGCTAAAGCAAAGAGGTAGGAGTATCCGGGAGTATAATCTAGAGTTTGATTCCCTAGCCCGATATGCCCCTACTATCGTGGCCGATATGGAGGACAGAATGCACCGGTATGTGATGGGGCTGGATGATTACCTAGTTGATGCCTGTATGGCGATGGCGGCGCAGACAAATATGGATATCGCTCGATTGCAGGCTTATGCCCAAGGGATGGAGGACCGCCATCGAGCAGATCAGCCCAGCAGAGATCGCGAGAGGAGGCCGCCCAAGAGGGCCAGATCCGCGGGATATTCCAGAGATTTTCGAGGCGGATGGTCTCAGCAGCCGTCCGGTAGGTCTCTTCCTCCGTCAGGCCGGGGTACACAGTTCGCCGACAGACGTTTTGATGGCGCAGGTTCGTCTGGGGCCGGCCAGAGTTCCAGAGCATCCGGTCCGCAGGTGAGTAGAGGTCCTGGTCAGTCTAGGTCACCGATGCCCCGGTGTACTTATTGTGGGAAGCCTCACCCGGGGGAGTGTTATCGCGCTACGGGCGCCTGCTATTTTTGTGGCAGTCCAGATCATATGGTGAGGGAGTGCCCGTACAAGGGCGGTTTAGGTTCAGCCCAACGTACTGGGTCAGTTGCCGGCTCATTTTCTCCTTCAGTAGCTGTGCGCCCCACGGGGCGAGATATGCCGGCACCAGCGAGTCGTGGCAGAGGTCGTGGAGGAGCTTCCAGTTCCGGCGGTCCCTTGAACCGCGTGTATGCTTTGACAGGCCGGCAGGACCCAGGAGCGTCCCCGAGTGCAGACCCAGGTATACTGTTAATCTTTTTCTTGAGAAATATGTGTATTGATAGATCTGTACTCTGTTGTATTACGCGATTTTCTCCTTCTGGGTGTTGGCAAAAGTAAGATAAAATCCAAAACAATAGAACCGTCTAAGATGGTTATACGTACAGATGAAAATGAATATTAAGAATTTAGAAGGGCGATATGGTCATTGCGCGGGTTAAACAAGGGTGGGACCCGCTACGGAAATTTTTCGAAAATTTATTAAGACTCCGATCTGCTCTAAACTACGTGACAAAGGTCGTGTGGAGTAGTCCACGCAATTATATTAGCAATAACGCACCAAAACATGTGAAAGTTTCGAAGTTAAGCGTGCTGGAACCAGAGCAATTCTGGGATGGTTGACCCCCCTGGGAAGTATACCCAATTTTCGTAAATGTTGCTATAAAAGATAAATGGGAACTTTGGGGGTAACCCAACGGAAGAGAGAGTAGGTGGAATAGCCAGTACCCTTATAGGGGTCGCGCAGAGCGAAGCAGACCTATGGGTGAAACGCAATATCGCCCGGGAATCAGAGCGAGTTTGAATAACGGTTGGAAACGTTTGCAAGTAGGATAGTAGTAAACGTATATGTATGTGTATGATTTTTATCTGGTGACCATATTAATTAAGAAGTGGGTTCCAGTAACAAATGTTGTAATACATGGAAGGCATTAATGAAGGTGATTTAACCCTGACCATTATTCTGTATGCCATACTTCTACACCTCTGATTTTGATGAAGCTCTGTCTGTTATGCCTATGTACTTCTGGATCTGATTATGTTTCCGTCTGATACGCCTCTGTACGTCTGACTCTGATTATGCCTCTGTACGTCCGACTCTGATCACAAATCTGTCTGATACATCTCTGTATGTCTGACTCTGACCACGGATCTGTCTTATATACTTCCATACGTCTAACTCTGACCACGGATCTGTCTGACATAATTCCATACGTCTGCCTCTGACTACGAATCTATCTGCCATAGTTCAGTACATCTGACTCTGATTATGGATCTGTCCGATATGCTTCTGTACGTCTGGCTCTAATTATGAATTTGTTTGATATGACGTAGGAATACGATAACGTTGTAAGTAACCGAAAGGTATGACAAGAGGTGAAAGATGTTGATGGCAATTGTAACATTGTAAAGAATTTTGATGGAAAGAAAGGAACCTCCCCGAAGTGTCACGAGACCCCCTAAGGTCAATCGAACATTCGAGGACGAATGTTCTAAAGGGGGGGAGAATGTTATATCCTGCATTTTCGATCGTCGAATTAATTGTAAGTTGAGGTGGGGCCCACACGTCAAGATTTTTTTTGGGACATGTGACAAGTTATATGAGTCGCATATGTAAAGTTAAACACAACTCGTGAAGGGCCCTGGGGCCAAATCAAAATGGAAGCCCTCCAAACGAATATTTTTAAGAAAACGTTTTCGGATGACCCGACTTGGAGGGGCAAAAACGGCATTATAAGTTTGGAATTTGGGAAAAAACGCCCAGAAATAAAAGTTGTAGATAATTGAAATAGCTTTCCAACCATAGGTCGTGGGCTCCCAGGCTACGTCGGTACAAGGAGATATGGACGTTTTAAGGTCGAAAGGTCAGTGGGCTAGGGCCAACTCGTGACCAACCGGGTTGGCCCAAAAAAAAAATTATTACAAATTAGAGGCCCAATTGGGGTGGCCGGCCAACTAAAGGCCCAAGCCCATAAATTGGTCATGTGATTTATCATGTGATCAAGAATTATAATAAGGGGCTAAGGTTCAAGAAAGTTCAAGAAACAAACAAAAAAAAGAAGAAGAGAATTGAGAGCAAAAGGGCCAAGGGTTTCGGCCAAGAGAGAAAAAAATTGTGTTCATCAATCTTTGGTCCAAAAATCTTGTTCTTCTTGTATTTATAGTAAGCTCAAGACGCTCTCCGATGTGATATAATTGGTTTAGCGAGAGAGCGTCATTTGCGGAAGATTGAAGTTGGAAGAAAGGTAAGAATTTTTCTCTTGTTATATTGGAAGAATTCTACATATATGTTGTAGCATGAGAAAATGAACAAAAGTATGAAATTTTGTGTGTTGGGGATATGCGTGTGTTGGCCGTATGCCTCTAGTTGGAGGGAGTAATATGAATTAAATTATTTAGTATGTTAATTGAGTTGTTGTAGTCTTGTGATGAAAATGGAAGGTTAATGGTTCTTGTTGTTATGGAAAATATGTTGTAAGGTTGATGTAGGAAAATATGTAACCTTGTAGTAGGTTATGTAATTATAAGAATTGAAGTTGTAGGGTGCAAATAGTGATGGTTGTAAGTGAAATGATAACATAAAAATGTGTTGTGAACATTTATGTTGAAAGTTGGAGGTTTTGAGTGAATTATGATTTTGAAGGAAAACTTGTATATTTTGTGTATCTTGTGTATATTGTGTAAAATGATATGAAATGCCTCCAAATCGTATTGTAATGGTCGTGATTAGTAAGGAATGTGAAATTAATAAGATTAGTTTGGAGGTATGAAGTTTGGGTAGAAGTTGTCGCTTTATGTAGAAAAGAAGACTATTTATACTATGTTGTATTTTGTGGTGATTGTCATTTGTTGTTGGTATTGTTGTTGGGTTGGTTGTTGATGTTTGGAGCCGAGTTAAATCTCGGGGATGTCGTATATATAGGGGAGATGCTGCCCAAAATTTTGTAGAAAAGTATGAGT
The DNA here is from genome assembly GCF_019175385.1 of Lycium barbarum. NCBI lineage: Eukaryota > Viridiplantae > Streptophyta > Magnoliopsida > Solanales > Solanaceae > Lycium > Lycium barbarum. Next base: position 69,725,703 of record NC_083342.1, read on the forward strand.
TAAAGTTCAAGTTCTAAAGGCTTGAAGTTTCTAATTGGTAAACATGACCATTTATAGATTTTGGGCGAAACGGGAATCGAGTTTGAGCGAGCGTAGGACGCAACCAAGGTATGTAAAGTCTTTCCCTTCTTTCTTAGGCATGTTCTAAATATAATAGGCTCAGATGCGAGCTTTAGAAACGACCCTGTTCCTCGGAATTCGAGATTGAAATTGGCTCCAAATCATTCAGTAAGATTGAACCAGTTTCTTCTAAATTGACCTATAAGTAGGCAACTTTTACAAATGGAGCCGGAATGCCTTAAGACTCTCATGAATGACTCCATATTACCTATGATCCATAATTTCATGTACGTCCACTCGGTTCGGCCCAAGGTGGGCCCACGTAATTCTGATATTTTCTGTAAGGCTCTAATTAACCCATTTCTGTCCGAACTCACAGGTAACTTTTGGTTATTATTCTGTCTGCTATATGACAAGCGTTATGACCATAGTTTTGAGTCTCATAATATATTCTGACGTCTGGAGCGGTTCTAGACATTTTATTCTGACATAATCTGTCGTGCCATCCCAAATGACGTTTATGCGTACCTACTATGAATTTTGTCCGATTATTCGATTTGATCTATCATCTAGACTATTTCAGTTTCATTGAGTCTGTATGCATATGGTTTCTCATTAATCTGTTCGTGGATGCCTCAATGCTTCCTTCACTGCGCCCGGGCCAGGTTCTGTTACTCGTGCACATTCCACTGCATTGTTCACCGCGTCCCTCGGTGTGCGGGTCGGGTTCTATTTACATCTGTATATGATTTGATGATGTGTTTGTATGGGGATGGCGGCCAGGATGGCATATGATCTGATCTGTCTGTCCACCGCGTCCCGTACTAAGAGGGCCGGGATCTGTTACCGCGTCCCTTACTAAAGGGCCGGGATTTGATATGTATGTGTATGCTATCTGCATCTGTATATGCTTATGACTCTGCATGCATGATTCTGTCTGTTACAGCTCTGTTTGTCTAATCTAGAATATGATTCTGTCTGTCACACTTCTGGAAATCTGATCTGGATCATGACTCTGTCTGTTGCACTTCTGTACGTCTGATTTGAATTATGGGTCGGTCTGACATATTTTTGTACCTCTGACTCAGATTACGATTTTGTCAGCCACACTTTGTACCCCTGATCTAGATTATGATTATTGTTGTTACATTTCCGCTTTACATACTCGGTACATTTTCCGTACTGACCCCCTGTTCTTCGAGGGATGCGCTACATGCCCGCAGGTACAGACGCACAGCGTGATACGCCACCAGTATAGGATCTCTGTTCTGCGATTTGGAGTGCTCCCTCTTGATCCGGAGCTCATACTTTTGGTATACACTTTTTGCTGTTGTATATTTTGTGCATGTGCTTATTTGGGGTACGACGGGGCCCTGTCCCGTCATCTGATTCTGTTATGTCTGTTAGAGGCCTGTAGACATGTTTGTGGGTTGTGGGTTGTCACTGTTCTGACGGGTATGTGTGAGATTGCGACATAAGGGACCCTGCTTGCTGTGATAACCTTAACGTCTTATGTCTAAGTCTATGTATATATATATTTTGTGCGATGTATTCTATATCCGTATGAATCTGTGTATGTCTAATTTGTTTAGTTGGTTAGTACGCTAACTCCGTCCGGTAGGTACGTATGGGTGTCCAGTTAGGACACCAGTCGCGGCCCACGGGGTTGGGTCGTGACAGTGTAGGGGACTGCTTTAGAGGAATTTATGGACTGTTTTGTGTCATGTTTTGATTGTTGTTGTTATGGATATTGTGGTGTATTGTATGCATTATGAATATGTGAATTGAGGTGTTAAAGAAATGAATCTTGTTGAAGGGGGAAAACAGTCCAAACCGTGGACTGTTTTAATGTTAGGAGTGAATTAGTGTATGTTGAATGTTGATTATTGTTATGAACGCATAGTGAAAGTGAAGTTTAATGATTCAAGTTGAAATTGAAATGGTTTGTGGGCTGTTGTAAGAGTAATATGATGCTAAAATAGTTCCAATAATCGTATAAGTAATGTTGTAAACGTGTTGTTGTCGTTGTAGTTGAAGTTGGAAAACTGCGAAATAGAAATGGTAGTGTGGTGTGTGCTGTTTGACCGTGAGTATGGGACAGTTTTGAATGATGTACAAGCTGTCCAAAGTTCCCTTAAGTCATGTTTAAACAAGTTCGGATTGATACATGAAAGAATGACTAACAATATTAGCTTGTAGCACTAGTTGGTTTGAATGCGAACGAAACATCGTCTAAATGTTAGAAAGGGATTATTAACGTTAAAATACGTATTGAATTCCCTCGTAGACTAATTGTAGCTCTTGATATCTTGATATAGGATAAGTGCGATTGGACAACAAGTACTATTTATAATACGACTAAACGCTAAAGGTATGTAAAGCCTATTCCTTCTTTCTTTTGGCATGTCCTAGACGTAAGTAAGAAATGATATGAACCTTGGGGTAAATTCTACTCTCTAGTTCCAAGCTTGACTTATGATTCTATTCATTCCGTAATGTTATGGTCACGAGCCTACTATATGATTGACTAATGAATGATGTATAGAAGTTCCTACTTTTAAAGAATTGCATAATTAAAGACACACTTGACTATCAAAAGTTACACCTTGTCAAATTGATACATGTACATGAAATATGAAACGTTCCTTGCTATAACTTGTAATGAGATTTAAAAAGAACTGAATATGATTATTATCCTGACATTTTAGAGCTGGTTAGTTACTTATCCATTGAGTCTCAAAAGATGAATTGCATATATGTGGTTGCTTATTATTCTGCTCGTGCTTACCGCTATATCCTTCACTGAGTCCCGGGCCAGGACAAGTTTTCGTGCGCATATTTACTATATTACTCACTGAGCCCCTCGCTAGAGGGCCGGGACACGTTATATATATATGATGATATGATGATATGATGATATGACGACATGATGATATGGAGATGGCGGCCAGGAGGGCATATATTCCTTATTACCGAGTCCCTCACTAGAGGGCCGGGACACGTATATGTTTATGTCATGATGCTATGATTATAATTATCGAGTCCCTCACTAAAGGGCCGGGACACGTTATATATGTTATATACAGAATGATTATTCAGCCTTGGTTACAGAACTCTATATTGATATTGATATGAGAACGATACAGATGAAATATGTTCAAAGGCAAGTTTTATGAAATTCTGTTTGTTGCATTGGGTCCTACACACCTTGTCTCAGTATGAGTCTATTACTATATTTCATGCTTTACATGCTCAGTACGTATTCCATACTGACCCCCTTTTCTTCGGGGGGCTGCGTTCATGCCCGCAGGTACAGACGCTCGTTTCGGAGATCCGCCAGCCTAGGATATCTATTCAGCTACTTTGGAGTGTTCCTTTGTTCCGGAGCCTAACTTGTGGTATAACTCCCTTTTGTTGTATATGTATGTGGTTATTTGGGGTACGGCAGGGCCCAGTCCAGTCATATGATACTGTCATTACTCTTAGAGGTCTGTGGACACATGTGTGGGTCTGTATATCGTTGTTGTTGCGTTGTATGAATATGACTTATGTTTGGGGCGTACCCATTCGTAATGACAGCCTTGTCGGCTTGCATATATATATATATATGTTTGGGATGTTGCGTGTAGTGGCAGCCTTGTCGGCTTGCGTAAATATATATATATGTTGTTGTTAAAGATCGTAACTCCTCAGGAGACAGGTGCCTACGACATACAGAATTGTGACAGCTTTATAATAACGTCTTGTTTTTTTATACAAATAAGTTCATAATATGCTGGTTATAAAAGATTATAGTTAACAGGTGATATGAGTGTCCAATTCGGACACTAGTCACGGCCTACGGGGTTGGGTCGTGAAAAAAGCTATATATTTCCCTTTTGTTCTATACTCGTACTCAATTAATCATGTCTATCTTAGGTGTTTCCTTTAGAATTCCCTTACCATTTCTCCAGTCTATGTCCATCTTCTATTCTGTACACGAGGAATCTTATGCTACCTCTATATTCTTCGGAAGACACTACTTCTACATAACCCCTTTCTCATTCAAAACGTATTCTGTTCATCCCTATTTGTTCTTATCATACCAGTCATTTTCTGGCACTCATTCTGCTTCGTTGCTCATCTTTCTATAGTTTGGTCTTTCACAACTCAGTCACTTATATTACTCGTGTTCTCGACTGCGCTGTTATCTCGCTCGCTTCCTTCTTATTTCCTCCTTTCAATTAACTCCTCCCTTTTCTTGTGCTCGTTTCTGTTTTCGTTATCACACAATCTCCATTCTGAACTTTCCCTATAGGACTTTGTAAGTCTTACTTATTTGTTCTATACCTTGTCTTTCCATTTCACATTTGCTTTTATACTTTAGTCGCATAGATCACGTCATCTCTTTTAGTCACTTCCTCACCAGACTTTACTCATTTTCGTAACAATCCTTAACACCTCACAAGCTGTCTTATCAATACATTCATATTCGTGACAATTCTTCTTTCTTTATACTCTTGTCTCAATCATACTATTACTTCTTCTAACTATAAACTCGTCGTAATTTACCCTTAGTTGTCAATTCCGTTGATATCATAATATAACACCCTGTTAAGATTTGCCAGCCTTTTCTAAATCATCTTTTAGTATCTCAAGCCCTTCCAAATTACCCTAATATTACGAACTTATATCTCATTCTCTTTTTATTTCTAGGAAAATTTTGGCAGAGTTTCCTCTATATTTCTCACTATCCCAAAACCTGCATGCAGGAAATACCAACAATGCCTCATAGGGCCAACATACACATATATATTATATCGTATCGTAGCCGCACAAGGCTTCCCATATCAGTCACAGGATGAAAATGACGAACTTACCTCGTGTATCCAACTCAAACTGTACCTGTCACACTTTCCTGTTTATTTTCCCTTTCAATCTTTAACTGTAGGTTTCAAACACACCTGCAGCATTCATACTATGTCTAACATATATTCTGCTTACAGCCACTGATTCCTTTAGCTTCTTCTGTGCACACTTTCTAACTGCACTAATCTATAATATATATATATATATATATATATATATATATATATATATATATATATATATATATATATATATATATATATATACATTCAACCCATTTCCTTGCTATACTTACCATAACTCACCATAATGATGGCCAGTTTGCCATTCCGTATATACAAATTCTCATTATGTAACCTTGATATCCAACTTTCACCTGTACGTACAACTATTTTCTATCTTAGATTTCAAAATTCCCACGGTGATGGGAACACCTTGGTCACTGTTACTCGTAAATACTTGGTTGTTGACTCCTTTGATTTCCGCTCGCCGCCATTAGGTAACAATCTTTAACAAATGCACATACATAGGAGATTTCAATAAGGTCTCATATACCTGTAGTCGATAGGTCTCTAGTCCGATCTGGTGATCTATAAGGCGAAGTGTGCTCCTTGTCATCATTTGCCCGCCATCTACTCGTCTGGCCTTCATCATCTTCCTTACCGGAGTCCGGGGAATGTAGATAACCAGGAAACTCCTGGTTTACAGACGACCAGGATAGGGGGCTGGAGTAATCTGTAACGCTTACCAAGGTAGCCGGTCTAATGTGGTGTCCTGCCGTAGAAGCAACTGGTACGGCCTCGGGGACCGCCTCTCTAGATATCAAAAACTCTGGAGGAATTGTTGCTGGGTCCTCCGATGGGTCAGTCTCGATAGAATAACTGAGGCTCCTCCTGCTCGGTCCTGGAGCCTGGGGTCCTGAATTTACCCTAGGGGCCTTCTTAGCACCCCCACTTTCTGAAGCTAGCCTCTTCATCTTTCGCAATTCTGCACCTACCTACAGGAAAAAGAGGTCAGAACAATCTTTCCTAGGCTCTAGCTCTATCGCACGATCTAAGACAGACGGAAAGATAATATCCTAAATGACCTGTAGCTTCCTGTTTATAGATGTGGTGCACAACACACCGATAAACAAGACTCTACTAGACACGGTCTATAGACACTCCGAGGATGAACTGTTCTGATATCACTTTTGTCACGACCCAACCCCGTGGGCCATGACTAGTTCCCGAGCTGGACACCCATATGTACCTGTTAGACATAATCAGACTGACACTATAGACAACATGGGAATCGGCATAGACCCAAAGGTTCTCAATTCATCACAACGTAATAAAATACGCAAGCCGACGAGGCTGCTACTATATATCATTATAATACGCAAGCCGATAAGGCTGCCACTACATGTCAATGTACTACGCAAGCCGACAAGGCTGCCACTACGTATCGATAACATATGAAATCCGGCGAGGCTGCCTCATCAAACAGAAACACCCATGAAAACTATATAGACACAACTGATCATAATCTAGATACAACCCACATAGACGTCTAAAGACCTCTAAAAGAATCAACAGTGAAATATGATGGGACAGGGCCCCGTCGTACCCTTGAACAAATAGATATATGTATATATATATCAGAAAGTCTATACAAAAAATCTAGGCTCTGGACCAACGGAGCTCTCCAAGACAGCTGAATGGAAATCCTAAGCTGGGGGATCACCGAATCTAGCGTCTGTACCTGCGGGCATGAAACGCATCCCCCCGAGGAAAGGGGGTCAGTACGGAATATGTATTGAGCATATAAAGCATGAAATACAGTAAAAAGGATCATAACTGAAATAGGGAGTACAGGAGACAAGTATAATATCCAGAATGCCAAAACACTTGCCCTTTTGAAACATAAATCATGCATGTCAATATCATATGTCATACCCGGCCCATTATGGGACTCGGTGAATAAGGTCGCCACATACCATCCTTGGCGCCATAAACACATCATAACTCCATAAACACATCATAACTCCATAAACACATCATAACGCTATAAACACATCATAACACCATCATATATATATATGTATATATATCGTATCCCGGCCCTCTAGTGAGGGGCTCGTGAACAATGCAGTGAAACTGTGCACGAAAACGTATCCTGGCCCGGTACTCAGTGAAAGATATGTTAAGGCATGCACGAGTAGAGTAGTGAGCAACCATATGCAAATTAAATCATATTTGAGACTCAATAGAATAATCAAAACGAACTATCATTTGAAAATCAAGACAATAGTCATATCAAATACCTTTCGAATATCACTATGGATTATATCCGAATAGCACTTCTGGAATCATATACACGTATCAAGACATAATGAAATAGCTTTTGGAAATCAACAACATTATCCATCCTAGTGGCTCTAGGAATAGAAACCTCTTTTGAATCATATACACATCGTCTGTTCCTTTCATAAAGATCATGCCAAAAAGAAAGAAGGGTTAACTTTACATACCTGTTAAAGGTTAATCGTAATCACGTTCGGTCCGTCGCCCCTTTAGCCTATTTAATATAAAAGTAACGCTATCGTTAGTAAACTATACTCCCTAGTTCATAAATCTATAACCAATCGCCTATAGGACTCATTCTTTAATTTATACTTTCTTGATTAGGGTTTTCAATAGTTAAGGACTTAAAGGAAATCGGGCAGCATTTCCCCTATATATTCGCCTAACCCAAACTTCCAATTAACCTCCTGTTATCACAGAAATACCAACAACAACATATGAACATAATCATACCTTCAATCCTTTCAATTCTACAAGGACAACCATATGTCCAAAAAACAAACAACACAACCTTAACTTTAACCATTTAATTCCTTCATTTATACTATATAATCCATGATAACAATAACCATAATGCTACTTAAAATCAATTCACCATTCCTAATCAAAACAGCCCCCTACACGACTCAATTTACACCTCAACATTAACATACATAGCTCCTTATATTTAACACACATCTACCAAATTATACAAGTCTAAACTACCTCCAAAATGTGTAGAAAGGATTGAATCTTACCTCAACGATCTTGGTTCCTTAACGTTGCCGCCCCCAACAATTCAATTCACGTTGCAATTCCCTTGAACACTTACAACTTGTTAGAATTCAAGCTCCCAAGGTCTCTTTCACTAGAGCTTATTCTCGGCCAAAATGGCCATGGCCGAGAGCTCCCTTTCCCATCCCCATTTCTCTCTTTCAATTCAATTGCAATTTGGAAATGATGATCCATGAGTCATTTTTGTGGCTTATATATGAGTCCCTTAGGCCCTACACGTGCCCACCTAATGAGTCATACCTTATTTTATATTTGTTTTTTAATTAAAATGGGTGGGGCCCACAAGTAGTAATTAACTTAATTAATTTAAATTAATCATTAATCCTAACTTAATAATCTAATCACAATTAATTAGTCCCTAATCTCCAATAATATTTCTACACTAAATAAAATTTATAAACAATTTGTGTGCTAATTAAAATTGAAAATTAAAAGTTCCTATTTCGTATCCGAAATAGTCATGTCTTTAACTTAAGTAGATTAGCTTGTGAATAACTCGACGTATAAAAATACGGGATATAACACTTGACACTGAGATTGACTAACACAGCCTAATCCATGTTGGAAGGATTCTTCTGTCGGTATAACGATTCCATAACCACCTAGTGAGAGCTTTGAGGTGATTTCAAAATGGCATCAAACCAAGACTAGATTAGCAGAAGTAATTAAGTCAATATTAGTGTTTAGATTAATGTTTCTAGTCTATTGTGAGGCACTTTTGGTCTTTGTTGCTTTGTTGCTTTTTCTTTTTTGCTTCAGTACAGATTTTTCTTATGAATAAAACACAACTAGTCTCATGCTGGTTGCTTTGAATAAAAAAAAATACTCAGTACACTGTTCCTACTGACGTCCTTTCTTGTGGACGCTGCGTTCATGCCCGCAAGTAGACAAGCAGACGGATCTGATCCTTAGGAGCTTTATCAGCGGAGTTTTGGAAGCGCTCTAGTTGTTCCAAAGTGACAGTTCATTAGTATTGCTATTTTGTATATGTACACTTAGGCATGGCGGAGTCCTGCCCCGTCTTTCTGGATTCCTGTATTCTATATAGAGGCTCATAGACAGATGTATGTATCTAGATGTTTCGTAACCTTATCAGTTCATAGTGTTGTATAATATTTTGGCAGCCGTGTTGGCTTATGTTTATAGGCATAGTTGTTGATGGTTATATAGAGATGAGTCGTTATCTAGCGATATATATATATGCCCTTACAGATTATGATGCCCATGAGCTATCTTTGTGGTCCACCTAGGAATGATTATGATATGTACATTCACAGGTGCTAACTAGGTTAGCTCCAGCTGCCCGTCATGGCCCTCTGGTTGGGTCATGACTGTAATGTTTCCTTGAGCTCTCATGTATGTTATATATATATATATATATAAGGGGAAAGGTTAGGACGCATCTAGAAGTGAACTAAGAGAGCCAAGAAGCAATCTTAAGGACCTAAAATTATGCTTTAGGGTTTAATGAAATCACATAGGTTCTAACAGATAATGGATAATCATAAGGAGGGTATATACAATTGCTCTGTAGGTTATAGTTCTTATCTTGATGTTACTTACCACTAGTCAACGGCCAGTCGGGCAGATTATGTATCCTTATTTACCATCGAACTACAGTCGGTTGGGCAGTTATCACTGATCAGTCGGGCAATTATGACATGCGCTCTACCATCAGTGTCACGACCCAACCCCGTGGGCCATGACTAGTGCCTGACCTGGACACCCGTATACGTACCTGTTGGATATAGTCAAACTGAATCTAAGAATAATACGGAAACTTGCAAAAGAAATCCAAGGTTCATAACGTCGTCATGTATATATATCTAGATAAACTGTCTCCTGAGGAGTCACAGCTAATCAAATCATGAAATGATACGCAAGCCGACAAGGCTGCCACTACATTCTAACATATCCATAGCACATTGTACAGACACAGCTGAAAAAACTTATACATAACCCACACATATGTCTACAGACCTCTAAGAGTATCGATAGTGAAATATGGCAGGCCAGGGCCCCACCGTACCCCTGGATAAACATATACATATACATCATAAGATCTGTACCAAAAGCCTAGACTCCGGAACAACGGAGCTCTCCAAGACAGCTGAGTAGAAGCCCTATACTGAAGGGTCACCAAACCGACTATCTGTACCTGCGGGCATGAAACGCAGCCCCCCGAAGAAAGGGGGTCAGTACGGAATATGTACTGAGTATGTAAAGCATGAAATACAGTAAAGAGGATCATAACTGAAATATGGAGTACATGAGACAAGTATAATATCCAGAATACCAAAACACTTGCCCTTTTGAAACAGAAATCATGCATGTTAATATTATATATCATACCCGGCCCATTATCGGACTCGGTGAATAAGGTCGCCACATACCATCCTTGGCGCCGTAACACATCATAACTCCATAAACACATCATCACACCATAAACGTATCATAACGCCATAAACACGTCATAACGCCATCACATCATAACACCATCATATATATATATATATATATATATATATATATATACCGTACCCGTGCCTCTAGTGAGGGACTCGGTGACCAATGCAGTGAAACTGGGCACGAAAACGTATCCTGGCCCGGGACTCAATGAAAGATGTATTGAGGCATGTACGAGTAGAGTAGTGAGCAACCATATGCAAATTAAATCATATTTGAGACTCAATAGATTAATCAAAACGAACTATCATTTGAAAATCAAGACAATAGTCATATCAAGTACCTTTCAAATATCACTACGGATTATATCCAAATAGCACTTCTGGAATCATATACACGTATCAAGACATAATGAAATATCTTTTGGAAATGAAGAACATTAGCCATCCTAGTGGCTTTAAGAATAGGAACTTCTTTGGAATCATATACACATCGTCTGTTTGTTTCATAAAGATCATGCCAAAAAGAAAGAAGGGTTAACTTTACATACCTGTTAAAGATTAATCGTAATCTCGTTTGCTTCGTCGCCCCTTTATCCTATTTAATATAAGAGTAACGCTATCGTTAGTAAACTATACTTCCTAGTTCGTGAATCTGTAGACAATCGCTTATAGAACTCACTCTTTAACTTATACTTTCTTGATTAGGGTTTTTCATTAGTTAAGGACTTAACGGAAATAGAACAACATTTCCCCTATATATTCTTCTAACCCGAATTTCCAATTATCCTCCTGTTATCACAGAAATTCCAACAATGACAGCAATAGAGATATGCATACAAATTCTTAAAATTCAGCCCATAAACAATTCTAACGATCCAACAACCCTTCTTAATCCTTTTCAACCCACAATTTCATACAACAACGATTTCATGCATTTTCTTACTTCCAATTTCATCCAATCCAATTTTAATTCTTCCATCACAACACTATTAATACAATTACACCACAAAATAAGAAAATCTTACCTAAATTTTCTCGGAGGAATTTCTACACTTAATTGCTCCAATTTCACAATTTCTTCTTCCTCAATTCAATATCCAATGTTACTATCACCTCCTTGACCTTGTAATTCACTTGAAACTTAATCAAAATGGCAACAAAATATTTTTTTCCCTCCATCCATGGCTGGCCGAGAGCAGCCATGGAAGTTATATATTTTTCTATGTTTCAATTTTAAGAAATGAATGAAATGGTTGTTTGTTCATTGTTCAACCATATTTTCATATGGTTCCCCTTGTAATGACACGTCCCCCCCCCCCCCCCTCTAATGACTCACCAAATGATTTTCTTGAATGTTATTATTTTTTTTTAATTTTCGGGTGGGGTCCACAAATGGTAATTAAATTAATTAATTTTAATTAATCATTAATCCTTACTTAATAATCTAATCATAATTAATTAGTTCCTAATCTCTAATAATATTTCTACACTAAATAAAATTTATAAACAATTTGTGTACTAATTAAAATTGAAAATTAATAGTTCCTATTTCATGCCCGAAAATAATCCCGTCTTTAACTTAAGTCGATTTGCTTGCGAATAATTCGACGTATAAAAATACGGGGTGTAACATCCTTCCCCCCTTTAGAACATTTGTCCTCGAATTTTAAACTGGTCCTGAACTCCCAATACTTTCTCAAGTGTTCTTTTATTTAATTATGCCCTTCATATACCTCTTCCATTTATCGATTCGCTATAATTCACTATAACACATTCCAGATCTCTACATAGTCATTACTGTAATATTTCCTCTTTCTGTTGCTTCTCGAAGTAATAATTCCACGTCATTGTCTTTACTCTCTTCTTTATTTCGCAGTCGGTTATATGTTGTGTTGCGGGCTCTTATGCTGAAATGTTACTGTCACTGAATGATTCGGACTTGTACTCATGGTGCACGTAGTCATAACTCGCCTCCTTCTTCTCCTATAGTTACTCCCTTAAGATATCGTTCCCTTTATCTTACCTCTTAATCCTTAAATAAGATTTTCATAACGCGCAGACGTCCCTCGTCGGTTCATTAGACTTTAATATCCCTGGAGTATTGCATGCTTCTGGTAACCTGTAGACCCTTCGCAGGTTCTATGAGTAAAATGGAATTTCCCAGAGGGTAACATTTTTCCACTCCAATATCCTTGCTTTACTCTGTAGTTACAGTCCGTATTCTGGAATCCTCAGCATCATGTGTCACTTTCTGACTTTCCTTTAAAGGTTTTTAACTATCACTTGCTTTTAGTTCTTGATCTCGATCTATAGGATTGTCTATCAAATAGCGCTAGGGTTCGCTCATATTATAACTTCACTTTCATCCAGTATCCAGTAACCCGTTTTTTCTGATCATCTTGGTTAAACCATTTCACAACTTCCCTTAATCCAACTTGTAATATTTTAGGCATATTATCTTGGGTCGTTTCTTTATCTTTACTTCAAACTCTTATATTGCCCCTTTACTTAAATTTTCTCTTAGTTCTCCTATCACACATCATATTGCAATCTTTACAAGAGTATGTGTAGGTGCTCAAATCAGCCCGGGAAATACCTTAGCGTCGTCTCACTAGTCTTCATGTTTTACCTTGCATTCTCAAATCAGCCCGGGAAATACATTTCATGATCTTAACGTCGTTTATAACACATTCATATCACAACACAACCACAATCATGATTCAATTCAAACTATTTCTCAAAAACATCACTATTCATCATTCATAACCCATTTCACTATACTCTTCTAATGACCAAGCATTTTAACTCTCAAATACCTTAAGCAACATATAAATATTGTGAATCTTACCTTATATGTCGTAGGGACAAGCCTTAGTCGATAATAATCCACTTTGATCAAAACCCTAGTTTTCCTCCATTTGGATTTCTTGACTTTGGATGATCTTTGATGGGTTCTTACTCTTGATTCACTTGTTTAATGTTGTTGATGACTAATAATCCTTGAAACCTTGTATAATAAATGTGGAGAGATGTTTTTAGAGAGAAGGGGGTGAAATGGAAGTGAAATGAAATAACCTTGGTCCCTTACATTTATTGAGCAAAAGCTGCCCCGACCAAATATACGGACCAACATACGGTCCGTATAAAATCTACGGACCGTATGTCCTGGCCGTATGTTTGGTCCAGATAGTTTGACCAAGCTGGGTTGGTTATACGGTCCAGACATACGGACCGTATAAATTATACGGACAGTATGTTTGGCTGTATAATCCCCAGTGATTCCGAACTTCGATTCGCCGTTTCGTTTGGTCTCCATTCCTTATGGAACCTTCTTAACACTTGTTCAACACTTCAATACCAATCTAAGGGACGTTATTACTCCTCTCCAAGGCATCATGAAGTCCTTGCTAACTCGTTACACGTAATTCCTTCCCGATACTTATCAATTACTGTTCCTTCTCTTTGGAAATCCTCTTCCACCATCTTTAACATCTTTGAAACCTTTTCAAGAGTTCGTCGAGCGTCATCTCTTACTCATGAACATGTCGCATACTCGTACTCCTTACTAGTTCATTCACTTGAGTACCAACGGAGGATTTTCCGAGGTGTAACATGTATAATGATCTCAAGATGATGTATTGGTGGGATGGCATGAAAAGAGACATAGCAGAATTTGTAGCCCAATGTCCAAATTGCCAGCAAGTGAAAATCGAACATCAAAAGACAAGAGGATTATTGCAAGCAATGGGAATCCCTACTTAGAAATGGGAAGTGATCAATATGGATTTTATTGTGGGGTTACCTCATTCCCGAGGCAAGTATGATTCCATATGGGTGATCGTGGACATACTCATGAAAGCAGCTCATTTGCTCCCAGTCAGAACCACATATTCAGCAGAAGATTATGCAAGGTTGTATCTTAAAGAAATTGTGCGACTCCATGATATTCCAATATCTATTATTACAGATAGAGGATCAAAGTTTACAGCCAAGTTCTGAAAATCCTTTCAAGAAGGTCTAGGTACCCAAGTGAAACTTAGCACGGCTTTCCATCCGCAGACTGATGGACAAGCCGAACATACTATACAGACCTTGAAGGATATGCTAAGAGCGTGTATTTTAGACTTTGGTGGTAGTTGGGATGATCATTTACCTCTAATCGAATTTGCGTACCACAATAGTTATCATTCCGGTATTCAAATGGCTCTGTATGAGGCTTTATATGGAAGGAAGTGTAGATCCCCAATTGGATGGTTTGAAACAGGAGAAGTACAATTAATAGGCCCTGAAGTGATTCAGCAAGCGGTAGAAAAAGTCAAGGTGAACCGAGATCGACTATTGACAGCCCAATGTCGCCAGAAGGCTTATGCAGACAATCGCCGGCGAAACTTGGAATTCCAAATTAATGACTGGGTATTTTTGAAGGTGTCCCCAATGAAAGGGGTGATGAGATTTGGCAAGAAAGGGAAGTTAAGTCCTCGATATATTGGACCCTATAAAATTATCTGCAAGGTGGGTCATGTAGCCTACGAGTTGGACTTGCCTTCAGAGCTTGAGTCAGTCTATCCAGTTTTTCATATCTCGATGCTCCGCAAGTGTGTTGGAGATCCTATGAGGATTGTTCCGATTGATGATGTTCAGGTGACAGAAAAGCTAGCATATGAAGAAATTCCCATTGCCATTTTAGACAGGCAAGTACGAAAACTTCGAAATAAGGAAGTAGCTTCAGTCAAAGTCTTATGGGGAAATAACAACCGGGAAGAGATGACTTGGGAGGCGGAAGAAAAGATGAAGTTCACATATCCTGTTACATCCCGTATTTTCATACATGGGAAAGTGTCCGAGTTAAATGATATTAATAACGGACACGAGGTTATCCCCCAAGCTTATAGGTGGTTAAAGTGATGGTACACATGTATCGTAAGGATTTGAAGTTAAACCAATTGAAAAAAATAAGTTTCGTCGAGGTTCAAAATTTATTTGAATGGAATACGGTCCAAGCTATAATATCCCGTATTTTTGGACTAGAAAATTTAATTGCCCAACATGAGCAAATTTACCCGAGCCCGGAGAATTCGATCGTATCTAAGGATGAAAATCAAGAGCTCGGTGTATACGAGAAATGAAGTCCCAAAATTATTTAAGACGAAAAAGTGTGACGACGATGATTGAAAATAATATTTTATGTGTGCCAATGAAGGCTATGGAAGTAGTGCTATATCACATGATTATGTTTATGAGTATATGAGGTGTATAAAAAAAAATGATATTTATTTAAGTGAATCGTGATCAAGAAATTAATTATGTGAGTAGAAAATAAATATTAAATTTTAGTGGGAGACTAAATATAATTAATTAGTTGATAACTACTAAAGTAGACATCATCCACGTGCAAGAAGCAGCAAGAATGACAAAGCACTGTGAAAAGATATTAGGTGGCCTTTGGAAGTTGCACTTGATTAAGTGTAATATTTTAGGGGACTCACGGCCCATTCATTATAGGGAGTCCAACTACCTTATGTATAAAAAGGGAGTTTTAGGAATGGGCAGCAGAGATAGAGAATTCATTCACAAATTGACATAAAGGTCTTTGTTGGAAGCAAGTGGAGGCTGCAACGTGGTTCATTTTTGCATAGCAGCATGATTTTTTTTTTTTTGGCAGCAACATCCTCTTCATTTTAAAGGAGATAAATTATGTTCCTTCTGAACAAAAAGATATTAAGTCCTACGACTGAAGCAAACGCGAAGAACGACATAAAGTTGGTACCCACGTTGATTTCTTTCGGGTGATAGCAAATCAGAGATTCCTTTGAAGTGAAATAAGGTGGAGGAAGAGTAGTTCTTGACATGTAAGGTAAGAATTCTTCTCTCCTAGGTATATCTAAATTCATCCATATCATAGTTAAATCGTGAGACGGTAATTACGAAATTAATTGCGGGAAATCAGATAAATTTTTATTGTTATCGTGTGGTCTATTTGGTGATTGTTATGAGCTACTTTGTGGGCTGGAATATCATGGGGATTGGTTGTTGTTTTAGTTGTTGTTATTTTTGTTGCCGTTATACTATGTATATACAATAAATAAATAAATAAGTGTATACAAGCATTGGTAAACGAATGTATATTGGGCTGTTTTGGAAGTGATTTAAGGATGGATTTAATTCTAGTTTGATATGAAATTGTTGTTATCGTTGTTGTTGGTATTGTTGTGGTAATCGGAAATTAATTGAAAGTTCGGATTAGGCGAGTTATATAGAGGAAATGCTGCCCGATTTTCGTTAAGTTCTTAACTAATCAAAATACTACTCAAGAAGTATAAACTAAGAAGTGATTCCCATAAGTGATTGGTTGTAGATTTATAAGTTGGGAAATCGTAGTTATTAACAATAGTGTTACTCTCATATTAAATAGGCTAAAGGAGCGACGAAGTAAGCTTGGTTACGGTTGATCTACGACAGGTATGTAAAGCTATCCCGATTCTTCTTTTGGCATGTCCTAGATGTAGTAGGATCGGATTCGAGCCTCGGAAAATATTCTGTCTTTCGGAATCCGCCTTTGAAATGGTCCCTTTTTCATTCAATCGATTTTCGTTAAGTTCTTAACTAAAGAATTTTGTAAACTTCCGCAAATTGTCTAGAAAGTTATGAAATGTCCCTAGGACCTCCGTAGGTGACTCCATATGCTTAATATATGTAATTTGAGCCCACCGCTTCGGTTGTCCCGAGGTGGGCCCACTATTCCCGCTTTGCTCTCTTATTGTACTATTGCCTTATTTTCGAACAATATAAAATGAAACGTTTTAACTATCCTTTTAACTACTGAAGGAAAATTGTTTTAATGATTCCCTCGAGTCTGGTAAACCATTTTGGAATATGAAAACGATCCCAGAGGGATTATTTTTCCGTAACTCGTTATGACATCCGACATACGCTTACTATGATTCTGTCCGATATCCTTATTATGATTTGTCATTTGATATGCCTCATTGAGTCTCTGGAAATGTATGGAATTTTTATTGCATTTAGTTTCTCACTACTCCATTCGTGGATGCCTCAATGTTTCCCACACTGAGCCCGGGCCAGGATATGTTATCAAGCGTAATCCTCTGCATTGTTCGTCGTGCCTCGATGTGAGGGGGCAGGTATACGTGTACATGGGTTTGTGGAGTATGCTGTGCCATGTACACATGTTCTGATATGATTTGCTATGGCCATCTGATATGATATACTATGATACGGGGTTACGCTCCTATTCTGATTCTTCTGAGTTGTGGCACCAGCGTCGGGATGGTGGCCACGTTCTGTCTGCCGAGTCCCTTGGCAGGGGCCGGATTTGATATGACATATGTTTCTGTACACACTCTGCATGTTTTGAAAATATGTATTTGATACTTTGGATTTTCTGCTCACTTACTGTACGTTCTGTACCAGTTATGATTTTGTTTCTGTAATTCAGGCTTTACACATTCAGTACATATTTCGTACTGACCCCCTTTCTTCGGGGGCTGCGTTTTCATGCCGCGCAGGTACCGACGACAGGTTTGCTGATCCGCCCACTTAGGATCTTATTCTGCCATTTTGGAGCGCTCTCTTATCCAGAGCCCATCTTTTGGTACAGTCTGTCACTGTTGTATATATGTACACTATTCAGGGTTATGACGGGGCCCTGTCCCGTCTTATGATTCCGTTATGCTCTGTAGAGGTCTGTAGATATATCTGTGTGGGTTCTGTTTATGTTTTGGGTTATTATGATCTGTGATGGCCTTATCGGCTTCCACGTGCTATATCTATTCCCCTGCACTATTTAGTATCGCTTACTAACTTTTATATTGACATATTCTGCTAATATGCTAGCTTGGGGTATCGGGTACGTATAGGTGTCCAGCACGGGCACTGGTCGCGGCCTACGGGGTTGGGTCGTGACAAAAGTGGTATCAGAGCAGTTCGTCCTCGGAATGTCTATAGACCGCGTCTAGTAGAGTCTTGTTTATCGGTGTGTTGTGCACCACATCTATAAACAGGAAGCTACAGGACATTTAGGATGTTACCTTTCTTTCATATTTAAGATCGTACGATAGAGCCCAGCCATTGGAAATGAAATTCCCTTTACTAACATTTGATTTCAGCTGAAGAACGACATCAACAGATAGAAGCGACCGATGACATTGAAAGCTACACAACACACTGGTAAGAAATGGTGCGAAGGAGGTATGTCGGATAAGGTAAGAATAATGGAATACGATCGAAATATAAAGTTGAAGGATGAAAGAGAAGGTAGATACGAAGATATAACAGGACATGTCGTTAAAGGGTCAGGTATGTTCTAAGGTGCGATATGACAGGTAAGTCCTGACACCTTTGTAACTTTTATTTGGGATTGGGAGCCCATGTGTGGCTATGATACGATATGATATGTGTGTATATATGTTGGCCCTGTGAGGCATTGTTGGTATTTCCTGCGTGCAGGTTCTGGGATAGTAAGAATTACAGAGGAGACTCTGCCCAAATTTTCCTAGAAGTAGGAAAAAGAAAAGAATGAGACATAAGTTCATAATAGGTTATGGAAAGGTGACACTAGTACGGTAAATCCATCATGTTGGACTAGAAAATTAACAAAATATACCCCCACCTCATGCATAAGAGGCATCGTTCTTATTTGGGGGACGTTGTGTTGAAGAAGCTTATATGAGCAGCAAAATTTGGAATTCATTTGAATGTACGAGAATACCTGCAGTCACATTTTTTCCTTAAAAAAAAAAACTTATATTGAAGGACGAAAACGTTCGGTAAAGTACAAAGCATACAATAAGCAGTCTGTGAACTAAAGGGTTCGTCCACGACTCAAGAATAAACTTGGAGATGAACTATGTGCATCAAGCACTAGAAGTCCTGTGGTGCTTGTTAGATCCTAGTTTTCTTCTGGCGGAGGTTGGAAAATGCTTCATGGTGACACTTTATTAATTCTTAGTCAATTAATTGGAGATGGAATTCGTGGAAGGAAAACTCAACTTGTGAGCTATCATGAATCATGTGTTCCACGTATTGTTAATGAAATGCTAGGACGACTCGGAAGAGCTTGCGACCCTAAGGGATAACTTACGATGAGTTTACAGTTAAAGGGAGTAATGGTATGATTGAGATAGAAGTACAAAGAAAGAAGAATTATAACAAGTTATGAAGATAGTAGTAAGACAGTTTGTGAGATATTAAGGATAAGATTGATCAGAAAGGGTGAAGGGTTAAGTTAGAGTGTAATTACAACATAGTAAGAATCGTTAATAAAGTTAAAAAGTATTACGTTATAGGATTGATTATGAACAGGATATTATGTGAATGCAATAAAGATTGTTATGAAAATGAGTAAAGCCTAGTGAGGAGTGACTAAAAGAGATGACGTGATCTATGTGACTAAAAGTATAAAGGCAAATGTAAAATGGAAAGGCAAGGTATAGAACGAATAAGAAAGACTTATAAAGTGCTATAGGGAAAGTTCAGAATAAAGATTATGCGATAACGGAAATGAAAGCGAGCACAAGAAAGGAAGGAGTTAATTGAAAGAAAGAAATAAGAAGGAAGCGAGCGAGATAACAGTGCATTAATTGGTTACGACATATATAGTCGAGAACACGAGCAATATAAGTGACAGAGTTGCGAAAGACCAGACTACAAAAAGATGAGCAACGAAGAAAAATGAGTGCTAGAAAATGACTGAGATGGTAAGAAAAAAAAATAGGGATGAACATAATACGTTTTGAAAAAAAGAAAGGAATTATGCAGGAGTAGTGTTTTCTGAAGGATACAGGGGTAGCATGAGATTCCTTGTGCACAAAATAAAAGATAGACATAGACGGGAGAAATGATAAGGGAATTCTAAAGGAAGTACCCAAGATAGACGTAATAAATTGAGTATGAGTGTAAAACAAAAGGGAAATATATATCTACGAACTTAAAGGTGTAGTACGACAACAAGGTGATAAGATAAGACCATTATTAAGACGAACTTGATATGATTTTGAGTGAGTTAGAAGTCAGTGTTAGGTACACAACAAGGGTGAAAGAGCATAAGACACAAAGGAGTACTGCGTGTATGTGACTTCACTTCGGAAATAGCGAAATCCTTAAAGGACAAGGACTGTAGGCCTAAGGAACAAATAATGTATTGTAAATTTATTAAAGGAAACAAATGAGATAGGTTGGGATAAAGGTAATATTACAAGAGAACTTTGGACACTTATCATCGAAATATAAGTGCTACCTAATTGAGAATTTGAAACGACTATAAGTACTAATTAATTACTGATTGGAGTAATTGGAATGTGGCCTTGGATGAGTTGTTACATGGGTTGCACTACTCGAGTATAGATGGTCAGATGAGATTTTGTACTATATGTAGAAAGGTTCTCATCGCTTCATGATGTTGTTAAGGTTCCAAACGTGGATAATCAAAGTTATAAATTATAAAGAAAAGACATGGATATGGTACAGTATACCAAGTGAGTTAGAAAAAAAACATCAGGTGAATTTGAGATTGGAAATGGGGACATAGAGCAGAATATAAACAAATAATGGTATAAGTACACCCTTAAGGTGGGAAGCGAGTGAGAGAAATGCAAGTGTAAGATGGAAATAATTGACACCGCAATATATTTGGTATGGATGCTTAAACTTCAAGTGAGAACCCTTGCTGAAACAAGTTAATAAGATCTGAAAGCCAGCAATTAACGGATAGAAATCTCCTATAGTAGGATATGAGAAAAATCAAAGGGGTGAATAAAGGAAGAGAAAGGAGTATGACAAGATAGGCTACGAGCGAGTTTTAGTACGGATGAGATATGTAAAGCAAAATGAACCAGGAGAAGGAAAGGCTATGACTAAGGTTGGATACATTTTATACAAGTTATACAAGAATAGTTATACAACTTACGAATATTTGTATGCTAAGAATGAGACCAAGTGAGTACTTGATAAGAAGAGTAAGGATCCAGTAATAACAATGCGGTTGTGATATTTTGGATACATTAAGGAAATGTGTAAGGTGGTTTGAGCCCTGATACCGATTGAAAGATACGGGAGGAAAATGCAAGGCAAGAGCAAGAGGAAATATTACGGGAATAGTTACTTAGAGATCTGGAATGCGTCATAATAAATTGAAGGGAATCGAACAACGAAAAGGGCATGTGAAGGGAATAATTCCATAAAAGGACATTTGAGGAAGTATTGGGAGTACAGGACTGGTTTAACATTCGGGGACGAATGTTATAAAGGAGGGAAGAATGTTACATCCCGTATTTTCATACGTGGGAAAGTGTCCGAGTTAAATGATATTAATAACGGACACGAGGTTATCCCCCAAGCTTATAGGTGGTTAAAGTGATGGTACACATGTATCGTAAGGATTTGAAGTTAAACCAATTGAAAAAAATAAGTTTCGTCGAGGTTCAAAATTTATTTGAATGGAATACGGTCCAAGCTATAATATCCCGTATTTTTGGACTAGAAAATTTAATTGCCCAACATGAGCAAATTTACCCGAGCCCGGAGAATTCGATCGTATCTAAGGATGAAAATCAAGAGCTCGGTGTATACGAGAAATGAAGTCCCAAAATTATTTAAGACGAAAAAGTGTGACGACGATGATTGAAAATAATATTTTATGTGTGCCAATGAAGGCTATGGAAGTAGTGCTATATCACATGATTCTGTTTATGAGTATATGAGGTGTATAAAAAAATGATATTTATTTAAGTGAATCGTGATCAAGAAATTAATTATGTGAGTAGAAAATAAATATTAAATTTTAGTGGGAGACTAAATATAATTAATTAGTGGATAACTACTAAAGTAGACATCATCCACGTGCAAGAAGCAGCAAGAATGACAAAGCACTGTGAAAAGATATTAGGTGGCCTTTGGAAGTTGCACTTGATTAAGTGTAATATTTTAGGGGACTCACGGCCCATTCATTATAGGGAGTACAACTACCTTATGTATAAAAAGGGAGTTTTAGGAATGGGCAGCAGAGATAGAGAATTCATTCACAAATTGACATAAAGGTCATTGTTGGAAGCAAGTGGAGGCTGCAACGTGGTTCATTTTTGCATAGCAGCATGATTTTTTATTTTTTTTTGGCAGCAACATCCTCTTCATTTTAAAGGAGATAAATTATGTTCCTTCTGAACAAAAAGATATTAAGTCCTACGACACGCGAAGAACGACATAAAGTTGGTACCCACGTTGATTTCTTTCGGGTGATAGCAAATCAGAGATTCCTTTGAAGTGAAATAAGGTGGAGGAAGAGTAGTTCTTGACATGTAAGGTACGAATTCTTCTCTCCTAGGTATATCTAAATTCATCCAGATCATAGTTAAATCGTGAGACGGTAATTACGAAATTAATTGCGGGAAATCAGATAAATTTTTATTGTTATCGTGTGGTCTATTTGGTGATTGTTATGAGCTACTTTGTGGGCTGGAATATCATGGGGATTGGTTGTTGTTTTAGTTGTTGTTATTTTTGTTGCCGTTATACTATGTATATACAATAAATAAATAAATAAGTGTATACAAGCATTGGTAAACGAATGTATATTGGGCTGTTTTGGAAGTGATTTAAGGATGGATTTAATTCTAGTTTGGTATGAAATTGTTGTTATCGTTGTTGTTGGTATTGTTGTGGTAATCGGAAATTAATTGAAAGTTCGGATTAGGCGAGTTATATAGAGGAAATGCTGCCCGATTTTCGTTAAGTTCTTAACTAATCAAAATACTACTCAAGAAGTATAAACTAAGAAGTGATTCCCATAAGTGATTGGTTGTAGATTTATAAGTTGGGAAATCGTAGTTATTAACAATAGTGTTACTCTCATATTAAATAGGCTAAAGGAGCGACGAAGTAAGCTTGGTTACGGTTGATCTACGACAGGTATGTAAAGCTATCCCGATTCTTCTTTTGGCATGTCCTAGATGTAGTAGGATCGGATTCGAGCCTCGGAAAATATTCTGTCTTTCGGAATCCGCCTTTGAAATGGTCCCTTTTTCATTCAATCGATTTTCGTTAAGTTCTTAACTAAAGAATTTTGTAAACTTCCGCAAATTGTCTAGAAAGTTATGAAATGTCCCTAGGACCTCCGTAGGTGACTCCATAAGCTTAATATATGTAATTTGAGCCCACCGCTTCGGTTGTCCCGAGGTGGGCCCACTATTCCCGCTTTGCTCTCTTATTGTACTATTGCCTTATTTTCGAACAATATAAAATGAGACGTTTTAACTATCCTTTTAACTACTGAAGGAAAATTGTTTTAATGATTCCCTCGAGTCTGGTAAACCATTTTGGAATATGAAAACGATCCCAGAGGGATTATTTTTCCGTAACTCGTTATGACATCCGACATACGCTTACTATGATTCTGTCCGATATCCTTATTATGATTTGTCATTTGATATGCCTCATTGAGTCTCTGGAAATGTATGGAATTTTTATTGCATTTAGTTTCTCACTACTCCATTCGTGGATGCCTCAATGTTTCCCACACTGAGCCCGGGCCAGGATATGTTGTCAAGCGTAATCCTCTGCATTGTTCGTCGTGCCTCGATGTGAGGGGGCAGGTATACGTGTACATGGGTTTGTGGAGTATGCTGTGCCATGTACACATGTTCTGATATGATTTGCTATGGCCATCTGATATGATATACTATGATACGGGGTTACGCTCCTATTCTGATTCTTCTGAGTTGTGGCACCAGCGTCGGGATGGTGGCCACGTTCTGTCTTTCGAGTCCCTTGGCAGGGGCCGGATTTGATATGACATATGTTTCTGTACACACTCTGCATGTTTTGAAAATATGTATTTGATACTTTGGATTTTCTGCTCACTTACTGTACGTTCTGTACCAGTTATGATTTTGTTTCTGTAATTCAGGCTTTACACATTCAGTACATATTTCGTACTGACCCCCTTTCTTCGGGGGCTGCGTTTTCATGCCGCGCAGGTACCGACGACAGGTTTGCTGATCCGCCCACTTAGGATCTTATTCTGCCATTTTGGAGCGCTCACTTATCCAGAGCCCATCTTTTGGTACAGTCTGTCACTGTTGTATATATGTACACTATTCAGGGTTATGACGGGGCCCTGTCCCGTCTTATGATTCCGTTATGCTCTGTAGAGGTCTGTAGATATATCTGTGTGGGTTCTGTTTATGTTTTGGGTTATTATGATCTGTGATGGCCTTATCGGCTTCCACGTGCTATATTTGTTCCCCTGCACTATTTAGTATCGCTTACTAACTTTTATATTGACATATTCTGCTAATATGCTAGCTTGGGGTATCGGGTACGTATAGGTGTCCAGCACGGGCACTGGTCGCGGCCTACGGGGTTGGGTCGTGACATATCCGCACTTATTTCAGTCCCCATAAGAGATCCATGATGAGACATCGAGATTATGAGGTATGTACATTTTCTTTTTATGCATATGGGTCGTGTGTGGCCAATTTATTTTGCTATTATGTTATGGCCCTGTGAGGCAATGATATTATGGGTTGTTGTGACAGGATGGTAGTGCCATATTACAGGGGAAACTCTTACAAAATTTTCGTAGAATTCCCTAGTGTTTAACATTCGAGGACGAATGTTCCAAAAAGGGGGGAAGAATGTTACACCTCCGAAAATTTTCCCTCAGTGTACAGTGAATAGGCCAACGAAGGGTATGACGTATAAGATGTTTGGATAAGTAAGAAATATCATTTGATGACCCTAATCGAGATTTCAAAGACCTTTAAGGTAAGGGAAGAAAGTTGTTAAGGAAAGCAGGTTGTACGTTGTGTGTCGGGCAAGAATTTTGAGTATCGAATTAATGAGAGATTAAAAACGTTTTGGAGAAGAGTTATAACGACCCTTAGATTGTTAATGAAGTGCTAAACAAGTGTCAAGAAGGTTCCATAAGGATCGGAGATCAAATGAAGTGACAAGAGAAAGATCAGTGAAAAGGTGGGTTATACGGTCGATTATACGGACCGTATAATGTTATACGGCCCGTATAATGAACCGTAAAAGTGTCACAGAATAAAGTTGTTGAAGGGTTAATTTTGTTATATCCCGTATTTCGTACATTTGGACATTTCAAGGAAGTCGTGGTAAGTTAAGGGTAAGACTATTTTCCAAAATTATTTTGAAGTACAAGTTGCTTATGAATTTTGTTAGTATGGAAATATTAAGGAAAACTTGGGGCTAGAAGTGGAAAAAAATTATTTCATGAAATGGCAAAATGGCCATGTGGCCGTGGGGTTGGTGTGGGACCCACCCATGGTTGGCCAATTACTTCAAGCCATAAAAGAGGACATGTGTTCACCTTATATTGTAGGGGACATATATATATTAACAAGAGGTGACTAAGCAAGAACAAAAACTCATCTTTTCAACCTTAGAAAATTCAAGAAGATTGGAGAAAAAGAGAGGAGGAACCATTCGGCCATGGCTTGGCCGAAAATGGTGTCCACAATATTGACCAAGAAAACTAATTTTCTTCTAGCAATCCCACCAATTGGAAGGTCCTATTTAACGTGGGATAGTTGTTGGAGAAAGAAAGCCATTGATTTTGCAAGGAGCGACCCTAACCAAGTTAAGAAGACAAGTGGAAAAGGTAAGGTCTAATCCTCTTTTTATATGTTATGAATGGTTTGGGTATGTTGTAGTATGTAGAAATGAATGAAAACCATGAATTTAGTGCGTTAGAGTGGTGGCCGTGTGGTGTGGAGTTTGGCCGTGTGTGTGTGTTGTGTTGTATAGGGATGATGAACTAATTTTATCTAGTATTTTGGTTGTTGTTGTACTGATTCTAGTGAAGTTGTAATGGTTGGAGAGTTGTTTTAGAAGTTAATGTGATTTGAATATAGTCTTCTTGTATTTATGGAAGACAATGTTATTAGTGCGTGAATTGTTGATGTAATTCATGAAGTTGGAAGAGACGAAATGTGTTGATATTGTTCTTGTTGAATTTTGAAGGTTTCGGGTAAAGTGGTATGTTGGTTGGGTTGTTTGAACATTATGTGAATTGTTTGAATGTTCTTGAACTATGTTAGAATATATTTTTGGATTGATTATTGAAGTTGTTAGTATGATTGTTGGTATTACTGTTGATAATTTGGCCGAGTTGAATTCTCGGATTGTTGTTGATAAATTGGCCAAGTTAGATTCTCGGGGATGGTGTATTTACAGGGGAAATGCTGCCGAAATTTCGGCAGATTATGAATGAATTCATTTGAAGAACTAAAGCAAGTGTATGACGACGAATCTAATGATTATGTGAATCTTCTTGAATGTAGACTAGCAAGCTTGGACGAATAAGCGTAGCTAATAGAACGTGGAGCAGGTATGTAAGGCTTACCCTTTCTTTCTTTCGGCATGATCTTTATGAAACGAACAAATGACGTATATGTATGATTTCAAAGAAATTCCTATTCTTAGAGCCACTAGGATGGCTAATATCCTTGACTTCCATAACCTGTTTCATATGGTTTTGATGTGTATCTATTACGTTCGAAGTTCGGTTGATATGTTTCCGAATGGTACTCGAGAGATAAATTGATATGACTAATGTCTTGGTTTTCAAATGATAGCCCGTTTGATTATTCCATTGAGTCTTTGATACACTTTGATACGTACGTATGGTTCCAAAAGCTCCATTTGATTTGATCCATAACGATATTCAAAAGGTCCTAACATGATTGTATCTTTGATTTTCCAAAAATGGCTTCTGAAACGTTCGTAGAAGGTTCTGTACTTCAAACACCCATAACTTTCTTATACTAAGTCGGATTGACCCGAAACTTGTTTCTGAGCCTTCCGGTGTCGGTAAGTATACTTGTCCATCGAGTCTTCCATAATATATTCGGTGGTTACCGACCTTACGTCACTCCGATAGAGACATAACATTCTTTGGGCTCTCCTGCATGCTGCTTATATGATATATGTATATGTATATGTATATGGGGCAAGGGGAAAGGTGAGGCGCTATAGACGCATAGCCACCTGATCAGTTGGTATAATATGACATCGTCCCGGACGCGGGATATATGGATAAATGGATCGGGCTGCACGTTCCGCAGCAATATAATATATGTATATGGATCGGGCTGCACGTTCCACAGCAATATAATATATGTATATGGATCGGGCTGGACATTCCGCAGCAATATAGTATATATATATGGATCGGGCTGCACGTTCCGCAGCACTAAGCATGCCTGGTCTGAGTTTGGAAAGTAAGCATTGTGGCACTATGGATGATCTACTTATTTTCTGTACATTTCTGACATATGACATCGGTATACATGATTTGCGTTCGCAAGATAAGCACTCTGGTATTCTAGCTAATGTACTTACCTTTTGTACTGCTTGCTTCGATTATGGTTCTGTTTCTGTATTCCATGCCTTACATGCTCAGTACATATTCCGTACTGACCCCTTTTCTTCGGGGGCTGCGTTTCATGACGCGCAGGTACACCCAGATGAGTAGAAGCTATGATAGAAGTTGTTCCAGCGAAGTTGGCAAGCTCCATTTGCCCTGGAGTGTTGCCGGGTCAGAGTACTATGCTATGATGTCTTATTCGAAGTTAGAGACTTTGCAGACAGAGTCGTGGGTATAGGATGTCGGTATTGTAAGCGGCTCCACCAGCCGATGTGTTATTGTGTTTCATGTTACAAGTTTCATGTGATGATAGAATTTATTTGAATTGAGTACGATAAAAAGAAAGATTTTGAAAGCTTTACTATGTGTGTAATAAGAGTCAGCGAGTTCGCTCGGCTCCGAGTATGGGGTCGGGTGCCCATCACACCCTAGTAAGATCGGGGTGTGACAAATTTCACGGTCACTTATACGGACCGTATAAAATTCTACGGCCCGTATAATGTGCCGTCAAATTGACACAGAGTGGGATGGTTACTGGAGCAGTTTTATGGTCAATTATACGGAACGTATAAATTTATGCGGACCGTATAATTGTCCGTATAATGACGTCGGGACATATTTCAAGTTTTAAATAAGAGACCCAAGTTCATTTATTTCATTTTCATTTTTCATTCTCCACAAGTCAAGAACTCTCTATAATATTCTCCACTCTTCATCCAAAAGAAACCAAAGGAAATTGATGATCAACTTCATCAAACCAACCAAAACCAAGTGTGTGAAGCACATTAAAGTCATCTAAGCCAAGAAATTTCAAGAGAAGTGAACTAGGGTTTTGGTGCAAGAAGAGTAATACCACTCAAGGCTTATTCCTACAACATCTAAGGTAAGTTTTATGATGTTTAAGATATTGAGAAGTTGAAACACTCGGATTGTAGAAGTATATAGAAAGTGGGTCATAATCGTGGAGTAGTAGTTTGAAATGAACCATGAATATGGATACGTTGTGATTGTAAGTAGATTATGAATGACATTTAGAACATGCAATGAGCATTATACGTGCAAGAACGTAATAGTGAATTATGACCATTATTATGGGGAAATTGAAGTGAAATTGTGAAATGAGGATAATGTAGATAAATGATGATTGTTATTTATGATATTATGACTGATGTTACAGATGTTTACGAGTTGATATGGAATATGGAGGAAGTCATATAGACAAAGGAAATGCTACCCAATTTTCTCTAGCCTTAGTAAGAGCGTTCTTATTATCGCTTAGCTTATGTTAATGCAAATTCTCTTGAAGGTAGAGACGTGAATATTGAAGAGGAGCGTTCAAGCGATAGAGTAGCTAGAAAAAAAAAGGTATGTAAGGCTAACCCTTTCCTTCTAAGGCATGAATCTTTCAAATTTTCCATGATCTTCCTATACGATGGAGACCATGAGCCCATGAATATACGAAGCTACATACGTACGTGATTAAGAAAGGGAATACGATACGAGCATGATAATAATGATGATGAACATAAGTATGAGAAATCCTTGTATAAAATAAGATGTCCATGAAGCTAATAATTCGAAGTATGTTTTCATCGATGCTTCTCCTTGCGTACACTCACCTTAAATTGTTAGTTCCTTCAAGGTGAGATATGATGTTGATGATTACTCCATAATATAATCGGGGGTTCACGACCTTATGTCACCCCGACATAGCCATAGTTGCCTTCAAATCCTAATGTAGGTCTTTAATGATAAATGTATAACGATGCTAAGTCATGATATGTCTATGAAATGATCAATAATGTAAGTTTATAAGATGCTCATGCGAGGTATGAAAGATGTTAAGTTATGAATGGTTGTGTGACGATGTGATTGCACCGTGCCTAGATGGCCGAACATGTCACCGCAAATGCGAGCTGCTATGATTACACCGTGCCTGGATGGCCGAACATGTCACCGCTAACGAGGCCTGCTATAATTACACCGTGCTTGGATGGCCGGACATGTCACCGCTAACGAGGGCTGCTATGATTACACCGTGCCTGGATGGACGAACATGTCACCGCTAATGCGGGCTACTGTGTTCATGCCCACATGTAGACAGGGAGGTGAGCTCGATCCAGACTGGTAGGAGCTGTTAGCCGTTGAGAGCACTCCCTCGTTCCGGAGGTGCTTGATCATTCTTTTGTGTATATATATATATATATATATATATATATATATATATGTATATGTATTTTGGGCACGACGGGATCTTGTCCCGTCCTTATGTCTAGTACTCTAGTAGAGGCTCGTAGATACGCATGTGTGGGTAGTATGGTCTCACGATGCTATGATAGAATATATGTATATATTATTATTTTGATAGCCGAAGGGCTTATGTATATGAAATCAATTATGTTTCGAAATGAAAAACGGTTATCTTATGATTATGAGTATATGAATGGTAAAGAAGTGTATAATAATTATGACGAGTAAGGAACTGAGTGGTGCTCGGTGGTTAGCCCCGGGTACCCGTCGCGGCCCCTAGTTGGGTCGTGACATGAAGTTCAACCAAATGATCAGGAGGTGGTAAAATGGTATCCTCCAAAGCCTCCTGATGATCAAATGATTGATATTGATAAGTTAGATACTCAAAATATGGAAGACAAGGGCAGCAGTTCAAGTGATTCAAGGTTGAAAAAGGGTTCTCCTATGAGGCATTTACATGATCTGGTTTATCATAATATATCAGATGAGGAGAGGAGGCAATTATCAGATGACAATGTAATTTCTTTGATAGAATACAAGGAAGAGACCATGCAAGATTATCCAATTAGAGTTAAAACTTTGTCCCCAAAATCTGTAGTAAAGGGTGGAAAAAAAGGGAAAAAGCAAGTGGAAGCACAAGTTTCAGTCAAAGTGATGCCAAAGAGGGGTGCATCAAAATCCATCTGTAAATGATGATGAAAGCCTTTATATGGAATATAAGATCTGTTAGAACTCAGCAAGCCTTTCACAGGCTTCAATTGTTGCATAGACATCATAAATACACTTTCATAGCTCTGATGGAACCTTTCCAACAGGCTGGGAATGTTGAAGTCTATAAGAGGAAACTGGGAATGAATATTGCTGGTACAAATAGTACTGGCAAAATTTGGTATTTTATTGAGGCCAATGTAGATGTGCATGTTTTGTCAGATACAGCTCAGTAAATCTCTTTAAAATTAATGCTTCTTGATCACAATAAATCTTTTGTTATTACTTTAGTTTATGCTAGATGTAATGAATCAGAGAGGTTGCACTTATAGGATGACATTTATCAGGTGGCAGACTCTATTAATCTTCCATGGCTAGTTGGAGGGGATTTTAATGTGGTTTTACATAAAGATGAGAAGATAGGTGGGATTCCAATCAAACCTCAAGACTATGAAGATTTTGCTTTCTATGTAAATTCCTATGAATTGATGGAAACCAATTTCAAAGGTAGTCATTTTACTTGGTGGTATGGTAGAGGAGGTTCAGACTACATCTTTGAGAGGTTGGATAGAGTTTTCATCAATCAACAATTTCAATAATGGTTTGCATAGCTGGAAGTTGAATATCTCACTAGGACAGGTTCTGACCATGCTCCTTTGTTCATTACTTTGGGAGAACAAATTTAGGCATTTATTAGACCATTCAAATTTTTGAAGTTTTGGACTGAACATCAAGGCTTCTTGAGCATACTTAAGGATAATTGGTCAACTAATCTAGATGGCAATCCTTTTATGCTATTTAAACAGAAACTGAAGCATATAAAGAAGATTTTGTCTACATGGAGCAAAGAAGTTTATGGAGATATTTTCAAGCAGCTGATTATTAGAGAAAAAATTGTGAGGATCAAAGAATAACTTTTTCAAGGGGATCCTTCTCCTTTGAACAGAATGGTACTATAACAAGCACAGGCTGAACTAAAGAAGTATTTGCATTTTGAAGAAGAACTCTGGAGACAGAAGGCTAATGTTACTTGGTTTGCCGAATGGGATAGAAATACTAGATTTTTCTATAATATAGAAAATGGTAGAAGGAAGAGGTTGCAAATTAAAAGAATTCAAAATTCAAATAGAGATTGGGTAGAAGATGTTGTTCAAGTGGCAGTGGAGGCTAAAGAATTTTTCAAAAAACAGTTTTCTCAAGAGCAAGAAGCTATAGATTTTAGCTTACTTAACCATGTTCCTTCCATGGTGTCTGAGGAAGATAATGAAGTATTAGTTGCTGCTCCTAATGCTGATGAAGTCAAACAAGTAGTTTTGGCTTTGAATAGGGATAGTGCTTGTGGTCCTAATGGATTAACAGGCACTTTTTTTTCAGGCTTGTTCTCATATTGTTGGTCCAGATATGCTTAATGTGGTTAAAGCCTTTTATGAAGGTCACACTCTTCCTAAATCAATCACTCATACAAATTTGGTTCACTTACCAAAAAATCAAGATGTTCATACTTAAACAGACATGAGGCCAATCTGCTTGAGTAACTTTATCAATAAAGTTATATCAAGAGTGATTCATGTTATATTGGAGGGCATCCTGCCAAGGCTTGTTTCACCAAATCAATCTGGTTTTGTGAAGCGGAGAAGCATTATTGAGAATGTTCTTCTAACTCAGGAAATAGTCACAGATAAAAGGAAGAGAGGAAAACCAGCAAATGTAATCATCAAGTTGGCTATGGCAAAGGCCTATGATAAGGTGCCTTAGTTGTTTTTTTATCATAATTCTTCATAAGATGGGCTTTTCAGAAAGTTTTGTGGATATGATTTGGAGACTTATAGCTAACAATTGGTATTCTGGGATGATTAATGGTCAGGCACATGGATTTTTTCATTCAACAAGAGGGGTCAAACAAGGTGACCCTCTATCTCCATCACTATTTATACTGTCTGCAGAAGTTCTTACAAGGGCCTTGAACAACTTGTTTAATGATCCTATGTATAGAGGTTTTGGCATGCCTAAATGGAGTGTAGATCTAAATCATCTGGCATATGCAGATGACACCATAATCTTTACCTCAGCAGACAGATACTCATTGGAGTTAGTAATGGAAGTTTTGCAAAATTATGAGGCTGTCTCAGGACAAAGAATGAATAGAGATAAGAGTTGTTTTTACATGTATAAAACCTGTGCAATGAGTCTAGTTCAAGATGTGACACAAATCACTGGTTTTACAAGAGGTGAGTTTCTATTCATTTATGTAGGATGCCCAATATTTCATAGCAGAAAGAAGAAAGCATATTGCAATGATCTGATAAAGAAGGTGAAAGACAAGCTCCCGAATTGGAAAGGCAAGTTGATGTCTTTTGGAGGTAAAGCTGTGCTCATCAACAGTGTTCTTCAAAGTATGCCAATGTATTTTTTGTCTGCCATGGTCCCTACAAAGTATAATATTCAAGAGCGACACAGGATATTTTCCAGGTTTTATTGGAGTAACAATAAAGATAAAAGGAATAGACATTGGGCCTCTTAATTAAATATGTGCTGTCCAAGACATGAAGGTGGTATGGGATTCAGATCTCTATTTGATGTTTCAAAAGCACTCTTTGCTAAGCTATGGTGGAGGTTCAGAACTAGCTGCACTTTATGGTCCAAATTTATGTGGAACAAATGTTGCAAAAGGCAAATTCCAACTCTAGTAGGTTGGAAGGGAGGATCTTAGCTCTGGAAGAAAATGCTAGAAGCTAGGGATGATATTGAACATGCCATTTGGTTGGAGCCTAGAAATGGCTCATCTAGCTTCGGGTTTGATAACTGGACTAGAATAGGACCTTAGGTTAACCTGATTCCTGCTGGTTTTCAACTTAATGAAGATATTGAAGAAGTGAATGAAGTTGTGACACATGGAACATGGAACTTTGATCTGCTGCATCACACACTTCCTAAAGATATTGTTGAACATATCAGGTCTGAGTTAATTATCAATGAAAGGGAGATGACAAGTGACAAGGCTTGGTGGTTATTGACAAGCACATACAAATTCTCAGTAAGTAGTGCTTAGGAGGCTATTAAACAGAAGAAACAGGATAGCTGGTTTTTTAAAATGATGTGGACCAAGGGCTTACAATACAAGATTTCTTTCTTCCTGTGGAGGGTCTGGCACCACAAACTTCCAGTTGATGATGTTTTGGCAAGAATTGCTATAAATATGGTGTCAATATGCAGATATTGTACCTTTCTCCAACAAGAGACAATGACTGACCTGTTCCTAACATGTTAGTTTGCATCAGATATCTGGCAGATTTTTTCCTCATCTGCTATTGTACAAGGGCCATTTGTGCAGATTAATCAAACAGTTTCTAAATGGTGGACAGCAAAATGTGGAGCTCAGTTGAAACCTATCTATCAGGCTGCTCCTGCAATCATCATGTGGCAGATATGGAAAAGAAGGAACACTATTATTCATGGAGGGGTAATTTCAAGAAATAAGGTGATATTTGAGATCAACATGAATTTATGGCATCTGGAAAAGTTCAAGTTCTCATGGTTAGATATCCCTCACAGTTGGCCTCTTTTGGTTCAGTTTTTGGAGAAGTATAAACCACTATTAACAAGCAAAGCAGTAGCATGGCATTACCTTCCTAATGGTTGGTATAAGTGTAATACAGATGGGGCATACAAGAGCAGCACAGGTCAAAGTTCATCAGCATTTTGTATCAGGAATAGGGAAGGAAACTTAGTGCATGCTTGGGCAAGCATTATACCAGAATCATCCTGTATTGTTGCTAAGGCAAGAGCAATTCTTAAGGGGGTAGAGTATTGTGTTGCAAATCATTTGTTTCCTCTGATAGTGGAAACAGACTCACTCTTGATAACAAAAGTATTGAATGATGAATGGGAGATACCTTAGAGAATTTGTATGACGGTGAATTTGATTCAGGATTAGAGAAATAAAGGAACCATACAGATTGTCCATGTACTCAGAGAAGGCAACAAATTGGCTGGTTTTTTAACTAACATGGCTGGTCATTTTGCAGGCACATTCCATATAGCAAATTATCAGGAACTTCCATCAGAGGCTAAAGGAATTTCAAATGCTTATAAACATAATATGCCTAGCTTCAGATTCAAGAAACAGCATGTTAGAGAACCATACTGAACTAAAAATGATTTAGAAAATGGATGATCACTGATATCTTGCATGCAACAGATAATAGTCAGGCTGGAAATTACTGTCATCAGCTCATATCTATAAATTTAGTTGCTAGTGTAGTACTATCTAATGTGTGGTATCAACTTTCAGTTCATCCTATTGGAAGAACTTCATTAGCAGCCTAGAATATGGTATGGTAGCTGATTTTCACAAACCCCTGGACAAACGAAGAAGTATTCAGAAACTACACTTGATGTCACGACCCAACCCCGTGGGCCATAACTAGTGCCCAAGCTGGACACCCATATGTACCTCTTAGACAAAATCAGACTGACACTATAGAGAGCATGGGAATCGGCATAGACCCAAAGGTTCTCAATTCATCACAACGTAATAAAATACGCAAGCCGACGAGGCTACTACTATATATCATTATAATACCCAAGCCGACAAGGCTGCCACTACATGTAGATATACTACGCAAGCCGACAAGGCTGCCACTACATATCAATAACATATGCAAGCCGGCGAGGCTGCCTCAAAAAACAGAAACACCCACAACAACTATATAGACACAGCTGATCATAATCTATATACAACCCACATAGATGTCTACAGACCTCTAAGAGTATCAACAGTGAAATATGATGGGACAGGGCCCCGTCGTACCCCTGAACAAACAGATATATGTATATATATATCAGAAGGTCTGTACCAAAAATCTAGGCTCCGGAACAACGTAGCTCTTCAAGACAGCTGAATGGAAATCCTAAGCTAGGGGATCACCGAATCGAGCGTCTGTACCTGCGGGCATGAAACGCAGCCCCCCCGAGGAAAGGGGGTCAGTACAGAATATGTACTGAGTATATAAAGCATGAAATACAGTAAAAAGGATCATAACTGAAATAGGGAGTACAGGAGAAAAGTATAATATCCTGAATGCCAAAACATTTGCCCTTTTGAAACATAAATCATGCATGTCAATATCATATGTCATACCCGGCCCATTATGGGACTCGGTGAATAAGGTCGCCACATACCATCCTTGGCGCCATAAACACATCGTAACTCCATAAACACATCATAACTCCATAAACACATCATAACACCATAAACACATCATAACGCCATAAACACAACATAACACCATCATATATATATGTATATATATCGTATCCTGGCCCTCTAGTGAGGGGCTCGGCGAACAATGCAGTGAAACTGTGCACGGAAACGTATCCTGGCCCGGGACTCCGTGAAAGATATGTTGAGGCATGAACGAGTAGAGTAGTGAGCAACCATATGCAAATTAAATCATATTTGAGACTCAATAGAATAATCAAAACGAACCATCATTTGAAAATCAAGACAATAGTCATATCAAATACCTTTCGAATATCACTATGGATTATATCCGAATAGCACTTCTGGAATCATATACACGTATCAAGACATAATGAAGTAGCTTTTGGAAATCAACAACATTGGCTCTAGGAATAGGAACTTCTTTGGAATCATATACACATCGTCTGTTCGTTTCATAAAGATCATGCCAAAAATAAAGAAGGGTTAACTTTACATACCTGTTAAATGTTAATCGTAATCACGTTTGCTCTGTCGCCCCTTTAGCCTATTTAATATAAAAGTAACTCTATCGTTAGTAAACTATACTCCCTAGTTCATAAATTTGTAACCAATCGCCTATAGGACTCATTCTTTAATTTATACTTTCTTGATTAGGGTTTTCATTAGTTAAGGACTTAACAGAAATCGGGCAGCATTTCCCCTATATATTCGCCTAACCCGAACTTCCAATTAACCTCCTGTTATCATAGAAATACCAACAACAACATATTAACATAATCATACCTTAAATCCTTTCAATTCAACAAGGACAACCACA
Organism: Lycium barbarum; assembly: GCF_019175385.1. Classification (NCBI taxonomy): domain Eukaryota; kingdom Viridiplantae; phylum Streptophyta; class Magnoliopsida; order Solanales; family Solanaceae; genus Lycium; species Lycium barbarum. Next base: position 69,762,541 of record NC_083342.1, read on the forward strand.
TGTCCAAAAAAAAAAACACAACCTTATCTTTAACCATTTAATTCCTTCATTTATACTATATAATCCATGATAACAATAACCATAATGCCACTTAAAATCAATTCACCATTCTTAATCAAAACAGCCCCCTGCACGGCTCAATTTACACCTCAACATTAACATACATAGCTCCTTATATTTAACACACATCTACCAAATTATACAAGTCAAAACTACCTCCAAAATGTGTAGAAAAGGATTGAATCTTACCTCAACGATCTTGGTTCCTTAACGTTTCCGCCCCTAACAATTCAATTCACGTTGCAATTCCCTTGAACACTTACAACTCCTTAGAATTCAAGCTCCCAAGGTCTCTTTCACTAGACCTTATTCTCGGCCAAAATGGCCATGGCCGAGAGCTCCCTTTCCCATCCCCATTTCTCTCTTTCAATTCAATTGCAATGTGGAAATGATGATCCATGAGTCATTTTGGTGGCTTATATATGAGTCCCTTAGGCCCTACACTTGCCCACCTAATGAGTCTTACCTTATTTTATATTTTTTTTAATTAAAACGGGTGGGGCCCACAAGTAGTAATTAACTTAATTAATTTTAATTAATCATTAATCCTTACTTAATAATCTAATCACAATTAATTAGTCCCTAATCTCCAATAATATTTCTACACTAAATAAAATTTATAAACAATTTGTTTACTAATTAAAATTTAAAATTAAAAGTTCCTATTTCGTATCCGAAAATAATCCTGTCTTTAACTTAAGTCGATTAGCTTGCGAATAACTCGACGTATAAAAATACGGGATATAACATCATTCCCCCCTTTAGAACATTCATCCTCGAATGTTGAATTGGTCCTGTAAAGTCTTATAAAAATTTCGGGGGAGTCTACCTTATCGCTATAACATATAGTTCCTGTCTATTAATCAATATAATCAAGTGAGGTGTTTAAGTTACCTGTAGGTGTTGGCAACAAGTAAGGATACTTATTCTTCATCTCCTCTTCGGCTTCCCAGGTCATCTCTTCTCTATTATTGTTTCGCCGTAATACTTTGACGGAAGCCATATCCTTGGTACGCAATCTCCTGAACCGCCGATCAAGTATGGCTATAGGTTGCCCCTCATAGGACAACTCCTCCGTCACCTGGACATCATCCACGGGAAATACTCTGGAAGGGCCGCCTATTCATTTGCGAAGCATTGACACGTGAAAGACTGGATGTACTGCTTCCAAATCAGATGGTAGGTCCAACTCGTAGGCAACCCGTCCTACCCTACAGATAATCTGATAAGGCCCAATGTACTTCGGGCTTAGCTTCCCTTTCTTGCCGAATCTCATGACACCCTTCATGGGTGACACCTTCAAGATCACCCAATCACCAACCTGAAATTCTAAGTGTCGACGTCGATTATATGCATATGATTTCTGTCGACTCTGGGCTGCCAGTAACCTCTCCTGAATAAGCTTCACTTTATCAACAGCCTACTGAACCAAGTCTGGGCCTATTAATTTAGTCTCACCAACATCAAACCAGCCAATAGGTGACGTGTACTTCCTCCCATACAAGGCCTCATACAGTGCCATCTGGATACTTGAATGGTAGCTATTGTTATAAACAAACTCGATAAGTGGCAAATGATCATCCTAGCTACCTCTGAAATCAATAATGCAGGCTCGTAACATATCTTGTAGTGTTTGAATAGTACGCTCGGCCTGTCCGTCAGTCTGAGGGTGGAATGTTGTGCTAAGACTTACCTGGGTCCCTAATCCTTCCTGGAATGTTCTCCAAAAGTTAGCTGTAAACTGAACTCCTCTGTCGAAGATAATAGCTGTGGGGACCCCATGAAGTCTCACTATCACCTTGAGGTATAACCTAGCATAGTCCTCAGTACTAATTTTATCCCGGTAATTTGGTTCAAACCATGTTTAACCTTTCCTTGTCACACCCACATTGTTGTTACTGAATTCTTACCCGTCTTATCAAGTACATGCTTGGTCTCATTCTTAACATACAAATATTCGTAGATTGCATAACTATTCTTGTACAACTTGTATAAAGTATATCCAATCTTAGTCATAGTCCTTTCTTCTCCTAGCTCATCCTGTTTTGCATATCTTATTTGTACTAAAACTCAATTGCGGTCTATCTTGTCATACTCCCTTCCCTTCATTTATTCACCATTTGATTTTCTCATATCCTACTATAGGAGATTTCCTATCCTTTCTCCTTTGCTACTTATAAGTTACAATATTATTAGCAAGTAACCCCATTGACAACGTCTTAACCTCTAATCCAGTATTGCATTGCTATCCTTTATAATATCTCTTAAGTTACCCGTTATCATTTCCTTGTCGTATTCTTCCTTGTCATACGCATCCACTTTCTAATGTCGTATTATCCCTAATCTTCATCGATAATTCTCAGCACTATCTCAGATGCCATCCTGAATTCGATCCATTGATTGTTGGCTTTCAGATCTTATTAACTTGCTTCGGCAAGAGATCTCACCTAAAATTTAAGTATCCTTATCAAATATATTGTAGTGTCAATTGTTTCCAACTTATACTTGCATTTCTTTTTGTCCGCTTCCCCCTTAAGGGTGTACTTATACTATTATCCATTTATATTCCGTTCTATGTCCCTATTCCTAATCTCAAATTCACTTGATCCTTTTTCTAACTCACTTGGTATACTGTACCATACTCACTTCTTTCTCTATAACTTATAACTTGCTTATCCACGTACGAAACCTTAATCAAAGCCAGGAAGCAACGAGAACCTTCCGATAAATAGTACAAAATCTTATTTGATAATTTGTACTCGAGTAATGTAATCAATGTAGCAATTCACCCAAGGCCACATTCCACTTACTCCAATCCATAATTCACTAGTACTTGTAGTCATTCCAAATTCTCAATTAGGTAGCACTTATATTCTGATGATAAGTATCCAAGGCTCTCTTGTAAAATTATTTTTCCTAACCTGTATCTTCTGTTTCCTGTAACAAATTTACCTTGCATTATTTGTTCCTCCGGCCTACAGTCCTTGTCCTTTATGGATTTCACTATTTCCGAGGTAAAGTCATATATATGCAGCACTCTTTTATGCCTTAAGCTCTTTTACTCTTGTTGTGTACCCAACACTGACTTCTAACTTACTCAAAATCATATCGAGTTCATCTTAATGACAATCTTATCTTATCACCTTGTCTTCATACTACACCTTTAAGTTCATAGCTATAGTTCCCTTTTGTTCTATACTCGTACTCAATTAATCACGTCTATCATAGGTGTTTCCTTTAGAATTCCCTTACCATTTCTCCAGTCTATGTCCATCTTTTATTCTGTACACGAGGAATCTTATGCTACCTCTATATTCTTCGGAATACACTACTTCGGAATACACTACTTCTCATTCAAAACATATTTTGTTCATCCCTATTTGTTCTTATCATACCAGTCATTTTCTGGCACTCATTCTGCTTTGTTGCTCATCTTTCTATAGTTTGGTCTTTCACAACTCAGTCACTTATATTACTCGTGTTCTCGACTGCGTTGTTATCTCGCTTGCTTCCTTCTTATTTCCTCCTTTCAATTAACTCCTCCCTTTTCTTGTGCTCGCTTCTGTTTTCGTTATCACACAATCTCCATTCTGAACTTTCCCTATAGGACTTTGTAAGCCTTTCTTATTTGTTCTATACCTTGTCTTTCCATTTCACATTTGCTTTTATACTTTAGTCGCATAGATCACGTCATCTCTTTTAGTCACTTCCTCACAAGACTTTACTCATTTTCGTAACAATCCTTAACACCTCACAAGCTGTCTTATTAATACATTCATATTCGTGACAATTCTTCTTTCTTTGTACTCTTGTCTCAATCATACTATTACTTCTTCTAACTATAAACTCATCGTAATTTACCCTTGGTTGTCAATTCCGTTGATACCATAATATAACACCCTATTAAGATTTGCCAGCCTTTTCTAAATCATCTTTTAGTATCTCAAGCCCTTCCAAATTACCCTAACATTTCCCTTTTTACCATATTGATACCGATCTCATAATCACTATTACCATCAATTCAACGGTTAACTTATTTCTCGAAGTCAGTCGTACTCGCAACTTAGTCAAATCTTATCATCACTATTGACACGACCTTTAAAGAATATTACGAACTTATATCTCATTCTCTTTTTATTTCTAGGACAATTTTGGCAGAGTTTCCTCTATATTTCTCACTATCCCAAAACCTGCATGCAGGAAATACCAACAATGCCTCATAGGGTCAACATACACATATATATTATATCGTATCGTAGCCGCACAGGGCTTCCCATATCAGTCACAGGATGAAAATGACGAACTTACCTCGTGTATCCAACTCAAACTGTACCTGTCACACTTTCCTATTTATTTTCCCTTTCAATCTTTAACTGTAGGTTTCAAACGCACCTGCAACATTCATACTATGTCTAACATATATTCTGCTTACAGCCACTGATTCCTTTAGCTTCTTCTATGCACACTTTCTAACTGCACTTATCTATAATATATATATATATATATACATTCAACCCATTTCCTTGCTATACTTACCATAACTCACCATAATGATGGCCAGTTTGCCATTCCGTATATACAAATTCTCATTATGTAACCTTGATATCCAACTTTCACCTGTACGTACAACTATTTTCCATCTTAGATTTCAAAATTCCCACGGTGATGGGAACACCTTGGTCACTGTTACTCGTAAATACTTGGTTGTTGACTCCTTTGATTTCCGCTCGCCGCCATTAGGTAACAATCTATAACAAATGCACATACATTGGAAATTTCAATAAGGTCTCATATACCTGTAGTCGATAGGTCTCTAGTCCGATCTGGTGATCTATAAGGCGAAGTGTGCTCCTTGTCATCATCTGCCCGCCATCTACTCGTCTGGCCTTCATCATCTTCCTTACCGGAGTCCGGGGAATGTAGATAACCAGGCAACTCCTGGTTTACCGACGACCAGGATAGGGGGCTGGAGTAATCTGTAACGCTTACCGAGGTAGCCGGTCTAATGTGGTGTCCTACCGTAGAAGCAACTGGTACAGCCTCGGGGACCGCCTTTCTAGATATCAAAAACTCTGGAGGAATTGTTGTTGGGTCCTCCGATGGGTCAGTCTCGATAGAATAACTGAGGCTCCTCCTGCTCGGTCCTGGAGCCTGGGGTCCTGAATTTACCCTAGGGGCCTTCTTAGCACCCCCACTTTCTGAAGCTAGCCTCTTCATCTTTCGCAATTCTGCACCTACCTACAGGAAAAAGAGGTCAGAACAATCTTTCCTAGGCTCTAAGACAGAAGGAAAGATAATATCCTAAATGTCCTGTAGCTTCCTGTTTATAGATGTGGTGCACAACACACCGATAAACAAGACTCTACTAGACACGGTCTATAGACACTCCGAGGATGAACTGCTCTGATATCACTTTTGTCACGACCCAACCCCGTGGGCCATGACTAGTGCCCGAGCTGGACACACATATGTACCTGTTAGACATAATCAAACTGACACTATAGACAACATGGGAATCGGCATAGACCCAAAGGTTCTCAATTCATCACAACGTAATAAAATATGCAAGCCGACGAGGCTGCTACTATATATCATTATAATACGCAAGCCGACAAGGCTGCCACTACATGTCAATGTACTACGCAAGCCGACAAGGCTACCACTATGTATCGATAACATATGCAAGTCGGCGAGGCTGCCTCAACAAACAGAAACACCCATGAAACTATATAGACACAGCTGATCATAATCAATATACAACCCACATAGACGTCTACAGACCTCTAAGAGTATCAACAGTGAAATATGATGGGACAGGGCCCCGTCGTACCCTTGAACAAACAGATATATGTATATATATATCAGAAGGTCTGTACAAAAAATCCAGGCTCTGGAACAACGGAGCTCTCCAAGACAGCTGAATGGAAATCCAAAGCTGGGGGATCACCGAATCGAGCGTCTGTACCTGCAGGCATGAAACGCATCCCCCCGAGGAAAAGGGGTCAGTACGGAATATGTACTGAGCATATAAAGCATGAAATACAGTAAAAAGGATCATAACTGAAATAGGGAGTACATGAGACAAGTATAATATCCAGAATACCAAAACACTTGCCCTTTTGAAACATAAATCTTGCATGTCAATATCATATGTCATACCCGGCCCATTATGGGACTCGGTGAATAAGGTCGCCACATACCATCCTTGGCGCCATAAACACATCATAACTCCATAAACACATCATAACTCCGTAAACACATCATAACTCCGTAAACACATCATAACGCCATAAACACATCATAACTCCATAAACACATCATAACGCCATAAACACATCATAACGCCATAAACACATCATAACACCATCATATATATATATATATATATGTATATATATCGTATCCCGGCCCTCTAGTGAGGGGCTCGTGAACAATGCAGTGAAACTGTGCATGAAAACGTATCCTGGCCCGGGACTCAGTGAAAGATATGTTAAGGCATGCACGAGTAGATTAGTGAGCAACCATATGCAAATTAAATCATATTTGAGACTCAATAGAATAATCAAAACAAACTGTCATTTGAAAATCAAGACAATAGTCATATCAAATACCTTTCGAATATCACTATGGATTATATCTGAATAGCACTTCTGGAATCTTATACACGTATCAAGACATTATGAAATAGCTTTTGGAAATCAACAACATTAGCTATCCTAGTGGCTCTAGGAATAGAAACCTCTTTTGAATCATATACACATCGTCTGTTCGTTTCATAAAGATCATGCCAAAAAGAAAGAAGGGTTAACTTTATATACCTGTTAAAGGTTAATCGTAATCACGTTCGCTCCGTCACCCCTTTAGCCTATTTAATATAAAAGTAACACTATCGTTAGTAAACTATACTCCCTAGTTCATAAATCTATAACCAATCGCCTATAGGACTCATTCTTTAATTTATACTTTCTTGATTAGGGTTTTCATTAGTTAAGGACTTAAAGGAAATCGGGTAGCATTTCCCCTATATATTCGCCTAACCTAAACTTCCAATTAACCTCCTGTTATCACAGAAATACCAACAACAACATATGAACATAATCATACCTTCAATCCTTTCAATTCAACAAGGACAACCATATGTCCAAAAAAAAAAAACACAACCTTAACTTTAACCATTTAATTCCTTCATTTATACTATATAATCCATGATAACAATAACCATAATGCTACTTAAAATCAATTCACCATTCCTAATCAAAAATGCCCCCTACACGGCTCAATTTACACCTCAACATCAACATACATAGCTCCTTATATTTAACACACATCTACCAAATTGTACAAGTCTAAACTACCTCCAAAATGTGTAGTAAAGGATTGAATCTTCCCTCAACGATCTTGGTTCCTTAGCGTTGCCGCCCCCAACAATTCAATTCACGTAGCAATTCCATTGAACACTTATAACTCCTTAGAATTCAAGCTCCCAAGGTCTCTTTCACTAGAGCTTATTCTCGGCTAAAATGGCCATGGCCGAGAGCTCCCTTTCTCATCCCCATTTCTCTCTTTCAATTCAATTGCAATTTGGAAATGATGATCCATGAGTCATTTTTGTGGCTTATATATGAGTCCCTTAGGCCCTACACATGCCTACCTAATGAGTCATACCTTATTTTATATTTGTTTATTAATTAAAACGGGTGGGGCCCACAAGTAGTAATTAACTTAATTTTATTTTAATTAATCATTAATCCTTACTTAATAATCTAATCACAATTAATTAGTCCCTAATCTCCAATAATATTTCTACACTAAATAAAATTTATAAACAATTTGTGTACTAATTAAAATTGAAAATTAAAAGTTCCTATTTCGTATCCGAAAATAATCATGTATTTAACTTAAGTCGATTAGCTTGTGAATAACTCGACGTCTAAAAATACGGGATATAACACTTGACACTAAGATTGACTAACACAGCCTAATCCATGTTGGAAGGATTCTTCTGTTGGTATAACGAATCCATAACCACCCAGTGAGAGCTTTGAGGTGATTTCAAAATGGCATCAGACCAGGACTGGATTAGCAGCAGTAATTAAGTCAATATTAGTGTTTAGATTAATGTTTCTAGTCTATTGTGAGGCACTTTTGGTCTTTGTTGCTTTGTTGCTTTTTCTTTTTTGCTTCAGTACAGATTTTTCTTATGAATAAAACACAACTAGTCTCATGCTGATTGCTTTGAATAAAAACAAATACTCAGTACACTGTTCCTACTGACGTCCTTTCTTGTGGACGCTACGTTCATGCCCGCAAGTAGACAAGCAGACGGATCTGATCCTTAAGAGCTTTAGCAGCGGAGTTTTGGAAGCGCTCTAGTTGTTCCGGAGTGACAGTTCATTGGTATTACTATTTTGTATATGTACACTTAGGCATGGCGGAGTCCTGCCCCGTCTTTCTGGATTCCTATATTCTATATATAGGCTCATAGACAGATGTATGTATCTAGATGTTTCGTAACCTTATCAGTTCATAGTGTTGTATAATATTTTGGCAGCCGTGTTGGCTTATGTTTATAGGCATAGTTGTTGATGGTTATATAGAGATGAGTCGTTATCTAGCGATATATATATATATGTCCTTATAGATTATGATGCCCATGAGCTATCTTTGTGGTCCACCTAGGAATGATTATGATATGTACATTCACAGGTGCTAACTAGGTTAGCTCCAGGTGCCCGTCATGGCCCTCTGGTTGGGTCGTGACTGTAATGTTTCCTTGAGCTCTCATGTATGTTATATATATATATATATATATATATATATATATATATATATATATATATATAAGGGGAAAGGTTAGGACGCATCTAGAAGTGAACTAAGAGAGCCAAGAAGCAATCTTAAGGACCTAAAATTATGCTTTAGGTTTTAATGAAATCACATAGGTTCTAACAGATAATGGATAATCATAAGGAGGGTATATACAATTGCTTTGTAGGTTATAGTTCTTATGTTGATGTTACTTACCACTAGTCAACGGCCAGTCGGGCAGATTATGTATCCTTATTTACCATCGAGCTACAGTCGGTTGGGCAGTTATCACTGATCAGTCGGGCAATTACGACATGCGCTCTACCATCAGTGTCACGACCCAACCCCGTGGGCCATGACTAGTGCCCGACCTAGACACCCGTATACGTACCTATTGGATATAGTCAAACTGAATCTAAGAACAATATGGAAACTTGCAAAAGAAATCCAAGGTTTATAACGTCGTCATGTATATATATCTAGATAAACTGTCTCCTAAGGAGTCACAGCTAATCAAATCATGAAATGATACGCAAGCCGATAAGGCTGCCACTACATTCGAACATATCCATAGCACATTGTATAGACACAGCTGGACAAACTTATACATAACCCACACATATGTCTACAGACCTCTAAGAGTATCGATAGTGAAATATGGCAGGCCAGGGCCCCACCGTACCCCTGGATAAACATATACATATACATCATAAGATCTTTACCAAAAGCCTAGACTCGGAACAACGGAGCTCTCCAAGACAGCTGAGTAGAAGCCCTATACTGAAGGGTCACCAAATCGACTATCTGTACCTGCGGGCATGAAACGCAGCCCCCCGAAGAAAGGGGGTCAGTACGGAATATATACTGAGTATGTAAAGCATGAAATACAGTAAAGAGGATCATAACTGAAATAGGGAGTACATGAGACAAGTATAATATCCAGAATACCAAAACACTTGCCCTTTTGAAACAGAAATCATGCATGTCAATATTATATATCATACCCGGCCCATTATGGGACTCGGTGAATAACGTCGCCACATACCATCCTTGGCGCCATAACATATCATAACTCCATAAACACATCATAACAACATAAGCACATCATAACGCCATAAACACGTCATAACGCCATCACATCATAACACCATCATATATATATATATATATATATATATATATATATATATATATATATATATACCGTACCCGACCCTCTAGTGAAGGACTCGGTGACCAATGCAGTGAAACTGGGCACGAAAACGTATCCTGGCTCGGGACTCAATGAAAGATATATTGAGGCATGCACGAGTAGAGTAGTGAGCAACCATATGCAAATTAAATCATATTTGAGACTCAATAGATTAATCAAAACAAACTATCATTTGAAAATCAAGACAATAGTCATATCAAGTACCTTTCAAATATCACTATGGATTATATCCAAATAGAACTTCTGGAATCATATACACGTATCAAGACATAATGAAATAACTTTTGGAAATCAAGAACATTAGCCATCCTAGTGGCTCTAAGAATAGGAACTTCTTTGGAATCATATACACATCGTCTGTTTGTTCATAAAGATCATGCCAAAAAGAAAGAAGGGTTAACTTTACATACCTGTTAAAGATTAATCGTAATCTCGTTTGCTTCATCGCCCCTTTATCATATTTAATATAAGAGTAACGCTATCATTAGTAAACTATACTTCCTAGTTCGTAAATCTGTAGACAATCGCTTATAGAACTCACTCTTTAACTTATAATTTCTTGATTAGGGTTTTTCATTAGTTAAGGACTTAACGGAAATCGGGCAGCATTTCCCCTATATATTCTTCTAACCCGAATTTCCAATTATCCTCCTGTTATCACAAAAATTCCAACAATGACAGCAATAGAGATATGCATACAAATTCTTACAATTCAGCCCATAAACAATTCTAACGATCCAACAACCCTTCTTAATCCTTTTCAATCCACAATTTCATATAACAACGATTTCATGCATTTTCTTACTTCCAATTTCATCCAATACAATTTTAATTCTTCCATCACAACACTATTAATACAATTACACCACAAAATAAGAAAATCTTACCTAAATTTTCTCGGAGGAATTTCTACACTTAATTCCTCCAATTTCACAATTTCTTCTTCCTCAATTCAATATCCAATGTTACTATCACCTCCTTGAACTTGTAATTCACTTGAAACTTAATAAAAATGACAACAAAATTTTTTTTTCCCTCCATCCATGGCTGGCCGAGAGCAGCCATGGAAGTTATATATTTTTCTAAGTTTCAATTTTATGAAATGAATGAAATGCTTGTTTGTTCATTGTTCAACCATATTTTTATATGGTTCCCCTTGTAATGACACGTCCCCCCCCCCCCCCCCTCTAATGACTCACCAAATGATTTTCTTGAATGTTATTATTTTTTTTTAATTTTCGAGTGGGGCCCACAAATGGTAATTAAATTAATTAATTTTAATTAATCATTAATCCTTACTTAATAATCTAATCATAATTAATTAGTTCCTAATCTCTAATAATATTTCTACACTAAATAAAATTTATAAACAATTTGTGTACTAATTAAAATTGAAAATTAAAAGTTCCTATTTCATGCCCGAAAATAATCCCGTCTTTAACTTGAGTCGATTTGCTTGCGAATAATTCGACGTATAAAAATTTGGGGTATAACAACCTTCCCCCCTTTAGAACATTCGTCCTCGAATGTTAAACTGGTCCTGAACTCCCAAAACTTTCTCAAGTGTTCTTTTATTTAATTATGCCCTTCATATACCTCTTCCATTTATCGATTCACTATAATTCACTATAACGCATTCCAGATCTCTACATAGTCATTCCTGTAATATTTCCTCTTTCTGTTGCTTCTCGAGGTAATAATTCCACGTCATTGTCTTTACTCTCTTCTTTATTTCGCAGTCAGTTATAAGTTGTGTTGCGGGCTCTTCTGGTGAAATGTTACTGTCACTGAATGATTCGGACTTGTACTCATGGTGCACGTAGTCATAACTCGACTCCTTCTTCTCCTATAGTTACTCCCTTAAGATATCGTTCCCTTCATCTTACCTCTTAATCCTTAAATAAGATTTTCATAACGCGCAGACGTCCCTCGTCGGTTCATTAGACTTTAATATCCCTGGAGTATTGCATGCTTAGGGTAACCTGTAGACCCTTCGCAGGTTCTATGAGTAAAATGGAATTTCCCAGAGGGTAACATTTTTCCACTCCAATATCCTTGCTTTACTCTGTAATTACAGTCCGTATTCTGGAATCCTCAGCATCATGTGTCACTTTCTGACTTTCTTTTAAAGGTTTTTAACTATCACTTGCTTTTAGTTCTTGATCTCGATCTATCGGATTGTCTATCAAATAGCGATAGGGTTCCCTCATATTATAACTTCACTGTCATCCAGTATCCAGTAACCCGCTTTTTCTGATCATCTTGGTTAAACCATTTCACAACTTCCCTTAATCCAACTTGTAATATTTTAGGCACATTATCTTGGGTCGTTTCTTTATCTTTACTTCAAACTCTTATATTGCCCCTTTACTTAAATTTTCTCTTAGTTCTCCTATCACACATCATATTGTAATCTTTACAAGAGTATGTGTAGGTGCTCAAATCAGCCCGGGAAATACCTTAGCGTCGTCTCACTAGTCTTCATGTTTTACCTTGCATTCTCCTCCTGTATCTTACTATTACACCTCAGAAATTTTTCGTTGGTACGCAAGTGAACGAATATCGGAAAGGGATTACGAGCAACGAGTTAGCCAGGACCGTATAATGGACCGTAAAACCATCACAGAGGAGGTTGGTTGCTGGTGGAATTTTACGGTCAGTTATACAGACCGTATAAATTTATACGGACCGTATAACGAACCGTCAAATGGTCACAGTGAAGGGGTGCAGGCAGACCCATTTCACGGTCTATTATACGGACCGTATAACCATTATACGGACCGTATAATGGACCATATAGTGGAACCCGACAGATTAGTGGAATGTTATTAAATAAAGGACCAAGTTCATGAAATCATTTCAACATTTCCTCCCTCTCTCTAAAACATCTCTCTACATTTATTATACAAGTTTTCAAGGATTATAAGCCAACAACAACATTAAATAATTGAATCAAGAGTAAGAACCCATCAAGGATCATCTAAAGTCAAGAAATCCAAATGGAGAAAAACTAGGGTTTTGCTCAATGTGGAATATTATCAACTAAAGCTTGTTCCTACAACATCTAAGGTAAGATTCATGATATTATATGTTGTTTAAGGTATTTGAGAGTTAAAATGCTTGGTCATTAGGAGAGAATAGCAAAATGGGTTATGAGTGATGAATAGTGACGTTTTTGAGACATAGTTTGAATTGAATCATGATTGTTGTTGTGTTGTGATATAAATGTGTTATAAATGACGTTAAGATCATGAAATGGACATTGTATATGAATGGACGAAGTTGGGTGTTGTGACCATAAATAGGGATAAATGGAAGTGAATTAAGAATGTGGATGATGTATATGACTAAAGGCTATTATTATGATGTTGTGAAAGTATTGTTGACGTTTGGAAGTTGAATTACGATATGGAGGAATGTCGTATAAATAAAGGAAATGTTGTCCTATTTTCTCTAGTTTTATCCATGTGTGCAAATTGTCGATTCTAATGATGGTACGACTTTAATAAAGGTAGAAACGTGAGCATCGGAGGAGTACGCGCAAGTGTAGAATAGTGCGACGGAAAGGTATGTAAGGCTAACCCTTCTTTCATAAGGCATGGTTCTTTAGCCAAACTCTTAAATCCTCTATATGAGTATGTTGTCTCCAAATGATTGATGTTCCGAGCTCATAAGCTCACGATCCTTGATATGTACTACGATTGTACTATGCACCCCATATGACGAGTAAGCCTAAGATAAAGATGTAGCGATAATGATGATAATATTAATGATGCTAAAGGTGCCTACGGGCTATTATACTTACATGTGCCTATGAAGGGCTATGATGACACCCCGAGCTTATAACGCCGGGTAGGATATATGTATATGAATATGTATAAAGTATGTATACGATTACGAAGCATGTGCACACCTCTGCAGATGGTACGGATAACCCTGAAGCCTTGGGAGGGCCAGGTATGAGTAACCTTGAGCCTTGGTTGGCCAAGTATGTATGAAACACCGATCCCATGAGGTCGGGTATGTTATGTAAATGCTATGTATATGAATTGACTACGTATATAATATGAATATGAATGTGATAAGACTATGTATAAGAATACGAATAAGGGCATGTACACGAACATGAGCACAAGTGTGGTACGACTACTATTATGGAATACGGATGATGACGAAGGTGTACAAATACGTATGAAAAATGGAAAGTCCTACGAAAGGCAGGTAAGTGCTATGACGATGATATTATGGTCTCCCCCCTCCTATGCTATTTCATATGTTGTTCACGATGCTTATTTATCGATGTTGCTCATGCTTTACATACTCTGTACATTCTTCGTACTGACGTCCTTTTCTTTGTGGACGCTGCGTCATGCCCGCAGGTGCACAGGGAGACAGACTTGATCCATAGCTGCCTATTCGGAGATTACATAGCAGAGCTCTATTTCTTCCGGAGTCGTAACTTTTGGGTACTTATTCTTTTGTGTATATAATTATGGGCATAGCGAGGTCCTGACCTGCTTATGTGATACGTTATACTGTCCTTAGAGGCTCGTAGTCATGTGTATATGGTTAGACATGTCCGGTCTTGTCGGCCTATATTTTGTATATCATTTTGTCGGCCACGTTGGCCCACGTACATTGATGTGGCATAAATGCCTACGATGATATAAATGGGTTGTTGTCCAAATGGGACTAGTTGACGAATGAATGGAAATGCATGTATAATTATGTGGCTCACCTAGATGTAAGTATAAGAGTAAGCTAAGAGGGTGCTCGGGTGGGTTAGCACCGGGTGCTCGTCGCGGCCCCGAGTCGGGTCGTGACAAAAGTGGTATCAGAGCAGTTCAGTACTAGGATGTGTCTACGAGCCGTGTCTAGTAGAGTCTTGGTTATGGGTGTGTTGCGCGCCACACTTATAAACAAGAAGCTGCGAACATTTTAGGAATATATGACCTTCTTTCTTCATAAGAATCATGTGATAGAGCTATGATGTAAGGAATTCTTGTCCCTAAATCGTGTGTTGTGTATTTCAGAGATGCCTAAAAAGAAAAAGGCTACAGCAGCCCAAAAGGGCAAGACGGTGGCAGAAAAGCGGGCTGCAAGAGCACCGCCACCGGTAGTAGAGGAAAGTGAGTCCCAGGGTGCGGCTCAATCCCAATCCTCTCAGACAGTGCCTATTATAGAGGAGCATGAGGAAGCCTCAGCCCCAGCTCCAGCACCTCTAGCTCCTCCACCGAATGCTTCTGGCCAAGATGTGAAAGAGGCCATTAATTTGTTGACTCAGTTGGTTGCGGCCCAGACTCAGAGGCAGAATACAGGGCATGGTGACAGGGCTGTTAGTGCGAGGGCCCGTGACTTTATTACTTTTAACCCTCCAGAATTCTTTGGGTCAAAACCGGAGGAGGATCCCCAGGATTTTATTGATGGTATGCTAAGGACGCTTCGGTTGATACATGCTTCAGACACCGAGTTGGTGGAGTTAGCGTCGTATAGATTGAGAGATGTCTCGATCTAGTGGTATACGGTATGGATGGCTTCACGGGGGGCCAATGCACCTCCCCCGGTATGGCAAGAATTTACTGATGCTTTTCTCCGTCATTATATGCCTCCAGAAGTTCGGCGAGCTAAGGCCGATAAATTCTTGAACTTGAGGCAAGGTAGTATGAGTGCCCTCGAGTATAGCCTCTGCTTCAATTCCTTGGCTAGGTATGCTTCGGCCATGGTAGCGGATATGGGTGACCGGGTACACCGATTTGTAAAGGGCCTAGGGCCACACTTGATGGATAAATGCTTGACTGCGTCCCTTCAGGACGGTATGGATATTGCACGCATTCAGGCACATGCTCAGAACTTAGAAGAAAGCCTACAACAACGGAGAAGTGAACGAGAGCAGGATAGGGGTCATAGTAAGAGGGCCAGATCTTCAGGCCCAATGAGTGAGTCCAAAGGCGGGCCCAGGCAGCAGTTTCCCAGGCATTCGGGCTACTCTATGACTAGTTCACCTCCGCGGGTTTCAGGCCAGGGCCTTGATAGATCTACTCATCCCGGGCCGAGTCAGAATTATTCGGGGTCCCAGTTTAGAGGGGATTCAGGCCAGTCAAGGCCACCTATACCACGATGTTCCCAGTGTGGGAAGTCGCATTGCGGTCAATGTCGATTGGGTTCAGATGTTTGCTATTCATGTGGTTGACCGGACCATATTATGCGTGATTGCCCCTCAGTGCATGGAAGAGGTAGGACCCAGCCATCAGGGTCGGTAGCCGGATCTTTGCATCTGTACGCCCTATGGGGCCAGGTTCACATGCGCCAGTCGGCCATGGTAGAGGTAGAGGCAGAGCTCCCAGTACTAGCGGTCCTCAGCACCGTATTTATGCTTTGGCTGGACGCCAAGATCTTGAGTCTTCTCCTGATGTGGGTACAGGTATATTATCGGTATTCTCTCATGATGTATATGCTTTGATTGATCCGGGCTCCACATTATCATATGTTACTCCATATATTGCGGGTCGATTTATAATTGAGCCGGAGTCCATCAAACCTTTTGAGGTGTCTACACCCGTGGGTGACTCGGTAATAGCTAGCCAAGTATATAGGAATTGTGTGATTGTGATTTGTGATCGTCGTACCATGATTGATTTGCATGAGCTAAAAATGGTAGATTTTGACGTTATTATGGGCATGGATTGGTTGGCTTCTTGTTACGCCAATGTTGATTGCTGAATGAAGATGGTTCGTTTCCAGTTTCCGGGAGAACCAGTCTTAGAATGGAAAGGGAATGCGGCATCACCAAAAGGTAGGTTTATTTCCTATCTAAAGGCAAGGAAGATGATCATGAAAGGGTGTATTTATCACCTAGTGCGAGTTCAAGATGTAAAAGCTAAGTCGCCGACTCTTCAGTCAGTTCCGGTAGTGAACGAATTTCCGGATGTGTTCCCGGAAGAGCTTCCAGGCCTTCCTCCCGAGCGAGAGATCGATTTTGCTATTGATGTGTTGCCAGGCACTAAACCCATATCTATTCCTCCCTATAGAATGGCACCCGCAGAATTGAAAGAGTTGAAGGAGCAATTGAAAGACTTGCTTGATAAAGGCTTTATTAGGCCCAGTTCATCCCCATAGGGAGCCCCTGTATTGTTTGTCCGAAAGAAGGATGGCTCCTTGAGAATGTGCATTGATTATCGACAATTAAATAAAGTGACGATTAAGAACAAATATCCTCTTCCGAGGATTGATGATCTATTTGATCAATTGCAAGGTGCCAAGTGGTTTTCAAAGATCGATTTGAGGTCCGGGTATCACCAAGTCAGAGTTAGGGAGAAACATATCCCTAAGACAGGTTTCAGAACAAGATACGATCATTTTGAGTTCCGAGTGATGTCGTTTGGGTTAGCTAACGCGCCGGCGGTATTCATGGATTTGATGAATAATGTGTTCAGGTCCTTCCTGGATTTATTTGTGATAGTATTTATTGATGACATCTTGGTGTATTCTAGATCCGAGGCAGAACATGTGGATCATTTGCGTATTATCCTTGGAGTTCTTCGAACCCGAGAATTATTTGCAAAGTTTTCCAAATGCGAGTTTTGGTTGAACTCGGTGGCATTTTTAGGGCACATTGTTGCAGCCGATGGTATTCGAGTGGATAGCCAAAAGATTGAGGCTGTGAAGACTTGGCCAAGGCCCACAACTCCTACAGAGGTTCGTAGCTTTCTGGGCTTAGCGGGTTATTACAGGAGATTCGTTGAAGGTTTTTCCTCTATTTCTGCACCAC
Organism: Lycium barbarum; assembly: GCF_019175385.1. Lineage (NCBI taxonomy): Eukaryota > Viridiplantae > Streptophyta > Magnoliopsida > Solanales > Solanaceae > Lycium > Lycium barbarum. The sequence goes on from NC_083342.1 coordinate 69,780,390, forward strand.
TCACCAAGTTGACTCAGAAGTCAGCTAAGTTTCAATGGACAGATGCTTGCGAGCGTAGTTTCCAAGAGTTGAAAGACCGATTGACTTCTGCCCCAGTTCTGACACTTCCAGAGGGATTGGAAGGATACGTTGTGTATTGCGACACTTCAGGTGTTGGGCTAGGCTGTGTGTTGATGCAACATGGAAAAGTGATTGCGTATGCTTCAAGGCAATTACGGAAACATGAGCAGAATTATCCTATCCATGACTTAGAATTGGCCGCGGTGGTCCATGCATTAAAGATATGGCGACATTATTTATATGGTGTCCATGTGGATATTTATACAGATCATAAGAGCTTTCAGTATATCTTCAAGCAGAAAGAGTTGAATTTGCGACAACTACGATGGTTGTAGTTGCTAAAGGATTACGATGTTGACATCTTGTATCACCCCGGAAAGGCTAACGTTGTGGCTGACGCTCTTAGCCGTAGATCCATGGGAAGTCTATGTGAAGTGCGACAAGAGAAAAGAGAAATGACCTGTGAGCTCCAACAGCTAGCTAGCCTAGGAGTCCGAGTGATGGACTCAGGTAGCCGGGGGACCACTATTCAGAATTCAACAGTTTCATCGCTAGTAGCGGAAGTAAAAGAGCGACAATATGAGGATCCCATGCTAATGCAGTACAGAGATACACTCCCTCAGAAGGAGGAGTCATCATTTGATATTTCGGAAGACGGAGTTCTCTGATGTCGAGGCAGGTTATGTGTTCCCGATGTGGTAGGTCTACGTCACCAAATATTTAGGGAAGCTCATTGTTCCCATTACTTCGTTCACCCCGGAGCGACGAAAATGTATCATGATCTTAAGTCTATATACTGGTGGAATGGAATGAAGAAAGATATAGCGGAATTCGTAGCTCAGTGTCCTAATTGCCAACAAGTGAAGATTGAACACCAAAAGCCGGGTGGATTATTGCAAGCTATAGAAATCCCAACTTGGAAGTGGGAAGTGATTAATATGGATTTCATTACAGGGTTACCCCGTTCTCGATGTAAGTATGATTCCATATGGGTGATTGTGGATAGACTCACAAGGTCAGCTTATTTCTTACCGGTCAGGACGACCTATGTGGCAGAAGATTATGCGAGGCTTTATCTTAAAGAGATAGTGAGACTCCATGGCGTTCCAGTATCTATTATCTCCGATAGAGGGACTCAGTTCACAGCTAAGTTTTGGGAGTCTTTCCAAGAGGGTTTACGGACCCAAGTGCGCCTTAGCACGGCGTTTCACCCACAGACCGATGGGCAGGACGAACGCACCATCCAGACTCTCGAAGATATGTTATGAGCATGTATGATAGATTTTGGAGGAAGTTGGGATGATCATTTGCCACTCATTGAATTTGCTTACAATAATAGTTATCATTCTAGCATTTAAATGGCACCGTATGAGGCTTTATATGGGCGAAAATGTAGATCCCCAATTGGGTGGTTTGAAACCGGAGAAACTAAGTTGATAGGGCCAGACTTGGTCCAGCAAGCAATAGAGAAAGTTAAGCTCATACAAGATCAGTTGCTAGCGGCTCAAAGTCGTCAGAAGTCCTATGCGGATAATCATCGAAGAGACTTAGATTTCGAAGTGAAAGATTGGGTATTCTTGAAAGTGTCGCTGATGAAGGGCGTGATGAGATTTGGCAAAAGGGGGAAGCTCAGTCCCTGGTATATTGGGCCATACGAAATTGTACGCAAGATAGGAAAAGTGGCCTATGAGTTAAATCTACCTCCAGACTTGGAGTCAGTTCATCCAGTATTTCATGTTTCGATGCTTCGGAAATGTGTTGGAGATCCTACTAGGATCGTCCCAGTGAATGATGTGCAAGTGATAGAGAAATTGACTTATGAAGAGATACCCATTGCCATACTAGATAGGCAAGTACGGAGACTTAGAAACAAGGAAGTGGCCTCAGTTAAGGTCTTATGGAGGAATAACAATCGAGAGGAAATGACATGGGAAGCGGAAGAAAGTATGCGGTCCAAATACTCACATTTATTTCAGCCCTTGGAGGAAGTCCAAGATGAGACGTCAAGATCATAAGGTATGTACGTTTCGTTTTTATGCTTTTGGGTCGTGTGTGGCCAAATTTTAAATGCTATTGTGTTGTGGCCCTGTGAGGCATCGATATTATGGGTTGTTGTGACAGGTTGGTAGTGCCATATTATAGGGGAAACTCTGGCGAAATTTCTGTAGAATCCCCGAGTGCCTAACATTCGAGGACGAATGTTCTTAAGGGGGGAAGAATGTTACACCTCGGAAATTTTCTGTTGGTACACAAGTGAACGAATATCGGAAAGGGATTACGAGCAACGAGTTAGCCAGGACTTAGTGATGTCTTGGAGAAGAGTTACAACGTCCCTTAGATTGGTATTGAAGTGTCAAACAAGTGTTGAGAAGGTTCCGCAAGGATCCGAGATCAAACGAAGTGATGAGAATAAGTTCAGTGAACTGATGAGTTTTACGGCTCATTATACGAACCGTATAATGGACCGTAAAACCATCACAGAGGAGGTTGGTTGCTGGTGGAATTTTACGGTCAGTTATATGGACCATATAAATTTATACGGACCGTATAACGAACCGTCAAATGGTCACAGTGATGGGATGCAGGCAGACCCATCAAGGATCATCTAAAGTCAAGAAATCCAAATGGAGAAAAACTAGGGTTTTGCTCAAAGTGGAATATTATCAACTAAAGCTTATTCCTACAGCATCTAAGGTAAGATTCATGATATTATATGTTGTTTAAGGTATTTGAGAGTTAAAATGCTTGGTCATTAGGAGAGAATAGCAAAATGGGTTATGAATGATGAATAGTGACGTTTTTGAGACATAGTTTGAATTGAATCATGATTGTTGTTGTGTTGTGATATGAATGTGTTATAAATAACGTTAAGATCATGAAAAAGACATTGTATATGAATGGACGAAGTTGGGTGTTGTGACCATAAATAGGGATAAATGGAAGTGAATTAAGAATGTGGATGATGTAGATGACTAAAGGCTATTATTATGATGTTGTGAATGTATTGTTGACGTTTGGAAGTTGAATTACGATATGGAGGAATGTCGTATAAATAAAGGAAATGCTGTCCGATTTTCTCTAGTTTTATCCATGTGTGCAAATTGTCGATTCTAATGATGGTACGACTTTAATAAAGGTAGAAACGTGAGCATCGGAGGAGTACGCGCAAGTGTAGAATAGTGCGACAGAAAGGTATGTAAGGATAACCCTTCTTTCATAAGGCATGGTTCTTTGGCCAAACTCTTAAATCCTCTATATGAGTATGTTGTCTCCAAATGATTGATGTTCCGAGCTCATAAGCTCACGATCCTTGATATGTACTACGATTGTACTATGCACCCCATATGACGAGTAAGCCTAAGATAAAGATGTAGCGATAACGATGATAATAATAATGATGCTAAAGGTGCCTACGGGCTATTATACTTACATGTGCCTATGAAGGGCTATGATGACACCCCGAGCTTATAATGCCGGGTAGGATATATGTATATGAATATGTATAAAGTATGTATACGATTACGAAACGCACGCACACCTCTGCAGATGGTATGGATAACCCTGAAGCTTTGGTAGGGCCAGGTACGAGTAACCTTGAGCCTTGGTTGGCCAAGTATGTATGAAACACCGATCCCATGAGGTCGGGTATGTTATGTAAATGCTATGTATATGAAATGACTATGTATATAATATGAATATGAATGTGATAAGACTATGTATAAGAATACGAATAAGGGCATGTACACGAACATGAGCACAAGTGTGGTACGAGTACTATTATGGAATACAGATGATGACGAAGGTGTACAAATACGTATGAAAAATGGAAAGTCCTACGAAAGGCAGGTAAGTGCTATGACGATGATATTATTGTCTCCCCCATCCTATGCTATTTCATATGTTGTTCATGATGCTTATTTATCAATGTTGCTCATGTTTTACATACTCAGTACATTCTTCGTACTGACGTCTTTTTGTTTGTGAACGTTGCGTCATGCCCGCAGGTGCACAGGGAGACAGACTTGATCCATAGCTGCCTATTCGGAGATTACATAGCAGAGCTCCATTTCTTCTGGAGTCATAGCTTTTGTGTACTTATTCTTTTGTGTATATAATTATGGGCATAGCGGGGTCCTTACCCGCTTATGTGATACCTTATACTCTCCTTAGAGGCTCGTAGTCATGTGTATATGGTTAGACATGTCCGGCCTTGTCGGCCTATGTTTTGTATATCATTTTGTCGGCCACGTTGGCCCACGTACATTGATGTGGCATAAATGCCTACGATGATATAAATGGGTTGTTGTCCAAATGGGACTAGTTGACGAATGAATGGAAATGCATGTATAATTATGTGGCTCGCCTAGATATAAGTATAAGAGTAAGCTAAGAGGGTGCTCGGGTGGGTTAGCACCGGGTGCTCATCGCGGCCCCGAGTCGGGTTGTGACACTTACAATTGGTATGAGGGTAAATCTTCGGCTTAACCATGGCCATGTCCTATTTGCCCTCAGTACTAATTCTATCTCGGTAATTTGGCTTAAACCACCTTAAACCTTTCCTTAATGTATCCAAAATATCCTTAATGTTAGTACTGAATCCTCATTCTTCTTATCAATACTCACTAGTTCTCATCCTTAGCATACAATTTTTCGTAGGTTGCATAACTATTCTTGTACAATTTGTACAAAGTGCATCCAATCATAGTCATAGTCTTTCCTTCTCCTGGTTCATTTTGCTCTACATATCTTATTGTATTAAAACTCACTTGCTATCTATTTTTGTCATACTCCTTTCCCTTCCTTTACTTACCATTCATTTTTCTCATATTCTATTATAGGACATTCCCTATCCCTTCTTCTTTGCTACTGATAAGTCACAATATCATTAGCCAATAACTCTGTTGCCAACATCTTAAACTCTAATCCAGTATAGCCTTGCTATCTTTTATAATAACTTTTTAAGTTACTCGTTACCATTCTCTTGTCGTATTCTCCCTTTTTATAATCATATACTTTCTAATGTCATGTTATCCAAGGTCCTTACAAATAATTCTCAGCACTGTCTCAAATACCATCCTGACTTCTATCCGTTTATTGCTGGCTTTCAAATCTTACTAACTTGTTTCAGCAAGGGATCTCACTTGAAGTTTAAGTATTCACATTAAATGTATTGCAGTGTAAGTTGTTTTCATCTTACACTTGCATTTCTCTCATCCACTTCCCCCCTTTTGGGGGTACCTACATCATTATCTATTTATATTCTACTCTATGTCCCCATTTCCAATTTTCAAATTCGTATGATTCTTTCCAATACATTTGGTATACTGCACCATATCCATGTTTTTTTTATATCATATATAACTTAGATTACCCATGTACGAAACCCTAACACAATCACTTGGCGATGAGAACTTTTCTACATACAGTACAAAATCTCATCTAACCATCTATACTCGAGTAATGCAACCCATGTAGGAACTCATCTAAGGCCACATTCCACTTACTCCAATTCGTAATCGATCAGTACCTATAGTCGTTCCAAATGCTCAATTGGTTATCACTTACATTCCGATGATGAGTGTCCAAAATTCTCTTGTAGTATTATCTTTATCTCAACGGATATCATCTGTTTCCTCTAATAAATTTACAATATGTTATTTGTTCCTTAGGCCTACAGTCCTTGTCCTTTAAGGATTTTAGTCATATATATGCAGCACTCCTTTATGCCCTGTGATTTTTCACCCTTGTTGTGTACCCAACACTAACTTCTAATTTACTCAAAATCATATCAAATTCGTCTTAATAATGGTCTTATGTCACCACCTTGTCGTCATACTGCACCTTTAAGTTTGTAGCTATATATTTTCCTTTCTATTTTATACTCGTACTCACTTGATTATGTCTGTCTTGGGTGCTTTCTTTAGTATTCCTCTCGTTTCTCCAGTCTATGTCCATCTTTTATTTTGTGCACGAGAAATCTCATGCTACTCCTGTATCCTTCGGAAAACACCGCTTCTACCTAACCCCTTTCTCATTTTCAAAGCATATTCTGTTCATTCCTATTTGTTCTTATCATACCAGTCATTTCTGGAACTCATTCTGCCTCGTTGCTCATCTTCCTTTAGTTTGGTCTTTCACAATTTTGTCGCTTATATTACTTGTTTTGTTAGCTATACATGTCATAATACATCGCTACACTGTAATCCCACTTGCTTTCTTCTTATCTTCTTCATTTAATTAACTCCTTCTATCCCTGTGCTCGCTTTCACTTTCGTACAACTTGATCTCTATTCTGAACTTTCTCTATAGGACTTTGTAAGTGCTATACCCCGCATTTTCAGAGCCTGAGCGTGACACGTGCTTCCTCAGACATTGACAATCATGTTGCTACTACATAATTTAAATTCACGTTGATAGTATTATATTTCGTATTTTTGCACGTCAGATTAGTCGTAAGCGGAGGTGGGGCCCACACATCGAGATTTTTTTGGAACATGTAACAAGTTATATGAACCACATATGTGAAGTTAAACACAACTCAAGAAGAACCCATGAGCCAAATCAAAGTGGAAACCCTCCAAACAAATATTTTTAAGTTACGTTTTTGGGTGATCTAATTTCGGGAGGCCATAACCCCATCAGTGTTTGGGAATTTGGGAAATCTCCTAGAATGAAAGTTGTGGATAATTGAATTATCTTTCCAACCATAGTTCGTGGGTCCACAAGTGAAGTCAGAATAAGGAGATATGGACTTTTTAAGGCAGAAAGGTCAGTGGGATAAGCCCAATCCGGGCCCAACCAGGTTAGGCCCATGACCCATGCCTATTTAAATGAGATTTCAGCCCTTTCCCCTCATTTTTCAGACCAAACACCCAGAAAATGCTGGAGAGAGAGAGAAAAAGAGTCTTGGAGAAGAACAACCAATTTTAATTGAAATCGGAGCCCGGAATCCCGAAGCTCATGAGGAGAAAAGTGTTGTACGTCACGTTGTGTTCAATTTGAACTAAAAATAAACCAAAAAGAAGAGGGTGGACGTGGTGTGTCACGACCCAGCCCAGTGGGCTGCGACTGGCACCCTACCTGGGTACCCAGACCAAATCGCATATTCATTTCCGAACCCAAACTTATTTCAGGATTTTCCAAAAGTTATATCACACATAATTTATATCGAAAATATGTCTTAAGCGGTCATATCAAATCAAACTCAAACAAAGCGGCGGAATAGACATCGCCGGTCAAAATACAAATATATACAAAAGGGCCATCTGGGGCCATCATATCAAACAGACCGCTTTAAGACCCGAAAGCAAAATCAGACAACATACACATAGGACCCTCGCCCCACAAAGATGACTACAGACCTCTACGAATTCAAAACATGACATATGGCGAGACAGGGCCCCGCCGTACCCAAACTGTCAAATATACAAAGTATATATATACAAAGTGGAGGAGTCTGTACCAAGAGTGGACTCCGGATCAAGTAAAAGTACTCCGGAAAGCAAGAAGTGAAGCCTACTGCGGAGGATCACCGATGTCTGCACCTGCGGGCATAAAACGCAGCCCCCGGAGAGAGGGGGTCAGTACGAAATATGTACTGAGCATGTAAAGCACGGAGTACAGAATTATGGATCAAAACCGAAAGCAAATCAGATGTCAAAGTGGGGTACAAACTGGTATATCAAAATCTGTATCGGAATCATATAAATATATTTTATGCAAATAAAATCATGCAAACGCTTAAGAACGTGGTCGCCCCTCCGACGCTGGCGCCACACACAGCATAACACCAGAAGGTTTCAAATCTCCGTACATCCCCGAACATAATCATAATCATCGGTGAGCATATCGCGTCCCGAGCCATATCACAGCATAACTCCAAACGGAATCGGGCCCTATGGCGAAGCCTCGGGAACCGTAACACAGCATACAGCCGAATTTTATCATACAGCGCACGAATCAAAACCGGCCCGGGAACCGGTGAACGAAGTCATAATAAGGCACGAGCGGAGTCGTGAGCAAACAAATGCAAATCGTATTTCAAAATAGTGTTTCAAAACAAAGTAAACTCATAAATCATATCCTATTACAAAATAGTCGAATACTTAGTCGACATAAGGTTTCATTTTGCAAAACGATTCCAAAATGGTCCATATGGTTCAAAACCTAGATTAGCGCATCGAATAGTCCAAACATACCCCGTGTAAGGATGTTCCAAAGATCAGAAGTGGTGCTTTCAACTTTATTCTCAAAGATGGCCCGAAGGGCAAATCGGGCATTTTGGGGTAGCGGACCCACCTCGAGTCGAAGTGAGGTGGCGAACATATTTTACGAGCAGTTATACGCCAAGGGTCATACATAATCATTTCTAGGTTACCCGACCACATTTCGATAGGTTTCAGACGAATAATGGCATTCTAGCCAAAAGGGAGCCTTTAGGCTTCAATCGAATTGAATGCATAGTAACTTTCCTGTGGATCGGGTTTCGAGGAGCAGAAATGCTCCGGAAGGTCTCATATTCAACTAACACACTAAGATATGCCAAATAAAGAATTGGGAAGCTTTACATACCTCTCAGATGTCGTAAGCTCCTCCAAAAGTCCCGTCCCGTTTCGTCAAAAATCTGCAAATGGTCAAAGTTACCAAATGAGATTCTTAGGCTCAAAAATGCCTTTAACTCCATATTTGCCTACCGAAATTTCGGCAGCACTTCCCCTATAAATCTAACATCCCCGAGGCGTAGCTCGGCTCAAATTAACCAACCACAACAGCCCACACATCAACCAAACAATATAAACAACAATCAAGCCATTCTAGCTTTAAAGTTCTACATGATTTCTAAAGTTGGCACTTCCATTCAAACTTTCAAAATTCCAATTCTATATCTACCTATTTGTATTCATTCCCACATTCAAACTTATACAACCACATTCTCATTACAATTCAAACCATACACGAAATTGCACCAAAATCCATTAGTTCCATAATTCTTCAAAACATTAAAATTCACGACGAACATTCTAACTAACGTCGTTTCAATCCGAATTCGTCAACATCGATATAGATTCATATCTAAAGTCTATAGCACCCCAAAATATACATTGATATACATAAGAATACCAAGGATATACACTTTCCGATAATATCCGAATTCGTTTTCCACCGTCAATTTAATTCAACAATCAATCAATTACGATCTAAGGGTCACAACAACACATTATGCCAACTTAAACAAGATCAATTCAAACCATTTCTTTCCTTCCATAACTCACGGCCAAACACACTACACACACACACCCACGACTTTCTATTTGCGTTAAAATTACGGGATCTCCATCTACTTCCAATGCTTAACACATTCACATCAATTCTATAACATAAAAGGGACAAAATTCATACCTTTCCTTGAAACCCCGACTTGTCGCAAACGTCGATTTTACGCCAAACTAATTATACCCCGTTGAAGAGGGCCTCGAGTACTTCACAAATATGAGAAGAACAAGATTTTTTGGATCACAAGAAAGCTTGGAATTTTTCTTTCTTTCTCTTCACTATTCGGCCGAATGCCCCTTTCCTTTGTGTGTTCTTGATTTTTTTTTGATTTGATCTAAATTACTAAGACTTCAAGTGATATATATCCTTTTGGGGTCATGTGCATAGCACATGACCCTTTTAAAATGGGCTTGGCCGGCCCCTCTCTTTCCTTTGGGCTTCAATTGTAATTTTTTTATTTCTTTGGCCCACTTCTTGAAAAGTCCCGATTTGTAATTCCCGAAACTAATTTTCGAAATTCCAAATTTATCCTCGGCCTTCCCCGAGGGCTTAGCATTAAAGATTTCACAACCAACATAGTCATATTCACAAAAATTAAATTAGGTCCTTCTAACACCCGAGTCATAATTATATCTCGATTTCCAATCGTATGAAAACACGGGGCCTAACATTCTCCCTCCCTTAGGAACATTCGTCCCCGAATGTTAAACAAATCTTATGAAGGCTCACAAGCATAACGGGAAAACCATTTTTATATAAATAGCACACATGGTCCATCCGTTCATTGGTACAACAATTACAAAAGTCTAGATTACAGGAGGCGTAGGGAATAAATGGGGGAATCTCTTCTTCATCTCATCCTCCGCCTCCCAAGTCATCTCTTCCCGGTTGTTATTGCGCCACAGAACCTTGACAGAAGGCACTTCCTTTCTGCGCAATCTCCTTACCTGACGATCCAGAATAGATATCGGCTGCTCGTCATAAGACAACTGCTCCGTCACCTGGAGATCATCTACTGGGAATATCCTGGAAGGGTCACCAATACACTTCCGCAGCATAGATACATGAAACACCGGGTGCACGGACTCCAAATCGGATGGCAAGTCTAGCTCGTAGGCGACTGCGCCTATCCTCCGAACAATCTGGTATGGCCCGATGTACCGCGGACTCAGCTTACCCTTCCTGCCAAATCTCATAACGCCCTTCATAGGCGACACCTTCAGGAATACCCAGTCACCCGTCTGGAACTCCAACGGTCGACGTCGCCTATCAGCATACGCTTTCTGTCGACTCTGAGCAGCTAACAATCGCTCCCGAATGAGCTTCACCTTATCTACAGCCTCCTGGATCACATCAGGCCCAATCAGCTTAGTCTCGCCCACGTCAAACCAGCCGATAGGAGATCTGCATCTCCTGCCATAAAAGGCCGTATACGGGGCCATCTGGATGCTGGAGTGATAACTGTTATTGTAAGCAAACTCTATAAGCGGCAAATGATCATCCCAGCTGCCCCTGAAATCAATAACGCAGGCCCGTAACATATCCTCGAGCGTCTGAATAGTGCGCTCGGCCTGCCCATCGATCTGAGGATGGAAAGCTGTAGTGAGGGTCACCTGGGTCCCTAATCCCTCCTGAAATGACCTCCAGAAATTAGCCGTAAACAGAGCACCTCGGTCGGTAATAATAGATACAGGGACCCCGTGAAGTCTGACTATCTCTCTGATATATAATCTGGCATAGTCCTCAGCCGAATATGTAGTCCGGACCGGGAGGAAGTGGGCTGATTTCGTCAGCCTGTCCACAATAACCCAAATAGAGTCGTACCTGCGTAGAGTACGCGGCAACCCAACAATGAAGTCCATATTAATCATCTCCCATTTCCAGGCTAGAATCTCCATCTCCTGTAACAAGCCACCGGGCTTCTGGTGCTCGACCTTGACTTGCTGGCAGTTCGGGCACTGACTAACAAACTCAGCAATGTCTTTCTTCATGCCGTCCCACCAATACAAACACCTGAGATCCCGATACATCTTAGTGGAACCAGGATGAACAGAATACCGGGCATAGTGTGCCTCGCCCATAATCTGCCGCCGTAAGCCCGCAACATCCGGTACACAGAACCTGCCGTCGTACAATAATACTCCTTCAGGCGAGATTTCAAACTGGGTCTTTGTCTTATTAAGGGCCACATCCCTGTACCGAATCAAAAGAGGATCCTCAAACTGGCGCTGCTTTACCTCCTGAATAATAGATGACTCAGCAACTGGGCGAACAGAAATCCCAGAATCTCCAGAATCGGCCAAACGAACTCCGAGGCTGGCCAGCTGATGAATATCACGAACCAAATCTCTCTTATCAGATGGAACATCAGCCAGACTTCCTACGGACTTACGGCTAAGCGCATCAGCTACCACGTTGGCTTTCCCTGGATGGTACAGAATATCAACATCGTAATCCTTTAGTAGCTCAAGCCATCTCCGCTGCCGCAAATTTAGCTCCTTCTGCTTAAAAATATACTGGAGACTCTTATGGTCCGTATAGATATCAACATGGACCCCATATAAATAATGCCGCCAAATCTTCAAAGCATGAATCACCGCGGCCAACTCAAGATCATGAGTGGGATAGTTCTTCTCGTGCGGTCTGAGCTGCCGGGAAGCATAGGCTATAACTCGACCGTGCTGCATCAATACACATCCTATCCCAATACCAGAGGCGTCACAATATACAACATACCCATCAGACCCCTCTGGAAGAGCCAAAACTGGCGCTGTAATCAATCTCTCCTTCAGCATCTGAAAGCTGCGCTCGCAGGCATCTGACCACTGGAATTTTGCTGCTTTCTGGGTAAGCCTCGTCAGTGGTGCTGCAATGGAAGAGAAGTCCTCCACAAACCTGCGATAATACCCAGCCAATCCCAGAAAACTGCGCACCTCAGTCGGTGTAGTAGGCCTGGGCCAATTCTGCACAGCCTCAATCTTCTGCGTATCGACCCGAATACCGTCTGCGCCGACAATATGACCCAAGAATGCCACAGAAGTCAACCAGAACTCGCATTTAGAGAATTTAGCATATAACTCCTGCTGACGGAGAATGCCAAGTACCGTCCTCAAATGATCTGAATGCTCCTCGGCTGATCGCGAGTAAATCAGGGTATCATCAATAAACACAATAACAAACATGTCCAGGAATGGCCGAAATACCCGGTTCATCAGATCCATAAACAACGCTGGAGCATTAGTCAGCCCGAAAGACATAACTCTGAACTCATAATGCCCGTACCGGGTCCTGAAAGCAGTCTTCGGGATATCAGACTCCCGTACTCGCACCTGATGATAGCCTGAGCGCAGATCTATCTTGGAGAAGTGTCTAGCACCCTGCAGCTGATCAAACAAGTCATCAATCCGGGGAAGGGGATATTTATTCTTAATAGTCACCTTATTCAGCTGCCGGTAGTCAATACACATCCGCAACGACCCATCCTTCTTTCTGACAAACAATACCGGCGCTCCCCAGGGTGATGTGCTGGGCCTGATAAAACCCTTATCCAGCAAATCTTTCAGCTGCTCCTTCAACTCCTTCAAATCAGCCGGTGCCATCCTGTACGGAGGAATAGATATAGGCTGCGTATCCGGCATCAACTCTATAGAAAAATCAATCTCCCGCTCAGGCGGAAGGCCAGGAAGCTCATCAGGAAAAACATCTGGAAACTCACTGACGACCGGGACAGACTGAAGGGTAGGTACCTCCGCTGCAGTATCATGCACCCGAACCAAATGATAGATATAACCCTTCTGGATCATCTTCTTAGCCTTGAGGTATGAAATAAACTTACCCCTCGGCGATGCAGTAGATCCGAACTACTCTATGACTGGTTCCCCGGGAAACTGAAAACGGACTACCTTTTTCTGGCAGTCGACATTAGCATAACAGGAAGACAACCAGTCCATACCCATAATGACATCAAACTCGAGCATGTCTAACTCTACCAAATCAGCCTTAGTGCTACGATCATAAATGGTCACAGAACAATCCCTATAGATCTGTCTCGCTACAATAAAATCCCCAACTGGCGTAGCTACCTCAAATGGCTCGATAGGCTCAGACACTATCCCAATCTTACTAGCAACGAGCGGGGAAATATATGATAAAGTAGAGCCAGGGTCAATCAATGCATATACAGATCTGGAGAAAACCAGTAATGTACCTGTGACGACGTTTGGCGAAGCCTCCTGATCCTGGCGGCTGGCCAAAGCATATATGCGGTTCGAGGGACCGCTAGAACCTGAAGCGCCACCGCGGCCTCGACCGCGTCCTGCCGGTGCTGGAATACCCCGCCCTCCAGGGCGTGCAACAGATGGAACAGAGGAAGAACCGGCGGCTGACCCTGTCTGCTGAGCCGCATTACCCGAACCACTGGCCAATGGGCAGTCTCTCATAAAGTGGCCCTGACCGCCACAAGAAAAACAAGCTCCCGTCGCTCGGTAACACTCCCCGGGATGTGACTTCCCGCAATGTGGACAACGGGGTCTAGGTGGTCTGGCCTGACTGGGACCCCTGGATACCTGCGATCCTGCCGCTCTGGAGCTCTGACCGGCCCCAGACGGTCTCGTACTGTCGAATCTCCGGCTACCTGACTGAGTACCCCGGCCGGAAGGAGGAAAATATCTATCAGACTGCTGCTGCTGCTGAGGCTGTCCGCCTCGAGAATCCCCTGAATAACCCACGGATCTAGCCCTCTTGGGCGATCTCCTGTCTCGATCTCTGCCAGCAGGATCAGATCTGCGACGGTCCTCCATACCCAACGCATAGGCCTGAAGCCGGGAAATATCCATGTCTGTCTGCAGTGACACGGCCATACAGCTGTCTACCAAATACCGGTCCAATCCCATAACATAGCGGTGCATCCGATCGGACATATCTGCTACCACGGCCGGTGCATATCGGGCCAGAGAACCAAACTCAAGGCTATACTCGCGAACACTCCGACCCCTCTGCTGCAGACGTAAAAACCGATCAGCTCGTGCCCGCCGTAACTCTGGTGGCAAAAAGTGGCGGGTGAATGCTGTCACAAACTGATCCCAAGTGGCTGGAGGGGCACCCTCTCCCCTGGACAGCTCCCAAGTCTCGTACCAGTGGGTAGCCACATCTCGATGCCTGTGCGACGCCAGCTCAACCGACTCGGTCTCCGAGGCCCTGACTAGGTCCAGTGAGCGTCGCATCCCCCGAATAAAGTCATGGGGGTCCTCATCGGGCTTGGACCCGAAGAACTCTGGAGGGCCACATAGCAGAAACTCCCGAACTCGCAGGCTGTCTCGCCTGTCATCATCATCATCATCATCATCCCTTCGCCCGCGTCTGCGAGCCTACCCTGCTACCAGTGTAGTCAGCAACTGCACAGCCTCTCTCAGGGTCCGATCCTCCGCCCCTGGCTGAGGAGCTGGAGTCTCAGGTGCGGGTACACGGACCTCTGGAGCTGCCGAAGGTCCTGCTCCAGGCTGTACTAGTGGGGGTGTAGCAGACCCCTCAGACTGTGGCACATCCTCAGGCAAATCATATACACGAGCCCGGGTAGCTCGCTGTGCCTGGCTAGTCTCCCCAATCCTCCCCTTGCCCTTCTGGGCTGCCGTTGCCTTCTTCGGAGGCATCACTGCAAACACGAAGGCGAGTTAGATCAAAATCATCCTAATAGCACAGCTCTATCGCACGATCTAAGATTTCAAAGAAAGTAACATCCTAAATGCCCTGTAGCTTCCCGTTTATAGATGTGGTGCACAACACATCGATAAACAAGACTCTACGAGACACGGCCTGTAGACATTCCGAGGACAAACCGCTTTGATACCACTTTTGTCACGACCCAGCCCCGTGGGCCGCGACTGGCACCCTACCTGGGTACCTAGACCAAATCGCATATTCATTTCCGAACCCAAACTTATTTCAGGATTTTCCAAAAGTTATATCACACATAATTTATATCGAAAATATGTCTTAAGCGGTCATATCAAATCAAACTCAAACAAAGCGGCGGAATAGACATCGCCGGTCAAAATACAAATATATACAAAAGGGCCATCTGGGGCCATCATATCAAACAGACCGCTTTAAGACCCGAAAGCAAAATCAGACAACATACACATAGGACCCTCGCCCCACAAAGATGACTACAGACCTCTACGAATTCAAAACATGACATATGGCGAGACAGGGCCCCGCCGTACCCAAACTGTCAAATATACAAAGTATATATACAAAGTGGAGGAGTCTGTACCAAGAGTGGACTCCGGATCAAGTAAAAGTACTCCGGAAAGCAAGAAGTGAAGCCTACTGCGGAGGATCACCGATGTCTGCACCTGCGGGCATAAAACGCAGCC
Source organism: Lycium barbarum (assembly GCF_019175385.1). Taxonomy (NCBI): domain Eukaryota; kingdom Viridiplantae; phylum Streptophyta; class Magnoliopsida; order Solanales; family Solanaceae; genus Lycium; species Lycium barbarum. The sequence goes on from NC_083342.1 coordinate 69,796,097, forward strand.
CCCGGAGAGAGGGGGTCAGTACGAAATATGTACTGAGCATGTAAAGCACGGAGTACAGAATTATGGATCAAAACCGAAAGCAAATCAGATGTCAAAGTGGGGTACAAACTGGTATATCAAAATCTGTATCGGAATCATATACATATATTTTATGCAAATAAAATCATGCAAACGCTTAAGAACGTGGTCGCCCCTCCGACGCTGGCGCCACACACAGCATAACACCAGAAGGTTTCAAATCTCCGTACATCCCCGAACATAATCATAATCATCGGTGAGCGTATCGCGTCCCGAGCCATATCACAGCATAACTCCAAACGAAACCGGGCCCTATGGCGAAGCCTCGGGAACCGTAACACAGCATACAGCCGAATTTTATCACACAGCGCACGAATCAAAACCGGCCCGGGAACCGGTGAACGAAGTCATAATAAGGCACGAGCGGAGTCGTGAGCAAACAAATGCAAATCGTATTTCAAAATAGTGTTTCAAAACAAAGTAAACTCATAAATCATATCCTATTACAAAATAGTCGAATACTTAGTCGACATAAGGTTTCATTTTGCAAAACGATTCCAAAATGGTCCATATGGTTCAAAACCTAGATTAGCGCATCGAATAGTCCAAACATACCCCGTGGAAGGATGTTCCAAAGATCAGAAGTGGTGCTTTCAACTTTATTCTCAAAGATGGCCCGAAGGGCAAATCGGGCATTTTGGGGTAGCGGACCCACCTCGAGTCGAAGTGAGGTGGCGAACATATTTTACGAGCAGTTATACGCCAAGGGTCATACATATTCATTTCTAGGTTACCCGACCACATTTCGATAGGTTTCGGACGAATAATGGCATTCTAGCCAAAAGGGAGCCTTTAGGCTTCAATCGAATTGAATGCATAGTAACTTTCCTGTGGATCGGGTTTCGAGGAGCAGAAATGCTCCGGAAGGTCTCATATTCAACTAACACACTAAGATATGCCAAATAAAGAATTGGGAAGCTTTACATACCTCTCAGATGTCGTAAGCTCCTCAAAAAGTCCCGTCCCGTTTCGTCAAAAATCTGCAAATGGTCAAAGTTACCAAATGAGATTCTTAGGCTCAAAAATGCCTTTAACTCCATATTTGCCTACCGAAATTTCGGCAGCACTTCCCCTATAAATCTAACATCCCCGAGGCGTAGCTCGGCTCAAATTAACCAACCACAACAGCCCACACATCAACCAAACAATATAAACAACAATCAAGCCATTCGAGCTTTAAAGTTCTACATGATTTCTAAAGTTGGCACTTCCATTCAAACTTTCAAAATTCCAATTCTATATCTACCTATTTGTATTCATTCCCACATTCAAACCTATACAACCACATTCTCATTACAATTCAAACCATACACGAAATTGCACCAAAATCCATTAGTTCCATAATTCTTCAAAACATTAAAATTCACGACGAACATTCTAACTAACGCCGTTTCAATCCGAATTCGTCAACATCGATATAGATTCATATCTAAAGTCTATAGCACCCCAAAATATACATTGATATACATAAGAATACCAAGGATATACACTTTCCGATAATATCCGAATTCGTTTTCCACCGTCAAGTTAATTCAACAATCAATCAATTACGATCTAAGGGTCACAACAACACATTATGCCAACTTAAACAAGATCAATTCAAACCATTTCTTTCCTTCCATAACTCACGGCCAAACACACTACACACACACACCCACGACTTTCTATTTGCGTTAAAATTACGGGATCTCCATCTACTTCCAATGCTTAACACATTCACATCAATTCTATAACATAAAAGGGACAAAATTCATACCTTTCCTTGAAACCCCGACTTGTCGCAAACGTCGATTTTACGCCAAACTAATTATACCTCGTTGAAGAGGGCCTCGAGTACTTCACAAATATGAGAAGAACAAGATTTTTTGGATCACAAGAAAGCTTGGAATTTTTCTTTCTTTCTCTTCACTATTCGGCCGAATGCCCCTTTCCTTTGTGTGTTCTTGATTTTTTTTTGATTTGATCTAAATTACTAAGACTTCAAGTGATATATATCCTTTTGGGGTCATGTGCATAGCACATGACCCTTTTAAAATGGGCTTGGCCGGCCCCTCTCTTTCCTTTGGGCTTCAATTGTAATTTTTTTATTTCTTTGGCCCACTTCTTGAAAAGTCCCGATTTGTAATTCCCGAAACTAATTTTCGAAATTCCAAATTTATCCTCTGCCTTCCCCGAGGGCTTAGCATTAAAGATTTCACAACCAACATAGTCATATTCACAAAAATTAAATTAGGTCCTTCTAACACCCGAGTCATAATTATTTCTCGATTTCCAATCGTATGAAAACACGGGGCCTAACATGGTGGCTGCACACTTGAGGTAATATTAAGGTTCCTTTTCATTGCTAGCAAGTTTATTTAGAGTTTTAACGAACTAGAACGGAGAAAATAGTGTGATAAATTCGTTTATCGGTGTGGTTGGATTATGGTTTGAGGCGTGAGGAGAATTTTGGATAAAATGTATATTTATGTATTTATATTGTATGATGTAATTATTGATGTTATTGGTATTAACTTCGACGTCTTTGCGGAAATAAAATTATGAAATAGCTATATCGCAAATTTGGTTGGTTGAGAAATTTAGAAAACAGTGTGCGGGCTGTTTTATGGCATACGTCAGTATTGGAAATGATGTTCATAGTATTGGTATTGTTGTTGATGTTGTTGGTTGCTGAGTTGGAATCTCGGGCTAGGCATATAAACAAGGGAGATGCTGCCCCATTTTCGGTAGAATATAAAAGAGTTTAAATTGAAACTTGGGATTGTATGTGACTAAATTGAATGTATATGAAATGTCGTCGGATTATGTAAAAGGAGTTACTAACGTTAGAATGCGCTTTGAATTAATTGTTGAAGTTGTTAGTGTGGTTGTTCGTATTGTTGTTGATAATTTGGCCGAGTTGAATTCTCGGATTGTTGTTGATAATTTGGCCGACTTGGATTCTCGGGGTTGGTTGTATTTACAGGGGAAATGCTGCCGAAATTTCTATAAATGAAGTGCTAGTTTAGGATTGGACTTCTAAGTATCTATAGCTAATGTTGGTATCTATTAATATTGTTGTAGATCTTGCGAAAGCCAAAGACTTAAGTTCGGATTAGCTTAGGAAGCGGGAAAGATATGTAAGGCTTACCCTTTCTTTCTTTTGGCATGATCCTTATGAAACGAGCAGATGACGTATATGTATGATTTCAAAGAAATTCCTATTCTTAGAGCCACTAGGATAGCTAAAATTCTTGACTTCCATAAGCTATTTCATATGGTTTTGATGCGTATCTATGATGTCCGAAGATCTATTTGATATGTTTCCGAATGGCATTCGAGAGATAATTGATATGACTAATGTCTTGATTTTCAAATCATAGCACGTTTGATTATTCCATTGAGTCTTTGATATACTTTGATACGTACATATCGTTCCAAAAGCTCTATTTGATTTGATCCATAACGATATTCGAAAAGTACCTAACATGATTGTTGCTTTGATTTTCCAAAAATGGCTTCTGAAACGTTCGTAAAAGGTTCTGTACTAAAACGTCCATAACATTTTCATACTAACTCAGATTGACTTGAAACGTGCTTATGACCCTCAAGTGTCGATTTATGTACGTATCCATCGAGTCTTAAAATTTGTTTTATATGCATATGGTTTCTCCCTACTCTGCTCGTGCATGCCTCAATGTATCTTTCACCGAGTCCCGGGCCGGGTATGTTATCGTGCGCACTCCACTGCATTGTTCACCGAGTCCCTCATTAGAGGGTCGGGTACGATATATGTATATGATGAGATGATGAGATGATGATGTGTTATGGCGGCCAGGAGGGCATATGATGATTTGATTCACCGAGTCCCTCACTAGAGGATCGGGTACGGTATGTATATGAGATATGATGTTCACATGCATGATTTTATCCACTGAGGCCCTGAATGGGCCGGGTATGATATGATTTCATTCACCGAGTCCCTCACTAGAGGGTCGGGTACGGGATATATATATGTATATGTATATGCATGTATGATGATATGAAAGTATGATGACATGATTTTATCCACCGAGTCCCATAACGGGCCAGGTACGCTATCTGATAATGATATGCATGATCAATGCTTTAAAGGCAAGAGTTTTGGTATTCTGGACATTGTATATGTTTCTGCACCCCTTATATCAGTTATGATTCTTTTACTGTGATTCTTGCCATACATGCTCAGTACATATTCCGTACTGACCCCTATTATTCGGGGGCTGCGTTTCATGACGCGCAGGTACACCCAGATGAATAGAAGACATTATAAAGGATGTTCCAGCGAAGTTGGCAAACTCCAATTGCCCCTGGAGTGTTGGCGGGTCAGAGTATTATCCTATGATGTCTTGTTCGGAGTTAGAGACTTTGCAGACAGAGTCGTGGGTATAGAATGTCAGTCTTGTAAGCGGCTCCGTCAACCGATGTGTCATTTTGTGTTTTGTTATAAATTATGATTATGGATTTTGTTTGATTTGAGCACGCTGAAAAGAAAGTCTCTGAAAGTCTTACTATGTATTTCATATTATTTGATATAAGAGTCCAAAGAGATCATGTGTGTAATAAGAGTCAGAGGGTTCGCTCGGCCCTACGTAAGGGTCGGGTGCCCATCACACTCTAGCAAGATTAGGGTGTGACAAAGTGGTATCAGAGCAGGTCGACCTAGGGGTTGTCTACAGTCGTGTCCAGTAGAGTCCTGTTTATGGGTGTGAAGCCGGCCACATTTATAAACAGGAGGCTGCAGGGTATCTAGGGATTGTTGACCTTCTTTCTTTCTTAGATCGTGCGATAGAGCCAAGTCATAGAAAATGAGAATTGCTTATATAAGCCTTACATACGACGGAAGAAGGTGAGTGGAGATATGGAAAGTCACAGGGGTAAGTATTGATAGCTTGTTCTTTTACCTGAAATTGGAATCTCTGGATGGCTGGAATGTGTCGTATAACTGTATGCCCGTGAGGCATGGTTGGTGTTTGCTGCGTGCAGATTCTGAATAGTAAGAACTGTAAAAGAAGACTCTGCCAGAAATCATTCAAAACCAGGTCATTTAGTTAGGTATGCCTAACAAAAGGAAGTGCGGAAAGGAAATATCGTAAATAGGAAATAAGTGGGAAGCGTTGTCTTAGAGGATTTACGGACTTGGCATGGCGTGAAGAATAATTGCGAGAAAGACGATTAGAAGTCCGAAGGATTAAAATGGATAACATTCGAGGTTTAGTAAGGAGCAAGGTCTATTGGAGGATTCAGAGAAAGTCGATAATCAGTTTTGTTATAGATTATTATACAAGAATGGTGAGTGGGAATCCAAACAGGCTGATGCCCGAGTACTTATAAGTAATGGCGACGAAGGTGTGTTCGCTACCATCGGGAATCTAGGAATTTAGGACGAAGGGTAGTTATACACATAAGTGAAAGGTGAATATTGAGGATTGAAAAGGGGTAAACGAGTAATTGTAAAGGGAAGGACGTGTTACGAAAATGTCTCGGAATCTGTAAGACTTTGACTTGCCCCAGAACATGTAATGAAGGTCATGTGGACAGGTGGACGCGATTACACCCGCATTAACGCACCGAATTTCATCAGAGTTCTAAGGTTAAGCTTGCTAAGGTGAGAGAAATCTTAGGATGGGTGACCCCCTGGGAAATTCAGACGTAAGAGACAAATGAGAAGCTAGAGTAACCTAAAGGAAATTAGAGTATGCGGAGTGGTTAGAAACCTTAAAGAGGTCGCGTAGGACGAGGCGAGCTAGACCGGTGGAAAAAAAAAAAGGGGGTGCATCACGGCTCTAGAACTAGGATAAAGTTGAGTAGTGTTTGGAAGTATCTTGCAAGCGAGGCGTTAGAAAGTATACATATGAATACGTATAATATTCTGTATACGGCTGTATTAATGGGTAGGTGCATCCCAGTAACCAGCGTTGTGATGTATGGAAGGCATTAATCGAACAGGGTAACGAAGTTCAAGGGACAAAACCAAAAATAAATGGTACAAGAGTTATAAAGTAAGCTAATAATATTTTTATTACATAGTAAGGTTGGAAAGTCCCAATACGATGATATCCAGGAAAAGAAAGAAAGGGAATAAATGGAAAGTAAGGAGATCAAAATGTCGGAAAAAGTGAAAAGGGTAGGAAACAGGAGTGAGTAAGGCCTCCAAGAGAGACGACAGGCAGATTACGAGACACAGGGCCACTCGGGTAAAACATTTGAAGGTAGGCGTGTAAAAAGGATTAAAGTGTGGTAGTATGGAACACAAAGAGAAAGGTGTGGGGTTAGAAACGAATTTCAATGAGTGGGACTAAGAGGATAGTGACTATGACGAGGAGTGAGAAGTAAGAGAAGGAATGGTTCGACTGTGCAAGGATGCTAAGAGACTTAGCCCTCGAGAGGGATACAAAGGAATAAATGTGCGGCCATATTGGTATGGTTGCCTCAGATATGGGAAAGCTATTGATGTACTAGGATCTCCTTAAAAGGGGGGAAGAACGTATTGAACTTGAAAGGAATTATGATGCTCTCAAGCTCCAGAAGGGAAATTTATTAGTTCGGGGCCGGAGTTCGAAACATATCGGCATACCAGAAAGATATCAGAAAGAAGCATAACCGAATGTGAATAACTTGGTAAGGCAATTTATGTGGTAAGTGCAATAGGGTCAATCAGAAAGAGTTACAGGTTAAGTATGCTTACCCCCCTCCCCCGAGGTTTATTCTGTTTTATACGCACTGTTACGAATGAGAACAAGGAGTAGTACTCTATAAAGTTGATTATGATTGGGATATAATGAGAATGTAGCGAGAACTATAATATACAGTAAGTAAAGTATAGCGCGGAAATGACTAAAGAGGTGACATGTTCTATGTGGATAGAGAGTGAATGCAAGTGTGACACCAATAAGCGAGCCAAGAAGCAGTGGATAAGAAAGCTTATGAGACCTTGTTAGGAAAAGGATCAGCATAATAAGGATGAGAGGGAATGAGTAGGATAAGGGTTGGAAGCGAAGAATGGGTTGTATAGAAGTAATATATTTTGAAAGGCAAAGCGGTACTGCGTTAAGAATAAGGTTCCTTGTGCGAGGAACAAAGGATTAATTATAAAATGAAGTAAGTATGGGTATAGAAAAAAAAGGGGAACATGCGAAGTACACAAGTTCAGAAGTAGCCGTATTATGGGAAAAGGGGGATGCGCCTTCTACGGATACCCTATACTAAGACAGAACAAGTAAATTAGCTAAAGGAATAAGCTGGAAAGAAACATGTGGCTATGAGTTGCAAGTTCCCCCACATGATAATAAGGCGATAAAGTAAGGATATCATCAGTGACAAGTAAAGATATGATTATGATTGTCATTGAAATCAATGCTGAGTACAACACAAGGATAACAGATTATGATATACAAGGGGTCCTAGTTGCACATAAGACTTAGATCCTTGATAAGACAGATGGCGGCTTAAGGAAAATGCATTTACGGTTACTGTGAATCGATTACAGGAAAGAGAGAAAGAACTTGAGATGGAAAGAAAAGGGGAAGGTGACGCTACCAGTGAATGCTGACTATTGAAGGATGGCATAAGTGACACTACATGATTGGTACAGACGGTTAGATATACCATTATTTTGAACATCCCTATGGGATGGAGTTGATAATTGGAGTGAAGGTAAACATTGACTAATAGTAAACGGTTGAGCTAAGCAAAATACAGCCTCATTTGGATTGCTACGTTGGCGGTACTGCTGAGCTACGCTACTGTAAGATGAGTATGTTAAGACGTCGCACGTGAATTACGGCAACTATAAATTTTGGGAAATGGAATGAATATGATGTAGTAAAAATGGGAAATGGAATTAATGTGATGCAGAAAAAAAATCGAGGAAAGGGGTACATGAATTCAAGATTGGAGGTGAGGCAATGGATTTGCGAAGGATATAAGTAAGACCCTAAAAGGGGGGAAGCAAGTAAGGAAAGCATAAGTGTAGAGATTGAAACGATGAGTCCCAAGATATGACACGTATAGACCCTAAGACAAAAGTGGGAGTTATATGAAAATGATATAGCGGTTATCGTTATACATTTCAGTACGGACATCAAGTGAATCGATGAAAGGAATAGAGTGATTGAAGGGTGTCTTTTAAGATTGGACTGAAAATAATTCATGAAGAGTAACAGGAATTGAACGATATTACAATGAAGGGGGAAAAGATTGACGAGATATTGGAATAACTACAATGCTGATTATGGTATGATCACCCAGTAAAGGGAGGCTACAAAAATAGAGCCGTAGAAAATAAACGCCATAGTGTATAGATTATGATCGCATTAAAGGAAGGATGATCCGATAATGGGATGTGTCCGAGAATGGGATTATGGACAGAGTTTGAAATTGGTTTAAACATTCGAGGACGAATGTTCCAATTGGGGGAAGGATGTTATACCCCGCATTTTCAGAGCCTGAGCGTGACACGTGCTTCCTCAGACATTGAAATCATGTTGCTACTACATAATTTAAACTCACGTTGATAGTATTATATTTCGTATTTTTGCACGTCGGATTAGTCGTAAGCGGAGGTGGGGCCCACACATCGAGATTTTTTTTGGAACACGTGATAAGTTATATGAACCACATGCGTGAAGTTAAACACAACTCAAGAAGAACCCATGAGCCAAATCAAAGTGGAAACCCTCCAAACAAATATTTTTAAGTTACGTTTTTAGGTGACCTGACTTCGGGAGGCCATAACCCCATCAGTGTTTGGGAATTTGGGAAATCTCCCAGAATGAAAGTTGCATATATTTGAATTAGATTTCTAACCATAGGTCGTGGGTCCACAGGTGAGGTCGGGATAAGGAGATATGGACTTTTTAAGGCAGAAAGGTCAGTGGGCTAGGCCCAATCAAGGCCCAAACCGGGTTAGGCCCATGAACCATGCCTATTTAAATGAGATTTCAGCCCTTTCTCCTCATTTTTTAGACCAAAACACCCAGAAAATTCTGGAGAGAGAGAGAAAAAGAGTCTTGGAGAAGAAAAACCAATTTTGATTGAAATCTGAGCCCCGAATCCCGAAGCTCATGAAGAGAAAAGTGTTGTACGTCGCGTTGTCTTCAATTTGAACTAAAAATCAACCAAAAAGAAGAGGGTGGACGTGGTGGCTGCACACTTGAGGTAAGATTAAGGTTCCTTTTCATTGCTAGCAAGTTTATTTAGAGTTTTAACGAACTAGAACGGAGAAAATAGTGTGATAAATTCGTTTATCGGTGTGGTTGGATTATGCTTTGAGGCGTGAGGGGAATTTCGGATAAAATGTATATTTATGGATTTATCTTGTAGGATGTAAGGCTTGATGTTATTGGTATTAACTTCGACGTCTTTGCAGAAATAAAATTATGAAATAGCTATATCGCAAATTTGGTTGGTTGAGAAATTTAGAAAACAGTGTGCGGGCTGTTTTATGGCATACGTCAGTATTGGAAATGATGTTCATAGTATTGGTATTGTTGTTGATGTTGTTGGTTGCTGAGTTGGAATCTCGGGCTAGGCATATAAACAAGGGAGATGCTGCCCCATTTTCGGTAGAATATAAAAGAGTTTAAATTGAAACTTGGGATTGTATGTGACTAAATTGAATGTAAATGAAATGTCGTCGGATTATGTAAAAGGAGTTACTAACGTTAGAATGCGCTTTGAATTAATTGTTGAAGTTGTTAGTGTGGTTGTTCGTATTGTTGTTGATAATTTGGCCGAGTTGAATTCTCGGATTGTTGTTGATAATTTGGCCGACTTGGATTCTCGGGGTTGGTTGTATTTACAGGGGAAATGCTGCCGAAATTTCTATAAATGAAGTGCTAGTTTAGGATTGGACTTCTAAGTATCTATAGCTAATGTTGGTATCTATTAATATTGTTGTAGATCTTGCGAAAGCCAAAGACTTAAGTTCGGATTAGCTTAGGAAGCGGGAAAGATATGTAAGGCTTACCCTTTCTTTCTTTTGGCATGATCCTTATGAAACGAGCAGATGACGTATATGTATGATTTCAAAGAAATTCCTATTCTTAGAGCCACTAGGATAGCTAAAATTCTTGACTTCCATAAGCTATTTCATATGGTTTTGATGCGTATCTATGATGTCCGAAGATCTATTTGATATGTTTCCGAATGGCATTCGAGAGATAATTGATATGACTAATGTCTTGATTTTCAAATCATAGCACGTTTGATTATTCCATTGAGTCTTTGATATACTTTGATACGTACATATCGTTCCAAAAGCTCTATTTGATTTGATCCATAACGATATTCGAAAAGTACCTAACATGATTGTTGCTTTGATTTTCCAAAAATGGCTTCTGAAACGTTCGTAAAAGGTTCTGTACTAAAACGTCCATAACATTTTCATACTAACTCAGATTGACTTGAAACGTGCTTATGACCCTCAAGTGTCGATTTATGTACGTATCCATCGAGTCTTAAAATTTGTTTTATATGCATATGGTTTCTCCCTACTCTGCTCGTGCATGCCTCAATGTATCTTTCACCGAGTCCCGGGCCGGGTATGTTATCGTGCGCACTCCACTGCATTGTTCACCGAGTCCCTCATTAGAGGGTCGGGTACGATATATGTATATGATGAGATGATGAGATGATGATGTGTTATGGCGGCCAGGAGGGCATATGATGATTTGATTCACCGAGTCCCTCACTAGAGGATCGGGTACGGTATGTATATGAGATATGATGTTCACATGCATGATTTTATCCACTGAGGCCCTGAATGGGCCGGGTATGATATGATTTCATTCACCGAGTCCCTCACTAGAGGGTCGGGTACGGGATATATATATGTATATGTATATGCATGTATGATGATATGAAAGTATGATGACATGATTTTATCCACCGAGTCCCATAACGGGCCAGGTACGCTATCTGATAATGATATGCATGATCAATGCTTTAAAGGCAAGAGTTTTGGTATTCTGGACATTGTATATGTTTCTGCACCCCTTATATCAGTTATGATTCTTTTACTGTGATTCTTGCCATACATGCTCAGTACATATTCCGTACTGACCCCTATTATTCGGGGGCTGCGTTTCATGACGCGCAGGTACACCCAGATGAATAGAAGACATTATAAAGGATGTTCCAGCGAAGTTGGCAAACTCCATTTGCTCCTGGAGTGTTGGCGGGTCAGAGTATTATCCTATGATGTCTTGTTCGGAGTTAGAGACTTTGCAGACAGAGTCGTGGGTATAGAATGTCAGTCTTGTAAGCGGCTCCGTCAACCGATGTGTCATTTTGTGTTTTGTTATAAATTATGATTATGGATTTTGTTTGATTTGAGCACGCTGAAAAGAAAGTCTCTGAAAGTCTTACTATGTATTTCATATTATTTGATATAAGAGTCCAAAGAGATCATGTGTGGAATAAGAGTCAGAGGGTTCGCTCGGCCCTACGTAAGGGTCGGGTGCCCATCACACTCTAGCAAGATTAGGGTGTGACAAAGTGGTATCAGAGCAGGTCGACCTAGGGGTTGTCTACAGTCGTGTCCAGTAGAGTCCTGTTTATGGGTGTGAAGCCGGCCACATTTATAAACAGGAGGCTGCAGGGTATCTAGGGATTGTTGACCTTCTTTCTTTCTTAGATCGTGCGATAGAGCCAAGTCATAGAAAATGAGAATTGCTTATATAAGCCTTACATACGACGGAAGAAGGTGAGTGGAGATATGGAAAGTCACAGGGGTAAGTATTGATAGCTTGTTCTTTTACCTGAAATTGGAATCTCTGGATGGCTGGAATGTGTCGTATAACTGTATGCCCGTGAGGCATGGTTGGTGTTTGCTGCGTGCAGATTCTGAATAGTAAGAACTGTAAAAGAAGACTCTGCCAGAAATCATTCAAAACCAGGTCATTTAGTTAGGTATGCCTAACAAAAGGAAGTGCGGAAAGGAAATATCGTAAATAGGAAATAAGTGGGAAGCGTTGTCTTAGAGGATTTACGGACTTGGCATGGCGTGAAGAATAATTGCGAGAAAGACGATTAGAAGTCCGAAGGATTAAAATGGATAACATTCGAGGTTTAGTAAGGAGCAAGGTCTATTGGAGGATTCAGAGAAAGTCGATAATCAGTTTTGTTATAGATTATTATACAAGAATGGTGAGTGGGAATCCAAACAGGCTGATGCCCGAGTACTTATAAGTAATGGCGACGAAGGTGTGTTCGCTACCATCGGGAATCTAGGAATTTAGGACGAAGGGTAGTTATACACATAAGTGAAAGGTGAATATTGAGGATTGAAAAGGGGTAAACGAGTAATTGTAAAGGGAAGGACGTGTTACGAAAATGTCTCGGAATCTGTAAGACTTTGACTTGCCCCAGAACATGTAATGAAGGTCATGTGGACAGGTGGACGCGATTACACCCGCATTAACGCACCGAATTTCATCAGAGTTCTAAGGTTAAGCTTGCTAAGGTGAGAGAAATCTTAGGATGGGTGACCCCCTGGGAAATTCAGACGTAAGAGACAAATGAGAAGCTAGAGTAACCTAAAGGAAATTAGAGTATGCGGAGTGGTTAGAAACCTTAAAGAGGTCGCGTAGGACGAGGCGAGCTAGACCGGTGAAAAAAAAAAAGGGGGTGCATCACGGCTCTAGAACTAGGATAAAGTTGAGTAGTGTTTGGAAGTATCTTGCAAGCGAGGCGTTAGAAAGTATACATATGAATACGTATAATATTCTGTATACGGCTGTATTAATGGGTAGGTGCATCCCAGTAACCAGCGTTGTGATGTATGGAAGGCATTAATCGAACAGGGTAACGAAGTTCAAGGGACAAAACCAAAAATAAATGGTACAAGAGTTATAAAGTAAGCTAATAATATTTTTATTACATAGTAAGGTTGGAAAGTCCCAATACGATGATATCCAGGAAAAGAAAGAAAGGGAATAAATGGAAAGTAAGGAGATCAAAATGTCGGAAAAAGTGAAATGGGTAGGAAACAGGAGTGAGTAAGGCCTCCAAGAGAGACGACAGGCAGATTACGAGACACAGGGCCACTCGGGTAAAACATTTGAAGGTAGGCGTGTAAAAAGGATTAAAGTGTGGTAGTATGGAACACAAAGAGAAAGGTGTGGGGTTAGAAACGAATTTCAATGAGTGGGACTAAGAGGATAGTGACTATGACGAGGAGTGAGAAGTAAGAGAAGGAATGGTTCGACTGTGCAAGGATGCTAAGAGACTTAGCCCTCGAGAGGGATACAAAGGAATAAATGTGCGGCCATATTGGTATGGTTGCCTCAGATATGGGAAAGCTATTGATGTACTAGGATCTCCTTAAAAGGGGGGAAGAACGTATTGAACTTGAAAGGAATTATGATGCTCTCAAGCTCCAGAAGGGAAATTTATTAGTTCGGGGCCGGAGTTCGAAACATATCGGCATACCAGAAAGATATCAGAAAGAAGCATAACCGAATGTGAATAACTTGGTAAGGCAATTTATGTGGTAAGTGCAATAGGGTCAATCAGAAAGAGTTACAGGTTAAGTATGCTTACCCCCCTCCCCCGAGGTTTATTCTGTTTTATACGCACTGTTACGAATGAGAACAAGGAGTAGTACTCTATAAAGTTGATTATGATTGGGATATAATGAGAATGTAGCGAGAACTATAATATACAGTAAGTAAAGTATAGCGCGGAAATGACTAAAGAGGTGACATGTTCTATGTGGATAGAGAGTGAATGCAAGTGTGACACCAATAAGCGAGCCAAGAAGCAGTGGATAAGAAAGCTTATGAGACCTTGTTAGGAAAAGGATCAGCATAATAAGGATGAGAGGGAATGAGTAGGATAAGGGTTGGAAGCGAAGAATGGGTTGTATAGAAGTAATATATTTTGAAAGGCAAAGCGGTACTGCGTTAAGAATAAGGTTCCTTGTGCGAGGAACAAAGGATTAATTATAAAATGAAGTAAGTATGGGTATAGAAAAAAAAGGGGAACATGCGAAGTACACAAGTTCAGAAGTAGCCGTATTATGGGAAAAGGGGGATGCGCCTTCTACGGATACCCTATACTAAGACAGAACAAGTAAATTAGCTAAAGGAATAAGCTGGAAAGAAACATGTGGCTATGAGTTGCAAGTTCCCCCACATGATAATAAGGCGATAAAGTAAGGATATCATCAGTGACAAGTAAAGATATGATTATGATTGTCATTGAAATCAATGCTGAGTACAACACAAGGATAACAGATTATGATATACAAGGGGTCCTAGTTGCACATAAGACTTAGATCCTTGATAAGACAGATGGCGGCTTAAGGAAAATGCATTTACGGTTACTGTGAATCGATTACAGGAAAGAGAGAAAGAACTTGAGATGGAAAGAAAAGGGGAAGGTGACGCTACCAGTGAATGCTGACTATTGAAGGATGGCATAAGTGACACTACATGATTGGTACAGACGGTTAGATATACCATTATTTTGAACATCCCTATGGGATGGAGTTGATAATTGGAGTGAAGGTAAACATTGACTAATAGTAAACGGTTGAGCTAAGCAAAATACAGCCTCATTTGGATTGCTACGTTGGTGGTACTGCTGAGCTACGCTACTGTAAGATGAGTATGTTAAGACGTCGCACGTGAATTACGGCAACTATAAATTTTGGGAAATGGAATGAATATGATGTAGTAAAAATGGGAAATGGAATTAATGTGATGCAGAAAAAAAATCGAGGAAAGGGGTACATGAATTCAAGATTGGAGGTGAGGCAATGGATTTGCGAAGGATATAAGTAAGACCCTAAAAGGGGGGAAGCAAGTAAGGAAAGCATAAGTGTAGAGATTGAAACGATGAGTCCCAAGATATGACACGTATAGACCCTAAGACAAAAGTGGGAGTTATATGAAAATGATATAGCGGTTATCGTTATACATTTCAGTACGGACATCAAGTGAATCGATGAAAGGAATAGAGTGATTGAAGGGTGTCTTTTAAGATTGGACTGAAAATAATTCATGAAGAGTAACAGGAATTGAACGATATTACAATGAAGGGGGAAAAGATTGACGAGATATTGGAATAACTACAATGCTGATTATGGTATGATCACCCAGTAAAGGGAGGCTACAAAAATAGAGCCGTAGAAAATAAACGCCATAGTGTATAGATTATGATCGCATTAAAGGAAGGATGATCCGATAATGGGATGTGTCCGAGAATGGGATTATGGACAGAGTTTGAAATTGGTTTAAACATTCGAGGACGAATGTTCCAATTGGGGGAAGGATGTTATACCCCGCATTTTCAGAGCCTGAGCGTGACACGTGCTTCCTCAGACATTGAAATCATGTTGCTACTACATAATTTAAACTCACGTTGATAGTATTATATTTCGTATTTTTGCACGTCGGATTAGTCGTAAGCGGAGGTGGGGCCCACACATCGAGATTTTTTTTGGAACACGTGATAAGTTATATGAACCACATGCGTGAAGTTAAACACAACTCAAGAAGAACCCATGAGCCAAATCAAAGTGGAAACCCTCCAAACAAATATTTTTAAGTTACGTTTTTAGGTGACCTGACTTCGGGAGGCCATAACCCCATCAGTGTTTGGGAATTTGGGAAATCTCCCAGAATGAAAGTTGCATATATTTGAATTAGATTTCTAACCATAGGTCGTGGGTCCACAGGTGAGGTCGGGATAAGGAGATATGGTCTTTTTAAGGCAGAAAGGTCAGTGGGCTAGGCCCAATCAAGGCCCAAACCGGGTTAGGCCCATGAACCATGCCTATTTAAATGAGATTTCAGCCCTTTCTCCTCATTTTTTAGACCAAAACACCCAGAAAATTCTGGAGAGAGAGAGAAAAAGAGTCTTGGAGAAGAAAAACCAATTTTGATTGAAATCTGAGCCCCGAATCCCGAAGCTCATGAAGAGAAAAGTGTTGTACGTCGCGTTGTCTTCAATTTGAACTAAAAATCAACCAAAAAGAAGAGGGTGGACGTGGTGGCTGCACACTTGAGGTAAGATTAAGGTTCCTTTTCATTGCTAGCAAGTTTATTTAGAGTTTTAACGAACTAGAACGGAGAAAATAGTGTGATAAATTCGTTTATCGGTGTGGTTGGATTATGCTTTGAGGCGTGAGGGGAATTTCGGATAAAATGTATATTTATGGATTTATCTTGTAGGATGTAAGGCTTGATGTTATTGGTATTAACTTCGACGTCTTTGCAGAAATAAAATTATGAAATAGCTATATCGCAAATTTGGTTGGTTGAGAAATTTAGAAAACAGTGTGCGGGCTGTTTTATGGCATACGTCAGTATTGGAAATGATGTTCATAGTATTGGTATTGTTGTTGATGTTGTTGGTTGCTGAGTTGGAATCTCGGGCTAGGCATATAAACAAGGGAGATGTTGCCCCATTTTCGGTAGAATATAAAAGAGTTTAAATTGAAACTTGGGATTGTATGTGACTAAATTGAATGTAAATGAAATGTCGTCGGATTATGTAAAAGGAGTTACTAACGTTAGAATGCGCTTTGAATTAATTGTTGAAGTTGTTAGTGTGGTTGTTCGTATTGTTGTTGATAATTTGGCCGAGTTGAATTCTCGGATTGTTGTTGATAATTTGGCCGACTTGGATTCTCGGGGTTGGTTGTATTTACAGGGGAAATGCTGCCGAAATTTCTATAAATGAAGTGCTAGTTTAGGATTGGACTTCTAAGTATCTATAGCTAATGTTGGTATCTATTAATATTGTTGTAGATCTTGCGAAAGCCAAAGACTTAAGTTCGGATTAGCTTAGGAAGCGGGAAAGATATGTAAGGCTTACCCTTTCTTTCTTTTGGCATGATCCTTATGAAACGAGCAGATGACGTATATGTATGATTTCAAAGAAATTCCTATTCTTAGAGCCACTAGGATAGCTAAAATTCTTGACTTCCATAAGCTATTTCATATGGTTTTGATGCGTATCTATGATGTCCGAAGATCTATTTGATATGTTTCCGAATGGCATTCGAGAGATAATTGATATGACTAATGTCTTGATTTTCAAATCATAGCACGTTTGATTATTCCATTGAGTCTTTGATATACTTTGATACGTACATATCGTTCCAAAAGCTCTATTTGATTTGATCCATAACGATATTCGAAAAGTACCTAACATGATTGTTGCTTTGATTTTCCAAAAATGGCTTCTGAAACGTTCGTAAAAGGTTCTGTACTAAAACGTCCATAACATTTTCATACTAACTCAGATTGACTTGAAACGTGCTTATGACCCTCAAGTGTCGATTTATGTACGTATCCATCGAGTCTTAAAATTTGTTTTATATGCATATGGTTTCTCCCTACTCTGCTCGTGCATGCCTCAATGTATCTTTCACCGAGTCCCGGGCCGGGTATGTTATCGTGCGCACTCCACTGCATTGTTCACCGAGTCCCTCATTAGAGGGTCGGGTACGATATATGTATATGATGAGATGATGAGATGATGATGTGTTATGGCGGCCAGGAGGGCATATGATGATTTGATTCACCGAGTCCCTCACTAGAGGATCGGGTACGGTATGTATATGAGATATGATGTTCACATGCATGATTTTATCCACTGAGGCCCTGAATGGGCCGGGTATGATATGATTTCATTCACCGAGTCCCTCACTAGAGGGCCTGGTATGGTATATACATATATATATGTATATGCATATGCATGTATGATGATATGAAAGTATGATGACATGATTTTATCCACCGAGTCCCATAACGGGCCGGGTACGCTATGTGATAATGATATGCATGATCAATGCTTTAAAGGCAAGAGTTTTGGTATTCTGGACATTGTATATGTTTCTGCACCCCTTATATCAGTTATGATTCTTTTACTATGATTTTTGCCTTACATGCTCAGTACATATTCTGTACTGACCCCCTTTCTTCGGGGGCTGCGTTTCATGCCGCGCAGGTACACCCAGATGAGTAGAAGCCGTTATAGATGATGTTCCAGCGAAGTTGGCAAACTCCAATTGCCCCTGGAGTGTTGGCGGGTCAGAGTATTATCCTATGATGTCTTGTTCGGAGCTAGAGACTTTGCAGACAGAGTCGTGGGTATAGAATGTCAGTCTTGTAAGCGGCTCCGTCAACCGATGTGTCATTTTGTGTTTTGTTATAAATTATGATTACGGATTTTGTTTGATTTGAGCACGATGAAAAGAAAGTCTCTGAAAGTCTTACAATGTATTTCATTTTATTTGATATAAGAGTCCAAAGAGATCATGTGTGTAATAAGAGTCAGAGGGTTCGCTCGGCCCTACGTAAGGGTCGGGTGCCCATCACACCCTAGCAAGATTAGGGTGTGACAGTAATTTTTTTTTGTTCTATATTTGCTTTTCCGTTTCACATTGATCACATCATATCCTTTAGTTACTTCCTCGCTAGGCTTTACTCATTTCTACAACAATCCTTATGGTATTCACATTACATCCTGCTCGTAATCAATCCTAGAACGTAACACCTCTTAACCTTATTCACGATTCTTACTATGCTTTAATTACACTCTGTGGAGTAGGCGTACTTAACCTTTCACCCTTTCTGATCAATCTTATCCTCAATATCTCACAAGCTGTCTTATTAATATCTTCATAATTTGTCATAATTCTTCCTCCTCCGTATTTTTATCTCAATCATACTATTACTCCTTTTAATTGTAAACTCGTCGTAATTTATCACTGCTTATCAGTTCAGTCGATACCTCAATATAACATTCTGTTAAGATTTGCCACCTTTTCTAAACCATCTCTTAGTGTCGCAGGCCCTTCCAAATTATCCTAGCATCTCATCAACAACACGTTAAACACAAGATCTAAGACAACCCACAAGTTTGAGTTTTCCTTCTACAAATTCCATCTTCAATTAGTTGATTAAGAACTAATAAAATGTCACCATGAAGCATTCTCCAACCACCACCAGAAGAAAAACTAGAATCCGACAAGCACCACAGGACTTCTAGTGCTTGATTCACATGGTTTACCTCCAGATTTATTCTTGAGTCGTGAACGAATCATTTAGTTCATAAACTACTTGCTGTATGCTCTGTATTCTTCCAACGAAGTGAAACTTAATTGTTGGACGTTTTTGCCCTTCAATATGAGCTTTTCTAAGGTAAAAATGTGGTTGGAAAGTATTCTGGTCCGTTCAAATGAATTCCAAACTTTGCTGCTCATATATGCTTCTTCGAAATAAAATTTACCAAGTAAGAATGGTGCCTCTTACAGATGACATGGAGGGTACCTCTTAAAGCTTTAGTCCAACATAATAAATTTACCCTATCGGTATCGACTTTCAAGACATATTATGAACCTATATCTCATTCTCTTTTTTCTATTTCTGGGAAAATTTGGGCAGAGTTTCCTCTGTACTTCTTACTATCCCAAAACCTGCACGCAGGAAATACCAACAATGCCTCACAGGGCCAACATATATACGTATATATCATATCATGTCATAGCCACAGAGGGCTCCCAATTTCAAGTAAAAAATATAAAGGTGTCGAAACTTACCTCACATAGCGCACCTCGAGACGTACCTGATCCTTTAACGATCCGTCCTATTACACCTTCCTATCTACCTCCCCTTTAATTCTTCAACTTTACATGTCAATCATACTCCAATAGTCTTACCTTACCCGACATGCTTCTTTCGCACCGTGGCTTACCTGTGTACTGTGTAGCTTCTAATATCATCAGCCACTTTCTTCTGTCGATACTGTTCTTCAGCTGAAATCAAGGGTTAGTAAAAGGAATTTCATTTCCTATGGCTGGGCTCTATCGTACGATCTTAGATATGAAAGAAAGGTAACATCCTAAATGTCCTGTAGCTTCCTGTTTATAGATGTGGTGCACAACACACCGATAAGCAAGACTCTACTAGACACGGTCTGTAGACACTCCGAGGATGAACTGCTCTGATACCACTTTTGTCACGACCCAACCCCGTGGGCCATGACTAGTGCCTGACCTGGACACTCGTATACGTACCTGTTGGATATAATCAAACTGAATCTAAGAACAATATGGAAACTTGCAAAAGAACTCCAAGGTTCATAGCGTCGTCATGTATATATAACCAGATAAACTGTCTCCTGAGGAGTCACAACTAATCAAATCATGAAATGATACGCAAGCCGACAAGGCTGCCACTACATTCGAACATATCCATAGCACATCGGATAGACACAGCTGAACAAACTTATATATAACCCACACATATGTCTACAGACCTCTAAGAGTATCGATAGTGAAATATGGCGGGACAGGGCCCCGCCGTACCCCTGGATAAACATATACATATACATCATAAGATCTGTACCAAAAGCCTAGACTCCGGAACAACGGAGCTTTCCAAGACAGCTGAGTAGAAGCCCTATACTGAAAGGTCACCAAACCGACTATCTGTACCTGCGGGCATGAAACGCAACCCCCCGAAGAAAGGGGGTCAGTACGGAATATGTACTGAGTATGTAAAGCATGAAATACAGTAAAGAGGATTATAACTGAAATAGGGAGTACATGAGACAAGTATAATATCCAGAATACCAAAACACTTGCCCTTTTGAAACATAAATCATGCATGTCAATATTA
Source organism: Lycium barbarum (assembly GCF_019175385.1). Taxonomy (NCBI): domain Eukaryota; kingdom Viridiplantae; phylum Streptophyta; class Magnoliopsida; order Solanales; family Solanaceae; genus Lycium; species Lycium barbarum. The sequence continues at coordinate 69,816,832 of NC_083342.1, forward strand.
TATATCATACCCGGCCCATTATGGGACTCGGTGAATAAGGTCGCCACATACCATCCTTGGCGCCATAACACATCATAACACCATAAACACATCATAATGCCATAACACATCATAACTCCATAAACACATCATAACACCATAAACACATCATAATGCCATAACACATCATAACTCCATAAACACATCATAACACCATAAACACATCATAACGCCATAAACACGTCATAACACCATCACATCATAACACCATCATATATATATATATATATATACCGTACCCGGCCCTCTAGTGAGGGACTCGGTGACCAATGCAGTGAAACTGGGCACGAAAACGTATCCTGGCCCGGGACACAATGAAAGATGTATTGAGGCATGCACGAGTAGAGTAGTGAGCAACCATATGCAAATTAAATTATATTTGAGACTCAATAGATTAATCAAAACGAACTATCATTTGAAAATCAAGACAATAGTCATATCAAGTACCTTTCAAATATCACTATGGATTATATCCAAATAGAACTTCTGGAATCATATACACGTATCAAGACATAATGAAATAGCTTTTGGAAATCAAGAACATTAGCCATCCTAGTGGCTCTAAGAATAGGAACTTCTTTGGAATCATATACACATCGTCTATTTGTTCATAAAGATCATGCCAAAAAGAAAGAAGGGTTAACTTTACATACCTGTTAAAGATTAATCGTAATCTCGTTTGCTTCGTCGCCCCTTTATCATATTTAATATAAGAGTAACGCTATCGTTAGTAAACTATACTTCCTAGTTCGTAAATCTGTAGAAAATCGCTTATAGAACTCACTCTTTAACTTATACTTTTTTGATTAGGGTTTTTCATTAGTTAAGGACTTAACGGAAATCGGGCAGCATTTCCCCTATATATTCTTCTAACCCGAATTTCCAATTATCCTCTTGTTATCACAGAAATTCCAACAATGACAGCAATAGAGATATGCATACAAATTCTTACAATTCAGCCCATAAACAATTCTAACGATCCAACAACCCTTCTTAATTCTTTTCAACCCACAATTTCATATAACAACGATTTCATGCATTTTCTTACTTCCAATTTCATCCAATCCAATTTTAATTCTTCCATCACAACACTATTAATACAATTACACCACAAAATAAAAAAATCTTACCTAAATTTTCTCGGAGGAATTTCTACACTTAATTGCTCAAATTTCACAATTTCTTCTTCCTCAATTCAATATCCAATGTTACTATCACCTCCTTGAACTTGTAATTCACTTGAAACTTAATCAAAATGGCAACAAAATATTTTTTTCCCTCCATCCATGGCTGGCCGAGAGCAGCCATGGAAGTTATATATTTTTCTAAGTTTCAATTTTATGAAATGAATGAAATGCTTGTTTGTTCATTGTTCAACCATATTTTTATATGGTTCCCCTTGTAATGAAACGTCCGCCCCCCCCCCCCCCCCTCCTCTAATGACTCACCAAATGATTTTCTTGAATGTTATTATTTCTTTTTTATTTTCGGGTGGGGCCCACAAATGGTAATTAAATTAATAAATTTTAATTAATCATTAATCCTTACTTAATAATCTAATCATAATTAATTAGTTCCTAATCTCTAATAATATTTCTACACTAAATAAAATTTATAAACAATTTGTGTACTAATTAAAATTGAAAATTAAAAGTTCCTATTTCATGCCCGAAAATAATCCCGTCTTTAACTTGAGTCGATTTGCTTGCGAATAATTCGATGTATAAAAATACGGGGTATAACATCCTTCCCCCCTTTAGAAAATTCGTCCTCGAATGTTAAACTGGTCCTGAACTCCCAAAACTTTCTCAAGTGTTCTTTTATTTAATTATGCCCTTCATATACCTCTTCCATTTATCGATTCGCTATAATTCACTATAACGCATTCCAGATCTCTACATAGTCATTCCTGTAATATTTCCTCTTTCTCTTGCTTCTCGAGGTAATAATTCCACGTCATTGTCTTTACTCTCTTCTTTATTTCACAGTCGGTTATAAGTTGTGTTGCGGGCTCTTCTGGTGAAATGTTACTGTCACTGAATGATTCGGACTTGTACTCATGGTGCACGTAGTCATAACTCGACTCCTTCTTCTCCTATAGTTATTCCCTTAAGATATCGTTCCCTTCATCTTACCTCTTAATCCTTAAATAAGATTTTCATAACGCGCACACGTCCCTCGTCGGTTCATTAGACTTTAATATCCCTGGAGTATTGCTGCTTCTGGTAACCTGTAGACCCTTCGCAGGTTCTATGAGTAAAATGGAATTTCCCAGAGGGTAACATTTTTCCACTCCAATATCCTTGCTTTACTCTGTAGTTACAGTCCGTATTCTGGAATCCTCAGCATCATGTGTCACTTTCTGACTTTCCTTTAAAGGTATTTAACTATCACTTGCTTTTAGTTCTTGATCTCGATCTATAGGATTGTCTATCAAATAGCGCTAGGGTTCCATCATATTATAACTTCACTGTCATCCAGTATCCAGTAACCCGCTTTTTCTGATCATCTTGGTTAAACCATTTCACAACTTCCCTTAATCAAACTTGTAATATTTTAGGCACATTATCTTGGGTCGTTTCTTTATCTTTACTTCAAACTCTTATATTACCCCTTTACTTAAATTTTCTCTTAGTTCTCCTATCACACATCATATTGCAATCTTTACAAGAGTATGTGTAGGTGCTCAAATCAGCCCGGGAAATACCATAGCGTCGTCTCACTAGTCTTCATGTTTTACCTTGCATTCTCCTCCTGTACCTTACAATTGGTATCACGGTAAATCATTGGCTTAACCATGGCAGTGTCCTATTTTCCCTCAGTACTAATTTTATCTCGGTAATTTGGCTTAAACCACCTTACACCTTTCCTTAATGTATCCAAAATATCCTTAATGTTAGTACTGAATCCTCATTCTTCTTATCAAGTACTCACTAGGTCTCATCCTTAGCATACAATTTTTCGTAGGTTGCATAACTATTCTTGTACAATTTGTACAAAGTGCATCCAATCTTAGTCATAGTCTTTCCTTCTCCTGGTTCATTCTGCTCTACATATCTTATTGTATTAAAATTCACTTGCTGTCTATTTTTGTCATACTCCTTTCCCTTCCTTTACTTACCATTCATTTTTCTCATATTATACTATAGGACATTCCTTATCCCTTCTTCTTTGCTACTGATAAGTCACAATATCATTATCCAATAACTCTGTTGCCAACATCTTAACCTCTAATCCAGTATAGCCTTGCTATCTTTTATAATAACTTTTTAAGTTACTCGTTACCATTCTCTTGTCGTATTCTCCCTTTTTGTAAGCATATACTTTCTAATGTCATGTTATCCAAGGTCCTTACAAATAATTCTCAGCACTGTCTCAAATACCATCCTGACTTCTATCTGTTTATTGCTGGCTTTCAAATCTTACTAACTTGTTTCAGCAAGGGATCTCACTTGAAGTTTAAGTATTCACATTAAATGTATTGCAGTGTCAGTTGTTTTCATCTTACACTTGCATTTCTCTCATCCGCTTCCCCCCTATTGGGGGTACCTACATCATTATCTATTTATATTCTGCTCTATGTCCCCATTTCTAATTTTCAAATTCATATTATTCTTTTCTAATACATTTGGTATACTGCACCATATCCATGTTTTTTTATATCATTTATAACTTAGATTACCCATGTACAAAACCCTAACACAATCACGAGGCGATGAGAACTTTTCTACATACAATACAAAATCTCATCTAACCATCTATACTCGAGTAATGCAACCCATGTAGGAACTCATCTAAGGCCACATTCCACTTACTCCAATTCGTAATCGATCAGTACCTATAGTCGTTCCAAATGCACAATTGGTTAGCACTTACATTCCGATGATGAGTGTCCAAAATTCTCTTGTAGTATTATCTTTATCTCAACGGATATCATCTGTTTCCTCTAATAAATTTACAATACGTTATTTGTTCGTTAGGCCTACAGTCCTTGTCCTTTAATGTCCGTAATTCATGTTCGCCACCTCGACTTGATCCGAGGTGGGCCCGCTGACCCTGAGATGCCTTGTTTGTTCTATTAGGCTTTTTTTTTTTTGAAACATCTTGATAAAGGGTCTTCGGTTATGACATTGTCCTCTATGAAATAATGTTGCGATTACTATGATTTACTAAGCTATGTTTTGAGCCAGACGTACCACTTTGGAGACATTTTTGTGATATAAACTTCCGTACTAAATAACTATTCGACTACTTTGAATAATGAATTGACTTATGAAATAATCAAGTTTTGAAAGACTATTTTGATATACAAATTGCATTGTTTGCTCACGACTCCGCTCGTGCCCTTATTATGACTTCGTTCACCGGTTCCCGAGCCGGTTATGATTCATGCGCCCTATGATGATTCGGCCGTATGCTGTGTTACGGTTCCCCAAGGCCTCGCCATAGGGCCGGGTTCCGTTTGGAGTTATGCTGTGATATGGCTGGTGATATGATATGCTGATATGTGTGTGCTCGGGGATGTACGGAGATTTGAACCTTCTGGTGTTATGCTGTGTGTGGCACCAGCATCGGAGTGGTGACCACGTTCCTGAGCTTTGCATGATTTTGTTTGCATTATGTATGTATGATTTTGATACACATTTTGATATACTGTTCGGCATTTCTCTCCTTTGTATCCTGTTTGCTTTCAGTTGTGGCCTATATTTCTGTACTCCATGCTTTACATACTCAGTACATCTTTCGTACTGACCCCCTTTCTTCGGGAGCTGCGTTTCATGCCCGCAGGTACTGACGCCGGTGACCCACCGTTGTAGGCCTTACTTTCTGCTATTTCGGAGTACTCCCCTTTGATCCGGAGTCCACTTTTGGTACATACATATTTTGCTATGTATATATTTTTGTACGTTTGACTATTTGGGTACGGTGGGGCCCTGTCTCGCCATATGTCTTTGTTTGGATTCGTAGAGGCCTGTAGTCATATATGTGGGGCGAGGGTCCTATATGTGTTCGTTTGGTTTTGATATTTGGTCTTAATGCGGTCCGTTGTTATGGTGGCCCTAACTGGCCCTTATGTTTATATTTGTATTTATGACCGGCGATGCATATTCCGCCGCTCTTTTCGGATTTGATATGATATTTTGATACGCGCGACCGCTTAAGACAGGTTTTGATTTAAATTATGTTTAAATTCCTAATACGAAAATTTGAAATAAGTTTGGGTTTGATAAATGAACATGCTAATTGGTCTGGGTGCCCAAGTAGGGTGCCAGTCGCGGCCCACGGGGCTGGGTCGTGACACTATGATTAGTCATTGTGGAGCATAACCTATCTCTTATTACAATTTCCTTTGAGATCTTACTTAGGGTCATCAAACGTCATTCCCTTCTTATTCAAACATCATATACCCGTAGTCTTTATTAGTCTATTTTTTGTATGTTCACGGGGACATTTCTGAGGTGTAACAGTGAGGTTACGTGATCAGCGACTAGTGAGAAGCAAATTTCAAGTAACCAACATGTTAAGGCTTATGGAAGTTGTTTGTGTGATACATAGTTGGGCAATTTCTTAACACTTTTCAGTAGATGAGTTAGTGTGGATTAAGGGAAAGCACTTGTGGAAATCCCTATTATGTAAAGGCTAGAGTTATATTTTCGAGTTAAGACCGTATTTGTGATTGTTTATTATGTGGCATGTAATGTTGACTGGATAGCTTGGGTGAGCACTTTCAGATATTAAGGGCTTGGAAGTAGTTGTGTGAGGTTTAGGGCGATGGTTGTAAGATTGATACTTTCGGAATTGTTATGGACATATCGAGGTATTCCAATAGGAGATTCAATTGTTTAAGGGGTATTAAATGAGGCTACAGGTTTTGCGTTGAAAAGTTTGGGGTTGTATTAGATTTGCGTATCGGGTAAAGGTCGAGAAACACGAAGATTGCAATCATAAGGTGTAGTTCTCTGGTACTAAGTTGACATCTTGGATAGGACTCAGTTTTTGGAGTCGAGGGTGATATACATCATCGATTTTGCAGGAGGAAGGATTAGGATTGGCCGCCACAGATGTGTGGTAAGACTGTGATTGATTTCGGAAAGTTGGAGTCAGTTTGAGTGAGTATTAATGGTATTCAGAGGTTTCTGCATTCATTCTAGTCAGAATTGTTCGATTAGAGCTTCATGGACTATGGTTATATTTCCAGAACGACTTATGGGTTCCCAGTAAATCACCTTCACGGATTCCATGACTTTCAGTTCAGATTTGAGGTATGACAGGTTTACCGAGCCTTAACAGGGTTGCGAGTGGACTTGATGATATTTTACCAAGAGCAGCTACTAGAACAAATGTGATGGTTTACTTCGGCCCTTAGTAATGATTTGAGAAGGTGCTATGGTTGCGAGGGGTTTTTAGAGTGATCAGATAGTTTCCTACGGACTTGGCTCGGTGAGGTATCCAGTGGTATGCTTCCTATATTGTGATTTGAAGGTTTAAGAAGACTTGGAACTAGCGAACTCGACTATGAGTAAGATTAGCTTGATGGAATTGATTAGAGTGCTCCGATACAGCAAGTATTCTTTTCTAGCTAGAGTAAGTCATGGTTTTGGGCTTGTGTTCGTGTGTTTCTAAGAAATCGTGGTGCGAAAAATGGCTTTAGAAAGGTGAAAGAAAGGTTAGCGGAATTAGAGTATCTTACCAGTTCTGAGTGGGATATGATTGTGTCTATATCTAAAGGTTCGTGTTACTTTGAGGAATGTTGTGGGACCTATTGGTCGCGTTCAGAGATATGGTTTTATCAAATCAGAGAATTCCAGCAGAAACAACTCTTATAGTCGGGGATCAGTTGTGAAGAAAATTCGAGTATGGAAAATTTGGAAAATTAAATCTTTGAGCTAAATTAAGGAAGTTTGACTGATAAGGTGAACGGGTAGTGTTTTTTGGTTCACTTCTTGCCGTAGAAGCTTCCGGGTTGTTATAATATAGGTTCCTTGGTTACCATCAGCTTTCATACTCTCCTTCGTTCGAGGACGAATGATTGTTTAATTGGTATCTGTTGTAGCGACCCATTTGGTCGTTATTGCGGTTTTGACCCACTTACCCTCATTGACCCTTCTCTAAACCCTGTTAGCATGATTTTGACCAGCAAGGACGAGTGGTACGATTCCCAAAGTAGTCAGGCGAGTTTTATGACGACTTATGCAAAATAGAGCCTTAAAGTGAAAAGTGTTTGATCAATAGTTGAATCTTGGGTAAATGGACCTTGTTTGGATTTTCATCAATTTCGTGAGGTACGAAGGGTCGTTTATGACTAGGTGGGGTGGTTGGTTCAGCTCCCGAGGCTTTCGGGTGCATTTTGAGTACTTGGTTGGAAACTTGATTTTATCCTTTTAGGGGCTGACTTGGTGAAACTTCTGTTGGGAATTTTGAGGCCACGGGTGAGTTCATAGTGTGTTTTTATGTGTGTGTGCATATCTAGTTTTTGTCCGAGAGGCCTCAGATTTAAGTCAGGATTTTGGGAAATGACTTGTGAAAAAACAGGTTCTGCTGGTTCTGGTGTGACCGCCATGGCGGACTTAGTGACGCCATAGCGGGACCACATGGTGGGATCTTGACCACCATGGTGAGGGACTACTCTTTAATGATTTTTCACCATTTTTGATGGTCTGCCTACCATGGCGGGACCGCCATGGCGATCCTTGTGACCGCTGTGGCAGATCGACGGGACCAGATTTCCCTTTTATCTTCCTAAGTTCGAATCACTTTTTCAGAACTTCTAAAACCTAATTCTAAGAGCTAAGGGAGGCGAATATTGAAGAATCTTGGTTGAGGCATCTTGGGGGTAAGTTCTCATCTCCCTAATCTTGTAATCCTTTTCTACTTAAGCTTCTATGGTAGTTTTTGTATGAATTTTGGGGGAAGAAGGGTCTATAAACCTAAGTTTGATTTTAAACCTCTCTTAATCAATTTGAGTTGGGTAAATTCAGATTTCTAATACTTAATCAAAGGATTATTAGCTTCTAGGCTTGAATCTTCTTTTGAGCTCTTAAATCACATCCTAGAAATAAGGGTTCTCACAAGTTTGGGGCTTTTGGTGGATTTTTTGAAATTAAGGTACCATTTGGGATTAGAACTTCATGTGATTAAGGATATTGACAAATGAGACTTTGGGTAAGGCAACTTCACCTTTAATTTTCCGTTTTTCCCTCGTGACTCGTTAGGGGTATTGTGATTAACTTTTCCCGAGTCAATTCTTCTTCCGATTAGTTGGTTTATTGTAGTCATTTGCTTACTTAGCATTGCTAATTGTTAGACTACGAGCGATCTGAGGCACTTCGAAAGGGCAAGGCTTAGATTTGGCGAGTCGTGGCATCAGCTCAGCATCGAGGTAGGTTACTGCTTACCTTCCGATTAGACTCCAATTACTGAAATATATGTAGGAGTTAGATATTGACTGGGAAAGCATGCTAGGCCTTCAGGTATGGAGTTGGGATGGAATTTTATTAAGTTGGTTGTTGTTATTGTGATTAGGCTTGTTGCCTTATTTACTGTGTTGTGATAGGTTTTAGCATTCATTTCTCTTTGTTGTGTCATTTATCATCGGAGAAAATAAGGATAAATAGATTAGGCCTGAATCGTGATGTATACTTGTGATAATACACGGTTGAAATCTTAATTATGATTTAACGTTGATGATGATATCTTGCATGGCATACATTCTCATTTCACATGTATATTGATATTGCATTATGATTTAATACTGAGGATGATAAATGAGAAAATGGAATATTTTGGCGACACGAGACCTATATTTATGCGTATTGAACTAGCTTGCTGATTCATTCCATGGTTGAGTTGATTTTTCTAAGTCTTGATATGACTTATGGCATTGTGACTTCTTGTACCTTCATTATTATTTAAGTGCACTGATTTACCATGGTTATACTTTGTCACGACCCATTTTAGCCTAGGTCATACGGGCACCTACCATTCCCACCTCGATAGGCGAACCCTTAACTCAACGTTCACAATAAAAAAATATAATAAATAGTGGAACAAGAAAATGACGTAAGTCTCATAATATAGCATAATATAGATAAGTGCGGAAGTAAATGAATACACCCCAGTATCTGGTCTGGTCATACAAGAACATCTAAATCCGAATAACTCTGGTCTGAATAATAATACATAAAATGTCTCAAATCATGTCTTGGAAGAAAAGTAAGACATAAACAATAGAAGAGTCTTCGAGGTCAGCGGATGCCATGCTCACCCTGAAAAACTCAAGTAGAAGCTAAGGAGTCGATCAGCCACGAGTCAGAGAAGTAGATCTGGCCTGATACTCTGCATTAATAAAAGAATGCAGCAAGTGCAGGTCAGTACAAACAACAGCACTGATAGGCATCGTAGGCCGACTAAGCATAGTTAACACAATTCATAATAACGCAGATAAACAAGTAAAACAATCACGCATGAAACAATATAATCAAAACCGAGTATCCATCAACACCTATGTAAGTATCTAACACCAATATAATGAGTCTAAGTATATCTAATCCAAGAACATTCAACACAATGGAATCAGCAACACAATCCGTCACAATACAGAGATCATGACATCTCACTCAAGTCATAATGCAATGCAATGCAATGATAGTATGAATGTGATGCCATGCCATGCTATGAAAATGAGATGTACACATGTACTCCGGACGGAAATAACGATGTGTCGGCAGCACAACCCGGTGTGACTCGCGAAGTCTGAGTGCCACCCATCCCGGATCTTTGCCAAAAACAACAGACGACACCCTGGCTAATTGCTCACAGAGGGAGTCTCATCGGCACCACTCTGGGTGACCCGCAGAGCCCAAAGTGAAGAAGTGGCTGGCCAAGCCCAAGCCCAAGTCCATGGAATTTATTCCATGTGACCAATTAATTAAGAGGATAAGTATGTATATTTATATCAATGTTCATCCTTAGAACATTCAAGAAAAATCAAGAGCAAGAATAGGAGAGGGTCACGGCCAAGATAGAGAGAAAGAAAGGAAAAAAAGAAAAAAAATTCTTGGAGCTAAATCCTTGGTTCAAAAATCCATTTCTTGTGGGATTATTACTAAGTGTGATTTTCTCTACAAAGTGATATAAGTATCTTGGCAAGAAAGTAGTGTTGGTGGCAAGTGAAGAACTTGAAGAAAAGGTGAGAATCAATTCATTTTCTTATGTTATGAAGTTTGGTTTATGTTGTAATATGTAGAAGTAAGTAGAAATTATGAAAATATGGAAGTTTGCAAAGTGGGTGTGTTTATATGATGTAGGCCGTGTGTGTGTATTTATTGTATGTTATGATGACTTGAATTTATGTTATAATCTAGTTGTGGTGATGGTGGAATTTGTATTAGAAATGAAAGTTGAATGAATTAGTGGAAGTTGGAAAATGTAGGAATGTGGCCGTGTGTTGTAGGGATTGAAATGGAAGTGAATTAAATATCTTTAGTATGCTAATTGTTTTATTGTGAAGTGAATGAAAGAATAATGGTTTTTGTTGTCATGGAAAACTTGTTGTTAAGTTGTTGTAAGAAACTATGCAACCTTATTATAGCTTATGTAAGTGTGGTAATGAAAGTAGTAAGATGCAAATTATGATTGACATTGATGATGTTGGAAGATATAAATATGTCATGAACATATATGCTAAAGATTAGAAGTTGTGGGTGAAATATGACTTTGGTAGTAAGCTTGTATATTGCGTATACCTTATGTATATTTGGTGAAAACGATATGATATGCCTCCGAATCATGTTGTAGTGATCTTGATAAGTGATGAATATGAAAATAATAAGATTGGTTTGGAAGTGTAAGGTCGGAATGAAAGATATTGTGTTATGTCGGAAAGATGGCTAGTTATGCCATATTATGTGTTTTTATGCTTGTTGTTGTTATTGATGTTGTTGATATTGTTGTTGGGTTGTTGTTGGTTGTTTGGAGCCGAGTTGAATCTCGGGGAGGCTATATGTATAGGGGAGGTGCTGCCCAAATTCTTATAGACAAGTATCGGTTAAGATTAGAAATGTTAAGTCTCATGAATAGTAACTGGTAAATGTGCCCATTTGCAGTTTTTGAGCGAGACAGGAATCGAGTTTGGACGAGCGTAGGACGCAACCAAGGTATGTAAAGCCTACCCCTTCATTCTTAGGCATGTTCTGAATGTAATAGGCTCGGCCGCGAGCCTTAAGTACGACTCCGTTCCTCGAAATTCGAGATGGAAATCCGCTTCAATTCCTTCAGTAAGATTGGATCATTTCTCTTATAACTTGTCCCTAAAGTGAACCTTTGTATAAAACTTTCCTAAACGGAGTCGGAATACTTCCAAATGATTATGGATGACCTCATAAGGTCTATTATCAGTGATTTACATATGTCGCCTCGAGTTGGTCCGAGGCGGACCCACAAGGCCCGATGCTTTCTGTATAACCCTAATTACTTTGGTTCTGTCCGATTTTCTCAGAAAACATCTGGACTATTATTTTGATTATGAAATGACTATTTTTATGCAAATCTTACAAAATGATTTCTGGACATCTGAGAATCTGATTCTGATAATAATCTGTCGTGCCTTCCCAAGTAGGACATAGGCGCGTATTATGCATACTATCCGGATACTCTGATTTGACTCGCCGTTTGGCACCCTTCAGTTTGATTGAGTCTGTATGTATGTGGTTTCTCATTAATCCATTCGTGGCTGTCTCAATGCATTCCTTCACTGCATCCCGGGCCAGGTTCTGTTATCGTGCATATTCCTCTGCATTGTTCACCACGTCCCTCGGTGTGCGGGCCGGGATCTGTTTATATCTTTATGATATTAAGATATGTGTATGGGGATGGCGGCCAGGATGGCATATGATCTGATCTAATTCTGTCTGTCCACCGCGTCCCGTACTAAGAGGGTCGGGTTCTGTTACCGTGCCCCCCAGACAGGGCCGGGATCTGTATGTATGTATGCATGTGCCATCAGCATTTATGTAAGCACATGCCTCTGTATGATTCTGTATGACTCTATATGATTCTGTATAACTCTGTATAATTCTGCATGCATAATTCTGTCCGTCCGTCTAGATTACAATTTTGTCTGTATGTCCGTATGGATTCTGATTCTGTATGTCCGTATGGTTTACGATTCTATCTGTCTGTCTGAACCATGATTCTGTCCGTCTGTCGGGATTATGATTCCGTCCGTCCGTTTGATTTATGGTTCTGTCTGCTATATATATATACTTCCGGTTCAGACTATGATTATGTTTGTTGTGTTTCTGCTTTACATACTCGGTACATTTTTCGTACTGACCCCCTTTCTTCGGGGGGCTGCGCTACAGGCCCGCAGGTACAGACGCACCAGGTGATACGCCGCCAGTTTAGGGCATCGATTCTGCTGTTTTGGAAGAGCTCCTTTGATTCGGAGCAAATACTTTTGGTATATATCTTCTGTCATCTGTAGACTCTGTATGTATGGTATTTTGGGGTACGGCGGGGCCCTGTCCCGTCATCTGATTTTGTATGTCTGTAGAGGCCTGTAGATAGATATGTGGGTTACGGGTTTCATCTGTTTAGGTAAGTACGAACGATTTTGTGACTCCATCTGTATGTTAGCCTCATCGGCTTGTCTGTAAATTTCTGTATGTCCAGGTATACGTATGTTTGCGCGCGCGCCGTATATGTATTAACTTGATTATGTAAACACCTGTTTGAAAAAACAAATCTGTATGGTACGCCAATTCGGTTAGGTAGGTACGTACGGGTATCCAGTTAGGATACCAGTCGCGGCCCACGGGGTTGGGTCGTGACATTATGAGATCCAAGTACCCATACTTATTTCCGCCCTTAGAAGAAATCCAAGATGAGACATCAAGATCATAAGGTATATATGTTTTCCTTTTTATGCTTTTGGGTCATGTGTGGCCAAATTCTATTGCTATTATGTTGTGTCCCTGTGAGACATTGTTATTATGGGCTGTTGTGACAGGATGGTAGTGCCATATTACTGGGGAAACTCTGGCGAAAGTTTTACAGAATCCCCGACGACAAAACATTCGAGGACGAATGTTCTTAAGGGGGGGAGAATGTTACACCTCGAAAATTCCGTATGTGTTGATTTATGGATAGGTTAATGTGAGCTTAAGGTGATTATGAAATCCCTACGAGGCTAAGCGAAGGATTACATAGCTTGAGGTTCATCTAAAAAGATTTTGAAGTTCTATGAATATGTGAAGTTTAGTTTGTTGAAGAGAGCAAAACGTAAGTCGTGTTCGGAAAGATTCAGCTATGATTGAGATAATGTTTATGTGGTGATGTTTTAAAGAGCTAATATAGAGCCTATTATATGGTTAATGAATTATTATACATGTCACACCCCAACCTTAGTAGGGTGTGATGGGCACCCGACCCCATATTCGGAGCCGAGCGAACTCGCTGACTCTTATTACATGCTTAATCTCTTTAGATTCTTACATCAATAAGAAATGAAAAACATAGTTAAGCCTCCAGAATCTTTCTTTCGTTGTTCTCAAGTCAAACAAAAGCTGTGGTCCTGTGGAGTCTGTAACATAAAACATAAAGACACATCGGCTGGTGAAGCCACCTTCAAGGCTGACATATTACACCCACGACTCTGTCTGCAAAGTCTCTAACTTCGATCAAGACATCATAGCGTAGTACTCTGACCCGGCAACACTCCAGAGAAAATGGAGCTTGCCAACTCCGCTAGAACCTCTTCTGTAATAGCTTCTACTCATCTGGGTGTACCTGCGCCGCATGAAACACAGCGTCCACAAGAAGGGACGTCAGTACGAGCAATGTACTGAGTATGTAAGGCATGAATAGTAGCATAATAAGGGATGTAAAGTATGAATAATAGCCGAAGGGAAATATAGAGCATATCGTAAGGTAAAAGAATAACCTGTACATGTGAGTGCCCTTTTTGGGGCGGATGCCATGCATGCTAGCTTTCTTTCGAAAAACAACATATAAATATTTACAAGTAAACTGCCCGACCATACAGGTACGGTGTAATGCTGCCCGGCCATTTAGGCACGGTGTGATCATCATTAGCCCGCATCCAGGCCTCTCGCGTCCGGGGTAATCATAAACTTCCCACTGCAGTGGTGTGTCTGCCCGACCGCCTATTGGACGGCGCGGTGTTATTAAAATACATACATAATTATAAAGCATGCATGAGAGCCCAAGTGAAAGCTACAACTCTATCGGAGTGACGTAAGGTCGGTAACCTCCGATTTATATTATGGAATACTCGATGGACAAGTATACTTACCGACACCTGAAGGCTCAGAAACAAGTTTCGGGTCAATTCGATTTAGTATAAGAAAGTTATGAGCGTTTGAAGTACAAAACCTTTTACGAACATTTCAGAAGACATTTTGGAAAATCATTCTTATCATAGTCATCGTAGAAATATTCTCATCCTTGACATCATCATCGTCATCGTGAAACATATCCATCGTTATTGTCATAAGAGCTTACGAAATCATAAACCTTTGTTTTGGTAGAATACGGACACATTGGAAAAACATTTACGAGTTATCGGGAAGAGAATCATGCCTTGGAATCATAAACATCTAACTTTTGAAAACAAGGAAAATATGGAAGCAATTATGAAATCATAACATCGGAATCATGCCTTGAAAGAAAGGGACGAGCCTTAACATACCTGCTCCACGTCCTATTAGCTACGCTTAATTGTCCAAGCTCGTTATCGCTAGTCTACATTCAAGAAGATTTACATAATCATTAGATTCATCGTCACACACACTTGTCTTAGTCTTTCAAATGAATTCATTTATATTCTACCGAAATTTCGGCAGCATTTCCCCTGTAAATACACCATCCCCGAGAATCTAACTCGGCCAATTTATCAACAACAATCCGAGAATTCAACTCGGCCACATTATCAACAACAATACCAACAATCATACTAACAACTTTACTAATCAATCCAAAATATATTCTAACATTAACAACTCTTGTCGCACAATTCAACGACATTTCATTTATATTCAATTCCATCACATATAGTCAAGCCAACATCAATGCTTACACATTCAAATACTTGCCCAAGACTTTACAAACACAATTCAAGAATACCTCAAGCAAGTCATACAATATTCAAAACAATCTAGCCAATATGCCATTTCACCCGAAACCTTCCAAATGCAACAAGAGCCATAACAACTTATTTCCTTCTTTCAAATTCAATCACCACAACCCAACTTACAATCTTCCAAACAAATGCCTCACTTCCAAGTTCATGAATTATATTTACAACCTACACATTAGCAATATCATTCCTACAAATATAAGAAACCATACCAATGTCACACTAACTTCTTCCATAATCCACAAACGATTACAACTTCAACTAGAATTATCAAACTTTCATTTCCATCATAGAATCCATTACAACAATAACCAAAATGCTAAGTAAAAATTGCTTCACCATGCTTACACAACACAACACATGCTCGGCCATCTACTACATATACACGACCACAACATAACTTCCATATTTTCATGAATTTCATCCCTTTCTACATACTACAACATACACAACCATCCATAACATATAAAAGAAGATGAAACCTTACCTTTTTCCACTTGTCTTCTTACTTGGCTAGGGTCATGAACTTGTAAGAATGATTGGTTTTCTTGCTCCAACAATTATCCCATGTTAAAGAGGACCTTCAAATTAGTAGGAATGCTAGAAGAAATAATTTTTTGTGATCACTTTCCAAGGAGTCAAATTCGGCCAACCATGGCCGAATATGGTGCTCCTTCTCCTCTTGGTTTCTTAAGTCATGAAAAGATGAAGAATGTCTAGATTTTTCCACTTGCCCTCATATATATATATATATATATATATATATATATATATATATATATATAGTTCCCTCCAATATCAAGTAGACATATGGCCCTTCTCCCTTCTTCTTGAAATATCTTGAACATTAAAATAAAAGATGACTAACTATTTTATTTTGTCATCACCCTTCCATATTTATATATATATATATATGCCACACGACCAAGGGGTTCTTCAAGAACTCTCTTGAACTTTTTTTGAAATTCCCATTTTGCCCCTAGCCTTCCACAATATTACCATGAACCATATGTTGGTCCCTAGAACTGGTCGGGACAGATTTGGTGTATTTAATAAGGGATCCAAGTCTTATTTCATTTCATACCCCTTCTCCCTAAAACATCTCTCTACATTTCCCCCACAAGAATTCAAGAGGTACTGGTGATCAACAACATCAATCTAAGCGAATCAAGTGTAAGAAACCCATTAAAGTTCATCCAAGGCAAGGAATCCAAGTGAAGGTGAAACTAGGGTTTTGCTCAAGTGGGGTGTTTTCACCCAAGGTTCATCCCTACACCATCTAAGGTAAGATTTATGGTATTTACATGTTGGTTAAGGTATTTGAATGTTGAAACACTTGGATTGTAGAAGGACATAGAAAAATGGGTCATGAATGTGGAAATAGTACCATTTTGAGTAATAGCTTGAATTGAGTCATGATTCTTGATGTGTTGTGATATGGATATGTTATAAATGATGTTAAGAACATGGGATAGGTAATGTATATGAATGAACGTAGTCGTGTGTTATGACCATGGATATGGGTGATTAGAAGTGAATTGAGAAATATAGATAATGTGGATAAATAAAGACTATTGTTATGATATGGTGAATGTATTATTGACGTTTGGGAGTTGATATATGATATGGAGGAAGTCGTATAAATAAAGGAGATGCTGTCCAATTTTCTCGAGTTTTAGTCGTGTATGCTAGCCATCGATTTCTAATGATAGTATGACTCTAATGAAGGTAGAAACGTGAGCATGGAAGGAGAACGTGCAAGTGTAGAATAGTTGAACGGGAAGGTCTGTAAGGCTAACCCTTCTTTCATAAGGCATGGTTCTTTGGCTAAATATCTACTCTTCTATAAGCCTATGACGCTGTCAAAATTATTCTATCCTCAAAAGGCTACAAAGCTTATAATTCACGATATATATTACGGTTGTACTTGATTCCTCATATGACGAATAATCCTATAAGGATAAATGTAATGAATAACGATAATGGTAATGACGATGATGATAACGATGATAGTAGTAATGATGCTAAAGATGCTTATGAGCTATTATGTATATGTGCCTATGTATGACTATTATGGAAACCCGAGCTTATAAGGCCGGGTAGAATGTATATATCGCACCTCTGCAGTTGGGTACGGATAACCTTGAAGCCTTGGTAGGGCCAGTTATGTGAAACCCTGAAGCCTTGGTTGGCTAGGTATGTATGATAACCGAGCCTAGCCATGGTCGGGTACGTGAAACACCGAACCTTCGTGGTCGGGCATGCTATGTAAATGTTATGTATATGCTATGGATATGTATATGATATAGATATGAGTATGAATACGAATATGAATAAGAATACGTATATAAATACGACTATGGATACGAAGTGTAAGTGAGTACGGATATGAGTACGGATACGAATACGGAGGTATGTACACAATCTCGCATTACAAATAGAAAGTCCCTATGAAAGGCAAGTAAGTCCTTATGACGATGACGCTACTATCTCCCATCATATGCTATTTCTTATGTTGCTTATTATGCTTCTATATTTATATTGATCATGCTTTACATACTCAGTACATTCTTCGTAATGACGTCCTTTTGTTTGTGGACGCTGCATCATGCCCGCAGGTGGCTAGGGAGACAGACTTGATTCATAGCTATATTACTCAGGGACTACATAGCGGAGCTCCATTTCTTTCGGAGCTAAAGCTTTTGGTACTTATTCTTTTGTGTATATATTTATGGGCATAGCGGTCTCACCCTGACCTTACTCGGGTGTGATGGGCACCCGACCCCATATTCGGAGCCGAGCGAACCCGCTGACTCTTATCACATACTTAATCTTTCTAGACTCTAAACCGAATAATCATGAAATACATAATAAGACTTTCAAAAACTTTCTTTCTGTTAATCTCAAAATCTGTAATCATATGAAACTTTATAGTATACACATAAAGACACGTCGGCTGATGGAGCCGCTGACAGACTGACTCCCAATACCCACGACTCTGTCTGCAAAGTCTCTGACTGCAATCGGAGATCATGGCACATGTACGCTGACTCGGCTACACTCCCGAGCTAAATGGAGCTCGCCAACTTCGCTGGAACATCTTCTATAATGGCTTCAACTCATCTGGGTGTACCTGCGCGGCATGAAACGCAGCCCCCGAAGAAAAGTGTTCAGTACGAGCAATGTACTGAGTATGTAAGGCATAAATAGTAACATAGTAAGAGAAAAACATATGAATATTAACTGTATGGAAATACAAAACATATCATAAGATAAGAGAGTGACCTGTACATGTGAGCACCTCTAAGGGCGGATGCCATGCATGCTTAATGCTGCGGAACGTGCAGCCCGATCCATATACATATCATACTTTACTTTCTTTGAAAACATTTCTTTTACATATATATATAGAAAATAGAACATATCATATTGCCGAGGTGTCGGCTCCGATCCATTTAACCACATATGTGCCACGGTCGGGCATCCCGCGTCCGGGATGATATCATGTCATATAACACCAACTGATCAGGTGGATACGCGTATATAACGCTCTGCCCTTATCCCATCCTCCCCATATACATATACATATATCATATACATATATCATATAATATAGAAAATAGTTCTTATCGTATTGCCGAGGCGTCGGCAGCCGATCCATTTAACCACATATGCCCCGCGTCCGGGACGGTATCATACTCCAACTGATCAGGTGGCTACGCGTATATAACGTTCTGACCTTCCCCGTACTTCCCCATATACATATACATATACATATACATATACATATACATATAAACATATGTCATCTATACAGCATGCATGAGAGCCCAAGAAAGTCATGTATCCATCGGAGTGACGTAAGGTCGGCAACCTCCGATTACATTATGGAACAATCAGGATCGTCGTGTCTCACCTTGAAGGAACAATTATCATAAGATGAGACTATCAATGAAGAATAGCGTTAGGAGAACATAAAATAAAATTATCATCTCATAAGGCATCAATTCACATACATTTGGAACCTTTAAGAAATAATTATCATAATCATCATAAGCGTGTTCTCTTCTTCGACATCATCGTTATCATTATAAAAACATGTCCGTCGTTATAGTCATGAAAGCTTACAAAGTCATAAACCTTGGTTTTGGAAAAGTATAGGCATTATGGAAAACATTTACGGGTTACTAGGAAGAAAATCATACCATAGAATCATAAACATCTAACCTTTGAAAACAAATAGGATATGGAGTTAATTATGAAATCATGACATGGGATCATGCCTTTGAAAGAAAGGGACGAGCCTTAACATACCTATTCCGCGCCTTACTAGCTACTCTTATTCGTCCAACTTGTTAGTCTACATGCAAGAAGATTGACATTATCGTTAGATTCATCGACATATACTTGTCTTAGCCTTTCAAGTACATTCACTTATGGTCTGCCGAAATTTCGGCAGCACTTCCCCTGTAAATACACCATCCCCGAGATTCTAACTCGGCCAATTTTAATCAACAGCAATCCGGGAATTCAACCCGGCCAAACTATCGACAACAATACCAACAATTATTCTAGCAACACTTCAACATTCAATTCAATTCAATTCATCCCAATTAATGCATACCTCCACCCGAAAACTCACAACACCACCAAAGTTAACAACGCATTACTTCCTTCCAAATTTATGAGTTATATCAACAATCCATACATTGATAAATTTATTCTTACAAATATAAGAACCACACTAACATCACACTAACTTTTCCAATAATTCACAAACGATTTCCATTTCATTCCAAACCATTAAATCTTCATCTACCATCATAGAATCTACTACAACAACAATTAAAATGCTAAATGAAATTAGTTTATCACTTCCACACAATACACATACCTACACGGCCATAACAACTACATGCATGCTTTCATGAATTTTTCATCCATTTCTACACATTACAACAACAACCAACACATTACATAAAATTAGTCCATTCTCTCTACACCACATCACACATGCACGGCCCAACATCAACATCATTCTTTCATGATCTTCATTCATTTCTTTACACTCCAACATGCATAAATCATCCATAAAACATGTAAAGGAAGGTTGAACACATACCTTTTTCCACTTATCTCTTCATTCGGCTAGGGCATATATTGCTCAAATGAATTATTTAATTGCTCCAACAACTCTCCCATATTAACGAGGACGTTCCAATTGGTCGGAAAACTAGGAGAAAATAATTTTTCTTGATCAATTCCATGGACTCAAATTTTTGGCACTATGGCCGAGCACTACTATATTTCTCTCCTTTCATTTTCTTCTCCTCCCAACTTCTTGAATTATGGAGGAAACTATGACTAATATATCCATATATATATTTAGCCTCATCAAATAGCATGTGGACACATGCCCCTTCTCTAGAGATTTCTTCTTTTTTTCTTGAATTTTCTTAAAACTAACTAAAGAAGACTAAGTAGCTTCTTGATAAGCTTTAGCCCACACACTTATATATATATATATATATATATATATATATATATATATATATATATATATATATATATATATATATATATACACACAGAATTAGTCCCTCAAATAAGAATATAGACACATGACCCCCTTCTCTCTTTTGTTCTAGAGTTTTCTTCTTTTTTTCTTGAAAATTAACAAAGATGCCCCTTTTGTCTTCCCATGCAAGCTTTGGCCTTTTCAAGACTTTTCTTGAACTTTTGTGAGATTACTATTTTGCCCCTAGCCTTTTACAATATTACCATGAACCTTTTTGCAAATTTCCTTTTTTGCCCTTAACTTTTCTCAATATTTCCATACTAATAATGTTCATAAATAATATTCATAACCAACTTATACAATAAAATAATTTTGGAAGATGGTCATTCCCTTAACTTTACCACGGCTACCTTGAAATAACCAAACGTATAAAATACGGGATATAACAGCGGGGTCCTGTCCCACATATATGATATGACATACTCTCCTTAGAGGCTCGTAGACATGTGTATATGTTTAGGTGTGTTTGGCCTTGTCGGCCTATATTTTGGATATCATTTTGTTAGCCTCGTAGGCTCATGCACATTGATATGGGCATAGTTGCTATTGATGATATAAATGCATTGATTGTCCAATGGGATTAGTATGATTGATTGATAGAATGTATGATTTAATATGTGGCTCACCTAGATGTAAATGTAAAGGTATGTTAGAGGTGCCCGGGGGACTAGTACCGGGTGCCCGTCACGGCCCTCCGGTTGGGTCGTGACAATTACCATGGCCTATCTTTTAGTTAAAGTGCCATCGTACTCGAGTCCCTTTCCAACTCATTATGATTGATTCGTCATTTTATCTTCCTCTTTCAACCTCAGTAGTTTTCCTTTAGTTCATATCTTCCCACATTAACTCATTATTCAAGTTGATATTCTCGTATATAAAGTGTCTGACCACACCTGTTCTCAATTCGTCTCTACTTCTCATCGTTTGTACTTATGCGTTACTTTAAAATTGCTTTTAATCCCTTTGTCGTAGTCTTTCTATCTCTCTGTATTTATTCTTGATAATAACCTTATTCAACTACCAGTAATCAATACACATGTGTAACAAGCCATCTTTCTTTCGCACGAATAATACCGGCGTACCCCAAGGCGAAGTGTTGGGTCTAATGAAACCCTTCTCCAATAAGTCCTTCAGCTGCTCCTTTAATTCTTTCAATTCTGCCGGAGCCATCTATAAGAAGGAATAGATATCGGCTAAGTATCTAGTAGCACATCTACACCAAACTCGATCTCTATGTCAGGAGGAAGGCCTAGAAGCTCGTCTGGAAATATATCAGCAAACTCATTAACCACCGAAACTTGATTGAAGAGTTGGTGGCTCAGCATCAGCATCTCTAACACGAATAAGGTGGTATGTACAACCCCTAGAGATCATTTTCCTTGCCTTTAAGTAGGAAATAAACATGCTCTTAGGTGATACAGTAGTTCCCTACCATTCAAGAACCAACTCACCTGGAAGTTGAAATATAACAATCTTTGTTCGGCAGTCAACATTAGCATAACAAGAAGCTAACAAATCCATACCTATGATAACATCAAAATCAACCATTTCTAATTCAATTAAACCAACTATGGTGTGGCGTTTACAAACTATTACCACTCAATCCCAATAAACCCGTCTAGCGTTCACAGGATCACCAACCGGTGTAGACACCTCAAATAGTTTAATCAACTCGAGTTTTATCCCAAACTTTCCAACAATATATGGAGTAACATATGATAAAGTGGAATCGGTATCTATCAATGCATATACATCACGAGAAGAGACTGGTAGTATACCTGTGATGACATCTGGTGATGTATCACTCAAAGTCTTGTCGACCAGCTAATGCATAAATGCGGTTCTGATGACCACCTGAGCTAGATACTCCACCCCTGCCTCTACCTCTACTGGACGGTGTCTGAGGTCCTCGCTCTAGGGTACTACTGAAGATGACAAAGCTGATACTGATTCGATCGGTCGGGCCATACCATTCCTGTCCCTAGATGGACAATCTCTCGCAAAGTGATCGGGATTCCCACAAGTAAAACACACATACATACCTTAATGAAGTTTCCTAGAATGAGCCTCACCACACTGACTATATCGCGGAGGAGGTGGCATCATCTGCCCTGGATCTCTCCGCTGCTGAGAACCCGAAGCCCGCAAACTCTGACCTGGTCCAGAATATGCAAATCAATCATACAGTGTCCTCTTAAACTGCGGAGGTGTACTAGCTGCAGGATAAGCTGAGTGTCTGGGATATTATGGCTTAGGACCACCCCGAGAACCATCAAACTGACTAGCAGGCCTAGCCCTCTTATGTTGACCCCTATCACGATCACGGTCCTTACGTTGTTTTCACTTTCGATCCTCCAAGTTCTGGGCATATTCCTAAATACAAGAGATATCCATACCCTCAAGAAAAGTAACCGTGGTGCACTCATTAATCAAGTGCGATCCAAGTCCAATAAAAATCGGTGCACCCAATCCTCCATATCGGCTACAATCGAAGGAGCATACCTAGCCAAAGAATCAAAATGAAGGCTATACTCCGGTACACTCATATTCTCCTGACGGAGAGCCGAAAACCTATCTACTCTTGCTCGATGAGTCTCTGATGGTAAGTAATGACGTAAAAATGCCTCTAAAAACTCTTTCCATACCGCTGGAGGCGCATCCGGTCCTCTGGACTATTACTAAGTATCATACCAACCCACGGCTATATCTCGCAACAGATAGGATGCTAACGCAAGTACCTGTATATCACTGGCATACATCACCCGCAAAGTCCACAACATCTGATCTATAAAGTTTTGCGGGTCCTTACCAGCCTTATCTCTGGTAAATACTGAGGGATCAAGGTTAATGAAATCTTTAACTTGGGCACTCACAGTCCTATCAGCAGAACCTGCACCCATACCTGTCTGGCGCTGAACCTGAGCAGCTACCAATCTAGTCAACAATCGTGCCGCGCTCAGCATATCAATATCCTCATCAAGAGCAACAGGTGGAGAGACTGGAGGTACTGGATCTCCCTTCAGCTCCTCAGGTGCTGGCAGAGTAGGAGAACTATGAGTAGGTGCCACACTCACACTCTGCGCCTCACTCTGGCCCTCGATAGTAGCTGGGGCTCTACTTGTTCCCTCATCAGCTGCTGCTCTACTTGTACCCTCACAGTTGCTGCTCTACTTATACCCTCACTAGCCACTGTCTTGCCTTTTTGGCTATGTGAAGCTTTCCTAGTCACACGCATCGATGTATATAAAACAAATCAAAGGTTAAGAATTCCAGTCCCTACGACTCAGCTGTATTGCACGATCTAGAATCATAAAGGAAAAGTAACCATCCTAAATTACCTGCAGCCTCCTGATTATAAGTGTGGTGCACAATACACCCATAAGAAAGACTCTACTAGGCACGGCTTACAGACTTCCTAGGGTAGACCTACTCTGATATCAAATTTTGTCATGACCTAAACTGAAGGGCCGCGATTAGCACCCGGGCCTTACCTAATGGAGCGCCAACGTACATCACTATCTATTTATTATCGGACTTATCATAGGTCGATAAGCCCACATTAATATGTATCCATAAAAGGAGAGGAAAGATTCCATATGAATAGGCCTTCCAAAATATATATATACATATGGGCAAGGCCGTCGTAATAAACTAACATGACACTACCACATCTGTACACAGGACACTGTCTGCAAAGCCTCTAAAAGGAAACATGACCGTCATACTTGTAAGTCATGACAGAGCCCCCCGACATACCCATAAGCAAAATGACATATATTGTGTACCCTTGCTCGGTAATGCTCTGAAATAAGATGGAGCTCACCAATCAAAATTTGATATCTGGTAGTGGAGGGTCCTCTACTCATCTACCTGAACCTTCATGGCATGAAATACAGCGCCCCCGGGAAAAGGGACGTTCGTACGAATAATGTACTGAATATATAAGGCAGAAATGAAATATAACAATAAGACATCATCAATGAGAGGGAAATAAGAATCAACCTGTACCTTCGGGCTGCCACTGTGGACTATGAACATGCATATATATATATATATATATATATATATATATAAGTATTCAATGCCATAAACAACATCCTGGCGCGCACACAAACCTTGCAAAAGAACCTTGCCAAAGAAATTGTTTTCAAAGTTGAAAATATGTTCGAAAAGAGAAGTACCTCCAAAAACGCTACCAAGTGGAATTTTCGAGGTTCAACAATCATTTTACAATTTATTTAGATGATAGATGTTAGAACTTTACACTTTTCTCTTGAATTCCCTCACTTTCAAAAAGGAGGGTTTTTAAGCCAACTCAAAACCCCCAAGAATCACCCATGAATTCTTATTGCCTCTAATACCCTACACTAGTCTATATCCATCAATAACATTAGTAAAGATCAAAGATCATACCCTTAAGAGATTTTCCAAAGTCTCATTCAGTTTCTCTTTCTACGATTTTCAAAAATGAACTAGTGTTGATTGATGTAATAATCAATGGGGTTCGAGCAATAATTTACCTTAGAGTTTGAGAGAGGTTCTTAGGGTTCTCTTCCTCTAAAAAGTCGGCTAAAATGAAGTGGAAAAAATTATAACGAAGTTAGGCTTTTAAAGTGTCATTCCCGATGTGTGGATGCACAACTCGAAGGCCCAAGTGCGTAGCTAATCAGGCAGCAAAGGCAGTAACACTGCCTCCAATGCGCGGTCGTGCAGACTGCAGTGTCCAGTAAAATGGGCATACTCCTAGCACAGAGCTCTGATTGAGTTGATCAATATATTTTTGGAAATGTATTTCAAAGGGATACAACTTTTATGTTTTAAGTTTTCTCAAATTCTTAACGGATGTTTACGTAAACTAGCCAGAAGTCGGGATTACCACAAACTTAGACAATTTTATCAAATCTTATACCCCTCTCTATTTGCCTAGATTTCAAAATGACTATTTTCACGCAAATTCACCTTGATATGACTTCTTTCAACTAATATGTCACATTAATACTCATTTAACACATTCACACCTACTGAATTTACAGAGTGTTACACAATTCTTACAATGTAATTAAATAAGTGTAGTACATGCCCTAGCTTTTCATCTCCTATTAATAAGAGCCTTTGTAGTAGTTGGAAGACACTTTATTTCTAATGCAACTCTCACTCTTGTGTAATAAAAACGTCTTCTACTAGATAAGTTTTCAGTAGTTTATTCCTTCAAAATATGAGAAGATGACTAATTTATATTTGAGTGTAGAGTATTAAATTACTTTATCGTTGAGTAAAATTATTTTAGTAGGTGTATGGCATTGTGAGTGCACAAGTTTTCCGAGTTTTATGCGAAATTGTGTCGGGAGATACCTTTGTTAGCAGCTAGCACTGTCACGCCCCAAACCTTGGCCTGACCGGCACTCGATGCCTTAACTTGACCAAGCAAGACAACTTTATATGACATATGAAATTTAGAAGTACATAACATAGGATTAAATGGTTTTCATAATAAAAGTCTTTAGAAAGATAATTTGTTGATAAAAGAGTTCCATAAGTTTAAAATGTTGGAGCATTAGCCCAAACTGGAAAAATGTGAAACGTAAGCATAAATGAACATTCAGTCTACGAAGACTCTAACATGACCATGAATAATAATGTTTACCGGGGCAAGGCCCCGACACAGCCAAAATTAATAATGTGAAAAATAGAGAAGACTACACCCCTAAATTAAGTGGGGCTCACCAATAGCTGAAAGTACGAAACCTAGAGTGGAGTCGTGTCCCCCTGAATATCCCCACCTGTATCGTGAAATACAATGCCTAGGCAAAAGGGAAGTAAGTTGTTACGCCTCTCGTTCTGGTCATAGTAGAACCTATGGTTTCATAGTCGAGTATGCCTTTGGAATGGAGACCTGTGTCCGAGCTTTTGGGATATAAAGTGTCTTACCCCGTGTACAAGGGTACCAATAGGTATTCCTGGTAATTTTCAGGATTAGAAGACGAGCGAATCGAATCGAATCTATACGACCTGAGCTAAATCTGAGAAATCTGCAGACACCAGTCATGGTCGACGGACCATCATTATGTGGCGTCGACAGGGTTCCGCAGCCTTGAAATCTGCAGCCGTAGGCCAACGGACCATCGACAAGCCGATGGGTCGTCGACCCGCTAGTCGAACCATACCGTTGGGACTTTTTAATTTCGAGTATAAATATGTGACCCACGACTTTACTTATCATTTTATCTCTTCCAAGTCATAGAAAAACCCTACTATATTTACTCCTAACATTTTCTATCATTATAGTGGTGATTTGGCAAGACCCGAGCCCCGTAAACCCAAGCTTGTGAAGAACAAGGCTGTTTCTAGGGTTTCTTCAAGTTCTGAAGCTTAAGGAGTTAGAGTTGAAGTTGATCTTTGAAATATTAGACCCCTCAAGGTATGTAAATGATTTCTACCCTTATATTTAAGTTGATTATCAAGAGTTTTAGTAGTTTTAAGTGAAGAGAGGATACTTATGGATGTGGTAAGTTGATGAAGGGTAAGATAGTGATTTGGGGTTATTTTAAGAGATGACCGGGAATGGATTTAAGTAGATTTTGATATATATATAGATGTTTTCATTGTTGTTGTGGGTATTGTGGTTGATGTCGGATCGAATGTGAAGTTGAAGAGTTGTAAGCCTACAAGGGAAATGTTGTCCACAATTTGTTAAGCTCTATATGTATTTAGAGATGGTTAGTAAGTAAATAGTCTAATTAAGGCCTATGTTATCTTAATTGTAGACTTACAAGTTCAAGAGGTAGAAGCTGGACGATTGGATATACTTCAAGCTATGTTAAGGGTATCCCTTCTTTCTTTTGGCATGACCTTATGATATGAACCAACAACGAGTAAGCGAGCTTCTATATTACTCTACTCTTAGAAGCATTAGGAGTACTTCAGTCTTTAATGTTCATGTACCTTGTTTATGATTGTTCCTTCTGTTCATGGGTCCAGTTTTATATATCCAGTTTACTCACACATTACACTCATTTATAAATGCATATTGACCCGTGACCGGAAGGCGTTATATATGCAAGTATTATATGTATATGGGGTACGGGGAAATGAACAGGTGCTATAGACGCATTAACACCTGATCAGCTGGTGCACCATGATGATAATATAAGGATCGGGTTGGACGTACCGCAACAATGTATATGATGATGGCCACAGAGAGGCCGATATGATATGATGGGATGCCCTAGAGGCTTAACAGGAGTTATATATATATATATATATATATGACCTACATTGATAGGCATGATCATGCATACTATGTGCCCACAGAGGATTTGTCAGTTATACAGATTTATGCAGATACGTACAGATACTAGTTCATACAAGTACATGTAAATAATCATTCCAGTTTATGAGTTCAGATCTTATTCATGACTCTTATTTATACATATTGTTCTTATGCCTTTCATAATCAGTACATTATTCGTTCTGACTCCCCGTTGCTCGGGGGGCTGCGTTCATGCTCGCAGGTTCAGGTAGACCGACAGGTGATCCAGCTTTGTAGGACTTCTATCCAGTCGTGGTCAGTGTGCTCCATGGATTCGGAGCGGCAGTCTATTTTGGTATACTAGCCTTTTGAGATGTAAGTGCATATGGGTATGACGGGGCCCTGTCCCGTCATTTCTACAGTTTTTATTCCAGTAGAGGTCTGTAGACAGTTGTATATATTAGTTAGATGATATAGCCTTGTTAGCTTCTATTCTTTTGTGTACAGTATATGTGCCAGCCTAGCTGGCTTGCATTGTTCTTTCAGCATGTTTATATATATACAGGTTATACAGAGTTCTGATGTCACCTATTTATTAGGCAGTATGATATCAGTTTAAGTCACTTGTGGGCCCCTTGATTTTCAATAAGATTCATATATGAGTATAAGGGTGTTTGGTTACTAAAGGTCAGACACTCATCACGACTCATCGGATTGGGTCGTGATAGAAGTGGTATCAAAGCAGTTCCATCCTAGGGTTGTCTATAGACCGTGTCTAGTTCAGTCTTGTTTATGGGTGTGTTATGCACCACGCTTATAAACAGGAGGCTACAAGGCATTTACGGTGATGTCATTCTTTCTCTCTTAGTACGATAGAGCCATGTGTTGAGCGTTCACTTTCTAACGATTTGTTTTGATTTCAGCGATGCCTCGCAAGAAAGCTACTGTTGGCCAGAAGGGCAAGAGAGCGGCAGGTGAGGCCACTAGCCGTACTCGGCAGGCTACGAGGGCTCAAGATGAGATTCAGAGTGAGGGGCCGTCTGAGACATCGCATACCCCGCCTCTAGCACCTGCCCCAGTTCCTCAATCGGATGTACCGGGCCAGGATGTGCGGGATGCTGTATAGTTATTGACCAGATTAGTAGCCGGCTAGGCTTAGCGCCAGGGAGTTGAGTTTGACTCGGCAGACAGGACTGGTAGTTCGAGGGTTAAGACTTTCCTTGGGTTAGGTCCTCCAGAGTTTTCGGTGATAAAGAAAAATATAGACCCCAAGGATTTCATTGATGGTATGCAGAGGACCTTGAGGGTTATGCATTCGGACGAGGTCGAATCTATAGAGTTGGCTTCGTATAGATTTCGTGATATTGCAGTACAGTGGTATCAGACTTGGGAGTTATCTAGGGGAGAGAATGCCCCTCCAACTGTTTAGCGAGAGTTTTAAGATTCTTTTATTCGCCACTATTTACCACCAGAGGTCCGACGAGCCCGAGCAGACAGGTTTCTGCGTATTGAGCACGGCAGTATAAGTGTCCAAGAGTATTGTGTGTATTTTGATTCTATGGTATGCTCCAGCCATAGTGGCTGAGATGGAGGACAAAGTTCATCATTTTGTGGCTAGTCTAGGTCATATATAAATATATATGACCTACATTGATAGGCATAATCATGCATACTATGTGCCCACAGAGGATTTGTCAGTTATACAGATTTATGCAGATACCTACAGATACTAGTTCATACAAGTACATGTAAATAATCATTCCAGTTTATGAGTTCAGATCTTATTCATGACTCTTATTTATACATATTGTTCTTATGCCTTTCATAATCAGTACATTATTCGTTCTGACTCCCCGTTGCTCTGGGGGCTGCGTTCATGCCCGCAGGTTCAGGTAGACCGACAGGTGATCCAGCTTTGTAGGACTTCTATCCAGTCGTGGTCAGTGCGCTCCATGGATCCGGAGCGGCAGTCTATTTTGGTATACTAGCCTTTTGAGATGTAAGTGCATATGGGTATGACGGGGCCCTGTCCCGTCCTTTCTACAGTTTTTATTCCAGTAGAGGTCTGTAGACAGTTGTATATATTAGTTAGATGATATAGCCTTGTCGGCTTCTATTCTTTTGTGTACAGTATATGTGCCAGCCTAGCTGGCTTGCATTGTTCTTTCAGCATGTTTATATATATACAGGTTATACAGAGTTCTGATGTCACCTATTTATTAGGCAGTATGATATCAGTCTAAGTCACTTGTGGGCCCCTTGATTTTCAATAAGATTCATATATGAGTATAAGGGTGTTTGGTTACTAAAGGTCAGACACTCATCACGACTCATCGGATTGGGTCGTGATAGAAGTGGTATCATAGCAGTTCAGTCCTAGGGTTGTCTATAGACCGTGTCTAGTACAGTCTTGTTTATGGGTGTGTTATGCACCACGCTTATAAACAGGAGACTACAAGGCATTTAGGGTGATGTCATTCTTTCTCTCTTAGATGGTACGATAGAGCCATGTGTTGAGCGTTCACTTTCTAACGATTTGTTTTGATTTCAGCGATGCCTCGCAAGAAAGCTACTGTTGGCCAGAAGGGCAAGAGAGCGGCAGGTGAGGCCACTAGCCGTACTCGGCAGACTACGAGGGCTCAAGATGAGATTCAGAGTGAGTGGCCGTCTGAGACATCGCATACCCCGCCTCTAGCACCTGCCCCAGTTGCTCAGTCAGATGTACCAGGCCAGGATGTGTGGGATGTTGTACAGTTATTGACCAGATTGGTAGCCGCCTAGGCTTAGCGGCAGGGAGTTGAGTTTGACCAGGCAGACAGGACTGGTAGTTCGAGGGTTAATACTTTCCTTGGGTTAGGTCCTCCAGAGTTTTCGGTGATAAAGCAAAATGTATACCCCAAGGATTTCATTGATGGTATGCAGAGGACATTGAGGGTTATGCATGCGGACGAGGTCGAATCTATAGAGTTGGCTTCGTATAGATTTCGTGATATTGCAGTACAGTGGTATCAGACTTGGGAGTTATCTAGGGGAGAGAATGCCCCTCCAGCTGTTTAGCAAGAGTTTTAAGATGCTTTTATTCGCCACTATTTACCACCAGAGGTCCGACGTGCCCGAGCAGACAGGTTTCTGCGTATTGAGCACGGCAGTATAAGTGTCCAAGAGTATTGTGTGTATTTTGATTCTATGGTATGCTCCAGCCATAGTGGCTGAGATGGAGGACAAAGTTCATCATTTTGTGGCTAGTCTAGGGCCGTATTTGATAGATGCTTGTACAACTGCTGCATTACATTCGGGAATGGATATCTCTCGTATACAGGCATATGCACAGAATTTGGAGGACCGCAAACGTCAGCGTAGGATAGAACGTGACCGTGATCGGGGCATGGTAAGAGGGCAAGATCTTTAGAGATCGGGGGTGAGTCTAGGGGAGGACAGAGACCGTAGTATCCCCGATATCGATTCCATTCAGCAGGGAGTGCATCTCCGCAGTTTTTAGGTCTGAGGTTTGATTAGTCTTCTTATGTAGAAGCAGGCCAGAGTTCTAGAGCAGCAGGCTCTCAGTACAAACCAGAGTCAGGCTAGATGAGATCCCCTTTGCCGCGGTGTGCCCTGTGT
This sequence comes from Lycium barbarum, assembly GCF_019175385.1. Lineage (NCBI taxonomy): Eukaryota > Viridiplantae > Streptophyta > Magnoliopsida > Solanales > Solanaceae > Lycium > Lycium barbarum. The sequence goes on from NC_083342.1 coordinate 69,848,473, forward strand.
GGCAAGTTACACGCAGGTCAGTGTCGGCTGGGATCAGATTATTGTTATGCTTATGGCTAGCTAGGTCATAGGGTGCGACAGTGTCCGATGAAAGAGAGTGGGTATATGGTTCAGCCCACTGGGTCCGCAGCTGGTTCATCTTCTGCAGTGCACCCTTCAGGGAAATTTTCTCAGACACCAGTAGGACGAAGTAGAGGGAGGAGTGGAGCATCCCACTGGAGCGGTCCTCAGCACTGCGTATATGCACTAGACGGTAGACAGGATCGTGAGACGTCTCCTGATGTTGTTACAGGTATATTATTAGTCTCCTCCTATGATTTATGTGCACTGATTGACACAGTTTGTCATATGTTACGCCCTTTGTTGCCGGCAAGTTTGGGATAGATCTTGAGTTGATTAAACCTTTTGAGGTGTCTATGCCAGTTGGTGTTTCGGTTATAGCTAGGCAAGTATACCAGGGCTATGTTGTTATAGTTTGTGACCGCCATACTGTAGCAGATTTGATTGAGTTAGATGTGATTGATTTTGATGTTATTATGAGCATGGACTGGTTGGCTTCTTTTTATGCTAATGTTGATTTCAGGACAAAGATGGTTCGATTTCAGCTCCTAGGCGAGCCAATCCTAGAGTGGAAGGGCAATGTTGCTTCGCCTAGGGGTAGGTTTATTTCCTACCTTAAAGCAAGGAAAATGATCAGAAAAGGGTGCATCTACCACCTGGTTCGGGTTCAGGATATGCAAGCAGAGTCATCGACCCTTCCGTCTGTTCCTGTGGTTAATGAGTTTCCAAAAGTGTTTCCAGATGAGCTTCCAAGCATTCGCCCAGAGAGAGAGATTGATTTTACTATTGATATGTTACTAGATACTCAACCAATATCTATTCCTCCTTATAGGATGGCACCCGCGAAGTTGAAAGAATTGAAGGAGTAGTTGAAAGATTCGCTTGAGAAGGGCTTTATTAGGCCGAGCACATCACCGTGGGGAGCACCGATATTATTTGTAAGAAAGAAAGATGGCTCTTTACGAATGTGTATTGATTATAGGCAATTGAATAAAGTGACTGTAAAGAACAAATATCCGCTCCCGAGGATCGATGATTTATTTGACCAGCTGCAAGACGTTAAATACTTCTCGAAGATAGAACTGAGGTTAGGATACCACCAGGTTAGGGTGAAGGAGGAAAACATTCCGAAGACGGCATTCCGGACTAGATATGGCGACTATGAGTTCCGTGTTATGTCGTTCGGGCTAACTAATGCCCCAGCCGTATTCATGAATTTGATGAATCGTGTATTCAGACCCCTCCTAGATTTTTTCATGATTGTGTTTATAGATGATATTCTGGTTTATTCGCCGTCGGAGGATGAACATGCAGAGCATCTACGAACAGTGCTTGAAGTTCTCCGAAAAAAAGAGCTATATGCCAGGTTTTCCAAGTGTAAGTTCTAGTTGAACTCTGTGGCTTTTTTGGGTCATATTATTTCAGAGGAAGGCATTAGAGTGGATGCCCAAAATATTGAGGCTGTGAAGAATTGGCCAAGGCCCACGGCACCAACAGAAATACGTAGTTTCTTGGGCTTGGCAGGTTATTATAGAAGGTTTGTAGAAGGATTTTCCTCTCTTTCATCCCCATTGACTAAGTTGACTCAGAAATCAGCTAAGTTCCAATAGACAGATGCTTGTGAACAGAGTTTTCAAATATTGAAGGATAAGTTGACTTCAACACCTGTTCTGACTCTTTCAGAAGAAGCAGATGGGTATGTGGTGTATTGTGATGCTTCAAGCATTGGATTGGGTTGTGTGTTAATGCAGCATAGTAAGGTTGTCGCTTATGCTTCTAGACAGCTGAAGAAGCATGAGAAGAATTATCCAACCCATGATCTGGAGCTAGCGGCAGTGATTCAAGCTTTGAAAATATGGAGGCACTACTTATACGGTGTCCATGTGGATATCTATACTAATCATAAGAGTCTCCAGTACATCTTTAAGCAGAAGGACTTGAATTTGCATCAGAGGCGATGGTTAGACTGGTTGCAAGACTATGATTTGGATATTGTGTACCATCTCGGGAAAGCTAATGTAGTAACCGATGCCCTCAGTCGTAAATCTATGGGTAGCTTGTCATATGTGCCGCTAGGGAAAAGAGAAATGGTCTGTGAAATTCATCGATTAGCTAGCCTTAGAGTTCGATTGATAGATTCAGGTGATGCAGGAGTTACTGTTCAAGACACAGCGGTGTCATCTTTGGTAGCAGAAATAAAAGAACGTCAGTACGAAGACCCTGTTCTGGTTCATTACCGAGATACAACACCTCAGAAAGAAAAGACACCCTTTGTGATTATAGTTGATGGAGTACTCAGATATCGAGGTGGATTATGTGTTCCTAACATTGCAGGACTTCGTTAGCAGGTCATGGGGGAAGCATATCATTCTCGCTATTCTATTCATCCAGGCTCAACAAAGATGTACCATGATCTCAAGGAAGTTTATTGGTGGGATGGTATGAAGAGAGATATAGTAGAATTTGTCGCTCAGTGTTCGAATTGTCAGCATGTCAAAATAGAACACCAGAAGCCTGAAGGTCTATTGTAGGAAATGGAGATTCCGATATGGAAGTGGGAGGTAAATAATATAGACTTTATTATGGGTTTGCCCCATACCCAGCGGAAGTATGATTCCACATGGGTTGTAGTTGATAGGCTCACCAAGTCTGCCCACTTTCTGCCTGTCAGAACTATTTATGCAGCTGAGGATTATGCGAAGCTTTACCTTAAAGAAATTGTACGACTTCATGGTGTTCCCGCGACCATTATCTCAGATAGGGGAACACAGTTCACAGCTAATTTCTGGAAGTTTTTTTAGAATGGATTGGGGACTCAGGTGAGTCTTAGTATTGCATTTTATCCGCAGACAGATAGACAAGCGGAGCGTACTGTATAAACACTTGAGGATATATTGAGAGCCTGTATGATTGACTTCCAAGGTAGTTGGGATGATCATTTGCCTCTTATCGAGTTTGCGTATAATAACAATTACCATTCCAGTATTCAGATGGCTCCTTATGAGGCCTTATATGGGCGGAGATATAGATCGCCCATAGGATGGTTTGATGTCGGGGAGAATTAGTTAGTAGGCCAAGACTTAATTCAACAAGCAGTTTATAAGGTGAAAATGATCCAAGAAATATTGCTAACAGCTCAGAGTCGACAGAAATCCTATGCGGATAATCGGCGACGCAAGTTGGAGTTTGAGATAGGCGATTGGGTTTTCCTAAAAGTTTCACCTATGAAAGGAGTGATGAGGTTTGGTAAGAAGGATAAGTTGAGCCCTCAATATATTGGGCCATATAAGATCACTCGTACTGCGGGTAGGGTGGCATATTAGCTAGAATTGCCTTCTGAGTTAGAGTCGGTACATCCGATATTTCATGTGTCTATGCTTCGTAAATGCATTGGAGATCCTTCAAGAGTTGTACGAGTAGATGATATACAGGTGACCGAGCAATTATCATACGAAGAGGTTCCAGTGGCTATATTGGACAGGCAGGTTTATCGGTTACGAACCAAGAATGTAGCTTCCGGTAAAGTTTTATGGAGGAATAAGAATGTTGAGGAGGTGAATTGGGAAGCGGAAGAGGTAATGAAGATTAAGTACCCGCATTTGTTTCTAGCAGTACAGGAGGTTCAGTCTGAGGCATCATCACCCCTCAGGAATTATTCCATCTTTAGTTATCGTGATTGGTCGTGTGAGGCCATGGTGTTGTATGTTGTAGTATGTGGCCCTGTGTGGCATCGTTTGGGTTGCTGTGTGCAGGTTGGATGGGAGTATGTAGAGGGGAAACGCTGCCGAAATTTTTATAGCCCATGATTGTTTGAACATTCGAGGACGAATGTTCCTATGGGGGGGAGAATGTTACACCTCTCGTTCCCGTCATAGTAGAACCTATGGTTTCATAGTCGAGTATGCCTTTGGAATGGAGACCCGTGTCTGATTTTTGGGGATAGAAAGTGTCTTACCCCGTGTACAAGGCTACCAATAGGTATTCCTGGTAATTTACAGGATTAGAAGTTGAGCGAATCGAATTGACGCGACCTGAACTGAATCTGAGAAATCTGCAGACACCGATCATTGTCAACGAGCATTCAACAAGGTCGATGGACCATCGATGTGCAGCATCGATAGGGTTCTGCAGCCTTGAAATATGCAGGCGTATGTCGACGGACCGTCGACACGTCGACGGGTCGTCGACCCGCTCGTCGAACCGTACCGCTAGGACTTTTTAATTTCTAGTATAAATATGTGATCCGCAACTTTAATTCTAATTTTCTCTCTTCCAGGTCAGAGAAAAACCCTAGTATATTTACTCATAACATTTTCTATCATTATAGTTGTGATTTGGCAAGATCCGAGCCCCGTAAACCCAAGCTTGTGAAGAAAAAGGTTGTTTCTAGGGTTCTTCAAGTTGTGAAGCTTAGGGAGTTGGAGTTGAAGTTGATCTTTGAAATCTTAGACCCCTCAAGGTATGTAAATGATCTCTACCCTTATATTTAAGTTGATTATCAAGAGTTTTAGTAGTTTTAAGTGAAGAGAGGAAACTTATGGAAGTGGTAAGTTGATGAAGGGTAAGATAGTGATTTGGGGTTATTTTTAAGAGATGGCTGTGAATGGATTCTAGTATATTTTGATATATATGCAGATGTTGTCATTGTTGTTGTGGGTATTGTGGTTGATGTCGGATCGAATGTGAAGTTGAAGAGTTGTAAGCCTATAAGGGAAATGTTGTCCACAATTTATTAAGCTCTATATGTATTTAAAGATAGTTAGTAAGCGAGGTAAATAGTCTAATTAAGGCCTAGGTTATCTTAATTGTAGACTTACAAGTTTGAGAGGTAGAAGTTGGACGATTGGATATACTTCAAGGTATGTTAAGGCTATCCTTTCTTTCTTTTGGCATGACCTTATGATATGAACCAACAACGAGTAAGCGAGCTTTCATATTACTCTACTCTTAGAAGCATTAGGAGTACTTCAGTCTTTGATGTTCATGTACCCTATTTATGATTAGTCCTTATGTTCATGGGTCCAGTTTTATGTATCCAGTTTACTCACGCATTACACTCATTTATATATGCATATTGACCCATGACCAAAATGCGTTATATACGCAAGTATTATATGTATAGGGGGTACGGGGAAATGAACAGGCGCTATAGACATATTACTACCTGATCATCTGGTGCACCATTGTCACACCCCGACCTCACTAGGGTGTGATGGGCACCCGACCCTTACTTAGGGCCGAGCGAACCCTCAGACTCTTGGTACACATAAAATCACGTCATATTTTTTTTAAATCAAATAATAAAGTACATAGCAAAACTTTTCTTTCAGAAAAATTCTTTCTCGTGGCCCTCAGGCCGAACAAATTTGTGAACATACAAAATTCATTACATACACAGACCGACAACCAACACCCACAACACTGTCTACAAAGTCTCTAACCAGATTCCGAGCGCATAACATACAGACTCTGACTCGGCAGCACTCCGGGAACAAATGGAGCTTGCCATCTGTGCTGAGATATCTTCCATCTGTCCTCACCTCAACTGGGAGTACCTGCGCGGCATGAAACGCAGCCCCCGAAGAACAGGGGGTCAGTACGGAAATGCACCGAGTATGTAAAGCGACCATGTAACAATATAATCAAAACCCGAGCCAGAAGTATAGAAGTACAACAGGTAGGATCGGACCCGAGTCCGAAACAGAAATACAGAGTGTGTGTGCAGGACCACGACATATATCATAAGCACGGGGTGTAGCCGTCTGAATCGTGATATGAAACAGAGGCACAGAGCTTAACTGACAGGATCATCGTGCGGATCGGGGCACAGAGTGCGACTGACATACCCGCAACCAAAGCTAGGGGTGCAGAACTATAGCCGACTGAATCATAGTCCGACTCAGTCATACAGAAGCAACACCGACAGAATCATTCTCTGAATCAACTGTCTAGAAGTGTAACAGGCAGAACCATGCATACAGAATCATAACTTACACAAGTACAGATAATATACATTTATATCAGGTTTCAGCCCTTTAATGAGGGGCGCAGTAGACAGTGCAACGGAGTGTGCACGAATAACCAGGATGCCACAATGTAACCTCTGACGTGCAAGTCACACACAAGAGGTTCCGGCTGACGAATACGGCAATTAGAATGCCAAAATGCTTTACTTTCTTTTGAAAATCATTTTTGTTTCATGCATACAAAAGAATCAAACCCACACTTACCGCGTCCATAAGTCCAGCGGTCGCCATCACACATACCGCGGCCAAGTACCCAGCGATCATTATCACACATACCGCGGCCAGGGGTCAAGCGGTCACAATCACACATACCGCGGTCAAGTATCCAGCGGTCACTACCACAATTTCGACATACCGCGGTCAAGGGTCCAGCGGTCTATGTCGGGCATAATCACAAGTGCGGCAGACGCGGTCAAGGGTCCAGCAGTCAATGCCACACGTCCGGCATAACGCGGTCAAGGGTCCAGCAGTCAATGTCGGACACGCCGCGGTCGAGGGTCCAACGGCCAATATCACATATGCGCATATTCACATAACCGGCCCGGGACTCGGTAAAACAGAAAATAACCATACAGGATACCAAATCACTACTTCCCAAACATAAATCACACGTGCCAGGATCATGCGTCACACAAGATTCAGGTATGCCAAAATCGTATATCAGAAAATACAGAAGATAAGTAGTTTATCCAAATTATCAGGGTAAGATTTTCAAAACGGTTTAGATGTCAAAAATATTTTATAAGGCTCATAAAGGTGGTCATAGCACCTATCGTATAGTGAACAACATAATAACCAGGAGCTACCTGTGAGCTCCGGACAAAAGAGAGCTGGCTAAAGCCATTCCGAAGATATCAAGGTTTCTGTCTCCACAATCGTTTCAATAAACATTAAATCAAACTCAGAATAGTTAAAATAACTCCCGTTTAGTAGTCGGAACAATAACCATAAGTTCCCTTGACTTATCGTACAAGAATGAAACAAACAGGACCATAGAAGAGAAGTCGGGGATAGCGGGCCCACCTCGGGTCAAGTCGAGGTGGCAGACATGAATCACGCACATTATACTCTACGGAGTCACCCAGGAAAGTTTCAGAGCGATCGGATTACATTTGTGAAAGTTACGGATGCTTAACCATTTTTCTAACAAAATGCACCTTTTGTAGTTCAATTGCATTGAATGAATAGTACCAAAAATCAATCTCGGATTTCTATGAGCAGAATTGCCACCGAGGCTCAAATCTCAGCCTAGTATGTCTAGGACATGCCAAAGAATGAAGGGGAAGGCTTTACATACCTTAGTTGCGCTCTACGCTCGTCCAGACTCGATTCCCGTTTCGTCCAAAATCTGCAAATGGTCACTTTTACCAATTGTCAAATTCAAGCCTTAAGGGCCCAACTTAAGCACATACTTGCCTACCGAAATTTCGGCAGCATTTCCTTTATAAATATAGCATCCCCGAGAAACATCTCGGCTCAAATAATAGCGACAACAACCCAACAGCATCAACAAAGTCAACAACCATTACAATATAGCACAATATAAGGCAACTAGCTCTATTTTCCGACATAATGCACTAACGTCCATTCCGACTTCACACTTCCAAACTAAGCTCAATATTTTCATATTCATCACTAATCAAGATCATCACCATATAGGTTAGAAGCATTTCATATCGTTTTCACAAAATATTCACACGATATACAAGATATACAATTTTCCACCAAGATCATATTTCATCCAAAACTTCTAGTCTTTGGCATACATATCCATAACATGTTTCCACCTTCCAAATCCATCAATGATCATCATAATCATATCCTTAAAAACTCCATTTTCATAATGTCATAAAATCATCATAAAACGACATAGACTTCTACTTTCCATTTCAATGCAAACTTATATCATTTCATCTTCATTTATATTGCAAGCATCACATTAACACAATTAACATATTAAACAAAAGTGATTTATTTCCATTCCAATTTCAACATCACACGACCAACCTACTCATTTCCCACTTCAACCAAATTCATTCCACTTTCATTCTCAATGCAATTTCCACAATTATCACAACTAGAATACAACATAAATTTCCATTCATCACATGCACACATTAATACACACACGGCCACACATGGGTATGCACTCCCACTTTGCAAACTTCTATATTTTCATGAATTCTACTCATTTCCATATACTACAACACAAACAAACCTTCATAACTTAATAATATGGAATGAATTCTTACCTTTTCTCTTCAACTTCTTCACTCAAATATGTTGTCCCATTGAAGAAACTAGTGCCCTTTCTTCCTAAATAATTGCACCATGTTGTAGAGGGACCTTGAATTAGTGCAAATACCACAAGAAAAATATTTTGGAAGCAAGATTTCCAAGACCCAATTTCTTAGGGTCTTGGCCGAATGGCTTGCCCCTTTGTTCTTCATCTTTTTTTTTTGTTTTGTTTCTTGATCCTTCTAATGGCTAAGTGTATATATATAATATGAATACTTTGATTAGTGACCACATGGAAATCACATGACCATTTTATGGGTTTGGGCCATGCTTTGGCCGGCCACCCTCTTCAAATTGGGCCTCCATTTTCTTATTTATTTTGAGCCCAATAATAATAATTCTCGTTTTGTAATTCCCGAAACAAATTTTCAAAATTTCAATTTTTGCCCTTAGCTTTCCTCCGTGTTTCCACACCAATATTTTTCATGAACAACACACCCATATGTGAATTCAAATCAACATATGGCCTTATTCCTTGCAAATCAAATTCATTCGAATTTTCCCGAACATGCGAAAGTACGGGATATAACAACCATGATGATGATATAAGGATCGGGTTGCACGTACCGCAGCAATGTATATGATGATAGCCGCAGAGAGGCCGAAATGATATGATGGGATGCCATAGAGGCTTAATAGGCATTATATATATATATATATATATATATATATATATATATATATATATATATATATATATATGACCTAAATTGGTAGACATGAGCATGCATACTATGTGCCTACAGAGTCATTGTCAATTATACAGATTTATGCAGATACGTACAGATACTAGTTCATACAAGTACATGCAGATAAGCATACCAGTTTATGAGTTCAGATCTTATTCATGACTCTTATGTGTCATACCCCGACCTCACTAGGGTGTGATGGGCACCCGACCCTTACTTAGGGCCGAGCGAACCCTCAAACTCTTGGTACACATAAAATCACGTCATATTTTTTTTTAAATCAAATAATAAAGTACATAGCAAAACTTTTCTTTCAGAAAAATTCTTTCTCGTGGCCCTCAGGCCGAAAAAATTTGTGAACATACAAAATTCATTACATACACAGACCGACAACCAACACCCACAACACTGTCTGCAAAGTCTCTAACCAGATTCCGAGCGCATAACATACAGACTCTGACTCGGCAGCACTCCGGGAACAAATGGAGCTTGCCATCTGTGCTGAGATATCTTCCATCTGTCCTCACCTCAATTGGGAGTACCTGCGCGGCATGAAACGCAGCCCCCGAAGAACAGGGGGTCAGTACGGAAATGCACCGAGTATGTAAAGCGACCATGTAACAATATAATCAAAACCCGAGCCAGAAGTATAGAAGTACAACAAGTAGGATCGGACCCGAGTCCGAAACAGAAATACAGAGTGTGTGTGCAGGACCACGACATATATCATAAGCATGGGGTGTAGCCGTGTGAATCGTGATATGAAACAGAGGCACAGAGCTTAACTGACAGGATCATCGTGCGGATCGGGGCACAGAGTGCGACTGACATACCCGCAACCAAAGCTAGGGGTGCAGAACTATAGCCGACTGAATCATAGTCCGGCTCAGTCATACAGAAGCAACACCGACAGAATCATTCTCTGAATCAACTGTCTAGAAGTGTAACAGGCAGAACCATGCATACAGAATCATAACTTACACAAGTACAGATAATATACATTTATATCAGGTTTCGGCCCTTAAATGAGGGGCGCAGTAGACAGTGCAACGGAGTGTGCACGAATAACCAGGATGCCACAATGTCACCTCTGACGTGCAAGTCACACACAAGAGGTTCCGGCTGACGAATACGGCAATTAGAATGCCAAAATGCTTTACTTTCTTTTGAAAATCATTTTTGTTTCATGCATACAAAAGAATCAAACGCACACTTACCGCGGCCATAAGTCCAGCGGTCACCATCACACTTACCGCGGCCATAACCCCTTTAGAACATTCGTCCTCGAATGTTAAACTGACCTTATGGGGACTTTTCTTACATCCGGGGAGGTACCCGTCTTTCCTCCAAAGATTCCCAAAAGTTGTCGTTGCTGTCTCTTTTTCTTCCGCTTACTTACTTTCCTCTTTCCCATTGATATCGTCGTATCGGAAGCTTCTACCTTTTGTTGTAACGAGTTCAGTATTCGTTTACTTCATAACATCTCTACATCACCTTTTTCTTGTCTCCCGAATTTTGTTTAGCTAACACCTTTCAGATATCGTAACAATGGCCACCGGGGCCCACTACAGATCGGCACAGTCACGAACGAGGCATCACATGCCTATCTATGGATTCACTGCCATTTTATTCATAAAACTTTTCCAAACGCTCATTCAGACTTACTCTGATTCCAGAGCTGCATTGCGTTTCCTTTCTCTTTCAGCAGCCGAGTCTGCCTTGGCCTACCCGGCCTATTCATGGTTTTCGATCGTTCAGTACATTCCAATTTCCTTTGGGTTACCCCAGATTTCCTATTTGTCTTTAGTTTTTCTTCATTGGTGAGAATTTTGGTATACTTCCCAGGGGGGTCACCCATCCCAAAATTGCTCTGGCACTAGCACGCTTAACTTCGTAACTTCTACACATTTTTGACACGTTAATGTCGACATAATTACGTCGACTGCCCCACATGACCTTTGTCGCATAATTTAAGGCAAGTCGGGGTCTTAACAGCTTTCAAAACGTTCTCGTAGCGGGTCCCACCCCGATCTAGAGGGGATTCCTTTACTTTTCTGGTTACCGGGTCGTCCCCTGTAAATCCCCAATGTTTACCGTTACGCACACATACAAAATTCTGAGTCGTGAGCGAATCACTCAATCCTCAACGACCCGTCATACACTTTGCATTCTTCCAATTAGAGGAAACTTGGTCGTTAGGCATTTTCTTCTTGCCCCATCGATATCGATCTTCAAGGCTTGTCAAGAATTTATACCTCATTTTCTTCTTCGTATTTCTAGAAAAATTTGGGCAGAGGTTCCTCTGTATTTCTCACTATCGCAAAACCTGTTCACAGGAAATACCAACCACGCCTCACAGGGCCAACACATATGTGTACGCATACATCACATCATATCGCATCATAGCCGCACAGGGCTAACAATTTCAAATGAAGGTATAAAGATGTCGAGGCTTACCTCACATGCCCAACTCAAACTGCGCCTATTGCACTTTCCTGTTTACTTTCCTTTTCGTTTTCAACCTTACGTTTCAATCATCCTTCAAACGCCTTACCCGGCATACATCTTTCATATCATTTCTCATCTGTGTATTGTGTGACTTGCAATATCATCAGTCACTGTTTTACGTCGATACCGTCCTCCAGCGGAAATCAAGAGTTAGTACAAGGAATTCACTTCCTACAGCTGGCTCTATCGCACGGTCCAGGATTCAAAGAAGATCAACAATCCCTAGATGCCCCGTAGTCTCCTGTTTATAAATGTGGCGCGCAACACACCATAAACAAGACTCTACCGGACACGACTTTGCAGACAACCCCTAGGACAGACCTGCTCTGATACCACTCTGTAACACCCCGACCTCACTAGGGTGTGATGGGCACCCGACCCTTACTTAGGGCCGAGCAAACCCTCAGACTCTTGGTACACATAAAATCACGTCATATTTTTTTTAAATCAAATAATAAAGTACATAGCAAAACTTTTCTTTCAGAAAAATTCTTTCTCGTGGCCCTCAGGCCGAACAAATTTGTGAACATACAAAATTCATTACATACACAGACCGACAACCAACACCCACAACACTGTCTGCAAAGTCTCTGTTATAGCCCGTATATTGTACGTTTGGAAATTCCAAAGTCGTCGTGGAAAGTTAAGGGCGAGACCATTTTCGAAAATTATTTTAATGCACAAGTTGGTTATAAATATTATTTATGAACATTGGTAGTATGGAAATATTGAGAAAGGTTAAGGGCAAAAAGGAGAAATTACAAAATGGTAAATGGTAATATTGAGGAAAGTCGAGGGGCTTAAGTGTATATACATAGGTAAATGGTGGACAAAATAAAAATAAGACATATGGATAAAGCTTATGAGATAAGCTAAGTGGTCATCCTTTTATGTAAGAAAATTTCAAGAAAATGGAGGAAAACTCTAGGCAAAGAAAGAAAGGGAGGCAAGTGGTTATTTCATATTAAGTGGGGGCTAATTGTAAATAATAAAAACACATGGGGCCAAAGCTTTCATAAGAAGACAATTAGTCTTCTTTGACCAATATGGGAAAAAATCAAGAAAAAAGGAAGAAATTCCTAGAGAATTCTAGAGAAAGAGGGCACGTGCCCCTCACATGATATATATATATATATATATATATATATATATATATGATCATTAGTCATATTCTCACAAGAAAAGAAGACTTGGAAAAAATGAATGAAGAAGGGATGAAGAGAGGGGGGATTTCGGCCAAGGGTGGCCAAATGGAGCCATGGAAATTGATCAAAATAAATTATTTTCTTCTAGTATTTCCCCCAACTGGAAGGTCCTCATCAACATGGAGTAATTGTTGAAGCAAGTAGAAGACTTTTTGATGTCATAGACCAACCCTAAACCAAGTGGGAAGTTGAAGAAAAAAAAGGTAAGGTTTCATCTCTTTTATATGTTATAAATGGTTTGTGCATGTTTTTGAATGTGGAAATGATGGAAATTCATGAAGTATTGCATGTTCAAGTTTGGCTGTGTGTTGGGTGTAAGGTGTAGGAATAGCGAATTTAATGTATTTAGCATGATTATGTGTTGTTGTAATGTGTTGTAATGTGTAGAAAAGAATGGAAATTCATGAAAACCTATGGATTGTGTTGTGGCCGAATGAAATAGGGTTTGGAAAGTTATGGTAACTTGATGTTGTTTGACATTATAGATGCCGTCGTTATGGATTCTATAACGAGAAGTGTAAGTTTAATGACTTAAAATAATGTTATGTTGGTTATGGGATGATTTGGAAATTTATGTGAATTTTATAAAAATTTTGTATTTAGGAGAATTGTATTGTTAAGGTGTGGGGTGATGGTGTAAGTTATGAATTTTGAGGAAAAGAATGTGTTTGGTGTAGCTCTCGGGTTGGGAGGCAATTTCGGGTGAGTTGGAGCATTGTTTGAGTTGCTCGAAATATTGTGTGCATTGAATTTGATATCGAAGTATTGCTATAATAATTGTTGGCATTGTTGTTGTATTCATTAAGTTGAAAGGTTTCAGGTAAGGTTGGGTGTTGGTTTGGACGTTTCGAATTACTTGTCGATATTGCTATTATGATGGGTAATATTGTTGTTGATATTGTGGCCGGGTCAAATTCCCGGATTGTTGTTGTTGATTTGGGGCCGAGCCGTATTCTCGGGGATGGTGCATTTACAGGGGAAATGCTGCCGAAATTTCGGCAGACAAAGTGTTACTTTAAAGAATCAACTTCTAAAGGCTCTAATCAAGTTTTGGTAAACATGACCAATTTGTAGATTTTGGCGGATTTGGAACGTGAATTTGGAGTCGCATAAGAAGCAGAAAAGGTATGTAAGGCTTCACCCTTCTTTCTATGGCATGTCTTAGACGGAATATGTTGGATATGAGCCTCGGGAATAACTCTACCCTCCGGAATCCGCGCCTAAAGTTTTCTCTTTTTTCAATCAGTAGAATTGAACTAAAAAGTGTGCAAAATGTTGGAAGAATTTCCTAAACCTCTAGAACCCGCATAAATAGGACCCGACTACCCTAAAACCCTCACAAGTAACGCCATGACATGTAACATATGTAAATTTGGTACGCCGCCTCATTTGACCCGAGGTGGGCCCATGGTCCCCGGATTTTCCTTATTGTTCCGTTTGATCTATTTTGAAGTAGAATCCAAAGAAAACTGTTGATCCTTATCCCGTTCACCGAGTGACAAGTACTGTAACTATGCTAACGAGGATACTTCTATGATGACAATGATAATGATGATGTTAAGAAAGGGAATATGCCTATGATAAGTATGACAAAGATGATTCCATGACTAAGACGATGAATATGATCTTATAATGACAACGATGTAGTCCAAGACGAGAAAATGCCTACGGTAGATGTGTTGGCAAAATGTTCTGCTATGAAAAGGAAAATATGGAAACGTTAAATTAATTCTTGATATCTCAACTCTATTACAGGTAATGACTACTCTAAAGGTCCTAGGTATATGAAACTGTACCCTATGACCCTATTTGATGTTTTCCTCATAATGACACTTTTCATTGGTAGTCTCGCCTCACAATACTCGTTTCTTCAAGGTGAGACAAAGAGACTATGGTTGTTCCATAATATAATCGGAGACTACCGACCTTCCGTCACTCCGATGGACATATGACTTTCTTTGAGCTCTCATGCATGCCAATGGTATGACATATGTATATGAATGTGAATATGTATATGTATATGTATATGGGGAAAAAGGGGAAGGGCCACTGTTATATCACCACCTGATTCAGCTGGATTTCGTCCCGGACGCGGGATATGGGAGAGCCAGATACGGCGTCTGTATATGTGATATATATATAATATGTTGGGACACTGTTGGGGAGGGGGGTGGGAGAGCCGATGTACTCGGCGTCTGTGGATGTCAATAAAGGACACCGTTTTCTGAATTGTTCTGTTTCCTGTACATGTAAATAAGAAGTACTGTTTTTCTGAAAAAGGGACTAAGCATGCGTGGCATCTGCCTGAACGGCATTCATATGTACAGGTTACTTCTGTCCCAAGATAAGCTCCATATGTCTATTCCGTTATTATTCATACTGTATATTCCTTTATTATGTCACTATTCATGCCTTACATACTCAGTACATTACTCGTACTGACCCCTCTTATTCGGGGGCTGCGTTCATGCCGCGCAGGTACACCCAGACGTATTAAAGCCGTTATAGAAGATGTTCCAGCGGAGTTGGCAGGCTCCACTTGTTCAGGAGTGCTGCCGAGTCAGAGTATCTGAGCCATGATGTTTGTTTGATGTTAGAGACTTTGCAGGCAGAGTCGTGGGTACAGAGTGTCGATAATATGCTATATCATAAAGTCCATGTGATTGAAGATTCTGTTTGACTTGAGTACGATGGAAAAAAAATCTCTTGAAAGTTTTACTATGTTTTCCATTTTTTTTATTGATATAAGAGTCTAAGGAAGTTAAGTATGTAACAAAAGTCAGCGGGTTCGCTCGGCTCCAGATATGGGGTCGGGTGCCCATCACACCCTAGTAAAGTCGGGGTGTGACAAAGTGGTATCAGAGCAGGTCGGTCTAAGGGGTTGTCTGCAAAGTCGTGTCCGGTAGAGTCCTGTTTATGAGTGTGAAGCCGGCCACATTTATAAACAGGAGGCTGCGGGGCATCTAGGAAATATTGACCTTCTTTCTGTCTTAGATCGTGCGATAGAGCCAAGTCATAAGGAATAAGATTTCCCTATATGAGCTATATGTATGACGAAAGAAAACGAGCAAGGCTGCGGAAGCTTATAAAGGTAAGTCCCGACGTGATTGTTCTGTTACCTGAACTGGAAGTATTGGATGGCGGGGATGTGCCATATAGTTGTACGTTCTGTGAGGCCTTGATGACATTGGCCGCATACGGGTTTTGAATAATAGGAACAGTAAAGAAGGTTCTGCCAGAACGGGTACGCCCCACAGGAAGAAGTATGGGAAAGAAACACTGTGAATAGGTAATAAGTGAAATGCGTTGGTTCAGAAAGGTTATGGATTTGGCCGTGGCAACAAAGGTAAGGTCGCTACCATCGGGAATCTGGAAGCCCAAGACAGGAGGTAGTCATACACACAGGCGGAAGGTGAACATCGGGAACCAAAAAGGTAAAATGGTAATTACAAAAGAAGGGACGTGTTACGAAAATGTTTTGGGAACTGTAAGACTTTGACTTGCTCCAGAGCATGCAATAAAGGTCATGTGAGGAAGCTGACGCGAAAATATCGGCATTAAGGCACCGAATTTCAGTGAAGCTTTTGGGTTAAGCGTGCTCAGGTGGGAGCAGTTCCATGATGGGTGACCCCCTGGGAAGTTTATAAGGAATTTTACATATTCTGACATAAAAGACAAATGGAAAACTAGAATAGCCTAAGTGAAACTATGGCATATGAGATGACGGGATACCATAAGAAGACGCGTGAAACAAGGCAGACTAGCTCGGTAAAGAGACAGAAAATGCATCATAGCCCTGGAATTAGGATAGGCTTGAACAGCGCTTGGAAGTATTTTGTGAACCAGTTGATAGTGAATATGTATGTATATATGAATGTGTAAGATATCCCGGATATGATTGTATCGGTGGCGTGCGAGCCCCAGCAACCGAAACTACGGGGAGAAAGGTATTGATCACGCAAAGGTGCCGAAGTACGAGTGACAACAAGAATAAATGGTACAAGTGCGCCGAGTGAACTGTTATTATTTTACTATAGGTTGAGGTCGGAAATTCCAGTATAACGATACTCGGAAAAGAAAGAGAGTGTGAGTAAATGGAAGATAGGAGGCTTAAATGTCGGAAAAGGGGAAAGTTAAGAAAACCTTAGTAAGTGAAACCCCCGCGAGAAATTAATGGTAAAAGTACGAGACCACTAGGATGAAAATTCAAGTAGGCATGTGAGACGAGATAGAGTGAGGTAAAAGGAAACAAGGAGAAATGTGGAGAAGTTGAGAGTTGATTTCAACAAGTAGGTCTAAGAGAATGGTGACCAGGGTAGAGGAATGTGAAGTAAGAGAAGGAATGCTCAGGATGGTGATGGTGTTAAGGTGAAAGATCTGTAAAAGGACAAGTATGTAGCTATAGTAATATGCTTAGAGGTTTAAGAAAGTAACGGAACGCTAAAGAAATATGGACGCACAACTACAATACGAACACGTAGTTAAGAAAGAATTATGAGCAAGAGAGCTGAGCAAGTGAAAGGACGAATAAAGGATAGAAAGGCATGAAAATGTGGACAAATGAGGACCTAGACAGGAAGTAAAAGAAGAGCTTAAGATAAGAAGTTTTCGATATGTAGGCACAATTCTGGAAAAGAAGGTGAGGGATAAAGGTATAAGCGAAGACCTCATCAAGGACTATGAGCATATAAGGAACCCCTTTAAAAGGGGGGAGGCCATATTGGGCTTACAAGGAATGACGATAAACGAAACGAGCACAACACATGAAGTCAAAGACAAGTGTACCTGTATCGAGAGATACGAAAAGAGACTAAAGAATAGTTGTAGTAAGAATCTGAAGGTGTGGCTTTTGCTAAGATATGGTCACGAAACAGTAATAGAAAAGAGATGATCTGAGAAAGACAAGGATAATACGTGGGCCCAACAAATTAGAAAACCCATGACACGGGAAGAAGATTCAGGAAAAAACTGAAAAGTTCGAGTATAAAATATATAAGGTAAAGAATAAAGAGTGAGCATGAAAGAAAGGACAACTACAAAAGGGATCCTCCCGAAGTATTATGACACCCCATAAGATCAGTTGAACATTCGAGGACGAATGTTCTAAAGGGGGGGGAGGATGTTATAGCCCGTATATTGTACGTTTGGAAATTCCAAAGTCGTCGTGGAAAGTTAAGGGCGAGACCATTTTCGAAAATTATTTTAATGCACAAGTTGGTTATAAATATTACTTATGAACATTGGTAGTATGGAAATATTGAGAAAGGTTAAGGGAAAAAAGGAGAAATTGCAAAATGGTAAATGGTAATATTGAGGAAAGTCGAGGGGCTTAAGTATATATACATAGGTAAATGGTGGACAAAATAAAAATAAGACATATGGATAAAGCTTATGAGATAAGCCAAGTGGTCATCCTTTTATTTAAGAAAATTTTAAGAAAATGGAGGAAAACTCTAGGCAAAGAAAGAAAGGGAGGCATGTGGTTATTTCATATTAAGTGGGGGCTAATTGTAAATAATAAAAACACATGGGGCCAAAGCTTTCATAAGAAGACAATTAGTCTTCTTTGACCAATATGGGAAAAATTCAAGAAAAAAGGAAGAAATTCCTAGAGAATTCTAGAGAAAGAGGGCACGTGCCCCTCACATGATATATATATATATATATATATATATATATATATATATGATCATTAGTCATATTCTCACAAGAAAAGAAGACTTGGAATAAATGAATGAAGAAGGGATGAAGAGAGGGGGGATTTCGGCCAAGGGTGGCCAAATGGAGCCATGGAAATTGATCAAAATAAATTATTTTCTTGTAGTATTTCCCCCAAATGGAAGGTCCTCATCAACATGGAGTAATTGTTGAAGCAAGTAGAAGACTTTTTGATGTCGTAGACCAACCCTAAACCAAGTGGGAAGTTGAAGAAAAAAAAGGTAAGGTTTCATCTCTTTTATATGTTATAAATGGTTTGTGCATGTTGTTGAATGTGGAAATGATGGAAATTCATGAAGTATTGCATGTTCAAGTTTGGCCGTGTGTTGGGTGTAAGGTGTAGGAATAGCGAATTTAATGTATTTAGCATGATTATGTGTTGTTGTAATTGTTACATCCGACATTTTTGCTTATTCGAAAATTCAAGGTAAATTGACTTGCAATGAATAAGGCCACAATTGGACCTTACTTGGCATGAATGTGTAGGTAATGAATACAATGGTGTGGAATTACGAAAGGTGGCCAAGGGCAAAATTTGGAATTTTGGAAATTTGCCTTATGGATTGCAATATGTAGCCAACAAGTTGGACTTAAAAAAATAAATAATAAAACAAGGCCCAAAAGGGGAGGCCCAACCAGCCATGCTATGTAAAAAGAAGGGCCCAAGTCCATGATTTAATTAGGTAATATTATATATGGTTATACATATCCATAGAAGGTTCAAGAAAGCAAGAAAAAGGAACAAGACCATTTCGGGTTTGAGAGGAGAAAAAGAAAGAAAAGAAAGAAAAATTTTGGAGCCTAATCCTTGAGTTTAAAATTCAATTCTTGTGGGAATACTACTAAGTGCAAAGTCCTCTACAACTTGGTACAATTAGTTTGGCAAGAGGACAAGTTTAGTGCCAAGTGAAGAACTTGAAGAAAGGTAAGGATTTTATGCTTTTGATATGTTATGGAAGGTATATGTATGTTGTAGTATGTGTGAATGAATGAAAAACATGGAAATTTTGTGTGTTGAAAAATATGCTTGTTGGCCGAATACATGTACATGTATTACATGTCTTGGATGATTTGAATTCATGTTGTAATTTAGTTGTAGTATGGTGGAAATTGTATTAGAAATGGAAGTGGAATGAATTAGTGAAAATTGAAGAATGTAGGAGGTGGCCGTGTGGTATTGTTATGTGTTGATGGAGTATGAATTTGATCTTGTTTGTATGTTAAGTATGTTATGGTGAAGTGAATGGAAAGACAACAATCTTTATTGTCTTGGAAAAATGGTTATCAAGTTGTTGTAGGAAAGTATGCAACTTTGTTATGATTTATGTAAAAATGGAAATGAATGTATCAAGAGGCAAATTATGATTATTGTTGATGAATTTGGAAGATGGAAATGTATAATGAACTTGTATGTTGAAGGTTAGGAAATATTGGAAAAGTAGTGGCTTAATGGAGAGTTTGAATGTTTGCATATCTTATGTATATTGTGTGAAAATGGTATGATATGCCTTCGACGTATGTTGTAATGATTTTGATGGTTGATGAATATGAAAATGATAAGTTTGGTTTGGAAATGTAAGTTTGAAACGAAAGATGTTTCGTTATGTCGAAAGATGGCTAGTGATGCCATAGTGTATGTTTTAATGTCTATTGTTTTTTTGATGTTATTCTGGGTTGTTGTGATGATGAATTGAGCCGAGCTAAGTCTCGGGGATGTCTTATATACAGAGGAAATGCTGCCGAAATTTCGGTAGGCAAGTATGTGTTAAGTTGGACTATTGAAAATTTTGAAACTAACAAATGGTAAACTTGACCATTTCTAGATTTTGGACGAAATTGGGATTGACGCCAAGCGAGCGTAAGGCGCTATCGAGGTATGTGAAGCATTTCCCTTTGTTCCTAGGCATGTTCTGGATGTGATAGGCTCGGCCGCGAGCCTTAAGTACGACTCTGTTCCCCGGAATTCGAGACGGAAAACCGCTCCAATTCCTTCAATTCAATTGAAGCTATTTTCTTACAAATTGCCTTTAAAGTGAGTTTTTGTACAACATTTCCCTAAACGGAGTCGGAACACTTCCAAACGATTATGGATGACCTCATAAGGTCTATTAGCGATAATTTACATATGTTTCCTCGAGTTGGTCCGAGGCGGGCCCGCAAGGCCCGATATCTTCTGTAATACTTTAAATACTTCCGTTTTGTCCGATTTTCTCAGAAACCATCTGAACTATTATTTTGATCATGATACAACTATTTTTATGAAATTCTTACAAAATGATTTCTGAACATCTGAGAATCTGATTCTGATAATAATCTGTCGTGCCTTCCCAAGTAGGATATAGGCGCGTACTATGCATACTAACCGTATACTCTGATTTTGACTCGCCGTTTGGCACCCTTCAGTCTGATTGAGTCAGTATGTGAGTCTGTATGTATGTGGTTTCTCATGGATCTGTTCGTGGCTGTCTCAATGCATTCCTTCACTGCGTCCCGGGCCAGGTTCTGTTATCGTGCATATTCCTCTATATTGTTCACCGCGTCCTTCGGTGTGTGGGCCAGGATCTGTTATATCTATATGATTATGATATATTGATCTGTGTATGGGGATGGCGGCCAGGATGGCATCTGATATGATCTGATCTGATCTGATTCTGTCTGTCCACCGCGTCCCGTACTAAGAGGGCCGGGTTCTGTTTACCGCGCCCCCAGACAGGGCCGGGATCTGTATGTCTGTATGCATGTGCCATCAGTGTTTATATAAGCACGTGCCTCCGTATGATTCTGTATGATTTAGTATGACTCTGCACTACTCTGCATGCATAATTCTGTCTGGTATACTTCTGTCTGTCCGCCTGAATTTCGACTATGTTTGTATGTCCGTATGGATTCTGGTTCTGTACGTCTGTATGGGTTCCGATTCTGTACGTCTGTATGGATACTGATCCTGCTCATCTGTCCGGATTATGATTCCGTCTGTCTGTCTGAACCATGATTCTGTTTATCTGTATGGACCACGATTCTGTATGTCGGTCTGCATCATGACTCTGTCCGTCCGTCTGATGTATGGTTCTGTCCGTTATATTTCTGTGACTCCGGTTCGGACTATGATTGTATCTGTTATGTTTCTGCTTTACGTACTCGGTACATTTTTCGTACTGACCCCCGTTCTTCGGGGGCTGCGCTACATGCCCGCAGGTACAGACGCACCAGGTGATACGCCGCCAGCGTAGGGTTCTGATTCAGCTGTTTTGAAAAGCTCCTTGGATCCGGAGCATACACTTTTGGTGTATAACTTCTGTTTTCCGTATGTTCTACATGTATGGAAATTCTGGGTACGACGGGGCCTTGTCCCGTCATATGATTCTGTATGTCTGTAGAGGCCTGTAGATAGATGTGTGGGTTACGGGTTTCGTCTGTATGTTAGCCTTATCGGCTTACCTGTAAATGTCTGCATGTTCAGGTATATATATATATGTTTGCGCGCGTGCCGTATCTGTATCGGCCTACTTCTGTAATACCCGTTTGAAAAAAAAATCTGTACGATACGAAATTCGATCAGGTAGGTATGTACGGGTACCCAGCTAGGGTGCCAGTCGCGGCCCACGGGGTTGGGTCGTGACAGTAATGTGTTGTAATGTGTAGAAAAGAATGGAAATTCATGAAAACCTATGGATTGTGTTGTGGCCGAATGGAATAGGGTTTGGAAAGTTATGGTAACTTGATGTTGTTTGACATTTTAGATGCCGTCGTTATGGATTCTATAACGAGAAGTGTAAGTTTAATGACTTAAAATAGGATAACTTAAACGCAAACCACAGACAAGACCGAGCAATGGCGACCCACGACCCACATATATGTCTACAGGCCTCTAACAAACATAACATAATCACATGATGGGACAGGGCCCCGCCGTACCCCTGAATATACGTACATATATACATAACGGAAGAGTATGTACCAAATATGGGCTCCAGGACAAGGGAGCACTTCAATCAGCAGAATGTGTATCCTAGGCTGGCAGATCACCTCAGTAAGCGTCTGTACCTGCGGGCATGAAACGCAGCCCCCGAAGAAAGGGGGTCAGTACGGAATATGTACTGAGTATGTAAGGCATAGAGTACAGAAAATAGAAACATAACCGGAACAACGGTGCAAGAAAAGTAAGTGCAATAGTCAGAATACCAAGATGCTTATTTTCCGAACATACATCATACTTACCGGTGCCATATGTTGGAAAAGTACCAAAAATGAATAATTCATCTAGAGTGCCGAAATACTTACTTCCCAAACACAGACCTTACGTGCTGGCATCATATGTCTCCATATACATATTCATATAACCAATCCATATATATATACATATCATATACTGCCGTGGAACGTACGGCCCGATCCATATATATACATATCATACTGCCGTGGAACGTACGGCCCGATCCATATATATACATATCATACTGCCGTGGAACGTACGGCCCGATCCATATATATACATATCATACTGCCGTGGAACGTACGGCCCGATCCATATATATACATATCATACTGCCGTGGAACGTACGGCCCGATCCATGTATATACATATCATACTGTCGTGGAATGTACGGCCCGATCCATATTATAATGTACATATTCATAACACACATATTAGTACCAAACTTAATGTAATACGAACAATAATATAACGGCCGGGACTGGGAAAATGACACAGTGGGGGTACACCCGAGCAAAATAGTGTGAAACCATTTACATCATAAAATATTCAGAAAGACTCGATAGGATAATCCGGACGGTAGATCATTCAGAGGAGGTATCAAACGATAGTCATAGTACGTACCTTTCGGACGTCATGACAGATTATGTCAAGGCAAAACTTTTGAGATCATCCGTACAGGCCAAAATATACCATAGGAGTCAATGGATTAGTTAAAACAACTGTTGTTTAGTAGTCGGAATGATAGCCAAAAGTTTCCTTTAGTTATAGTACGGAAATGAGTCAAATGGAACAATATGAGAGAATTCGGGAATAGTGGACCCACCTCGGTCAACATAGGTGGCATACACAAATTACGTACATTAAGCTTCATGGAGTCACTTATGAAAATCTTAGTGTCATTCGGTTCCATTTGGGCAAATTATAGGTGTTTATGCATTTGTTTCAACAAGGCATGCAAAACTTAGTTCAATTCTATTGAATGAAAAAGGGTCAAATTCAAACTCGGATTTCCAAGAATAGAATCGTCCCCAAGGCTCGTGTCCAAACCTAATATGTCTAAGACATGCCAAAAGAAGGAAAAGTAAAGCCTTACATACCTTATTCGCTCTTTACACTTCTCCAAACTCAAATCCCGTTTCCTCCAAAATCTACAATTGGTCACAATTACCAAATATCAATTACAAGCCTTTGGGAATTCAATCTTAACTCATACTTGTCTACAGAAATTTGGGCAGCATCTCCCCTATACATACAACATCCCCGAGATTTAACTCGGCCCCAAATGTCAACAACCATACCAACAACATCAACAATCGAATTAAAACGCATTCTAGCATGAATAGTATCCTTTTCTATCTAGTGCGACAACTTCTAATCTAACTTCGCACTTCCAATCCAATATCAATATTTTCATATTCATTTACTAATCAAGATCATTCCAAAACAATTCGGAAGCATTGCATATCATTCTACCCAATATTTACAAAATATACAAAAATTCCACCAAAACCATAATTCATCCGAAACTTCTAATCTTCGACATAAATATTCATAACGCATTTTCATCTTCCAATTTCATTAACAATAACCATAATTCGCACCTTAACAATTTCATTTTCATCATTACATAAATCTACCATAAAATCACAAAACTTCCCATAACAACTTAACAATCAATCTTTCATGCCAATATGGACTAGCATCCCTCCAAATTCACCAATCAACATAATAATTCACATTTAGAACTCCACTTCCACAATTACATAAAAACTACATTAAAAGCACATAATTTCCTATAATCATTTTCAACAATTTTCCATGCCAACTTGAACCATTTCCTTCCATTTCCATCCTAAGGCTTCAACAACACAATTAACATAACAAATAAAATTTTAATCATCCCTATCCATGCATACCATTTCCGGCCATACACATACATATCTATAACACAAAATTTTCATACTCTACATTCCTTTCCACATTCTACAACACATATATATATTTCTTCCAAGACAAAAGGAATGAAATCTTACCTTTTTCTTCTTAGCTTCTTCACTTGTCCAAATTGTTAAACCGACGAAACAAGCGGCCTATCTTCCGAAACAACTATACCACGTTGTAGAGGGTCCTTGAATTAGTAGGAATACCGTAAGAAAACAATTTTTGGAACAAGATTTCAAGGGTTGAAATTTTTGAGCCTTGGCCGAATGGCCTTCAATTTTTGCTCTTCTTCTTTTGTTTTTCTCCTTCTCTTATTTTTCTTGAAAGTTATAAGGATAATGATCCCCCTTCTCTCTAATTTATCACATGGAAAATTAATTAATCCATGGGCTTGGGCCATGTATGGCCGGCCACCCTTCACTTTTTGGCCTTATTTTCTCTTATTATTATTTTTGAGCCCAATTGATTATGAATCTTGTTTTGTAATTCCCGAAACTAATTTCCAAAATTCCCAGTTTTTCCCCTAGCCTTCCTCAATATTTTCACGACAATATTTTTCATAAACAACATATGTATTAATTAAGATCAAAATATGGCCTTGTCTTTAACTTGCCACAATTATCTCAAATTATCCGAATGTACCAAAATGCGGGATATAACATCCTCCCCCCCGCCCCTTTTAGAACATTCGTCCTCGAATGTTAAACTGACCTCGTGGGGTATTGTAATACTTCGGGGAGGTTTTCTTTATAGTTGTCACATACGATCATTCAACATATCCGTTTTAGAAGCTTGGATTGCCTGTGGGCGTAGCAAATAAATAGGGCTACTCCCTTTCCATTTCTTCTCTCGACTTCCCAGATCGTCTCCTCTTTATTATTGTTTGGCCGCAATGTTTCAACCGGAACCGCGTCTTTGGCACGTAACTCTCCCATTTTACTCCTCCTTCTAAGTATTTATCCAATCATGACTTTGTCGCTAACGAACATAATGGTTATATTCCTTTTCCCAGGCCAGTCATATTAGTATTCAAAACATATGTGTACATGATATTACTTCTACTCTCGCAAGTCGATTCCATTCTTAAGTCACCCTCCAGAAAGACTTCTCTTATGTTCAAATTAACTGTATTGACATAGCTGTGGAATTATCTTTCCTTTGATAAGTAGTCAGTCGACTATCGCCAGCTTATTATAATATTTTCCGTACTTCCATATGCTTGTCCTATTTTATCACATTCAAATTTTCTTTACAGATTTGGCCTTCAAATTTCCACACGAATAATTTCATGCTTTATCCGTCAGTTCTTTTAGAGGCTTTACTTAATTATGTTTCTTACTCTTTTCATCCTTTCCGACATTTCGATCTCCTCATTTTTCATTTACTTACTCTCTTTCCTTTTTGAATATCATCGTATTAGAGTTCTTCTAATCTTGACCTGTAGTGAAGTTAATATCAGTTTATCTCATAATATTTGTACCACACCTTTCACCTTATCTCATAATATGCATACCTACACATTTACCACTGTTTCGCTCTACAAAATATTTCTCAAACGCTTATTCAAACTAATTCTCATTTTGGAACCGCGTTTCTCTTTCTTCTTTTTCACCAAGCTAGTCCGTCTCAGCCTACGCGACCTTTATAAGGTTCCTAACCACTCCACCCACTCTACTTTACTTTAGGTTACCCCAAATTCCCATTTGGCTCTTTTATCTACATTAGTGAAAATTCTTAGTATACTTCCCAGGGGGTCACCCATCTCACTATTGCTCTGGCCCTAGCATGCTTAACCTTGAAACTTTAGTGCATTTCGATGCGTTAATGCCGGTATAATTACATCCACTACCCCGCACGACCTTTATCACGTAATTTAAGACAAGTCGGGGGTCTTGACAATTTTCGGAAAGTTCTCGTAGCGGGTCCCACTCCGATCTAAAGAGGGTCTTTTATTTTTCTGCCTATGTAGTTACCGAGTTAGCCTTTTAAATTCTCAACATTCGCTTTTATACATATATATAGCTACCTCACATGGCTCTACCCATTCCCAGGTTTCTATTCCAGTTCTTATGACAATCAGGGGAGAAATACATAATAAAATAAAGTCTGAATCTATCAATGCGTATGCATTTCAGTAGAAAAATAACAGGATACCTGTAATTACGTCTGGTGACGCCTCCTGGTCCTGCCGACTGGCTAAAGCATATAAGCGGTTCGAAGGACCGCTAGAACCGGAAGCTCCGCCACGACCTCTACTGCGGCCGGCTGGTGTCGGTATATCTTGCCCCGTAAGGCGCATGGCTGCAGAAGGGGAGGATGGACCAGCAACTGATCCGGTAGGCTGAGCTGCACTGGCTGGGCCCCTCATAAGTGGACAATCCCTCATAAAATGTCCCTGACGGCCACAAGTAAA
The DNA here is from genome assembly GCF_019175385.1 of Lycium barbarum. Classification (NCBI taxonomy): domain Eukaryota; kingdom Viridiplantae; phylum Streptophyta; class Magnoliopsida; order Solanales; family Solanaceae; genus Lycium; species Lycium barbarum. The sequence continues at coordinate 69,875,547 of NC_083342.1, forward strand.
ACAAGCACCCGTGGTACCGGAACCTCTGACCACCTGCGAACCCAAGGCCCTAGAACTCTGGCCTACTCCTGTGTGCCCAGTACCATCGAATCGTCTACCCGTAAACTGTGGAGGTGTACTACGGGCTGACCGAGAAGAATATCCGCTATGCTGCTGCTGAGGCTGGCCGCCTCGAGACTCCCCAAAATACCCAGCCGATCTAGCCCTCTTAGACTGCCTCCTATCGCGATCTCTACCGGGCTGACGCTCTCTATGTCGATCCTCCATTCCTTGTGCATAAGCCTGCAACCGTGCAATGTCCATTCCGGACTGGGATGCCACCGCCATACAGCTGTCAATCAGATAATCATCCAACCCCATCACGTACCGATGCATCCTGTCAGTCATATCGGCTACGATGGTAGGTGCATATCTAGCCAAAGAGTTAAACTCTAGGCTGTACTCCCGCACACTCCTACCCGACTGTCTCAGCCGTAAGAATCTGTCAACCCTCGCTCGCCGCAACTCGGCGGTAGAAAATGGCCGAGAAAAGCGGCCGTAAACTCATCCCAGACAGCCGGAGGGGCATCCTCACCTCTGAACAGCTCCCAGGACTCATACCAATTGACCGCTACATCCCGCAGTCTATATGGAGCGAGCTCGACAGACTCAGTCTCAGAAGCTCTGACTAATCTCAGTGTACGTTGCATCTGTCGAATAAAGTCCTGGGGGTCCTCGTCGGGCTTTGACCCATAGAACTCCGGAGGATTACAAGTCAAAAAGTGGCGAACTCTTAAGCTGTCGCGTTTATCCACATAATCACCCCCTGGCCCAGGCCTGTGAGCCTGCGCTGCTACTAACCTCGTCAGTAACTGTACAGCATCTCTCATCGCCCTGTACTCTGCCCCTAGCTGAGGAGCTGGTGGCTCGGGCGCTGGAGCCTCTGGAGCTACAGGTGGAGCCGCCTCCTGATCCACAGCGGCAGCGGCTGCTGCTCCAGGCTCCTCTGATGATGATAATGTAGCAGAGCCCGCTGACTGGGGCATAATCTAGGGCGTTGTCTGAGCACGGGCCCAAGTAACTCTCTGGGCCTGGCTAGTCTCCCCAACTACTACTGACTTGCCCTTCTGGGCAGCTATCGCTTTTCTCGGAGGAATTGCTGAAAACATAACAGTCGGTCAGAAATAAATCATCCTAATAGCACAGCTCTATCGCACGATCTAAGATCCAAAGAAAGGTAACACGCTAAATGTCCTGTAGCCTCCTGTTTATAGATGTGGTGCACAACACCCCGATAAACAAGACTCTACTAGACACGGCCTGTAGACATTCCAAGGACGAACTGCTCTAATACCACTTTTGTCACGACCCAACCCCGTGGCCATGACTAGTGTCCGAGCTGGACACCCATACACACGTGTTTATTAAATCGACATAGCCATAGCTTATTCATACCTAACATATGATAATTTATTTAAGTATTACTCTAAAGCAGCCGCATATATCGTACATATCATATCGAAGCATATGCATAAGTATATATATATATATATATATATATATATACACACAAGCCGTTGAGGCCGTCGTAACAAATAGGATAACTTAAACGCAAACCACAGACAAGACCGAGCAATGGCGACCCACGACCCACATATATGTCTACAGGCCTCTAACAAACATAACATAATCACATGACGGGACAGGGCCCCGCCGTACCCCTGAATATACGTACATATATACATAACGGAAGAGTATGTACCAAATATGGGCTCCAGGACAAGGGAGCACTTCAATCAGCAGAATGTGTATCCTAGGCTGGCAGATCACCTCAGTAAGCGTCTGTACCTGCGGGCATGAAACGCAGCCCCCGAAGAAAGGGGGTCAGTACGGAATATGTACTGAGTATGTAAGGCATAGAGTACAGAAAATAGAAACATAACCGGAACAACGGTGCAAGAAAAGTAAGTGCAATAGTCAGAATACCAAGATGCTTATTTTCCGAACATACATCATACTTACCGGTGCCATATGTTGGAAAAGTACCAAAAATGAATAATTCATCTAGAGTGCCGAAATACTTACTTCCCAAACACAGACCTTACGTGCTGGCATCATATGTCTCCATATACATATTCTTCTTAGCTTCTTCACTTGTCCAAATTGTTAAACCGACGAAACAAGCGGCCTATCTTCCGAAACAACTATACCACGTTGTAGAGGGTCCTTGAATTAGTAGGAATACCGTAAGAAAACAATTTTTGGAACAAGATTTCAAGGTGTGAAATTTTTGAGCCTTGGCCGAATGGCCTTCAATTTTTGCTCTTCTTCTTTTGTTTTTCTCCTTCTCTTATTTGTCTTGAAAGTTCTAAGGATAATGATCCCCCTTCTCTCTAATTTATCACATGGAAAATTAATTAATCCATGGGCTTGGGCCATGTATGGCCGGCCACCCTTCACTTTTGGGCCTTATTTTCTCTTATTATTTTTTTTGAGCCCAATTGGTTATGAATCTTGTTTTGTAATTCCCGAAACTAATTCCCAATTTTTCCCCTAGCCTTCCTCAATATTTTCACGTCAATATTTTTCATAAACAACATATGTATTAATTAAGATCAAAATATGGCCTTGTCTTTATCTTGCCACAATTATCTCAAATTATCCGAATGTACCAAAATGCGGGATATAACATTGGGATTATCATTTGCCACTCGTTGAATTTGCTTACAATAATAGTTATCATTCTAGCATTCAAATGGCACCGTATGAAGCTTTATATGGGCGAAAGTGTAGATCCCCAATTGGGTGGTTTAAGGTAGGAGAGACTAAGTTGATAGGGCCAGACTTGGTCCAGCAAGCCATAGAGAAGGTTAAGCTCATACAAGATCGGTTGTTAGCAGCCCAAAGTCATCAGAAGTCCTATGCGGATAATCGTCGAAGGGACTTAGAGTTCCAAGTGAAAGATTGGGTATTCTTGAAAGTGTCACCGATGAAGGGTGTAATGAGATTTGGCAAAAAGGGGAAGCTTAGTCCCCGATACATTGGGCCTTATGAGATTGTACGAAAGATAGGCAAAGTGGCCTATGAGTTAAATTTACCTCCGGATTTGGAGTCAATCCATCCAGTTTTTCATGTCTCGATGCTTCGAAAATGTGTTGGATATCCTACTAAGATCGTGCCAATAAGTGATGTGCAAGTGACGGAAAAGTTGACTTATGAAGAGTTACCCATTACCGTGATAGATAGGTAAGTACGGAGGCTTAGAAACAAAGAGGTTGCCTCAGTTAAGGTTCTATGGAGAAGCAGTAAACGAGAGGAAATGACATGGGAAGCAGAAGAAAGTATACGATCCAGATACCCGCAATTATTTCAGCCCTTGGAAGAGATCCAGGACGAGACATTAAGATCATAAAGTACGTATGTTTTCCTTTTATGCTTTTTTTTTGGGTCGTGTGTGGCCAAATCCTATTGCTATTATGTTGTGGCCCTATGAGGCATTGTTATTGTGGGTTGTTGTGATAGGATGGTAGTGCCATATTATAGGGGAAACTCTGGCGAAATTTTTATAGAATCCCCGAAGACTTTAACATTCGAGGACGAATGTTCTTAAGGGGGGAAGAATGTTACACCTCGGAAAAATCTTCCATTGATGGACAAGTGAATGAACTAGTGAGGAGTACGAGTATACGACATTTCCATAAGTAAGAAATGACATTTGATGACCCTAAGTTGACCAAGAGAAGGCAAGGCATACGATAGGTATCGGAAAGGAAATACGAGTAACTAGTTAACGAGGGTTTAGTGATGTCTTGGAGAAGAGCGATAACGTCCCTTAGATTGGTATTAAGGTGTTGAACAAGTGCTAAGAAGGTTCCATAAGGATTGGAGACCAAACGAGTCGACGAAACGAGCTTCGGAATCACTAGGATTATACGGCCAAACATACTGGCCGTATAAATTATACGGTCCGTATGTTTGGGACCGTATAATCAACCCAGAATGGCATAAGTTTCTAGACCAAATATACGGCCAAACATACGGCCCGAATATAATGTACGGACCGTATGTTGGTCTGTATATACGGTCGGGGACTGTTTTGCTCATTAAATAAAGGGACCAAGGTTTATTTCATTCCACTTCTACATCACACCCCTTGTCTCTAAAACATCTCTCTACATTTATTCCACAAGAATTCGAGGGTTATTAGTGATCAACAACATAATTCATGTGAATCAAGTGTAAGAAAACCCATTAAAGATCATTCAAGTCAAGAAATCTCATTGGATATGAACTAGGGTTTTTGCTCAAGTGGAGTATTATCAACCAAGGCTTGTTCCTAAAACATCTAAGGTAAGATTTATGGTATTTCTATGTTATTTAAGGTATTTGAGAGTTGAAATACTTGGATTGTAGAAGGGTATAGAAAAAAATGGGTCATGAATGTGGAATAGTGCCATTTTGAGTGATAGCTTGAATTGAGTCATGATTCTTGATGTATTGTGATATAAATATGTTATAAATGATGTTGAGAACACGGGGTAGGTAATGTATGTGAATGAACGTAGTCGCGTGTTATGACCATGGATAAGGGTGATTGAAGGTAAATTGAGAAAATATGGATAATGTGGATGAATAATGACTATTGTTATAGTATTGTGAATGTGTTATTGATGTTTGCAGTTGATGTACGCTATAGAGGAATGTCATATAAATAGAGGAGACGTTGCCCGATTTTCTCTAGTTTTCGTCATGTGTGCTAGCTATCGATTCTAATGACAGTATGACTTTAATGAAGGTAAAAATGCAAGCGTTGAAGGAGAACGTGCAAGTGGTCAATAGTTGAACGGAAAGGTATATAAGGCTAACCCTTCTTTCATAAGGCATGGTTCTTTGGCCAAACGTCTAAATCTTCTATAAGACTATGATATCCTTCAAACGAATTGACCTTCCGAGCTAGTAAGCTCACGATTCTTGATACGCTACGATTGTACTAAGTTCCCCATATGACGAGTAAGTCTATAAGATAGATGTAATGAGTGACAAAAATAGTGATAATGATATTGATGACGACTATAATGGTAATAGCGATAACGATAACGATGACGATGATGATAGTGATGATAATAGTAAAGATGCTTATGAGCTTATATGTACGTGTGCCTATGTATGGCTTTTATGAAACCCCGAGCTTATATGGCCGGGTATAATATATAGATGTACATGTATGTATATGATGACGCGCGCGCACCACTGCAGTTGGGTACGGACAACACTGAGCCTTGGTAGGGCGAGGTATGTGTAACATTGAGCCTTGGTTGGCCAGGTATGTATGATCACCGAGCCTAGTTGTGGCCGGGTACGTAAAACACCTAATCTTTGTGGTCGGGTACGCTATATAAACGATATGTGTATGATGTGACTATGTGTATGCTATGGATAGATGTGTGATATAGACATGAGTATGAATACAAATATGATATGATTACAAAATAGAATATGTACACGATATGAATGTGAATAAGTATACGTAAATGAGTACGAATATGAATATGGATACGGATACGGATGTATGTACCCAATAACGCAACCGAAATGGAAAGATCCTATGTAAGGCAAGTAAGTGCCTATGACGATGATATTACTATCTCCCATCTTATGCTGTTTCTCATGTTGTATATTACTCTTTTATATTGATATTGATCATGCTTTACATACTCAGTACCTTCTTTGTACTAACATCCTTTTGTTTGTGGACGTTGCGTCATGCCCGCAGGTGCACAGGGAGACAAACTTGATCCATAGCCACATTCTCAAAGACTACATAGCAGAGCTCCATTTCATTCGGAGCTATAGCTTTTGGGTACTTATTCTTTTGTGTACATAATTATGGGCATAGCTGGGTCCTGTCCCGCCTATATGATATGTTATACTCTCCTTAGAGGCTCGTAGACATGTGTATATGGTTAGATATGTTTGGCCTTGTCGGCCTATATTTTGTATATCCTTCTGTAGCCCTGTCGGCTTACGTACATGGGTATGGCATAGAAGCCAATGTTGATATAAAGGTGTTATCGTCCAATGGGACTAGTATGATTGATGAGTAGAAATGTGTATTTTATTATGTGGCTCACCTAGATGTAAGAGTAAGTGTATGATAAGGGGTGCCCGGGTGGGATAGCACTGGGTGCCCGTCGCGGCCCCTAATCGGGTCGTGACACAGAATGCCGTCAATGAACACAATTACGAATAAATCCAAGAGAGGTATGAATACATTATTTATCAAATTCATGAACACTGCCGGAGCATTGGTCAGCCCAAACGACATCACTCCGAACTCATAATTTTGGAAAACCACTTGGCACCCTGTAGTTGATCAAATAAGTCATCAATTCTTGGAAGAGGATATTTGTTCTTTATCGTCACCTTATTCAACTGCTTATAATCGATGCACATTCGTAGGGAACCTTCTTTCTTTCTCACGAATAGGACTGGTGCTCCCCACGGTGATGAACTGGGTCTAATAAACCCCTTCTCAAGAAAATCTTTCAATTCTGCCTTTAATTCTTTCAATTCTGCTGGAGCCATTCGGTAAGGAGGAGTAGAAATAGGCTTGGTGTCCGGCAATACATCAATAGCGAAATCGATCTCTCTTTCCGGAGAAAGGCCTGGAAGTTCGTCTGGAAACACATCTTGAAATTCATTCACTACCGGATCGGATTCGAAAGTTGATGATTTTGCTTCGAAATCATGAACTCGGACTAAGTGATAAATATAGCCCTTAGCTATCATCTTTCTCGCCTTAAGGTAGGAAACAAACCTACCTCTCGGAGATGCTGTATTACCCTTCCATTCAAGCACAGTCTCTCCCGGAAATTGAAATAGAACTATTTTCATTCGGCAGTCAACATTAGCATAACATGAGGCCAACCAATCCATACCCATAATCACATCGAAATCTAACATTTCCAGCTCAATTAAATCAGCTTTAGTCTGGCGGTCGCATATCACAATTACAAAAAATTTATACCCTTGTCTAGCTATCACGGGATCACTAACCGAAGTAGATACCTCAAAAGGTTTAATTGGCTCGGGTTTCACCGCAATACGACCAACAACATACGGAGTAATATAAGATAGGTTAGAAACCGGATCTATCAATGCATACACATCATGGGAAAATACAGAAAAATGTACCTGTAACCACATCCGGGGAGGACTCAAGATCCTGTCGTCCGGCTAAAGCATACATACGGGGCTGAGTGGCACCTGAAGTAGATTCTCCCCCTCTGCCTCTACCTCGACCTGCTGGAACCTGGGGAGTCTGCCTTACCGGGCGCACTAAAGAGGAACCACCTGCTGATCCTGTGAGCTAAGCCCCACCTCTACCATACCCCGATGGACAATCCCGCATCAAGCGCCCAGTCTGTCCACAAACATAGCAAGCATTTGTACCCTGGCGACATAGCCCTGAATGTAATTTGCCGCACTGACTACATCGCGGCACTGGTGGTTTCCTCTGACTATGATCACCCCCAAACTGAGAACCCGAAGCTCTCGAACTCTGACCCTGTCCTGAAGGAAAAGAGCGATCAAATCTCCTATCTGCAAATTGTGGAGGCGCACTAGTCGCCGACTGGCCTGAATGTATGGAATAGGTTTGCCTTGATCCCCCTCTATAGTCACTACCTGCCCCCATAGATCTAGCCCTCTTGCTTTGCCTTCTATCAATATCACGATCACCCCTTTGTGGATTTTGTTGTCCTTCTAAATTCTGGGCATGGGCTTGAATTCGGGAAATATCCATCCCATCTTGCAATGAAGCCGTCAAGCAGTCCTTGAACAAATGTGGCCCCAAGCCACTCACAAATCGATGTACTCTATCTCCCATGTCGGCCACCATAGTCGGGGCGTATCTAGCCAATAAATTAAACTAAAGACTATACTCCCGGGCACTCATATTTCCTTGTTTTAGATTTAAGAACCTATCCGCTCTAGCTCGGCAGACCTCGGGTGACAAATAGTGGCAGATGAAAGCATCTACAAATTCTTGCCAAACGGGAGGAGGTGCATCCTCTTTTCTTGATGATAGCAAATTATTGTACCATAATACCGCCACATCTCGGAGTCTATAAGATGCCAACTCCACAGATTCAGTTTCGGAGGCATGAATAATCTTCAATGTTCTCAACATTTCATCAATAAAACTTTGCGGGTATTTATTCGGCTTTGACCCGAAAAGATCAGGAGGATTCAAACTCATGAAATCACGGGCTCGGGTGCTAACTGCCCGATCACTTGGACCCGCATTCTGCCGCTGTGCCTGGGCAGCAACTAACTGCGATAACAAATGAATAGCCTCGGTCACTTGTTGACCCGAAGCAGCCGGTGGAGGAACTGGAGCTGAAGCTCCTCCTTGTTCTTCTACATTGGGCGGGGTAGAGGAAGTATTAGATGGGGCCTCATTATATGACTCACCCTCTTCTACATTCATTGGCAGCTCTCTTTCTACCCGCCTTTTCATCATAATCTTGCCCTTCTGGGCGGCTGTAGCTTTCCCTTTGGCGGAATTTCTGAAATCATAGCACACTATTAGGGAAGAGAAAATCTTATAACACGGCTCTATCGCACAATCTCTTAAGATGAAAGATGGTCATTTTTCCTAAATGCCCTGTAGCCTCCTATTTATTAGTGTGGTGCGCAACACACCATAAACAAGACTCTACTAGACATGGCTCGTAGACACTTCCTGGGACTGAACTGCTCTGATACCACTTTGTCACGACCCGACTAGGGGCTATGACGGGTACCCGGGGCTAACCACCGAGCACCCCTCATTCCATTACTTATCATACTCATTTAGCGTACTTCATTAGTATAATACTCAAATCATAGGAAAACCATTTGGAAACATAATTACTTTTACACACATAAGCCCTTCGGCTATCAAAATAATAATACTTGTACAAAAGTAACATCGTGAGACCATACTACCCACACATGCGTATCTACGAGCCTCTACTAGAGTACTAGACATATGGACGGGAAAAGACCCCGTCTTGCCCAAAATACATATACATATATATACACAAAAGTATAACCCAAATAGCACCTCCGGAATAATGGAATGCTCTTGTAAATCTGCTGATAGCTCCTATAGGTCTGCACCGTCTCCCTGTCTACCTGTGGGCATGAACACAGCGTCCAAAGAAAACAGACATCAATACGAACATTGTACTGAGTATGTAAGGCATGAATGAAACGAACATGATAGAGAATTCATAAGTCATAAGGTGAAGATACAACCTGCGTAACTCTTAAGGGTGGGTACATTTCATACACATATCATATACATAATCATATTCCATATATCATCAGAGCGCATACATTATCGTATCATATAAATCATTATCGTTAACCCACGTCCGGGTAACAATCATATGCCGCCCACTAGTAGTGAGCATGCCCGGCCCTCTAGGCTCGGTGTAAACATAGCAGCCCGCCTTAGCGGTGACATGCCCGGCCATTTAAGCGCGGTGGAATCGTATGCAGCCCGCCTTCGTCGTGATATGCCCGGCCAACTAGGCGCGGTGGAATCGTATCGTCATATAATCAATCATTATTACACGTCTCATAAGCATATCATAATCTTATCATAACTTAACATCATCATGCATGCATCATTAATCCTACATTAGAACTTGGAGGTAACCATGGCTATGTCGAGGTGACATAAGGTCGTGAACCCCCGACTACGTTATGGAGTGATCATAATCGTCATGTCTCACCCTGGAGGGACTAGCATTTAACGTGAGTGTACACAAGGAAATCATCAATGAAACTATACTTAGCATCATTAGCTTCATGTACGTCTTATATTACTCTAGGATCATTATTCATCATCATCATTAACATACTCATAACGTATCTCCTTTCTTTGTCATGTGCGTATGTAGCTCTGTATAGTCATGGACTCATAATTCCCATTATATAGGAAGATCATAGAAAATTAGGAAGATTCATGCCTTAGAAGGAAAGGATTAGCCTTACATACCTTTTTTGTTTAGCTATTCTATCGTTTGATCGTTCTTCTTCGTTGCTCGCGTTTCTACCTTCAAGAAAGTTCATACTCATATTAGATAATCGATAACATAAGCGCGTTTGAACTAGGCTAAAGAAATTTGAGCAACATCTCCTTTATTTATACTACTTTCTCCATATCACATATCAACTCCCAACATCTATAACAACATGCATAATATCATCGTCAATATCTTTTATCAAATTCATCATTATCCAATCCCCACAATTTCCTTTCAAGGTCATCCATAATCATGATCACAATACAACTTTACATTCGTTCTCATCTAACGTTTCTATCATGGTCTTAACATCATTCATAACGTAATTACAATCACAACATTCATGATTCATTCCAAACTACTACTCAAAATTTACACTATTCTCACTTTCATAACCCATTTCCTATACCCTTCCACAATCCAAGTGTTTCAACTTTTCAACACCTTAAATAACATGAAATAATCATAAAACTCACCTTTTAATGTGTAGGAATGGGTTTTGGTTGACAATGCTTCACTTGAAGAAAACCCTAGCTTCAACATCCAAGGGATTCCTTGACTCTAGCAACCCCAAGGAGCTTCCTTGCACTTGATTCACTTGAATTTATGGTATGAACCTTTGATTTCCCTTGTATTCTTGAAAATGAAGTGTATGGAATATTCTAGAATCTTGGAGAGAAGTGAAGAAGTGAGGAGAATGAATATAATGAGGTGGGATCACATTTAAATACTTGGAAATACTCAGCTCGTCGGGACTTATACGGACCACTTATACGGTCTGTATAAGTGTCCGTGGTTCACCACCATGGAAAACATTGTTGTTGTTGGGTTATACGTACCATTATACGGTTCGTATAAAATTCCACGGGCCGTATAATGTGGTCATGTAACTCACAGTTTTTCCGAAGTTGTCCTCGTCGTTTTGTTTGATCTCTAATCCTTATACAACCTTCTTAACACTTGTTTAGTACTTCATCAATGATCTAAACATCCATATACTCGTCCTCAAGGCCTTAACAAACCATCCTTAACGCAATAATTTACGAAGCCTTTCCTAAACCCCCCCCCCCCCCCCCCCCCCCCTCTTATACTTCACTTGTCATTATCATTCCTTATTTAATCAATTCATATGGCTTCAAAGTCTTAACGTATGCATTCTAAAACCACTAAATATCCGTCTTATAGTCTTAAGAACTTCCTGTTACCCTTAAGCTCGCATTGGTCCATTCACTACATAACGACATGTGATTTCCAAGGTGTAACAGAGTCAGCATGGCTGCATATGCATTTGCATGGTTATGACGGGGCCCTGTTCCTGCCACTTTGTGTCATGTACTCTTGTAGAGGCTCGTAGACAGATATGCAAAGTTAGATATCTTATAATTAACTCGACTTGTACTATGTTGTATGATTATTAAGGATAGCCTTACCAGCACATGCACTCGAGATTAGTTTGAAGATGTAAGTATGTTATCTTTTGGGCTTATGCCCCTATGGCTTATAGTACCTTGGTCTTATGTTGCCTTTCGAGATACAGAAACGTGAGTTACAGTTAGTTCGCTCGGTTCTCGCTGGGTGCCGACTGCCAGTTACGCCTTACCAAGGTTGGGGTGTGACATCCATAAAGTGGCACATCTTGGTATCTATCACAGTATCTGGTAAGGTATTTCCAACCTTGTCTGTCATGTTAAGATCATTGTGATTCGTAGAGAGCAGATGTGCATGATGTCCTTTCTGCACTACCACAAGGATTATTACTGATAGATACCTTTTTTCAAATGGATGGCATTCCTTGCAGATTGCATCCATTTCATCCCTAATAGGTTCCTTCCCCTTCATACATTTCGTCATCAGATCCTTTTGAGTTCCTTCATCACTTTCTTTTACCTTTAAGGCCTCTTCAAACCCCTTAATATTTTAAATTCCAATTTCCATGATATTAGATATGTTTTGCTCCCTCTCATTTAGAGTCATCGAGGAGAAGGTCTACACAGGGCTCTTAAAGTCCTTTATCAGTTCTAGAATAATCTCTAGAAATGGGACTTACCAGAGTCAGACTATCTTTAGGATCTGATAGTGATATGGTAGGGTTTATATTCTGGCAAGTGAGAAAGGACGATCCAAATTTCAGATATGATAAAGATTTTTTTTTGCAAGATCTGAAGAGGAATGGTTTTCTTTTAAGGTACGAGGAGGTTCAGGATGGACAGGCATTTAAGGGGCTCAAATCGGAATAGAAAGCGAAAGAGTCTTAATTGTCATGACCCAGCCCTGTGGGCCATGACTAGTGCCCGAGCTGGACACTCGCATACGTACCTGCTAGACATAATCAGACTGAAACTATAAACAATATGGGAATTGGCAAAGACCCAAAGGTTCACAACGTCACATATCATGATAACCTGTCTCCTGAGGAGTCACAACCAATCACAACGAAATAAGATACGCAAGCCGACAAGGCGGCCACTATACACCATTATGATACGCTAGCTGACAAGGCTGTCACTACATGTCAATATACTACGCAAGCCGACAAGGCTGCCACTACATATCGATACAATATGCGAGCCGGCAAGGCTGCCACAACAAACATAAATATCCACAACAAACCATATAGACACAGCTGATCATAATATATATACAACCCACACATATGTCTACAGACCTCTAAGAGTATCAATAGTGAAACATGACGGGAGAGGGCCCCGCCGTACCCCTGGACAAATATATATATACATCAAAAGACCTGTACCAAAAGTCTAGGCTCCGGAACAACGGAGATCTCTAAGACAGCTGAGTGGGAATCCTAAGCTGGAGGATCACCGAATTGAGTATCTGTACCTGTGGGCATGAAACGCAGCCCCCCGACGAAAGGGGGTCAGTACGAGATATGTACTGAGTATGTAAAGCATGAAATACAATAAAGAGGATCATGACTGAAATAGGGATTACAGGCGACAAGTATAATATCCAGAATACCAATAGACTAGCCTTATGAAACATAAATCATGCATGTAAATATCATATATCATACCCGGCCCTTTACGGGACTCGGTGAATAAAGTCATCATATACCATCCTTGGCGCCATAATCACATCGTCATATCATCGTATCATCATATCATCATATATACATATATATACCGTACCCGGCCCTCTAGTGAGGGACTCGGTGAACAATGCAGTGAAACTGTGCACGATAACATACCCGGCCCGGGACTCGGTGAAAGATATAATGACAGTATGCACGAGCAGAGTAATGAGTAACCATATGCAAATCAAATCATCATATGAGACTCGATAGGGTAGACAGAATGAACTAACACTTGAATATCAACGAAGGCAGTTATGTCAAGTATCCCTCGAACGTCATTATGAATTATGTCAAATGGGACATCAAGATTCATGAACGTGTACCGAGACAATATGAAATAACTTATTGAAATCAAGGACATTAACCACCCTAGTGTCTCTAAGAATAGGAGCTTATACATTCGTCGTTTGTTCATTTCATGTAGATCATGCCAAAAAGAAAGAAGGGTCAGCTTTACATACCTGTTATAGGTTAATCGTAACCAAGTTCGCTTCGTCGCCCCTTTAGCCTATTTAATATGAAAGTAATGCTATCGTTAGTAAACTATACTTTCTAGCTTATAAATCTACAACCAAACACTTATAGGAATCATTCTTTAGTTCATACTTTCTTGATTAGGATTTTGGTTAGTTATGAACTTAACGGAAATCGGGCAGCATTTCCTCTATATAACTCACCTAACCCGAACTTCCAATTAATCTCCTATTATCACAGCAATACCAACAACAACAATAATAGAAATATTCATATCAAATCCTTAAAATCCAGCCCATAAACAACTCAAACAACCCAATAACCTTTCTTAATCCCTTTTTCAATCCAAATCATTAACATCTAAGATTATACACCAAACAGACCAACATACACTTTGTATACGATACGTTATACACTTCTTTCTTCCAGATTTAAAAGCCACTTCACCAACAACACGACAACAACAAGAACAACAACAGATGAACATAAAACCACACTTTTAATCTTTCAACTCAACAATTCCATATAACAACTTCATCTTTAATTATCATAATTCCTTCACTTTTAATACAATTTTAATCTTTCCATTACAACACCATTAATCCAATTATACCATAAAATGAGAAGATCTTACCTTAATTTAATTGGTGCCGATTCTACACTCGCTTGCACCAATTGAACTATTTCCTTTTCCTCAATTCAATACCCAATGTTGCTATCACCTCCTTGGGTGTGCAAACTACCTTGGAATTAATCTAAGCAAGAAAAAAACAATTAAAGACCATGGCTGGCCGAGAGCTTGGCTGCCATGGCTATGCTCTTCTTTCTCTTTCTCTTAAGCTACACTTTGCAAAATGAAAATGATAACTAAAATTGGTCATTGACATAGATATATATATGGTTTCCCTCCATAGGACACGTGCCCCCCCCCCCCTAATGACTCATCAATTTATTGTTTTGTTTTAATTTTTTTTAAAAACGGTGGGGCCCACTTTAATTATCTAATTAGCTAACTTAGTTAATCTTAATTAATCACTAATCTCCACTTAATAATCTAATCATAGTTAATTAATTCCTAATCTCCATTAATATTTCTATACTAATTGAAATTTATAAACAAATCGTGCACTAATTAAAATCGAGGATTAAAAGCCCTTGTCTCTTATCCCAAAAATAATCTCGTCCTTAAAATTATGTCGATTAGCTTACGAATAATTCGACGTACAAAAATATGAGATATAATATTAATGACATGGCATTCTAGACAGTTCTAGACATATTAAGCACTGAAGAGACTACTAACCTGAGTCATGGACACCAGGTCCCTTAACAATTTTGAAGACGAGGCAAGAGCTCTGAGATGTGCAATGTCACTTATGCTTGCATTGTCCAGACTCTGCCATATGTGTGTACCTGTAACGGTACAAGAGTGGCTTAGATGCTTCAGAAAATCACCTTTTAACCTTGTACCTTTCCTCTTAACATAGCTGAGCCTAAAGATGTTTTAGGAAGGGCAACACGTTGAGCTAGATCAGACCCATCTCCTATAGATTGCTCGTGCTTAGTGCCTTGGTAAAGATGTCTACTACCTGGTACTCTGTCTTGCAGAATCATCTTTCAGAAAATAGATTGATAGAGGGACCAAGTTCCTCTATGCCACATTTTCAGTTCATGGGAGGATGTCTTACCAGTTTTTCAAACGGCCAAGAATGTGACCTTTCTTGCCATTTCCACAAGACACACTCCCTCCTTGGTAGGCCTCGAGTGAGAGGAAATCATCCACTCTTTCAGTTATATGCCTTGAGCAATCACTATCGAAGTAAGCATTATTAAAGTAATTTTTGACTGCCTCCTCTCACTTCAGCCTTCTTCCTTTTTCGAAAACTGGGTCGGTCAACTCTTGGTTTCTTCTCAATCTACTCTTAGTTTCTTCTAAATCTTTTGACCAATCCCAGATCCACGCCTGCACCTTTTCATAGGAACATAAGGTCCATCACAAATGATGTCCCACAGCTTAGATCCTCAGCCATGAAAAGTTATGCTTTCTCCCTTCCACAATCCATGATATCCTTTGTTGGATCTTGGTGGTTTTGTGATAGATTGTCCTTTCTCTAGGCTTGGTGAACTAGCCATGATGAAGATCCTTTCTAGGTGTTAACCTTTTCGAAAGAACCCGCTCTGATACCAATTGTTGAGGGCTGTACGCTCACCAAACAGCATATGAGGGACCTGGTCGTGTACCAGTTCCCTTATGCAATGCAGTACGAGAATCAACACAAGATTGTTTACGTGGAAAACTCCTAGCTCAAGGGATTTAAAACCACGACCTATCCGTGTAAGATTGCAACTCCACTAACCGAGCAACTTAGGTTACAACTCAATCGTAAGCTAGGAATTAACTCCCATAATCCCTTACCCTTACAATAACGGTTATGCAACACTCACCCTTGACTACCCCTAGCCAAGCACACTAATACACCTAGACTTACCCCAGCCTAGTGTACCACTCAAAGGCATCCTTTAAGAATTCACCACAGTGACTAACTCTAGCCACACACTAATACAACTAAGCTAACTCTAGCTTAGTATACCACTCAAGAACTTGTGGAAGCAACCTTGAGAATTTTGGACACCTACAAACAGCTTCTTTTCACAGAAAAGTAGGTGTACAGTTTAAGCACAAAAGAACAAAGACTCAACAACCTAAGGACCTAAAACATCTTCAGTTCTGGACCTGGTCCTTTGGGTTGTTGTGGCTCTGTTCTTGAACAGCACCTTGAAAGGTGGAGACTTGCACTTTGGATGGAGCAATTTTCAGATTGTGCAAGAATGAATCTTCTCTTGGAAGATTATGTCTTTATATGCACGGAGAGAGAGAAAGAGAGAGTAGAAATGACCACTCATAAGATCTGGACCATTAATCAGTCGACCTTGATGAGGTACTATTGTACGGCTGCATTGTACTTTTCAGCCACCCACTTTACAGTTGTGGATTTGGACTTTCAGCTTCAGTGACCAGAACCTTTGTCTGGAGGAACCTGGCTCCTCATCTGTTCTTCGAATACGTTGTAAGTACTGAATACACTGTCAGTAGCTCTACAGCTACACTGTTGGCTAAGTGGGCTGGAGACCTGATCCCATCTGGTCCTTCTGGATCAATATATCTGGTCTCTCATATATGAGCAATTCCTGTAGGCATTAGATCCTTCAAGGATCATATTAGACAAGTAGCATATGAGGTAGGATAAGGTTAACTATGTTTAGACAGATGAACCTAATTGTATCTGGTTCCTTAGGGTTTATCATGTAAACAAAACATATCATTTCTTATCAATTCTCATTTCACATGTATATTAATATTGCATTATAATTTAATACTAAGGATGATAAATGAGAAAATGGAGTATTGTCATGACGCGACACCTAATCATAAGGTGTAGTTGTTATATTTGGAAGTTAAGGGTTGTTATAGACTCTTTATGCGGATTGAACTGGTTTGTTGATTCATTCCATGGTTGAGTTAATTTATCTAAGTCTTGATATGACTTATGGCATTGTGACTTCTTGTACCTTCATTGTTATTTAAGTGCATTGATTTACCATGGTGATACTCATTTCTGCATTCATACATTTATACATGATGGAAATGATTCCAAATTGAATGATGAAAGACTTATGTTATCTATGAAAGAAAATGATTCAATTGCCCGATGGGAAAAGGTTTCAGGTGATGTGATGTGATATGATATTATATGATATGTGAATCCAGGTCTGAGGCTCTTTCCGAAAATGGATGGTCCATGGCTTCGAGTCCGAGGCTCTTTCTTGAATAGAGGGTGTGTGAATTCGGGTCTGAGGTTCTTTTCAGATGGATGGTTCATGGACACCATGGGTCCCCTGCGGGTCTTGACTATTGTCCAAACAATGCCCTTAACATGTGTGATAGGTTTGAGGTATTTGGCCAATGCATTACACATCATTACATTTCATCTGACATCATCATATGGTTCCTTATTTCTCATTTGGTATGTATTATTTGTACTATTGTTGTGTCATAGATCCGATTATGGACTGGACTAGATTCTGGGTTAGTGACTCTGCTAGGCTCAGAACTTAGATCTGTGATTATTGATTGAGATTATTGAGATCTGGCAGACTTATGGTTTAGAAGCTTCACTTAGGCTTAAGACTTAGAAGGTGAGTTCTTGTATGACGTATGTGTGGGTGGAAATCCTTGATATATTGGGACAATGTGATTTGTATTATGCTTGATTGCTTATCTCCCTACTTGTTGATTTCTTTTATCATATATGTGAACTAATTGTTGTCGGCCTATGATACCTACCAGTACTTGTTGTTGTACTGATGCCGCTCTTGTTGCACTTTTTTTTTAGTGCATAGTTTGTTACTAGTTCCGGTCCCATCTTTGAATATGATCTGAGTCTACTTGACAGAGATTTCAAGGTGAGCTTTTGGCTATATCTGCAACACGAAGACTCTTCCTTGGTATACAATTGTCTACTATGTATTCCTTAGATAGCATTGGTATTCTTGAGGTTTGTATTTCTTATCAAACTTTGTATCTTCTTGATAATAGCTCTTGTACTAGTGTAGACCACATCTTGGGGTTATTATTTCTTTCGCATTTATCATTTATATAAATTGAATCTGTTAGTTAAATCATTGTTTATTTCTGCATAATTCTTATAATTTGACTAAAATGATTTGGGAATGGTTCGCCTATCTGGGGAAAAAGTGTAGGTGTCATCACGATTCAAGAATTAGGTTTTGACAAGTTGGTATCAGAGCCCTAGATTACCGATCTTACAAGTATAAGAGCATGTCTAGTAAAGTCTTGCAGATCGGTATGATGAGCTCTGTACTTATCTGCGAGAGGCTATAGGACATTTAGGAAACTTCCAATTCTTTCATTATTTCGTGCTACTTCATTCAAATTGGTATCTATTCGATTCCAATTGGTATCTGAATTTTCTTGTCTTATTCTCCCACGGATGGTGAGAGTTCATCCATAATTTCTTATGCGAGTAGTTCGATATAACGTAGCGCGGTAAAGTGCGAGGTGTGTTATTATGATGTAAGTGCGGGATCCAAGTTCAGTTTCCAGTTATGACTTGAGGTTTCAGTTTTGTGGAATAGTGGTTAAGACTCGTTCATTAAGGGGGTCCTCTTGAGAAATGGAAAATATAGTACAAAGGGTTAAATAATCTCCATGTTTCAGTTTTGGGTTGCTCAAAAGGGGAAAAAGTGCACTAGTGGCTTAACAAGAGTGATTTGTTCGATCATATGATTAGTTTTTGGTAAATTTTCAACTTCGTCAAGGCATTATGATGGTGTGCGTGGCACGAGCGTATCAATGGTAGGTCAATGAATCATCAACAGCAAGGTATTAGATGTCGATATGCGGAACAAGTGTAAGTTTGGTAAGGGTCATTGGATTTAGCAAAAGAATAGTGACCGTGTGTAATAACGAAGAGAAGTTGAGGATAAGGACATGAAGGACGACTTTTGTGGAAAATATGTAGCGAGGTAAGATTTCGTAGGGTATATTGGTAAGAGTGCTTTTGTGTTATTGGACGGAGGCGCAAGAAAGGGGATTTGGATAGATCAATCTCCGCTATTAGGAAAGGAACAATTGGTATCTGACGTGCTTGTTAGGACAAGGTTGCAATTGGTACCAGAGTGGATTTCGTGTTCGATTGTGGATAGTTAAGTTGGGTTTCGACGTGACTATATGCTAGTGTTTGTGCGTTCCTCCAAGGAAAAGATTATCGGTTCTAGATCATAAAGCAAGGTTACTTGTGATGAGTGGAGACTTAAGATATTGGGCAGTTGTGGTTCTCGTCTTTCATTAAAGGGCATGTCTATCGGGTCTTTATGTTTAGAGAAATGGATAGGGGCTTTCCGGTTTGACAAGTAAGGCACGAGGTGATTCTTCGCGGGCGAGTAGCGTTTAAAGGCATTGAAGTGGTAAATCTATGATGAGGTTTGAATTAATTCAAGTTGTACAGAACATCTCAGAATTTGAGTTAAGGGAAGTTGGGCAAAGGCACCTTGGTGGATATACGTCAGAGTAGTAGCAAGACTGTGTATGTGATACGCTAGATTTAGAAAGTAATCTGTTTTAGAGTCGAGTGAGTTAAGGAAACTCTAGGGTGTAAAGTGTGTGGCATGGTACTACCTCCAGGATTGACTCAACCAGATTGCAAGACTTATGGGTATGCAGTATACTATTGAGAGGGTTCGAGTAATGGTCGGACGATGGCGGTGTATATGAACTGATAAAAATTAAGGAATTGAAGGGTCAAGAAAAGGTATAGTTGATTGAGAGTCGATAAGAATGAGGTACATCTTAAGGATTACTTGGGTCAGTATGGATTGTGATGTTTTTTTTCTCTCATACTTCAGATGGGGTGTGATTGTTGAGTACGCTTAAAGAAGGAAGTCTACAAATATGAACTAAGTAATATGATAGAGTTTCGTGAGTGTCACGACCCAGCTAGGGGGCGTGACGGGTACCCGGGGCTGACCACCGAGCACCGCTCGTTCTACTACTCATCATACTCATTAGGCCTCCTTTTTCGTTCATAAACTCATAATCATAAGAAAATCATTTTCATTAAAGAACATAAATACTTTTATATACATAAGCCCTTTGGCTATCAAAGGATAATGTACACTTATCTACATAGATACAGTAGTGACCTTGTGAGACCATATAACCCACACATACGTATCTACGAGCCTCTACTAGAGTATTAGACATATGGACGGGACAAGACCCCGTCGTGCCCAAAATACTTATATATATTTATATACACAAAAGTATAAACCCGATTAGCACCTCCGGAATAATGGAGTGCTTCTGCAAATCTGCTGATAGCTCCTAAAGGTCTGTGTCGTCTCCCTGTCTACCTGCGGGCCTGAATGATACGGTCAAATTACACCTATTAATGGTATAACGCGGAAGTTGTCAAATATAGTAACCCAACGAGGTTGGGGTCGAATCCCACAGGGAATATGGTGTGAAAAGGTTACTAAAGTCGTAGATGCTAGGTTCTAGGTCTAATGTCTTAATCCGATAATTTGTGTAAAAGTTGGTTGTTTCTATGACTAATTGCTAAACTATTGCTTTGGTGGAAATTTATGGTAAAAGAAACTAAGGTTGTGTCCCCGCTAGATAGGGTGTATGATCATGGGTATTGATCTTGATATACTTATAATGGATCATTATATGAATGCACTTAATCTCTATGTGAATCTCTACTATTTCCCAATAAATAAAGATTATATCTTTCTATGATTTTCCCAAATATAAGAAAGTGATAATGACGAACGATTAATCATGCCAAGTAAATTCTTCTTATTCCTAAGTGAATTTATTAAACAAAGTTTAAAGCTTTGAGTTCTTGTTAATTATTCTTACCAACCCTAGTTATTTTCCCAAATAAATTAGGGTTTATGGCTTTAATCAATGTTTGCAACCATTAATTATGAATGAAGAATGAAGAATAATTCAACTCTAATAATCCATTATTTGTATATCAATCACAACCCAATCACCAAACACCCATCATTGGGTTCACAACCCTAGTAAGGGAATTTAACTACTCATGACAAAGAACAAGAAATAAGAAGTTGAAGAATTCATAATTGCTTACTTTGGAATGAAAAAGGAATTGGTAATACTTGAATTGATGTTTGAATCTTCGCACTTTCGGCAGTCACTTTATTTTGTTCAATTCTCTCCTCCTTATGCCCTCACATAGACCAAAGAATGTCCCAACACACATATATACGACAAGAATGGGACGAAGATGAAAGAGAAGAGAAAAACACTCAACACTCAGAAAGAGTTCATATCTACACATGCAAATACCATAGGCTTGCCCTTATTTATTTATGTTATCATCTAGGCTCGTTCGGTTGTGATCATATTAGGACTTGTTTCGGCTTGTAACGTAGGCTTAGGGACGGGTAGGATACTTTTTTGGGTATGAGTGACTCACCCTCCTTGACACTACAACATCACTTTGCCTTGATTTGCTTTTTTTTTTCAACCCCTTTATTTTGTTTCACGTTTTCGACCTCGATGTGGTTTTATTCCTATCCAACTAGCAATTCTTTTTGCGTTTCCATTTTCTATTTTTTTTTTTTGAATTGATATCAACTACCACATCGACTCTCTATTAGCAAATTCCACCACCCTCAACCTTTGTTCTCAACATCTTCTTCACATTTAATTCACCCCAACTTAGGCGCTTGGCCTCGTCTATCTCGTAGCATCAAGGAGGGAACGGGTGCGAAGATGGGTAAATTTCACAACGGGTGAGGTTTCATTCGGCTAACCAAGAAAAATGTCAAAAAGGCTCAAAAAGGGACAGTAGTGATATTTTCAGCTTTTGGAGAGGCTTATTTAGGCACAGTGACTTATTTACACAAAAAAAGCCTAAGATCATTTCACAACCAAACTAACTTTCGCATTTCAAACACGACCAACCAGGCAAGTTCTAGATTATACATCCATAAACAGAATTAAACTAACAACTCACACACACATCGGCATAAGGACAATCATTTTTACACTTGTGACCTCCTAAGTAGTCATTCATCACACACAACACCCCAATAATCACAATGTCATATAAAGAATCAATCATGTCAGACAATAACTGTTCTAAGTATGCATTTTTCCAAAATTTCTGAGGGGTCCAAAAATTCTCAACAAACCACAACACATGCCATCAGTTACAAAGTAACACCAAGTAAGTCAAAATTATTCTATTCAACCTAAGCAACATCCTAAACATGCCAGTTTCAACAAAATAAAACCCCCCCCTCAGGAAAAGAACTCTGGCAAAGAAAAGCCGAGGGGGTTCCTAAACACATATTTACACTACTCTACTATCAATTGGTCCCACCCCCAACTAAAAAATCAAGCACTGTCTCAGTGCTTCAATTATAAGAACAAGGGAGCAAGAAAATGGTACCTGCATACTGTGAACATCTCATGGCTGACTCGCCACATCCGGTGGGTAACACCTGCTGCAAGTCCTTCTTTTCAGTCTTCCTTAATCTCATGGCCAACTCATCTAGGTCCACAGATGACTCAAGGACCCTCTTTCCAGTACCGCGAACAGAGGGTTCGGCATCCTCCGTCTCCTCCTCAGAATCAAGAAAATCATCACCTTAAACGTAGTAGGCAAAATAGGCTGTGGTGCTGGTGCTGGTGCGGCTATCATCCCGTGCCCCTTGAGTGTTTCAAGCTCCTTTTTCAGCTTCTCCAACTCACTCCTCAAAGAACCAGACTCCCCATCGGGTGCGGTCTGCTCTCGAGTCAGCAATCTCGCCTCAAAGCTATCAAGTCTAGCTTGATACACCTCGTGCTTTTTATCAAAATCTGCACGGATCTCTGTGGTTGCCTCAGTAACCAGCTGCTGCACTATTTTCACCACCTTCGGCCTGAATTGTTGCAAGATTTTGTCGACTTGCCTTTCGGTCCGCACCGCTTTGATTGCAATCTGGCTATAGTTAGCCGGGCTGAAGTGCAGCAACCCCAGCTATGGATCAGCAGGCTCGGCTATCGCAGCAGTAGTAGCGGACCCCGAACGAGGATCCTGTGTGGCCGAAAGTGGTGGTGGAGGTCTTGCCTCAGAAATACCAAGTGTGGCTGTGGCATCCTGTGCATGGACAGTATCCGAAACACCTATCGTGGGAACCTCAGGCCCAGTAGTAGCAGCACCAAACTCGGACCCTACTGGATCAATCCCATAAGCACGGCTCGGACTCAACTCTAGCTGAGTGTCATCGTCATCACCGGACTGATCTGCCTCACGATCCGTTTTGCTTACCGCTTTGTTTTTCCTCCAATCCCCTACATGTGCAGCTGTAATGGTACCGTCCCAATCTGGAAGCAGAATTATCCTTGCCCATCGACATAATGCCGTGATAAGGCACGGAAATACCATGTTCTGGTTGGGCTTGTGTGCCCGGACATGCAGCTCCTCAGCTATCAGTTCCCCAATATCCATCGGGTACCTTGACATGAAGGAGGCAATAGTGACTGCCTGATTGATGGAAAGGGTATTATCTGCCTGTGTTTGAGTGATCCTGTACCGCAGCAAGGTCTACCAAAATTTGGCCTCTGTGGACAAACAGCTTTTAGTGATCTTGACCTTCCCATCGTTAGTCCATTTCTGCTCATGTGGCTCAGATGTGATAAGTGCTGCAGTCCATTCCCTGACAGATTTGTTGTCCTTCCTGTCTCGTTTGTCTAAGAACAGGCTCAGATTAGTAGGAACCACAAAATCATCACCAAACAGGACCCTGTTGATGGCTTTGGAGGAGATATCAACCAGGGAGTTCCGGACCGTCACATTTTCCAGCATTGGGATCTGATGCCAGGCAAGACTTGGCTTTTTCATCGACCTCAAGAAGGCCCCATAGGATGCATAGAACTCCCGCACAATATGCGGAGCATACTCTCCCGGCTCATGAGTGAATACATCTAATTTGTATCCTTTGATGGTATCATCCAGCTGTGGGTGAGCTGAAATACCATCGAAAATCAGCCGCCGTTCTTCAAATATTTTCCTCGACGGCTGCCCACCAATCTCAAACCCGGCCATCCCTTGGTCATACAACTCCTTTGACCCCTTTACCGAGAACCGCAGCTTCTCCTCCTCCAGCCGTTTGGTCCTTACGACCAGCTTACGACCCTTAGGCGGAGTCACTGCCCTTACTCAACCCTGCTGAGTCACTTTCTGGTGGAGTTTGGGTGGTAGCCCCCTACTTGATGCTTCCACGTCGGAATCCCCCTCTTCAGACTGGGAGGCTTCCGACGTAGATTTGGACGGGGTCATAGGTGAGGGCTGTGATGTGGTTGCCGCTGTGTCTTGGGTGGGGCCCCCCTGACTTTTGGTGGTGGTATCACCTCGGCATACTCGGATCCTGATTGTTCCCCTTCCGAATTGGAAGGTTCATCCATCAATCTTGAATGCGAGCGCGCTTTCCTTTTCTTGCCCGTGCCTGGGGCCCCCGCTTTGCTTGCTTTCCTTTTTTGACCCCTTCCTGCAAAAGACACCACATATTAGTTACCATGGAACATCCAACCAAAGATAAGATAGTTTGACTGTGCACAACATATATGTTCTGTCTGTGGTCGTAAACACAAAAGACGGACCGTAAACTGGTTTACGGTCCATAAAGTGTGATCGTAAACTGGGCAGTTTTCTCGATAACATTATGTTCCTTCATTAAAACTTAAATACGGACCGTAAACTGAAATACGGTCCATAAAGTTAGGTCGTAAACTGCTCTTTCCTTGTGATAACATTCTGTTCATTCAGACACGCTTAAATACGGATCGTAAATTGTAATACGGTCCGTAAAGCGTGGTCGTATTTCGCACCACAGACAGTTACATATGCTGATTTCACAATTTTATTTCACATCTTGGTTTCACGTTGTTTTGGGGATTAGGTTACTCAGACTTCACCTATTTTTTCCAATTTTTTTATCATTCCCGTAGGAGTCAAGCCATTGGTGGGCAGACCAAAACTTCAAATTTTAAATTTGAAGTATGGAATGCCCTCCAACCCATTTGGGTTTTAAGAACAATTACCCATGAGAATTTACAGAGTTTAACATATTTGTCCCCTCAAAAGATCATTAACCAAGATAGCAGCACTTAATTGCACAACCCAGTCTAAACAATCACTTACCACCAAGTTCAAGTTCATAGATAGAAAAGAAGAATGGGGACCATGAATCATACCTTTCAATGTTGAAATTGTGTGTTATATGTACTCGCTGCTTCACGGTTTTTTTTTTAAATCTCTAAATACGGTCCGTAAACTAGTTTACGAGCCTTATTTAGAGTGGTTATGAGGGCAGAACACTGCAATGTTGCCTATTAATTTACGAGCAAGTTTACGGACCGTGTTGTGAAATACGGTCCGTCCTACATGGTCGTAAACCATCATATAACATTACTTTTCTTACTGTCTCGTAACATAGTAAAATACGTCCTGTTTTACGGTCCGTATTGTGGAATACGGTCTGTAAAGTACAGGCGTATTTTGCAATGATACGAAACAGTTTCTCATAACTGAACTTACCTGCTTTTCAGCAATATCTTCTGCAACATATCCCTGCACCCAAAACAACCATTACCCTATATGTAAAAAAAAAACAAAAGAAAAAAAAAACATTACACTTGGGTTTCCTCCCAAGAAGCGCTTGATTTAACGTCGCTGCACGACGGTGGTGACCAATCACTCCTTCTCTTGGTACACCAGATCATCGTTCGTTCCGAGGTGTTTCAACCTGTAGCGATCAACAATCCTATCCTCCGAAATCATTCCGTGATAGTGCTTCAATCTCTGCCCATTCACCTTAAATGTCCGAGTACCATCTCCGGACTTCAATTCAACCGCTCGATGGGGTGAAGCACTTACCACCTCAAACAGACCAGACCACCTGGATTTAAGCTTACCCGGTAGCAACTTCAGCCGCGAGTTAAACAGCAATACAGAGTCACCCTTGTACAACTCTCGCTTCAAAATCTTCTTGTCATGGTATTGCTTCATCCTTTCTTTATAAAGGGCTGCACTCACATATGCATGGTACCGAAATTCATCCATCTCATTTAATCGAAACAACCGCAGCTTGGTTGCTTCCTCCCAATCCATATTCAGTTTCTTCAGCGCCCACATAGCTTTGTGCTCAAGTTCAACCGGCAAGTGACAAGCTTTCCCGAATACAAGCTTGAAGGGTGAAGTCCCAATTGGAGTCTTGAAAGCAGTCCGGTATGCCCATAGAGCATCATCGAGCTTGCGGGCCCAATCAGTTCTATTGGCATTCACTGTCTTTGCTAGAATACTTTTGATCTCCCTATTGGACACTTCAACCTGACCACTTGTATGAGGGTGATAAGGCGTTGCCACCCTATGCTTCACACCATATTTCTCCATCAGTCCTGCGAACGCTTTATTGCAAAAGTGGGATCCACCATCGCTGATTATTGCCCTCAGAGTACCAAAACGAGTAAATATGTTCTTCTTGAGGAACCCCATAACACTCTTGGCCTCATTATTGGGTAAAGCCACCGCTTCTACCCATTTTGACACATAGTCCTCAGCTACCAAGATGTATTTCATGCCACCAGAACTCACAAAAGGTCCCATAAAGTCAATCCCCCAGACATCAAACACTTCCACCTCCAAAACAAAAGTCATAGGCATCTCTTGCCTTCTGCCGATATTCCCTTTCCTTTGACACTGATCACAGGATCGCACCAAAAGATTAGCATCATGAAAAATAGTCGACCAGTAATAGCCGCACTCAAGTACCTTGGCTGCAGTCCGGTTTCCGCTATGATGACCCCCAACAGGAGAGTCATGGCATGCCTTTAGAATAGCCATCACTTCACTTTCCGGAACACAACGCCGAATGATGTTATCAGCGCATGTTCGGAACAAATAAGGCTCGTCCCAATAGTACTACCGAGCATCCCGCAGGAAATTCTTCTTGTGGTACGTTTTGATATCATCGAGAACTATACCTGTTACCAAATAATTGGCAATATCAGCATACCACGGTGCTACCTCCATCGACACAGCCAACACCCTTTCATCTGGAAAAGCATCATCGATATCAAGTTCATCAAAAGGCCTCCCAGCTTCTTCAAGCCGAGAGAGATGGTCAGCCACCTGGTTTTCAGTGCCCATTCCGTCTTTTACCTCGAAATCAAACTCTTGCAGCAATAGTACCCATCTGATCAGTCGTGGCTGTCACAACCCGACTAGGGGCCGTGACGAGTACCCGATACTTGTACCGAGCACCCCTTATCTATCATTTTACCTTTACCTCTTAGCAAACCTGTTAGGCCCCGTGTTTTCGCACAATTGGAAATCGAGAAATAATTATGACTCGGGTGTTAGAAGGACCTAATTTAATTTTTGTGAATATGACTATGTTGGTTGTGAAATCTTTAAATGCTAAGACCTCGGGGAAGGCCGAGGATAAATTTGGAATTTCGGAAATTAGTTTCGGGAATTACAAAAAGGGGCATTTCAAGAATTGGGCCAAAGAAATTACAACTCAATTGAAGCCCAAAAAGATTGAAGGGGGCCGGCCATAGTAAGTGGCCCAAGCCCACTTTGAAAGGGTCATGTGCTATGCACATGACCCCTAAGTGGATATATATGAGATATAACTAAGGATTATCAAGAAAAGAGATCAAAATTTCAAGAACCACCCCATAGAGAGGTTCGGCCGTGACTAAGGAGAAAGAGACAAAAAAAAAAATTCCAAGCTTGTGTGGTGATTCAAAAATCTTGGTTTCTACATATTTGTGAAGTACTCAAGGCGCTCTCCGACGTGGTATAATTAGTTTGGCACGGGGACGACGTTTTCGACAAGTCGGGGTTTCAAGAAAAGGTGAGAATTCTTACTCTTTTATGTTATAGAATTGATGTGAATGTGTTAAGCATTGGAAGTAGATGGAGATCCCGTAATTTTAACGTAAATAGAAAGTCGTGGGTGTGTGTGTGTAGTGTGTTTGGCCGTGAGTTATGGAAGGAAAGAAATGGTTTGAATTGATCTTGTTTAAGTTGGCATAATGTGTTGTTGTGACCCTTAGATCGTAATTGATTGATTGTTGAATTAAATTGGCGGTGGAAAACGAATTTGGATGTTATCGGAAAGTGTATATCCTTGGTATCTTTATGTATATCAATGTATATTTTGGGTACTAGAGACTTTAGATATGACTTTTTAATGATATGGGTGAATTTGGAATGAAACGACGTTAGTTAGAATGTTCGTCGTGAAATTTTGATATTTTGAAGAACTATGGAAATTTATTGATTTTGATGCAATTTCGTGTATGGCTTAGATTGAATTTGGAATGTGTTTGACTAGTGTCGGATGGGTAAATGAATACAATTATGTGAATATAGAATTGGGATTTTGAAAGTTTGAATGGAAGTTGCCAACTTTAGAAATCATGTAGAACTTTAAAGCTAGAATGGTTTGATTGTTGTTTAGTTTGGTTGTTGATGTGTGGGCTGTTGTGGTTGGTTAATTTGAGACGAGTTATGCCTCGGGGATGTTAGATTTATAGGGGAAATGCTGCCGAAATTTCGGTAGGCAAATATGGAGTTAAAGGCATTTTTGAGCCTAAGGATCTCATTTGGTAACTTTGACCATTTGCAGATTTTTGACGAAACGGGACGGGACTTTTGGAGGAGCTTACGACATCTGTGAGGTATGTAAAGCTTCCCAATTCTTTATTTGGCATATCTTAGGGTGTTAGTTGAATATGAGACCTTCCGGAGCATTTCTGCTCCTCGAAACCCGATCCACAGAAAAGTTACTATTCATTCAATTCGATTGAAGCCTAAAGGCTCCCTTTTGGCTAGAATGCCACTATTCGTCCGAAACCTATCGAAATGTGGTCGGGTAACCTAGAAATGATTATGTATGACCCTTGGCATATAACTGCTCATAAAAATATGTTCGCCACCTCACTTCGACTCGAGGTGGGTCCGCTACCCCCAAAATGCCCGAATTGCCCTTCGGGCCATCTTTGAGAACAGAGTTGAACGTACCACTTCTGATCTTTGGAACATCCTTCCACGGGGTACGTTTGGACTATTCGATGCACTAATCCATGTCTTGAACTATATAGACTATT
Organism: Lycium barbarum; assembly: GCF_019175385.1. Classification (NCBI taxonomy): domain Eukaryota; kingdom Viridiplantae; phylum Streptophyta; class Magnoliopsida; order Solanales; family Solanaceae; genus Lycium; species Lycium barbarum. The sequence continues at coordinate 69,904,891 of NC_083342.1, forward strand.
TTGGAATCGTTTTGCAAAATGAAACCTTATGTCGACTAAGTATTCGACTATTTTGTAATAGGATATGATTTATGAGTTTACTTTGTTTTGAAACACTATTTTGAAATACGATTTGCATTTGTTTGCTCACGACTCCGCTCGTGCCTTATTATGACTTCGTTCACCGGTTCCCGAGCCGGTTTTGATTCGTGCGCTGTATGATAAATTCGGCTGTATGCTGTGTTAGGGTTCCCGAGGCCTCGCCATAGGGCCCGGTTCCGTTTGGAGTTATGCTGTGATATGGCTCGGGATGCGATACGCTCACCGATGATTATGATTATGTTTGGGGATGTACGGAGATTTGAAACCTTCTGGTGTTATGCTGTGTGTGGCGTCAGCGTCGGAGTGGCGACCACGTTCCTAAGCGTTTGCATGATTTCATTTGCATAGTATATACGTATATGATTTCGATACAGATTTTGACATACCAGTTTGTACCCCACTTTGACATTTGATTTGCTTTCGGTTTTGATCCATAATTCCGTACTCCGTGCTTTACATGCTCAGTACATATTTCGTACTGACCCCCTCTCTTCGGGGGCTGCGTTTTATGCCCGCAGGTGCAGACATCGGTGATCCTCCGCAGTAGGCTTCACTTCTTGCTTTTCGGAGTACTCTTACTTGGTCCGGAGTCCACTTTTGGTACAGACTCCTCTACTCTGTATATATTTTGTATATTTGACAGTTTGGGTACGGCGGGGCCCTGTCTCGCCATATGTTATGTTTTGAATTCGTAGAGGCCTGTAGTCATCTTTGTGGGGCGAGGGTCCTATGTGTATGTTGTCTGATTTTGCTTTCGGGTCTTAGAGCGGTCCGTTTGATATTATGGCCCCAAATGGCCCTTCTGTATATATTTGTATTTTGACGGGCGATGTCTATTCCGCCGCTTTGTTTGAGTTTGATTTGATATGACCGCTTAAGACAGATTTTCGATATAAATTATGTCTGATATAACTTTTGAAATTTCTGAAATAAGTTTGGGTTCGAAAATGAATATGCGATTTGGTCTGGGTACCCAGGTAGGGTGCCAGTCGCGGCCCACGGGGCTGGGTCGTGACAAAAGTGGTATCAGAGCGGTTTGTCCTCGGAATGTCTACAGGCCGTGTCTCGTAGAGTCTTGTTTATCGATGTGTTGTGCACCACGTCTATAAGCAGGAGGCTACAGGGCATTTAGGAAGTTACTTTCGTTGAAATCTTAGATCGTGCGATAGAGCTGTGCTATTAGGATGATTTTGATCTGACTCGCCTTCGTGTTTGCAGTGATGCCTCCGAAGAAGGCAACGGCAGCCCAGAAGGGCAAGGCGAGGATTGGGGAGACTAGCCAGGCACAGCGAGCTACCCGGGCTCGTGTTTATGATTTGCCTGAGGATGTGCCACAGTCTGAGGGGTCTGCTACACCCCCACTAGTACAGCCTGGAGCAGGACCATCGGCAGCTCCAGAGGTCCGTGTACCCGCACCTGAGACTCCAGCTCCTCAGCCAGGGGCGGAGGATCGGACCCTGAGAGAGGCTGTGCAGTTGCTGACTACGCTGGTAGCAGGGCAGGCTCGCAGACGCGGGCGGAGGGATGATGATGATGATGACAGGCGGGACAGCCTGCGAGTTCGGGAGTTTCTGCTATGTGGGCCTCCAGAGTTCTTCGGGTCTAAGCCCGACGAGGACCCCCATGACTTTATTCGGGGGATGCGACGCTCACTGGACCTAGTCAGGGCTTCTGAGACCGAGTCGGTTGAGCTGGCGTCGCACAGGCTTCGAGATGTGGCTACCCATTGGTACGAGACTTGGGAGCTGTCTAGGGGAGAGGGTGCCCCTCCAGCCACATGGGATCAGTTTGTGACAGCATTCACCCGCCACTTTTTGCCACCAGAGTTACGGCGGGCACGAGCGGATCGGTTTTTACGTCTGCAGCAGAGGGGTCGGAGTGTTCGCGAGTATAGCCTTGAGTTTGATTCTCTGGCCCGATATGCACCGGCCGTGGTAGCAGATATGTCCGATCGGATGCACCGCTATGTTATGGGATTGGACCGGTATTTGGTAGACAGCTGTATGGCCGTGTCACTGCAGACAGACATGGATATTTCCCGGCTTCAGGCCTATGCGATGGGTATGGAGGACCGTCGCAGATCTGATCCTGCCGGCAAAGATCGAGACAGGAGGCCGCCCAAGAGGGCTAGATCTGCGGGTTATTCAGGAGATTCTCGAGGCGGACAGCCTCAGCAGCAGCAGCAGTCTGATAGATATTTCCCTCCTTCCGGCCGGGGTACTCAGTCAGGTAGCCGGAGATTCGACAGTACGGGACCGTCTGGGGCCGGTCAGAGCTCCAGAACGGCAGGGTCGCAGGTATCCAGGGGTCCCAGTCAGGCCAGACCACCTAGACCCCGTTGTCCACATTGCGGGAAGTCTCATCCCGGGGAGTGTTACCGAGCGACGGGAGCTTGCTTCTCTTGCGGTGGTCAGGGCCACTTTATGAGAGACTGCCCATTGGCCAGTGGTTCGGGTAATGCGGCTCAGCAGACAGGGTCAGCCGCCGGTTCTTCCTCTGTTCCATCTGTTGCACGCCCTGGAGGGCGGGGTATTCCAGCACCGGCAGGGCGCGGTCGAGGCCGCGGTGGCGCTTCAGGTTCTAGCGGTCCCTCGAACCGCATATATGCTTTGGCCAGCCGCCAGGATCAGGAGGCTTCGCCAAATGTCGTCACAGGTACATTACTGGTTTTCTCCAGATCTGTATATGCATTGATTGACCCTGGCTCTACTTTATCATATATTTCCCCGCTCGTTGCTAGTAAGATTGGGATAGTGTCTGAGCCTATAGAGCCATTTGAGGTAGCTACGCCAGTTGGGGATTTTATTATAGCGAGGCTGGTCTATAGGGATTGTTCTGTGACTATTTATGATCGTAGCACTAAGGCTGATTTGGTAGAGTTAGACATGCTCGAGTTTGACGTCATTATGGGTATGGACTGGTTGTCTTCCTGTTATGCTAATGTCGACTGCCAGCAAAAGGTAGTCCGTTTTCAGTTTCCAGGGGAACCAGTCATAGAGTGGTTCGGATCTACTGCATCGCCGAGGGGTAATTTTATTTCATACCTCAAGGCTAAGAAGATGATTCAGAAGGGTTATATCTATCATTTGGTTCGTGTGCATGATACTGCCGCGGAGGTACCTACCCTTCAGTCTGTCCCGGTCGTCAGTGAGTTTCCAGATGTTTTTCCTGACGAGCTTCCTGGCCTTCCGCCGGAGCGGGAGATTGATTTTTCTATTGAGTTGATGCCGGATACGCAGCCTATATCTATTCCTCCCTACAGGATGGCACCAGCTGAGTTGAAGGAGTTGAAGGAGCAGCTGAAAGATTTGCTGGATAAGGGTTTTATCAGGCCCAGCACATCACCCTGGGGAGCGCCGGTATTGTTTGTCAGAAAGAAGGATGGGTCGTTGCGGATGTGTATTGACTACCGGCAGCTGAATAGGGTGACTATTAAGAATAAATATCCCCTTCCCCGGATTGATGACTTGTTTGATCAGCTGCAGGGTGCTAGACACTTCTCCAAGATAGATCTGCGCTCAGGCTATCACCAGGTGCGAGTACGGGAGTCTGATATCCCGAAGACTGCTTTCAGGACCCGGTACGGGCATTATGAGTTCAGAGTTATGTCTTTCGGGCTGACTAATGCTCCAGCAGTATTTATGGATCTGATGAACCAGGTATTTCGGCCATTCCTGGACATGTTTGTTATTGTATTTATTGATGATATCCTGATTTACTCGCGATCAGCCGAGGAGCATTCAGATCACTTGCGGACGGTACTTGGTATTCTCCGTCAGCAGAAGTTATATGCTAAATTCTCTAAATGCGAGTTCTGGTTGACTTCTGTGGCATTCTTGGGTCATATTGTCGGCGCAGACGGTATTCGGGTCGATACGCAGAAGATTGAGGCTGTGCAGAATTGGCCCAGGCCTACTACACCGACTGAGGTGCGCAGTTTTCTGGGATTGGCTGGGTATTACCGCAGGTTTGTGGAGGACTTCTCTTCCATTGCAGCACCATTGACGAGGCTTACCCAGAAAGCAGCAAAATTCCAGTGGTCAGATGCCTGCGAGCGCAGCTTTCAGATGCTGAAGGAGAGATTGATTACAGCGCCAGTTTTGGCTCTTCCAGAGGGGTCTGATGGGTATGTTGTATATTGTGACGCCTCTGGTATTGGGATCGGATGTGTATTGATGCAGCACGGTCGAGTTATAGCCTATGCTTCCCGGTAGCTCAGACCGCACGAGAAGAACTATCCCACTCATGATATTGAGTTGGCCGCGGTGATTCATGCTTTGAAGATTTGGCGGCATTATTTATATGGGGTCCATGTGGATATCTATACGGATCATAAGAGCCTTCAGTATATTTTTAAGCAGAAGGAGCTAAACTTGCGGCAGCGGAGGTGGCTGGAGCTACTAAAGGATTACGACGTTGATATTCTGTACCATCCAGGGAAAGCCAACGTGGTAGCTGATGCGCTTAGCCACAAGTCCGTAGGCAGTCTGGCTGACGTCCCATCTGATAAGAGAGATTTGGTTCGTGATATTCATCAGCTGGCCAGCCTCGGAGTTCGTTTGGCCGATTCTGGAGATTCTGGGATTTCTGTTCGCCCGGTTGCTGAGTCATCTATTATTCAGGAGGTAAAGCAGCGCCAGTTTGAGGATCCTACTTTGATTCAGTACAGGGATGTGGCCCTTAATAAAGCAACGACTCAGTTCGAAATCTCGCCTGAAGGAGTATTATTATACAACGGCAGGTTCTGTGTACCGGATGTCGCGGGCTTACGGCGGCAGATTATGGGCGAGGCACATTGTGCCCGGTATTCCGTCCATCCTGGTTCCACCAAGATGTATCGGGACCTCAGGTGTTTGTATTGGTGGGACGGCATGAAGAAAGACATTGCTGAGTTTATTAGTCAGTGCCCAAACTGCCAGCAAGTCAAGATCGAGCACCAGAAGCCCGGTGGCTTGTTACAGGAGATGGAGATTCCAGCCTGGAAATGGGAGATGATTAATATGGACTTCGTTGTTGGGTTGCCGCGTACTCTACGCAGGTACGACTCTATTTGGGTTATTGTGGACAGGCTGACGAAATCAGCCCATTTCCTTCCGGTCCGGACTACATATTCGGCTGAGGACTATGCCAGATTATATATCAGAGAGATAGTCAGACTTCACAGGGTCCCTGTATCTATTATTACTGACCGAGGTGCTCAGTTTACAGCTAATTTCTGGAGGTCATTTCAGGAGGGATTAGGGACCCAGGTGACCCTCAGTACAGCTTTCCATCCTCAGACCGACGGGCAGGCCGAGCGCACTATCCAGACGCTCGAGGATATGTTACGGGCTTGCGCTATTGATTTCAGGGGCAGCTGGGATGATCATTTGCCGCTTATAGAGTTTGCCTACAATAACAGTTATCACTCCAGCATTCAGATGGCCCCGTATGAGGCCCTTTATGGCAGGAGATGCAGATCTCCTATTGGCTGGTTTGACGTGGGCGAGACTAAGCTGATTGGGCCGGATGTGATCCAGGAGGCTGTAGATAAGGTGAAGCTTATTCGGGAGCGACTGTTAGCTGCTCAGAGTCGGCAGAAAGCTTATGCCGATAAACGGCGTCGACCGTTGGAGTTCCAGGTTGGCGACTGGGTATTCCTGAAGGTGTCGCCTATGAAGGGCGTTATGAGATTTGGCAGGAAGGGTAAGCTGAGTCCGCGGTACATCGGGCCTTACCAGATTGTTCGGAGGATAGGCGCAGTCGCCTACGAGCTAGACTTGCCATCCGATTTGGAGTCCGTGCACCCGGTGTTTCATGTGTCTATGCTGCAGAAATGTATTGGTGACCCTTCCAGGATATTCCCAGTAGACGATCTTCAGGTGACGGAGCGGCTATCTTATGACGAGCAGCCGATATCTATTCTGGATCGTCAGGTGAGAAGATTGCGCACTAAGGAGGTGCCTTCGGTCAAGGTTCTGTGGCGCAATAACAACCGGGAAGAGATGACTTGGGAGGCGGAGGATGAGATGAAGAAGAGATTCCCCCATTTATTCCCTACGCCTCCTGTAATCTAGACTTTTGTATTTGTTGTACCAATGAACGGATGGACCATGTGTGCTATTTATATAAAATGGTTTTCCCGTTATGCTTGTGAGCCTTCATAAGATTTGTTTAACATTCGGGGACGAATGTTCTTAAGGGGGGGAGAATGTTAGGCCCCGTGTTTTCGCACAATTGGAAATCGAGAAATAATTATGACTCGGGTGTTAGAAGGACCTAATTTAATTTTTGTGAATATGAGTATGTTGGTTGTGAAATCTTTAAATGCTAAGACCTCGGGGAAGGCCGAGGATAAATTTGGAATTTCGGAAATTAGTTTCGGGAATTACAAAAAGGGGCATTTCAAGAATTGGGCCAAAGAAATTACAACTCAATTGAAGCCCAAAAAGATTGAAGGGGGCCGGCCATAGTAAGTGGCCCAAGCCCACTTTTAAAGGGTCATGTGCTATGCACATGACCCCTAAGTGGATATATATGAGATATAACTAAGGATTATCAAGAAAAGAGATCAAAATTTCAAGAACCACCCAATAGAGAGGTTCGGCCGTGACTAAGGAGAAAGAGAGAAAAAAAAATTCCAAGCTTGTGTGGTGATTCAAAAATCTTGGTTTCTACATATTTGTGAAGTACTCAAGGCGCTCTCCGACGTGGTATAATTAGTTTGGCACGGGGACGACGTTTTCGACAAGTCGGGGTTTCAAGAAAAGGTGAGAATTCTTACTCTTTTATGTTATAGAATTGATGTGAATGTGTTAAGCATTGGAAGTAGATGGAGATCCCGTAATTTTAACGTAAATAGAAAGTCGTGGGTGTGTGTGTGTAGTGTGTTTGGCCGTGAGTTATGGAAGGAAAGAAATGGTTTGAATTGATCTTGTTTAAGTTGGCATAATGTGTTGTTGTGACCCTTAGATCGTAATTGATTGATTGTTGAATTAAATTGGCGGTGGAAAACGAATTTGGATGTTATCGGAAAGTGTATATCCTTGGTATCTTTATGTATATCAATGTATATTTTGGGTACTAGAGACTTTAGATATGACTTTTTAATGATATGGGTGAATTTGGAATGAAACGACGTTAGTTAGAATGTTCGTCGTGAAATTTTGATATTTTGAAGAACTATGGAAATTTATTGATTTTGATGCAATTTCGTGTATGGCTTAGATTGAATTTGGAATGTGTTTGACTAGTGTCGGATGGGTAAATGAATACAATTATGTGAATATAGAATTGGGATTTTGAAAGTTTGAATGGAAGTTGCCAACTTTAGAAATCATGTAGAACTTTAAAGCTAGAATGGTTTGATTGTTGTTTAGTTTGGTTGTTGATGTGTGGGCTGTTGTGGTTGGTTAATTTGAGACGAGTTATGCCTCGGGGATGTTAGATTTATAGGGGAAATGCTGCCGAAATTTCGGTAGGCAAATATGGAGTTAAAGGCATTTTTGAGCCTAAGGATCTCATTTGGTAACTTTGACCATTTGCAGATTTTTGACGAAACGGGACGGGACTTTTGGAGGAGCTTACGACATCTGTGAGGTATGTAAAGCTTCCCAATTCTTTATTTGGCATATCTTAGGGTGTTAGTTGAATATGAGACCTTCCGGAGCATTTCTGCTCCTCGAAACCCGATCCACAGAAAAGTTACTATTCATTCAATTCGATTGAAGCCTAAAGGCTCCCTTTTGGCTAGAATGCCACTATTCGTCCGAAACCTATCGAAATGTGGTCGGGTAACCTAGAAATGATTATGTATGACCCTTGGCATATAACTGCTCATAAAAATATGTTCGCCACCTCACTTCGACTCGAGGTGGGTCCGCTACCCCCAAAATGCCCGAATTGCCCTTCGGGCCATCTTTGAGAACAGAGTTGAACGTACCACTTCTGATCTTTGGAACATCCTTCCACGGGGTATGTTTGGACTATTCGATGCACTAATCCATGTCTTGAACTATATAGACCATTTTGGAATCGTTTTGCAAAATGAAACCTTATGTCGACTAAGTATTCGACTATTTTGTAATAGGATATGATTTATGAGTTTACTTTGTTTTGAAACACTATTTTGAAATACGATTTGCATTTGTTTGCTCACGACTCCGCTCGTGCCTTATTATGACTTCGTTCACCGGTTCCCGGGCCGGTTTTGATTCGTGCGCTGTATGATAAATTCGGCTGTATGCTGTGTTACGGTTCCCGAGGCCTCGCCATAGGGCCCGGTTCCGGTTGGAGTTATGCTGTGATATGGCTCGGGATGCGATACGCTCACCGATGATTATGATTATGTTTGGGGATGTACGGAGATTTGAAACCTTTTGGTGTTATGCTGTGTGTGGCGTCAGCGTCGGAGTGGCGACCACGTTCCTAAGCGTTTGCATGATTTCATTTGCATAGTATATACGTATATGATTTCGATACAGATTTTGACATACCAGTTTGTACCCCACTTTGACATTTGATTTGCTTTCGGTTTTGATCCATAATTCCGTACTCCGTGCTTTACATGCTCAGTACATATTTCGTACTGACCCCCTCTCTTCGGGGGCTGCGTTTTATGCCCGCAGGTGCAGACATCGGTGATCCTCCGCAGTAGGCTTCACTTCTTGCTTTTCGGAGTACTCTTACTTGTTCCGGAGTCCACTTTTGGTACAGACTCCTCTACTCTGTATATATTTTGTATATTTGACAGTTTGGGTACGGCGGGGCCCTGTCTCGCCATATGTTATGTTTTGAATTCGTAGAGGCCTGTAGTCATCTTTGTGGGGCGAGGGTCCTATGTGTATGTTGTCTGATTTTGCTTTCGGGTCTTAGAGCGGTCCGTTTGATATTATGGCCCCAAATGGCCCTTCTGTATATATTTGTATTTTGACCGGCGATGTCTATTCCGCCGCTTTGTTTGAGTTTGATTTGATATGACCGCTTAAGACAGATTTTCGATATAAATTATGTCTGATATAACTTTTGAAATTTCTGAAATAAGTTTGGGTTCGAAAATGAATATGCGATTTGGTCTGGGTACCCAGGTAGGGTGCCAGTCGCGGCCCACGGGGCTGGGTCGTGACAAAACCGTATGAACAATACCATATTTTTTTTTGAACATTAACATTAGCAGCGTCATTATGAACATAGACTAGTAAACTTCGCTATCACTTGACATAGAAGCATTAAGATGCCAAAATACCACATATCTAACTGTACATAACTGACAGTGCATATCTGTCTACGAGCCTCTAGACATAGTACACTTATACATAGATAGGGCCGGGTACTGCTGTGCCCGAATATACATACGCAAAATAGTACCGCGGAAGTGGGGCTCCAGAACAACTAGAGCGCTGTCAAGTGCGGCTGATAGAGCTTCTAGGGTTCAAATCCACCTGTCTGCTGACCTGCGCGGCATGAAACACAGCGTCCGCAAGAAGGGACGTCAGTACGAATAATGTACTGAGTATGTAAGGCATGAATGAAAACATAGTAACTTAATATAGAGTGTGAATAATAATAGAATAGACATACAGAGCTTGTCCTGCAGCAGAAGTAAGTTGTACATGTGTATGCCTTGTAGGCAGATACCATGCAAGCTTAGCCTCTTTTTCAGAACACGGTGTTCCTTATTTTCGTATAGAGAAAACAGTACATTTCAGTAAACGGTATCTTTTCCTCACATTTACAGACGCCGAATACATCGGCTCTCCCACCCCCTCCCCAAAGGTGTCCCAACATATCATATCATATATAGCATACATCACATATACAGACGCCGCGTACGGCTCTCCCATATCCCGCGTCCGGGCATCCCGCGTCCGGGATGGAATCCAGCTGAATCAGGTGGTGATAAAACAGTTGCCCTTCCCCTTTCCCCATATACATATACATACCCATACACATATACATGTATCTTATAAATAGCATGCATGGAAGCCCAAAGAAAGTCACATATCCATCGGAGTGACGTAAGGTCGGTAGCCTCCGATTACATTGTGGAACAACCGTAGTCGCTTTGTCTCACCTTGAAGGGACGAGTATTATAAGGCGAGGCTACCAATGAAAAGTGTCATTATGAGAAAAACATCAAATAGGGTCATAAGGTATAGTTTCATTTACTTAGAACCTTTAGAGTAGTCATTACCTGTAATAGAATTAGGGTATCAAGATATAGTTTAACATTTTTATATTTTCCTTTTCATAGCAGAACATATCTACCGTAGGCATTTTTCTCATTTTGGACTACATCGTTATCCATATAAGATCATATTCATCATTTAAGTCATGAAATCATCTTTGTCATGCTTGTCATAGGCGTATTCTTTTTTTCTTGACATCATCGTTACCACGGTCATCATGGACATAATTCCATTAGAATGGTACAGTACTTGTCGTTTAATAATCGGAACAAGGGTCAAAAGTTCTCTTTTAGATTCAACTTCGAAACAAGTCAAACGAGTCAACAAAGGAAAAACTGGGCCCACCTCGGGTCAACTGAGGCGGCGTGCCAAATTTGTGTACATTCCATTCTATGACGTCACTTATGAGGGTTTTAAGGTAGTCGGGTCCTATGTAGCAAGTTCTAGAGGCTTAGGAAGTTTTTCCAACTTTTTACACCATTTTTAGTTCAATTCTACTGAACGGGAAAGGGGAAACTTTGGGCGCGGATTCCGGGGGATAGGGTTGTCCCCGAGGCTCATATCCAACTTATTACGTCTAATACATGCCATAGAAGGAAGGATGAAGCCTTGCATACCTCTTGCCGCTCCGTATGCTATCTCGAATTCAAGTCGCAAATCCGCCAAAATCTACAAATTGGTCACATTTACCAACTTTGGTTAGAGCTTTTGGAATTGGAATCTTAAAGTAACATTTGTCTACCGAAATTTCGGCAACACTTCCCCTGTAAATACTCCATCCCACCAAGTTCAACTTGGCCAATTTCAATCAACAACAACCCCGGGAATTCAACCCGGCCAAAGTATCAACAACAATGCCAACAACAATACTAACAATTCAATCAATATACAATTTCCTTCAAGACCTTCCAACTTTCATAAAACAATACTAACCTTATAATATATATATCAACAACACCATACTAATATCATTGTCTTCTATACATGTAAGAACATAATATTCAATTTACATAAACTTCCACCAAAACCATAATTCACCCACAATGCATTTTTCACCTTCCAATTTCATTAATAACAATCATAATTTGCATCTTGCCACTTTCATTTCCATATTCACATAAACTACAATAAGGTCACATATTTTCCTATAACAACCTCACAAAAAAAATTCCATAACAACAAGAACCATTTATCTTCCACATTACACTACAACTATACGGCCAACATCAAGCATACACACTACAACCTCTCCAAATTTATTCAACTTCCATTATTCCACATAGCATTCACAACAATAATAACCAAATACTAGATGAAACAATTGAAACATGATTCCTACACATACATACACATATTACACCTCACGGCCACATCCCATAATATTGTTCTTCATAAATTTCATCCACTTTTGTACACTACAACATGCATAAATATTCATAACATGTAAAAGAGCACAAGTCCTCACCTTTCTTTTCCTCCACTTCTTCACTTGACTACAACTTGGCAACTTGTATGATTTTGAATTTTTCTTGCTTCAACAACAACTCCACTTTGTTAAGGACCCTCTACTTGGTAGAAAATGATTTTTGAAGGAATTTTAGTCAATTTTTTCTAGTGGAATTCCTCTTGGCCGAAATGGCCTCAAGGTTTTCTCCTTCTTTTTTTGTTCTTGCTTTTTCTTGAAAGTTCTAGAGAAATAATGAATAAGATGACTAATTAAGTCATCTTATGGACTTATAAATTTTGCTCATATGGGCTTTGGCCCATTTACTATAGATGGCCTAAATGGCCCCTTTTTCCTCCAAGCCCATATTATTATTATTTTGTGCTTTTCATGAAAATTTAATTTTTCCACATTCCAAATTTGCCCTTCGTCTCCCTCCACATTTCCACGAGTCATATTGCGAATTTCCTTTTATGCCCTTGACCTTTCTCATTATTTCCACTTTAATATTTTCATAACAACTTATATGCCCAGCAAAGTAAAAATATGGCCTTGATTACTGTCTTCCCGCGATTGTCTTGAATTATCCGATTGTACAAGAATGCGGGATATAACAGCAGCTTTGCTTCTTTCTTTGCCATGAGGTATCTCAAGGCTGCATGATCAGTATAAACTACAACTTTAGACCCCAACAAGTAGTCCCGAAATTTCTCGAAGGCAAACACAATGGCAAGCAGCTCTTGCTCCGTCACTGTGTAAATCATCTGTGCAGCATTCAGCGTTTTGCTAGCATAATAGATCAGGTGCATAATTTTATTATGCCTCTGCCCAAGCACAGCACCTATTGCGAAACCACTAGCATCACACATCAGTTCAAATGGTAGGGACCAGTCAGGAGCAACAATAATAGGAGCAGTAGTGAGACGCTCTTTTAATTCCTCAAATGCCTTCTGGCAATTCTCATCAAACACAAATCTAGCCTCTTTTTCAAGAAGCTTGCACAAGGGATTGGCAACTTTAGAGAAATCTTTGATGAAGCGCCTGTAGAACCCAGCATGCCCCAAGAAACTTCGGACACCTTTGACTGAGATAGGTGGAGGAAGTTTGGAGATCACATCAATTTTTGCTTGATCGACCTCGATTCCCTTTTCAGAGATTTTGTGATCGAGGACGATTCCTTCCCTCACCATAAAATGACATTTCTCCCAGTTTAGCACCAGATTGGTCTCCTCACACCTTTTGAGCACTTCACCCAGATGGCCAAGACAGTCTTCAAATGAATCACCCACTACCGAAAAATCATCCATGAATACCTCCAAGAAGTCCTCTACCATGTCAGAGAAGATTGACATCATGCACCTCTGAAAAGTGGCTGGTGCATTACACAAACCAAACGGCATCCGGCTGAATGCAAATGTCCCATAAGGACAAGTAAAGGTGGTCTTCTCCTGATCCTCTAAAGCGATGTTGTTCTGGTTGTAGCCCGAATAACCATCAAGCAAACAATAGTAGGAACGCCCTGCTAACCTGTCAAGCATCTGATCAATGAAGGGCATAGGGAAATGGTCCTTGCAAGTGGTTGTATTGAGCTTGCGATAATCCATGCAAACTCTCCATCCGGTGACAGTTCTGGTCGGGATCAACTCATTCTTCGCATTCGGCACAACAGTGCTGCCGCCCTTCTTAGGAACACATTGGACCGGGCTCACCCATTTACTATCAGCAATCGGGTAAACCACGCCTGCATCTAGCCATTTGATGATCTCTTTCTTGACGACCTCTTGCATATTTTCGTTTAGTCGCCTCTCATGCTCTACACTTGGTTTGCTGCCCTCCTCCAACTGAATTTTGTGCTCACAGATCCCAGATGGATACCTCGAATATCTGCTATGATCCAACCAATAGCACGCCTATACTCCCTCAATACCTCCAAAAGGTGCACAATCTGCTCCTCAGTCAATAAGGCTGAAACAATCACCGGTAATGTATTTTCCGGACCAAGGAACTCATATTTCAGGTGTGATGGGAGCTGCTTAAGATCCAACTTAGGTGGCTCAATGATCGAAGGATTTGCTAGAGGAATTGTTCTATTTTCCAGATCAAGATTCAGCTTCTTTGGGGGGTATGTGTATGAGCCCAACCCAACAAGTGAATTAACTGTCTCCTCATAGCCTTCCATGTCTTCATCATCGAAATTCATCAGAATACCAGCCAAAGCCTCACCCAAACTCTCTTCTTCCATCTTGAACTCCACTGCTTCATCAACAACATCGAATGAATCAATTACCGAAATACTCTCGTAAGCACTTGGTAACTTCATCCCTTGGCTAGCCTAAAAGGTCACTTCTTCATTGTTGACACGGAACTTTATTTCATTTTTCTCAGAATCCATCAAAGCCCTCCCTGTAGCAAGGAAAGGTCGCCCTAGAATGATAGGAATTTCCCGATCAACAGCACAGTCAAGAATAACAAAATCAGCGGGCAACATAAAATCACCAACCCGCACAATTGCATCATCAACCATCCTAACAGGTCTTTTGATAGACCTATCAGCCATCTGCAATCTCATTGTAGTCGGCCTTGGCATCCCCAAACCTGATTGTTTATATATAGCAAGGGGCATCAAATTTATACTCGCCCCATTATCACACAAAGCACGAGCAAAATCATGGTGCCCAATAGAACAAGAAATGGTGAACGCCCCAGGAGCTCTCTTTTTCTGCACAATTGTAGTTGAAATGATAGAACTCACGGTGTCATGCTGCACCGTTTTCTTCTTGGTCAGCAATTCCTTCAAATATTTTGCAAAACCCGGCATCTCCTTGACAACTTCCAAGAAGGGAAACTTCAGAGATAACTGCTTCAGCTGATGATAAAACTTCTCAAACTTAGCATCTTCCTGCTTCTTTACCAACCTCTGAGGAAAGGGAGGTTTAGATTTGAAAAGCTGTGTCAAAGGGCGGAGAGCCCCTTTTACAGTCTGCTTGCTCGTGTTATCAGCTTCCCTAATCATATCTAGAATATAAGCCACCTTCCTGTCAGTAGGAATCTCATCAGTGATAGAGGGTGCTTCAGAATGTACCCCATTCTCGTCATCTATCGACTCAAGATCAATCACCTTCTCAGCAGCACCCTGTATTGTTTTACCACTTCTAGTAGTAATGGCAAACACATTGTTCAAACCGCCTCCCCCATTCTTCGGATTTGGGATGGTGTCACTTGGAAGTCCTCTCTTTTTAGGAGGGTGCTGCTCTCTAGAAATATCCCTTATCTGCGACTCAAGCTTCTGAATAGCCGCTGTATGAGAACCCACTGTTTCTGTCAGCCCAGATAAAGTCCTTTCAGACTTCGATTGATTTGCCAGAATCTTCTCAAGCATTGCTTCAACTTTCGAACTACCCTGCTCTGATGACTGCCCTTTCGGTGGTATATAAGGATTGGAACTCTTGTTCCCAAAATTGTTGTTGTTGTTGTAGCTCCCTTGGTTCGCACCACCATAGTTATTGTTGTAGTTCCCAGAGTTGTTGTAAGCACCTTGACCTTGCTGAGGTCTCCACTGATTGTGATTTTGATACCCACCTTGGTAATTCTGTCTTTGATAACCCCCTTGCGAGTTATTAACATAATTGGCATCTTCAACCTGCATGGGTGGCCCATCAAGGAACGGACTATCTTGAGCATGGTACATCCCTTTTGGCAGAACTACATCATCCTCACACACATTTACTTTTTTGATCTGAGATTCATCAAACTTCTTTGTCAGCAAGGAAATATTTGTTGCAAGTTTTGCCAATGTTTGTTGGATATCCTAATTCTCCTTCACTATATTCTGGAGCATAGCACTACCATACGGTACCACATCAGCATTGTTTGAGTGCCAAGCCTGATTATGAGTTGTCAGCTTGTTAAGTATGGTGGTCACTCGTCGAAAGGTCTTGTTCATAAAACACCCATCAGCTGCATTGTTAGCTACTGACTGTGTCACTGGATCTAACCCTAGGTAGAACTTCTCCATCAATATATTTTCCGAAAAACCATGATTCGGGATCTTCTGCAAATACTCTTTGAACCTCTCCTAGGCTTCATATAGTTGTTCCCCCGGTCGCTGCTTGAATTCATATATCTTGTCGCGAATCTCATCCTTCTTGCTAGGGGGGTACCACTTTGTAAGAAAAACGGCTACCATCTCTGCCCATGAAGTAATCAAATTTCGGGGCAGCTTCTCGAACCATGTTCTTGCCTCCCCAGCTAAAGAATATTTGAATAACCTCAACCGAATAGCATCTTGTGGAACATTGTTCTGGATGTGATTAGCACACACATCCACAAAATTCTGCAAATGAAGTTGAGGGTCATTCTCGGTAGAGTTCCGAAAGTATCCCTCCAGTTTCAACAGCTGGTATAAAGATGAGTCAATTTTCACAGTAGCAGCTCCACCTCGAGGTTGAACAATAGCAGATGCATAGTCCTTCTCTTGAACAAGTTCAGCAAAAATATTCTCATCATCAGATTCATTCGCCTGATTGTTCAACCGATTCACCTGATTACCAGCACACTGATTCTGCTAATTTTGATTCATGTTCACCTAGTTTACACAGAGTCTAAAACAATGTGTGATGGAATAAGCAAAAGACTTTAATCAAAGCAAACACTATTTAGTAATTTCAAAACCGTATTCCCCGGCAACGGCGCCAAAATTTGATACGCTCAAATTACACCTATTAATGGTATAATGCGAACGTTGTCAAATATAGTAACCCAACAAGGTTGGGGTCTAATCCCACAAAGAACAATATGTAGGCGATTTAAGCAGATTAAGAATTATCACTAACAATAGCTAGACGGAACGCATCAATGGTGATGTTTGATAAGGTTTTGATAAAATACGAAAATGTAAATTCTAATCTAGAAAGCAAGAAAATTGATCAATGGCAACAAGAATGGGATAAAGGAAACTACTTCTCAAGTAACGATCCAATCTATTTCACGAATTATAAATAATGGCATGTTTATGTTATTTAGCCTCGGATAATGACTCTAAATTAACTTCTTCTGAAGATTAACTAGACTGCCCAATTGAAGATCCCTCAAACAATTAGGAGCATTAAGAACACCCGAATATAGCTACAAGTGGTATTGCCTATTCCTAGGTCAATTTCCATTAGATGAGGGTTAACACCCCAAATTCATGTTAATTATTCTCTCCCAACTCTGTTCTTCCTCTTCAGAGTTTGAAACAAAGTAAATGGGCGAGCTCAAGGGTTAGCTAATCCATTGAGGAACATTCAAGAACAAGAATAATTAAAATAACAAGAACTTACTTGATTAAGAATAATGCAGATGAATAAATAAGCATAACAAGAGTATCAATCTTAATTGTCACCAAGAGATTTCCATCAACAAGAATTAAATAAAAGAAAGAACATTTTGGTAGGAACCCTAGCCTCCAAACTTGTGAATACTGCCAAAGATATGTTTAGAAAACCCTAGTTGGCTTTTTATAGGACTTGGAATGGCAGAAATCGTCAAAGCCCAAGTTCTGGTCGAACTGGGCCAAAACTCCTTCAGCGCGAACGCGTGGAATCATGTCCGTTCTTCAGCGTGAACGCGTGAGCTTCTAATACGAATGCGCATAGTCCCCGACGCGCATGGGCGTGAACGCATGACATACCTGCGCGAACGCGCATAGTATTTTTCCATGAAATTTTCCAGAACCTCCAGTTGTTTCCAGTGATCAACGTTTTTTTTTGCTCTGTTTTGCTTGTTTTCCACACTTAGGCTCTAGGGACCTCGTATTACCTGAAACATAATAAAAACCACGTAAAATAACATAGAATTGCTTAAAAACAAGTAAAACTTATAGCCGAAAAGCGTCGATTGTGGCATAAAATCACGCCACATCAATGAACACAGCGTCCAAAGAAAACGGACGTCAGTACGAATATTGTACTGAGTATGTAAGGCATGAATGAAACAAACATAATAGAGAAATCATAAGTCATGAGGTGAAGGAAAAACCTGCGCGACCTTTAAGGATGAATACATTTCATACATATATCACATATACATAATCGTCGTACATGAACCATCATAGCGTATGCATCATCATGTCATATAATTCATCATCGTAGTACCATATCTCCTCATACACATAAAACATTATCCGTATTCGGCCTCGTAGGGCTCGACAATATCCGTATTCGGCCACGTGGTGGCACGATAGTGTCCGTATTCGGCCACGTAGTGGTCGACAATATCACATACATATCTTCCATATTCGGCCACGTAGTGGCTCGACCATATCACATGCATCATACAAGGATCAATATATCTCATCATTATCATTTCCATCACAAACATCTCATAATCTCATCGTAACCTTTCATTAATGCACACATTTAAATTTAAAGACAATCTATGAAAATCACATCATATTCGTAGCACGAATTTCGTATAAGTATCGTATGATAGTCTTTATAATCTTTGGGCTTAAGCTCATCATGTCCATTATCATTTCTATAGCGTATCTCTTACCTTTATCTCACATGAAATCCTTTATGAACATAGACATGTACTTCTCGAAACATTGGTCATAGGATATGCATTGAGGCTTATGAACAATCTATAACAATGTCGGGGTGACGTAAGGTCGAGAGCCCCCACTTACATTATGGAGCATTCATAGGTATTCCGCCTCACCTTGAAGGAATTAGTATATAAGGTGAGTGTATAGATCAAGCATTACCAATAGATTGTAGTTAATGTCTTTAGCTTTGTTTAAACATTATACCATGAACTCTAGAATCTTTAGTCTTAAGCTTATCATCTCCGTTATCATGCTCATAACATGTCTCTTATCGTTATCTCACATGGCTATCCATGAACATAGGCTCTTGGTTCCGGAATATAAGGAAGCCACAGAAATGTAGGGAAATAATATCATATCATAGGATTCATGCCTTGGAAAGAAAGGACTAGCCTTACATACCTTTTCCTTTAGCTATTCTACCGCTTGATCGTTCCTTTTCAATATTCGCGTCTTTACCTTCAAGAGAATTCGCATCAACGTCAGTTAATCGACTATAAGAACGCGTGACTATTTCTAGGGAAAATTAGGCAGCATTTCCTTCGGTTATACAACTCTTCCCATAGTCTATATCAGCTGTCAAATATTCATAACAACATTCTCAGTATGATAGACAACACTTATCATTCGTTTACAATATCCGTATTTCATAATTTGTCTTCAATTTCTCCATAATCATGGCCATGGTCCATTGTTTCATTTTTCTCGCATAGGACACGCATTCTATGTTCTACATGTCATTCATAGCATTTTTATAATCACAATTTATAAATGATCATGGCTCAATTTAACTATCATGCAACCATGACACTATTCACTCATTATTGATCCATTTCTTACATCCTTCTATAATCCAAGTGTTTCAACACTTCTATACCCTAAATAACATGTAAAGGCCATAAAACTTACCTTAGATGTTGTAGGAACAAGCCTTGAGTGGTATTGTTCTTCTTGCACCCAAAACCCTAGTTTGCTTCTCTTGAAATCTCTTAACATGGATGAACCTTGATGGGTCTCATACACTTGATTCGCTTAGATTTTTTATGTTGATCCTTGATTTCCTTTGTTTTCTTGTAAGTGAAAAGTGGAGAGTATCCTAGAGGTTTCTAGAGAGAAATGTCGTGGAGATGAAATGAATTTTATGAGCTTGGGTCTCCTTTTAATGACTTAAAATCTGATCCGGAATGAACAGTAGCTGAAGTGTACAGTGGTCGTAAACCCAGTTTACGGTCCGTATTCCAGTTTACGGGCCGTATTTCGTGGTCATATTTAAGCATATCAAAACCAAAAAGGTATGCTGAGAATCATAGTGATTTACGATCGCAGTTTACGGGCCGTATTTCAATTTACAGTCCATATTCCAAGTCGTATTTAACCATTTGAACATTTAGCAGAAAGTTGAATTTTTATAAGTTGGAATACGATCTGTCAGTTTACAGGCCGTATACGACCGACTAGCCAAAATGCAAATCTACAACTTTTTTTTTCACATTTTCAAAACCTATGATTAGTCATTGTGGAGCATAACCTATCTCTTATTACAATTGCCTTTGAGATCTTACTTAGGGTCGTCAAACGTCATTCCCTTCTTATTCAAACATCATATACCTGTAGTCTTCGTTAGTCTATTCGTTGTACGTTCACGGGGAAATTTCCGAGGTGTAACATTCTTCCCCCCTTTTAGAACATTCGTCCTCGAATGTTAATCACTCGAGATTCTACGAAAAATTCGCCTGAGTTTCCCCTGTAATATGGTACTCCCACCCTATCACAACAACCCATAATATCATTGTTTCACAGGACCACAACATAATACCAACTTATCTGTGGCCACACACGACCCAAAAGCATGAAAAGAAAACGTACATACCTTTTTCAAGCTTGGTTCTTAACTTACATCTTTCCCATTCCCTTTTCATCATACAGTAAATTCTTCTAGGACATCTCTCATGTCCTTTATTGATTATGCAGCCTCATACTACTAACTCCATAATCCTATAGTGGTAACTTCTAAAGTGCTATAACTCATGTCTCGTATATTTTCCTCACACTCACATCTTCATAAAATATATATTGACAATATAGTCTGGACGATAAGGAAGCTTTCATCAATAACTAACTTGCTCGGTAGCATATGTCACTCTCTTACTTTTTTCTAACTGACCCTATCTTTTCTCTATTCTTTAGCAACTGCTATCTTGGAGGTTCCACCCTTCACACCCTACTTCCTTAAAGCTTGTGTAGCATCGTCCTCAGAATCCCCTTTAAGTCTTATCGGTAGTATTTCTAAAGGTATTTCATATAGATTACCAGTGGTGGAACAATACTATCCTCAAGGATATATATATATATATATATATAAACTGTTAATACCACATATCGTACTTTACCGATTACCGTCGCTACATAGCATAAAACCTCTCAATTCATACTTGTTTAATATGATAAATATTTATTTCTCCTTTCACACATTATCAAAGGTGCAGATATACCTGTGACGGCATCGGGAAATGACTCTGGATCCTGTCGCTCAGCTAAAGCATATATACGGGGCTGAGTGGCACCTGAAGTAGTTGCTCCCCCTCTGCCTCTACCTCGCCCTGCCGGAACCGGGGAAGTCTGCCCTTCCGGGCGCACCGAAGAAGAACCAGCCGCTAATCCTGCGGGTTGAACAGCGTGCCTACCGTCTCTAAACGGGCACTGTCTCATAATGTGACCTGACTGGCCGTAAACATAACAAACATCCGAGCCCAATCGGCATGGTCCCCAATGTAGCTTACCGCACTGAGTACATTGTGGTATAGATAATCTCCTCTGGCCTGAATTACTCCTATACCGAGAGCCCGACTCGGTGAAACTCTGATCCGGTCCGGGATTACTAGAGAAGTCGGACCCCTGGCCTGCAACTCGTGGAGGTATACTAGTCACCGACTGACCTGAGTGTCTAGAATACGTCTGCCTCGATCCCCTTGTATGGTCACTATCAGTACCTACGGATCTGGCCCTCTTACTTGACCCCTAATCCGTATCGCGCCTGCCCCTTTGCGGATGTCGTTGCTCTTCTAGATTTTGAGCATAGGCTTGAATGCGGGAAATATCCATCCCGTCTTGCAATGAAGCCGTTAAGAAATCTTTGAACAAATGTGGCCCTAGGCCACTCACAAACCTATGCATTCTATCTCCCATATCGGCCACCATAGCCGGGGCATATCTAGCCAACTAATTGAATTGAAGGCTATACTCCCGGGCACTCACATTCCCTTATTTCAAATTTAAGAACCTATCCGCTCTAGCTCGGCAGACCTCAGGTGGCAAGTAGTGGCGGATGAAGGCATCTACAAATTCTTGCCAAACCGGAGGAGGCGCATTCTCTCCTCTTGATAATACCTAGTTATTATACCATAATACCGCCACATCTCATAGTCTATAAGACGCCAACTCCACAGATTCAGTCTCGGAGGCATGGACAATCCTCAATGTTCTTAGCATCTCATCAATAAAACCTTGGGGGTCTTCATCCGGCTTTGACCCGAAAAACTCCGGAGGATTTAGGCTCATAAAATCACGGGTTCTTGTACTAACTGCCCGATCACTTGGACCCACATTTTGCCGTTGTGCCTGCGCGGCGACCAATTGTGTCAATAAATGAATGGCCTCGGTCACCTATTGACCCGAAGCAACCGGTGGAGTGATTTGAGCTGGAGCTCCTCCTTGTTCTTCCACATTAGGTGGGGTAGAGGAAGTATTAGATAAGGCTTCATTATGTGATTCGCCTTCTTCTATGTTCATCGGAGGCCCTCTTTCTACCCGCCTCTTTGCCGTAGTTTTGCCCTTCTGGGCGGCTGTAGCTCTTCCCTTTGGCGGCATTTCTGAAATCACAACACACTATTAAGGAGGATAAAATCTCATACATGGCTCTATCGCACGATCTCATGAGAAGAAAGATGGTCATTTTTCCTAAATGCAATGTAGCCTCTTGTTTATTGAGGTGGCGCACAACACACCATAAACAAGACTCTACTAGACACGGCTCATAGACACTTCCTAGGACTGAACTGCTCTGATACCACTTCTGTCACGACCCAGCTAGGGGCCGTGACGGGTACCCGAGGCTGTCCACCGAGCATCGCTCATTCTACTACTCATCATACTCATTAGGCCTCCTTTTTCGTTCATAAACTCATAATCATAAGAAAATCATTTTCATTAAAGAACATAAATACTTTTATATACATAAGCCATTTGGCTATAAAAGGATAATGTACACATATCTACATAGATACAGTAGTGACCTTGTGTGACCATATAACCCACACATACGTATCTACGAGCCTCTACTATAATACTAGACATATGGACGGTACAAGACCCCGTCGTGCCCAAAATACTTATACATATTTATATACACAAAAGTATAAGCCCGATTAGCACCTCCGGAATAATGGAGTGCTTCTGCAAATCTACTGATAGCTCCTAAAGGTCTGTGCCGTCTCCCTGTCTACCTGTGGGCATGAACACAGCGTCCAAAGAAAACGAACGTCAGTACGAATATTGTACTGAGTATGTAAGGCATGAATGAAACAAACATAATAGAGAAATCATAAGTCATGAGGTGAAGGCAAAACCTGCGCGACCTTTAAAGATGAATACATTTCATACATATATCACATATACATAATCGTCGTACATGAACCATCATAGCATATACATCATCATGTCATATAATTCATCATCGAAGTACCGTAGCTTCTCATACACATAAAACATTATCCGTACTCGGCCACATAGGGCTCAATAATATCCGTATTCGGCCACGTGGTGGCTCGACAATTTCCGTATTCGGCCACGTAGTGGCTCGACAATATCACATGCATATCTTCCGTATTCGGCCACGTAGTGGCTCGACCATATCACATGCATCATACAAGGATCAATATATCTCATCATTATCATTGCCATCACATACATCTCATAAGCTTATCGTAACCTTTCATTAATGTACACATTTAAATTTAAAGACAATCTATGAAATTCACATCATATTCGTAGCACGAATTTCGTATAAGTATCTAATGATAGTCTTTATAATCTTTGGGGTTAAGTTCATCATTTCTATAGCGTATCTCTTACCTTTATCTCACATGAAATCCTTTATGAACATAGACTCGTAGTTCTCGAAACATTGGTCATAGGACATGCATTGAGGCTTATGAACAATCTATAACAATGTCGGGGTGACGTAAGGTCGAGAGCCCCCACTTACATTATGGAGCATTCATAGGTATTCCACCTCACCTTGAAGGAATTAGTATATAAGGTGAGTGTATACATCAAGCATTACCAATAGATCGTAGTTAATGTCTTTAACTTTGTTTAAACATTATACCACGAACTCTAGAATCTTTAGTCTTAAGCTTATCATCTCCGTTATCGTGCTCATAACATGTCTCTTATCCTTATCTCACGTGGCTATCCATGAACATAGGCTCTTGGTTCCGGAATATAAGGAAGCCACGGAAATGTAGGGAAATAATATCATATCATAGGATTCATGCCTTGGAAAGAAAGGACTAGCCTTACATACCTTTTCCTTTAGCTATTCTACTGCTTGATCGTTCCTCTTCAATATTCGCGTCTTTACCTTCAAGAGAATTCGCATCAACGTCAGTTAATCGACTATAAGAACGCGTGACTATTTCTAGGGAAAATTAGGCAGCATTTCCTTCGGTTATACAACGTTTCCCATAGTCTATATCAGCTCTCAAATGTTCATAACAACATTCTCAGTATGATAGACAACACTTATCATTCGTTTACAATATCCGTATTTCATAATTTGTCTTCAATTTCTCCATAATCATGGCCATGGTCCATTGTTGCATTTTTCTCGCATAGGACACGCATTCCATGTTCTACATGTCATTCAGAGCATTTTTAAAATCACAATTTATAAATGATCATGGCTCAATTTAACTATCATGCAACCATGACACTATTCACTCATTATTGATCCATTTCTTACATCCTTCTATAATCCAAGTGTTTCAACTCTTCTATACCCTACATAACATGTAAAGGCCATAAAACTTACCTTAGATGTTGTAGGAACAAGACTTGAGTGGTATTGTTCTTCTTGCACCCAAAACCCTAGTTTGCTTCTCTTGAAATCTCATAACATGGATGAACCTTGATGGGTCTCATACACTTGATTCGCTTAGATTTTTTATGTTGATCCTTGATATCCTTTGTTTTCTTGTAAGTGAAAAGTGGAGAGTATCCTAGAGGTTTCTAGAGAGAAATGTCGTGGAGATGAAATGAATTTTATGAGCTTGGGTCTCCTTTTAATGACTTAAAATCTGATCCGGAATGAACAGTAGCTGAAGTGTACAGTGGTCGTAAACCCAGTTTACGGTCCGTATTCCAGTTTACAGGCCGTATTTCGTGGTCGTATTTAAGCATATCAAAACCAAAAAGGTATGCTGAGGATCATGGTGATTTACGATCGCAGTTTACGGGCCGTATTTTAATTTATGGTCCGTATTCCAAGTCGTATTTAACCATTTGATCATTTAGCAGAAAGTTGAAGTTTTGTAAGTTGGAATACGACCTGGCAGTTTACGGGCCGTATACCACTTTACGGTCCATATTTCATTTTACGACCGACTGGCCAAAATGCAAATCTGCAACTTTTGTTTTCTCATTTTCAAAACCTATGTGTTATGTCCCGTGTTTTCGCATAATTGGAAATTGAGAAAATAATTCAGACTTGTGGGTTACAAGGCAATAAATTGATTTTAGTTAATATGCCTAAGTCGTTTGTGAAATATTTGGTGTAAATACATTGGGGAAGGCCGAGGGTAAATTTGGAATTTCGGAAATTAGTTTCGGGAATTACAAAACGAGACTTCAACGAATTAGGCCAAGAAAAACTTAACAAAAATTGAGGCCCAAGAACTAGGGGTGGCCGGCCAAAGCCTTGGCCCAAGCCCCATATTAAGTGGTCATGTGACTTTCACATGACCCTTAATTTGGATATATATCTATGCTCTCTTTAGAATTTTCAAGAAGATCAACATAAACTCATTCTTGAGCTCTAGTAGTACTCTCGGCCGAACCCCTCTAGTGGAGAAAGAAAATTTTTCTAGCCTTTGTTTTTGATCCAAAAATCTCGTTCTTTCCATAATTGTAGTGTACTCAAAACGCTCTTCATCGTGATGCAATTTATTTGGCGGAAGAATCACGTTTGCGGCAAGTCAGAATTTCAAGTAAAGGTAAGAATTTTGCCCTTTTAATGTTATGGAATTGGTATGAATATGATAAGGATTGAGAATAGACGAGAATTTCGTAGTTTTGATGTGTGTATGAAACCGTGGGTATGTGTGTGTGTGGTGTAGTGGCCGTGACTTATGTGGTTTGGAAAGGAAGGCGAATCAAATTCTATTTAGTTCGTTAGTTGCGTCGTTGTGACATTTATGACGTAAATGAATGTTTAACGAATCGAATTGGCATTGGAAAATGGTTGCGGACTATTATGGGAAAGTATATGACTTCGGTATATTTGTGTATATTCTTGTATAATTATGACATTAAGACTTTAAATGTGAATTATGGTTGTTGTCAACGAATTTGGTATGCAACAATGCGAGTTAGTATGTTCGTCGTAATTGTTGACGTTTCGGATGAAATATGGAAAGGGACGAATTCCTTGAACTTATGTATATGGCTCGGAGCATAATTGGGATGTGTTTGGACAACCTTGAATGAGTAAATGAATACAATAATGTGGACATTAGTTTGGTATTGTGAAGTTTGAATGAAAGTTGTCAACTTATAGAAAAAGGAAGAATATTAAAGTTAGAGTGATTTAGTTATGGTTTATGTTGTTTGTGATGTTTGGGTTGTTGTGTCGATGTATATTGAGCTGAGCTAAGTCTCGGGGGTGTTATATATATAGGGGAAATGCTGCCGAAATTTCGGTAGATAAGTATGAGGTTAAGTGCAATCCTAAGCTTTGAAATCTCTAATTGGTAACTTTGACCATTTGCAGATTCTGGACGAAACAGGATCGGAGTTTGGGGTGAGCATAAGACGCTTATAAGGTATGTAAGGCTCCCCCCTTCTTCTTTTGGCATGTCTTAGTATGTTAGGTCGATATCGGAACCCCGGGAGCAATTCTGCTCCTCGAAATCCGAATTAGAAAACGGCTACTATTCATTCAATCTAATTGAAGCCTCTAAAGACCCTATTTTGGCTAGAAAGCAATTAAATGTCCGAAACCTACGCAAATGTGATCGGATGACTTGGAAATCTTTATGTATGACCCCATAGACCCTAAATGTCCGTAATTCACGTTCGCCACCTCGACTTGATCCGAGGTGGGCCCGCTGACCCTGAGATGCCTTGTTTGTTCTATTAGGCTCTTTTTTTTTTGAAAAATCTTGATAAAGGGTCTACGGTTATGACATTGTCCTCTATAAAATAATGTTGCGATTACTATGATTTACTAAGCTATGTTTTGAGCCAGACGTACCACTTTGGAGACATTTTTGTGATATAAACTTCCGTACTAGATAACTATTCGACTACTTTGAATAATGAATTGACTTATGAAATAATCAAGTTTTGAAAGACTATTTTGATATACAAATTGCATTGTTTGCTCACGACTCCGCTCGTGCCCTTATTATGACTTCGTTCACCGGTTCCCGGGCCAGTTATGATTCATGCGCCCTATGATGATTCGGCCGTATGCTGTGTTACGGTTCCCTGAGGCCTCGCCATAGGGCCGGGTTCCGTTTGGAGTTATGCTGTGATATGGCTGGTGATATGATATGCTGATATGTGTGTGCTCGGGGATGTACGGAGATTTGAACCTTCTGGTGTTATGCTGTGTGTGGCACCAGCATCGGAGTGGTGACCACGTTCCTGAGCTTTGCATGATTTTGTTTGCATTATGTATGTATGATTTTGATAAACATTTTGATATACTGTTCGGCATTTCTCTCCTTTGTATCCTGTTTGCTTTCAGTTGTGGCCTATATTTCTGTACTCCATGCTTTACATACTCAGTACATCTTTCGTACTGACCCCCTTTCTTCGGGGGCTGCGTTTCATGCCCGCAGGTACTGACGCCGGTGACCCACCGTTGTAGGCCTTACTTTCTGCTATTTCGGAGTACTCCCCTTTGATCCGGAGTCCACTTTTGGTACATACATATTTTGCTATGTATATATTTCTGTACGTTTGACTATTTGGGTACGGCGGGGCCCTGTCTCGCCATATGTCTTTGTTTGGATTCGTAGAGGCCTGTAGTCATATATGTGGGGCGAGGGTCCTATATGTGTTCGTTTGGTTTTGATATTTGGTCTTAATGCGGTCCGTTGTTATGGTGGCCCTAAATGGCCCTTATGTTTATATTTGTATTTATGACCGGCGATGCATATTCCGCCGCTCTTTTCGGATTTGATATGATATTTTGATACGCGCGATCACTTAAATTATGTTTAAATTCCTAATACGAAAATTTGAAATAAGTTTGGGTTTGATAAATGAACATGCTAATTGGTCTGGGTGCCCAAGTAGGGTGCCAGTCGCGGTCCACGGGGCTGGGTCGTGACAGAAGTGGTATCAGAGCAGTCTGTCCTCGGAATGTCTACAGGCCGTGTCTTGTAGGGTCTTGTTTATCGGTGTGTTGTGCACCACATCTATAAACAGGAGGCTACAGGGCATTTAGGGTGTTACCTTTCTTTGGAATCTTAGATCGTGCGATAGAGCTGTGCTATTAAGATGATTCTGATCCGATTCGTTATTGTGTTTGCAGTGATGCCTCCGAAGAAGGCAACGGCGGCCCAGAAGGGCAAGGCAGGGATGACTGGCACTAGTCAGGGACAGCGAGTTACTAGGGCTCGTGTCTATGATTTGCCCGAGGTTGTGCCCCATTCAGAGGGATCCGCTACACCACCACAGGCGGAGCCTGGAGCAGGTCCATCAGCAGCTCCAGGAGCCCGAGTACCCGCACCCGAGCCTCCAGCTCCTCACCCAGGGGCGGAGGACAGGACACTGAGAGAGGCTGTGCAGTTATTGACCACTCTGGTAGCGGGACAGGCTCGCAGACGCGGGCGGAGAGATGATGATGATGACGACAGGCGTGACAGCCTGAGGGTTCGAGAGTTCCTATTGTGTGGCCCTCCAGAGTTTTTCGGGTCTAAGCCCGACGAGGACCCCCATGACTTTATTCGGGGGATGCGGCGCTCGCTAGACTTAGTCAGGGCATCAGAGACTGAGTCGGTTGAGTTGGCCTCGCATAGACTTCGGGATGTTGCTAGTCACTGGTATGAGACCTGGGAGATATCCAGGGGAGAGGGTGCTCCTCCAGCCACTTGGGACGAGTTTGTGACTGCTTTCGCCCGCCACTTTCTGCCCCCAGAGTTACGACGGGCGCGGGCTGATCGGTTTTTACATCTGGAGCAGAGGGGTCGGAGCGTTCGTGAGTATAATCTGGAGTTTGATTCCCTGGCCCGGTATGCACCTGCCGTAGTAGCAGATATGTCCGATCGGATGCACAGATATGTGATGGGGTTGGATCGTTATTTGATCGACGGCTGTATGGCGGTGTCATTGCAGACAGATATGGATATTGCCCGACTACAGGCTTATGCGCTGGGTATGGAGGACCGTCATAGGTCTGATTATTCTAGCAGAGATCGGGACAGGAGGTCGTCCAAGAGGGCTAGGTCCGCAGGATATTCTGGAGATTCTCGAGGCGGACAGCCTCGGCAGCAGCAGTCAGGCAGATAACTTCCTCCGTCCGGCTGGAGTACTCAGTCAGGCGGCAGGAGATTTGATAGTGCAGGACCATCTGGGGCCGGTAAGAGCTCCAGGGCGGCAGGTCCACAGGTATCTAGAGGCCCCAGCCAGGCCAGACCACCCAGGCCCCGTTGTTCTCATTGCGGGAAGTCACATCCTGGGGAGTGCTATCGAGCTACTGGAGCTTGTTTTTCTTGTGGTGGTCAGGGCCATTTTATGCGAGATTGTCCGTTGGCGAGCGGTTCTAGTAGTGTGGCTCAGCCGACGGGGTCAGCCACCGGTTCATCATCTGCTCCATCTGTTGCGCGCCCTGCAGGGCGAGGTATGCCGGCACCGGCGGGCCGCGGTCGAGGCCGCGGTGGTGTTTCAGGTTCTAGCGGTCCCTCGAACCGCATATACACATTGGCCAGCCGCCAGGATCAGGAGGCTTCGCCGAATGTCGTCACAGGTACATTACTGGTTTTCTCCAGATCTGTATATGCATTGATTGATCCTGGTTCTACTTTATCGTATATTTCCCCACTCGTTGCTAGTAAAATTGGGATAGTGTCTGAGCCTATAGAGCCATTTGAGGTAGCTACGCCGGTTGGGGATTATGTTATAGCGAGGCAGGGCTATAGGGATTGTTCTGTGACTATATATGATCGTTGTACTAAAGCTGATTTGATAGAATTAGATATGCTGGAATTCGACGTTATTATGGGTATGGACTGGTTATCTTCCTGTTATGCTAATGTTGACTGCCAGAAAAAGGTAGTCCATTTTTAGTTTACAGGGGAACCAGTTATAGAGTGGCTCGGGTCTACAGCATCGCCGAGGGGTAAGTTTATTTCGTACCTCAAGGCTAAGAAGATGATCCAGAAAGGTTATATCTATCATTTGGTTCGTGTGCACGATACTGCAGCTGAAACACCTACCCTTCAGTCTGTTCCGGTCATTAGTGAATTCCCAGATGTATTTCCTGATGAGCTTCCTGGCCTTCCGCCCGAGCGGGAGATCGATTTTACTATAGAGTTGATGCCGGATACACAGCCCATATCTATTCCTCCATACAGAATGGCACCGGCTGAATTGAAAGAGTTGAAGGAGCAGCTGAAAGATTTGTTGGATAAAGGCTTTATTAGACCCAGCACATCACCCTGGGGAGCGCCGGTATTATTTGTGAAGAAGAAATACGGGTCACTACGAATGTGTATTGATTATCGGCAACTGAATAAGGTGACTATAAAGAATAAATATCCCCTCCCCTAGATTGATGATTTGTTTGATCAGTTGCAGGGTGCTAAATATGTTTCGAAGATAGATCTGCGCTCAGGTTATCATCAGGTGCGAGTGCGAGAATCAGATATCCCGAAGACTGCTTTCAGGACCCGGTACGGGCATTATGAATTCAGAGTTATGTCTTTCGGGTTGTCTAATGCTCCAGCAGTATTTATGGATCTGATGAATCGGGTATTTCGGCCTTTCCTGGACATGTTCGTGATTGTGTTTATCGATGATATTTTAATTTATTCACGATCAGCAGAAGAGCATTCAGATCATTTGAGGACAGTACTTGGCACTCT
This sequence comes from Lycium barbarum, assembly GCF_019175385.1. Taxonomy (NCBI): domain Eukaryota; kingdom Viridiplantae; phylum Streptophyta; class Magnoliopsida; order Solanales; family Solanaceae; genus Lycium; species Lycium barbarum. The sequence goes on from NC_083342.1 coordinate 69,935,539, forward strand.
CCGTCAACAAAAATTATATGCTAAATTTTCCAAATGTGAATTCTGGTTAACTTCTGTGGCATTCTTGGGGCATATTGTCGGAGCAGACGGTATTCGGGTCGATACGCAGAAAATTGAAGCTGTACAGAATTGGCCCAGGCCTACTACACCGACAGAGGTGCGCAGTTTTCTGGGATTAGCCGTATATTATCGCAGGTTCGTGGAGAATTTTTCTTCTATTGCAGCACCACTGACGAGGCTTACTCAGAAAGCAGCGAAATTTCAGTGGATCGATGCCTGCGAGCGCAGCTTTCAGATGTTGAAAGAAAAGTTAGTTACAGCACCAGTTTTGACTCTTCCAGAAGGATCAGATGGGTATGTTGTCTACTGTGATGCCTCTGGTATTGGGATAGGTTGTGTGTTGATGCAGCACGGCCGAGTCATAGCCTATGCTTCTCGGCAGCTCAGACCGCACGAGAAGAATTATCCTACTCATGATCTTGAGTTGGCCGCGGTGATTCATGCTTTGAAGATTTGGCGGCATTATTTATATGGGGTCCATGTTGATATTTATACGGACCATAAGAGTCTCCAGTATATTTTTAAGCACAAGGAATTGAATTTGCGGCAGAGAAGATGGCTTGAGTTACTGAAGGATTATGACGTTGATATTCTGTACCATCCTGGGAAAGCCAATGTGGTAGCGGATGCACTTAGCCGCAGGTCCATGGGCAGCTTGGCTGATGTACCATCTGGTAAGAGAGATTTGGTTCGTGATATTCATCAGCTGGCCAGCCTTGGAGTTCGTTTGGCAGATTCTAGAGATTCTGGGATTTCTGTTCGTGCAGTTGCTGAATCATCTATTATAGAAGAGGTAAAGCAGCGTCAGTTTGAAGATCCTATTTTGATTCAGTACAGAGATGTGGCCCTTAATAAAGTAAAGACTCCGTTTGAAATCTCGCCTGAAGGGGTATTATTATATGAAGGCAGATTCTGTGTACCAGATGTTGCAGGCCTACGGTGACAGATTATGGGCGAGGCACATAATGCGCGGTATTCTGTTCATCCAGGTTCCACTAAAATGTATCATGATCTCAGGTGTTTGTATTGGTGGGACGGAATGAAGAAAGATATTGCCGAGTTCGTTAGTCAGTGCCCGAATTGCCAGCAAGTAAAAATTGAACATCAGAAGCCCGGTGGATTATTACAGGAGATGGAAATACCAGCCTGGAAATGGGAGATGATTAATATGGACTTCGTTGTTGGGTTACCGCGCACTCCACACAGGTACGATTCTGTTTGGGTTATTGTTGACAGACTGACGAAATCAGCCCACTTTCTCCCAGTCCGGACTACTTATTCGGCTGAGGATTATGCTAGATTGTATATCAGATAGATAGTTAGACTTCACGGAGTCTCTGTATCTATTATTACTGACCGAGGTGCCCAGTTCACGGCAAATTTCTGGAGGTCATTTCAGGAAGGATTAGGGACTCAGGTGAGCCTCAGCACAGCTTTTCACCCTCAGTCCGATGGGCAGGCCGAGCGCACTATTCAGACGCTGGAAGATATGTTGCGGGCCTGCGTTATTGATTTCAAAGGCAGCTGGGATGATCATTTGCCGCTTATTGAATTTGCTTATAATAACAGTTATCACTCCAGCATTCAGATGGCACCGTATGAAGCCCTTTATGGCAGGAAATGCAGATCTCCTATTGGTTGGTTTGACGTAGGCGAAACTAAACTAATTGGGCCCGATGTGATCCAGGAAGCAGTAGATAAGGTAAAGCTTATTCGAGAGCGATTATTGGCTGCTCAGAGTCGACAGAAAGCTTATACAGACAGACGACGTCGACCGTTAGAGTTCCAGATTGGCGACTGGGTGTTTCTGAAGGTGTCACCCATAAAGGGTGTTACGAGATTCGGTAAGAAGGGTCAGTTGAGCCCGCGGTATATTGGGCCGTATCAGATTGTTCGGAAGATAGGTGAAGTCGCCTACGAGCTAGACTTACCATCCGACTTGGAGGCAGTACACCCGCTATTTCATGTGTCTATGCTGCGGAAATGTATTGGTGATCCTTCCAGGATATTCCCAGTGGATGACATTCAGGTAACGGAGCATTTGTCTTATGACGAGCAGCCTGTAACTATTCTGGATCGACAGGTGAGGAGACTACGCACTAAAGAAGTGCCTTCCGTTAAAGTCCTGTGGCGCAACAATAACCGGGAGGAGATGACTTGGGAGGCGGAGGACGAGATGAAGAAGAAATACCCTCACTTGTTCCCGACATCCACAGGTAATCTAAACTTTGCAGTTTGTTGTGTTGGTTGACAAAAAATGAATTACGTATGCCATTATTAAAAGGGACTCCCCCGCCATGACCATAAGACTGTATAAGATTAATTTAACATTCGGGGACGAATGTTCTTAAGGGGGGGAGAATGTTATGTCCCGTGTTTTCGCATAATTGGAAATTGAGAAAATAATTCAAACTTGTGAGTTACAAGGCAATAAATTGATTTTAGTTAATATGCCTAAGTCGTTTGTGAAATGTTTGGTGTAAATACATTGGGGAAGGCCGAGGGTAAATTTGGAATTTCGGAAATTAGTTTCGGGAATTACAAAACGAGACTTCAACGAATTGGGCCAAGAAAAACTTAACAAAAATTGAGGCCCAAGAACTAGGGGTGGCCGGCCAAAGCCTTGGCCCAAGCCCCATATTAAGTGGTCATGTGACTTTCACATGACCCTTAATTTGGATATATATCTATGCTCTCTTTAGAATTTTCAAGAAGATCAACATAAACTCATTCTTGAGCTCTAGTAGTACTCTCGGCCGAACCCCTCTAGTGGAGAAAGAAAATTTTTCTAGCCTTTGTTTTTTATCCAAAAATCTCGTTCTTTCCATAATTGTAGTGTACTCAAGACGCTCTTCAACGTGATACAATTTATTTGGCGGAAGAATCACGTTTGCGGCAAGTCGGAATTTCAAGTAAAGGTAAGAATTTTGCCCTTTTAATGTTATGGAATTGGTATGAATATGATAAGGATTGAGAATAGACGAGAATTTCGTAGTTTTGATGTGTGTATGAAACCGTGGGTATGTGTGTGTGTGGTGTAGTGGCCGTGACTTATGTGGTTTGGAAAGGAAGGCGAATCGAATTCTATTTAGTTCGTTAGTTGCGTCGTTGTGACATTTATGACGTAAATGAATGTTTAACGAATCGAATTGGCATTGGAAAATGGTTGCGGACTATTATGGGAAAGTATATGACTTCGGTATATTTGTGTATATTCTTGTATAATTATGACATTAAGACTTTAAATGTGAATTATGGTTGTTGTCAACGAATTTGGTATGAAACAATGCGAGTTAGTATGTTCGTCGTAATTGTTGACGTTTCGGATGAAATATGGAAAGGGACGAATTCCTTGAACTTATGTATATGGCTCGGAGCATAATTGGGATGTGTTTGGACAACCTTGAATGAGTAAATGAATACAATAATGTGGACATTAGTTTGGTATTGTGAAGTTTGAATGAAAGTTGTCAACTTATAGAAAAAGGAAGAATATTAAAGTTAGAGTGATTTAGTTATGGTTTATGTTGTTTGTGATGTTTGGGTTGTTGTGTCGATGTATATTGAGCCGAGCTAAGTCTCGGGGGTGTTATATATATAGGGGAAATGCTGCCGAAATTTCGGTAGATAAGTATGAGGTTAAGTGCAATCCTAAGCTTTGAAATCTCTAATTGGTAACTTTGACCATTTGCAGATTCTGGACGAAACGGGATCGGAGTTTGGGGTGAGCATAAGACGCTTATAAGGTATGTAAGGCTCCCCCCTTCTTCTTTTGGCATGTCTTAGTATGTTAGGTCGATATCGGAACCCCGGGAGCAATTCTGCTCCTCGAAATCCGAATTAGAAAGCGGCTATTATTCATTCAATCTAATTGAAGCCTAAAGACCCTATTTTGGCTAGAACGCAATTAAACGTCCGAAACCTACGCAAATGTGATCGGATGACTTGGAAATCTTTATGTATGACCCCATATACATGGATTTCAGTCATATACATGCAGCACTCCTTTATGCCATGTGCTCTTTCACCCTTGTTGTGTACCCAACACTAACTTCTAATTTACTCAAAATCATATCAAATTCGTCTTAATAATGGTCTTATGTCACCACCTTGTCGTCATACTGCACCTTTAAGTTCGTAGCTATATATTTTCCTTTCTATTTTATACTCGTACTCACTTGATTATGTCTGTCTTGGGTGCTTTCTTTAGTATTCCTCTCGTTTCTCCAGTCTATGTCCATCTTTTATTTTGTGCACGAGAAATCTCATGCTACTCCTGTATCCTTCGGAAAACACCGCTTCTACCTAACCCCTTCCTCATTTTCAAAGCATATTTTGTTCATTCCTATTTGTTCTTATCATACCAGTCATTTCTGGCACTCATTCTGCCTCGTTGCTCATCTTCCTTTAGTTTGGTCTTTCACAATTTTGTCGCTTATATTACTCGTTTTGTTAGCTATACATGTCATAACACATCGCTACACTGTAATCCCACTTGCTTTCTTCTTATCTTCTTCTTTTAATTAACTCTTTCTATCCCTGTGCTCGCTTTCACTTTCGTACCACTTGATCTCTATTCTGAACTTTATCTATAGGACTTTGTAAGTGTTATACCCCGCATATTCAGAGCCTGAGCGTGACACGTGCTTCCTCAGACATTGACAATCACGTTGCTACTACATAATTTAAATTCACGTTGATAGTATCATATTTCGTATTTTTGCACGTCAGATTAGTCGTAAGCGGAGTTGGGGCCCACACATCGAGATTTTTTTTGGAACACGTAGTAAGTTATATGAACCACATATGTGAAGTTAGACAGAACGCAAGAAGAACCCATGAGCCAAATCAAAGTGGAAACCCTCCAAACAAATATTTTTAAGTTACGTGTTTGGGTGATCTGACTTCGGGAGGCCATAACCCCATCAGTGTTTGGGAATTTGGGAAAGCTCCCAGAATGAAAGTTGTATATAATTGAATTATCTTTCCAACCATAGGTAGTGGGTCCACAAGTGAAGTCGGGATAAGGAGATATGGACTTTTTAAGGCAGAAAGGTCAGTGGGTTAGGCCCATGACCCATGCCTATTTAAATGAGATTTCAGCCCTTTCTCCTCATTTTTCAGACCAAAACACCCAGAAAATTCTGGACAGAGAGAGAAAAAGAGTCTTGGAGAAGAACAACCAATTTTAATCGAAATTTGAGCCCCGAATCCCGAAGCTCATGAAGAGAAAAGTGTTGTACGTCGCGTTGTCTTCAATTTGAACGTCCATAACTTTTTCATACTAACTCAGATTGACTTGAAACGTGCTTATGACCCTCCAGTGTTGATTTATGTACGTATCCATCGAGTCTTAAAATTTGTTTTATATGCATATGGTTTCTCACTACTCTGCTCGTGCATGCCTCAATGTATCTTTCACCAAGTCCCGGGCCGGGTATGTTATCGTGCGCACTCCACTGTATTGTTCACCGAGTCCCTCATTAGAGGGCAAGGTACGGTATATGAATATGATGATATGATGAGATGATGATGTGTTATGGCGGCCAGGAGGGCATATGATGATTTGATTCACCGAGTCCTTCACTAGAGGGCCGGGTACGGTATGTATATGATATATGATGTTCACATGCATGATTTTATCCACCGAGTCCCTGAATGGGCCGGGTACGATATGATTTCATTCACCGAGTCCCTCACTAGAGGGCCGGGTACGGTATATATATATGTATATGCATATGCATGTATGATGATATGAAAGTATGATGACATGATTTTATCCACCGAGTCCCATAACGGGCCGGGTACGCTATGTGATAATGATATGCACGATCAATGCTTTAAAGGCAAGAGTTTTGGTATTCTGGACATTGTATATGTTTCTGCACCCCTTATATCAGTTATGATTCTTTTACTGTGATTCTTGCCTTACATGCTCAGTACATATTCCGTACTGACCGTCTTTCTTCGGGGGCTGCGTTTCATGCCGCGCAGGTACACCCAGATGAATATAAGCCATTATAGAGGATGTTCCAGCGAAGTTGGCAAGCTCCATTTGCCCCTGGAGTGTTTCCGGGTCAGAGTATTATCCTATGATGTCTTGTTCGGAGTTAGAGACTTTGCAGACAGAGTCGTGGGTATAGGATGTCAGTCTTGTAAGCGGCTCCGTCAGCCGATGTGTCATTTTGTGTTTTGTTATAAATTATGATTATGGATTTTGTTTGATTTGAGCACGATGAAAATAAAGTCTCTGAAAGTCTTACTATGTATTTCATTTTATTTGATATAAGAGTCCAAAGAGATCATGTGTGTAATAAGAGTCAGAGGGTTCGCTCGGCCCTACGTAAGGGTCGGGTGCCCATCACACCCTAGAAAGATTAGGGTGTGACAAAGTGGTATCAGAGCAGGTCGTCCTAGGGGTTGTCTGCAAAGTCGTGTCCAGTAGAGCCCTGTTTATGGGTGTGAAGCCGGCCACATTTATAAACAGGAGGCTGCAGGGCATCTAGGGATTGTTGACCTTCTTTCTGTCTTAGATCATGCGATAGAGCCAAGTCATAGAAAATGAGAATTGCTTATATAAGCCTTACGTACGACGGAAGAAGGTGAGTGGAGATATGGAAAGTCATAGGGGTAAGTATTGATAGCTTGTTCTTTTACCTGAAATTGGAATCTCTGGATGGCTGGAATGTGTCGTATAACTGTATGCCCGTGAGGCATGGTTGGTGTTTGCTGCGTGCAGATTCTGAATAGTAAGAACTGTAAAAGAAGACTCTGCCAGAAATCATTCAAAACCAGGTCATTTAGTTAGGTATGCCTAACAAAAGGAAGTGCGGAAAGGAAATATCGTAAATAGGCAATAAGTGGGAAGCGTTGTCTTGGAGGATTTACGGATTTGGCATGGCATGAAGAATAATTGCAAGAAAGACGATTAGTAGTCCAAAGGATTAAAATGGATAACATTCGAGGTTTAGTAAGGAGCAAGGTGTATTGGAGGATTCAGAGAAAGTCGATAATCAGTTTTGTTATAGATTATTATACAAGAATGGTGAGTGGGAATCCAAACAGGCTGATGCCCGAGTACTTATAAGTAATGGCGACGAAGGTGTGTTCGCTACCATCGGGAAGCTAGGAATTTAGGACGAAGGGTAGTTATACACATAAGTGAAAGGTGAATATTGAGGATTGAAAAGGGGTAAAATAGTAATTGTAAAGGGAAGGACATGTTACGAAAATGTCTCGGAATCTGTAAGACTTTGACTTGCCCCAGATCATGTAATGAAGGTCATGTGGACAGGTGGACGCGATTACACCCGCATTAACGCACCGAATTTCATTAGTGTTCCAAGGTTAAGCGTGCTAAGGTGAGAGAAATCTTAGGATGGGTGACCCCCTGGGAAATTCAGACGTAAGAGACAAATGAGAAGCTAGAGTAACCTAAAGGAAATTAGAGTATGCGGAGTGGTTAGAAACCTTAAAGAGGTCGCGTAGGACGAGGCGAGCTAGACCGGTGGAAAAAAAAAGGGGGTGCATCACGGCTCTAGAACTAGGATAAAGTTTAGTAATGTTTGGAAGCATCTTGCAAGTGAGGCGTTAGAAAGTATATATATGAATGCGTATAATATTTCGTATACGGCTGTATTAATGGGTAGGTGCATCCCGGTAACCGGCGTTGTGATGTATGGAAGGCATTAATCGAACAGGGTAACGAAGTTCAAGGGACAAAACCAAAAATAAATGGTACAAGAGTTATAAAGTAAGCTAATAATATTTTTATTACATAGTAAGATTGGAAAGTCCCAATACGATGATATCCAGGAAAAGAAAGAAAGGGAATAAATGGAAATTAAGGAGATCAAAATGTCGGAAAAAGTGAAAAGGGTAGGAAACAGGAGTGAGTAAGGCCTCCAAGAGAGACGACAGGCAGAGCACGAGACACAGGGCCACTCGGGTAAAAAATTTGAAGGTAGGCGTGTAAAAAGGATTAAAGTGTGGTAGTATGGAACACAAAGAGGAAGGTTTGGGGTTAGAAACGAATTTCAATGAGTGGGACTAAGAGGATAGTGACTATGACAAGGAGTGAGAAGTAAGAGAAGGAATGGTTCGACTGTGCAAGAATGCTAAGAGACTTATCCCTCGAGAGTGATACAAAGGAATAAATGTGCGGCCATAGTGGTATGGTTGCCTCAGATATGGGAAAGCTATTGATGTACTAGGATCTCCTTAAAAGGGGGGAAGAACGTATTGAACTTGAAAGGAATTATGATGCTCTCAAGCTCCAAAAGGGAAATTTATTAGTTCGGGGCCGGAGTTCGAAACATATCGGCATACCAGAAAGATATCAGAAAGAAGCATAACCGAATATGAATAACTTGGTAAGGCAATTTATGTGGTAAGTGTAATAGGGTCAATCAGAAAGAGTTACAGGTTAAGTATGCTTAACCCCCCGAGGTTTATTCTGTTTTATACGCACTGTTACGAATGAGAACAAGGAGTGGTACTCTATAAAGTTGATTATGATTGGGATATAATGAGAATGTAGCGAGAACTGTAATATACAGTAAGTAAAGTATAGCGAGGAAACGACTAAAGAGGTGACATGTTCTATGTGAATAGAGAGTGAATGCAAGTGTGACACCAATAAGCGAGCCAAGAAGCAGTGGATAAGAAACCTTATAAGACCTTGTTAGGAAAAGGAACATCATAATAAGGATGAGAGGGAATGAGTAGGATAAAGGTTGGAAGCGAAGAATGGGTTGTATAGAAGTAATATATTTTGAAAGGCAAAGCGGTACTGCGTTAAGAATAAGTTTCCTTGTGTGAGGAACAAAGGATTAATTATAAAACGAAGTAAGTATGGGTATAGAAAAAAAAAAGGGGAACATGCGAAGTACACAAGTTCAGAAGTAGTCGTATTATGGGAAAAGGGGGATGCGCCTTCTACGGATACCCTATACTAAGACAGAAGAAGTAAATTACCTAAAGGAATAAGCTGGAAAGAAACTTGTGGCTATGAGTTGTGAGTTCCCCACATGATAATAAGGCGATAAAGTAAGGATATCATCAGTGACAAGTAAAGATATGATTATGATTGTCGTTGAAATCAATGCTGAGTACAACACAAGGATAACAGATTATGATATACAAGGGGTCCTAGTTGCACATAAGACTTAGATCCTTGATAAGACAGATGTCGGCTTAAGGAAAATGCATTTACGGTTACTGTGAATCGATTACAGGAAAGAGAGAAATAACTTGAGATAGAAAGAAAAGGGGAAGGTGACACTACCAGTGAATGCTGACTATTGAAGGATGGCATAAGTGACACTACATGAATGGTACAGACGGTTAGATATACCATTATTTTGAGCATCCCTATGGGATGGAGTTGATAATTGGAGCGAAGGTAAACATTGACTCATAGTAAACGGTTGAGCTAAGCAAAATACAGCCTCATTTGGATTTCTACGTTGGCGGTACTGCTGAGCTACGCTACTGTAAGATGAGTATGCAGAAAAAAAATCGAGGAAAGGGGTACATGAATTCAAGATTGGAGGTGAGGCAATGGATTTGCGAAGGATATATGTAAGACCCTAAAAGGGGGGAAGCAAGTAAGGAAAGCATAAGTGTAGAGATCGAAACGATGAGTCCCAAGATATGACACGTATAGACCCTAAGAAAAAAGTGGGAGTTATATGAAAATGATATAGCGGTTATCATTATACATTTCAGTACGGACATCAAGTGAATTGATGAAAGGAATAGAGTGATTGAAGGGTGTCTTTTAAGATTGGACTAAAAATAATTCGTGAAGAGTAACAGGAATTGAACGATATTCCAATGAAGGGGGCAAAGATTGACGAGATATTGGAATAACTACAATGCTGATTATGGTATGATCACCCAGTAAAGGGAGGCTACAAAACAGCACGAGATGGACGACTAAATAATCAAGCCGTAGAAAATAAACGCCATAGTGTATCGATTATGATCGCATTAAAGGAAGGATGATCCGATAATGGGATGTGTCCGAGAATGGGATTATGGACAGAGTACGAAATTGGTTTAAACATTCGAGGACGAATGTTCCAAAGGGGGGAAGGATGTTATACCCCGCATTTTCATAGCCTGAGCGTGACACATGCTTCCTCAGACATTGACAATCACGTTGCTACTACATAATTTAAACTCACGTTGATAGTATTATATTTCGTATTTTTGCACGTCGGATTAGTCGTTAGCGGAGGTGGGGCCCACACATCGAGATTTTTTTTGGAACACGTGATAAGTTATATAAACCACATATGTGAAGTTAAACACAACTCAAGAAGAACCCATGAGCCAAATCAAAGTGGAAACCCTCCAAACAAATATTTTTAAGTTACGTTTTTGGGTGATCTGACTTCGGGAGGCCATAACCCCATCAGTGTTTGGGAATTTGGGAAATCTCCCAGAATGAAAGTTGTATATAATTGAATTAGATTTCCAACCATAGGTCGTGGGTCCACAGGTGATGTCGGGATAAGGAGATATGGACTTTTTAAGGCAGAAAGGTCAGTGGGCTAGGCCCAATCGGGGCCCAAACCGGGTTAGGCCCATGACCCATGCCTATTTAAATGAGATTTCAGCCCTTTCTCCTCATTTTTCAGACCAAAACACCCAAAAAATTCTGGAGAGAGAGAGAAAAGGAGTCTTGGAGAAGAAAAACAAATTTATCGTGCGCACTCCACTGCATTGTTCACCGAGTCCCTCATTAGAGGGCCGGGTACGATATATGTATATGATGATATGATGAGATGATGATGTGTTATGGCGGCCAAGAAGGCATATGATGATTTGATTCACCGAGTCCCTCACTAGAGGGCCGGGTACGGTATGTATAAGATATATGATGTTCACATGCATGATTTTATCCACCGAGGCCCTGAATGGGCCGGGTATGATATGATTTCATTCGCCGAGTCCCTCACTAGAGGGCCGGGTACGGTATATATATATGTATATGCATATGCATGTTTGATGATATGAAAGTATGATGACATGATTTTATCCACCGAGTCCCATAACGGGCCGGGTACGGTATGTGATAATGATATGCATGATCAATGCTTTAAAGGCAAGAGTTTTGGTATTCTGGACATTGTATATGTTTCTGCACCCCTTATATCAGTTATGATTCTTTTACTATGATTTTTACCTTACATGCTCAGTACATATTCCGTACTGACCCCCTTTTTTCAGGGGCTGCGTTTCATGCTGCGCAGGTATACCCAGATGAATAGAAGCCATTATAGATGAAGTTCCAGCGAAGTTGGCACGCTCCATTTGCCCCTGGAGTGTTTCCGGGTCAGAGTGTTATCCTATGATGTCTTGTTCGGAGTTAGAGACTTTGCAGATAGGGTCGTGGGTATAGGATGTTAGTCTTGTAAGAGGCTCCGTCAGCCGATGTGTCATTTTGTGTTTTGTTAGAAATTATGATTACGGATTTTGTTTGATTTGAGCACGATGAAAAGAAGGTCTCTGAAAGTCTTACTATGTATTTCATTTTATTTGATATAAGAGTCCAAAGAGATCATGTGTGTAATAAGAGTCAGAGGGTTCGCTCGGCCCTACGTAAGGGTCGGGTGCCCATCACACCCTAGCAAGATTAGGGTGTGACAGTATGTTTTTTTTTGTTCTATATTTGCTTTTCCGTTTCACACTGATCACATCATATCCTTTAGTTACTTCCTCGCTAGGCTTTACTCATTTCTATAACAATCCTTATGGTATTCACATTACATCTTGCTCGTAATCAATCCTAGAACGTAACACCTCTTAACCTTATTCACGATTCTTACTATGCTTTAATTACACTCTGTGGAGTAGGGGTACTTAACCTTTCACCCTTTCTGATCAATCTTATCCTCAATATCTCACAAGCTGTCTTATTAATATCTTCATAATTTGTCATAATTCTTCCTCCTCCGTACTTTTATCTCAATCATACTATTACTCCTTTTAATTGTAAACTCATCGTAATTTATCCCTGCTTATCAGTTCAGGCGATACCTCAATATAACATTCTGTTAAGATTTGCCACCTTTTCTAAACCATCTCTTAGTGTCGCAAGCCCTTCCAAATTATCTTAGCATCTCATCAACAACACGTGAAACACAAGATTTAAGACAACCCACAAGTTTGAGTTTTCCTTCTACAAATTCCATCTTCAATTAGTTGATTAACAACTAATAAAATGTCACCATGAAGCATTCTCCAACCACCACCAGAAGAAAAACTAGAATCCGACAAGCACCACAGGACTTCTAATGCTTGATTCACATGGTTTACCTCCAGATTTATTCTTGAGTCGTGAACGAATCATTTAGTTCATAAACTACTTGTTGTATGCTCTGTATTCTTCCAACGCAGTGAAACTTAATTGCTAGACGTTTTTGCCCTTCAATATGAGCTTTTCTAAGGTAAAAATGTGGTTGGAAAGTATTCTGGTCCGTTCAAATGAATTCCAAACTTTGCTGCTCATATATGCTTCTTCGAAATAAAATTTCCCAAGTAAGAATGGTGCCTCTTACAGATGACATGGGGGTATCTCTTAAAGCTTTAGTCCAACATAATAAATTTACCCTATCGGTATCGACTTTCAAGACATATTATGAACCTATATCTCATTCTCTTTTTTCTATTTCTGGGAAAATTTGGGCAGAGTTTCCTCTGTACTTCTTACTATCCCAAAACCTGCACGCAGGAAATACCAACAATGCCTCACAGGGCCAACATATATACGTATATATCATATCATGTCATAGCCACAGAGGGCTCCCAATTTCAGGTAAAAAGTATAAAGGTGTCGAAACTTACCTCACATATCGCACCTCGAGACGTACCTGATCCTTTAACGATCCGTCCTGTTAAACCTCCTATCTACCTCCCCTTTAATTCTTCAACTTTACATGTCAATCATACTCCAATATTCTTACCTTACCCGACATGCCTCTTTCGCACCGTGGCTTACCTGTGTACTGTGTAGCTTCTAATATCATCAGCCACTTTCTTCTGTCGATACTGTTCTTCAGCTGAAATCAAGGGTTAGTAAAAGGAATTTCATTTCCTATGGTTGGGCTCTATTGGACGATCTTAGATATGAAAGAAAGGTAACATCCTAAATGTCCTGTAGCTTCCTATTTATAGATGTGGTGCACAACAAACCGATAAACAAGACTCTACTAGACACGGTCTGTAGACACTCCGAGGATGAACTGCTCTGATACCACTTTTGTCACGACCCAACCCCGTGGGCCATGACTAGTGCCCGACCTGGACACTCGTATACGTACCTGTTGGATATAGTCAAACTGAATCTAAGAACAATATGGAAACTTGCAAAAGAACTCCAAGGTTCATAACGTCGTCATGTATATATAACCAGATAAACTGTCTCCTAAGGAGTCACAACTAATCAAATCATGAAATGATACACAAGCCGACAAGGCTACCACTACATTCGAACATATCCATAGCACATCGTATAGACACAGCTGAACAAACTTATATATAACCCACACATATGTCTACCGACCTCTAAGAGTGTCGATAGTGAAATATGGCGGGACAGGGCCCCGCCGTACCCCTGGATAAGCATATATATATATACATCATAAGATCTATACCAAAAGGCTAGACTCTGGAACAACGGAGCTCTCCAAGACAGCTGAGTAGAAGCCCTATACTGAAGGGTCACCAAACTGACTATATGTACCTGTGGGCATGAAACGCAACCCCCCGAAGAAAGGGGGTCAGTACGGAATATGTACTGAGTATGTAAAGCATGAAATACAGTAAAGAGGATTATAACTGAAATAGGGAGTACAGGAGACGAGTATAATATCCAAAATACCAAAACACTTGCCCTTTTGAAACATAAATCATGCATGTCAATATTATATATCATACCCGGCCCATTATGGGACTCGGTGAATAAGGTCGCCACATACCATCCTTGGCGCCATAACACATCATAACACCATAAACACATCATAACACCATAAACACATCATAATGCCATAAACACATCATAACGCCATAAACACATCATAACGCCATCACATCATAACCCCATCATATATATATATATACCATACTCGGCCCTCTAGTGAGGGACTCGGTGAACAATGCAGTGAAACTGTGCACCAAAACGTATCCTGGCCCGGGACTCAGTGAAAGATGTATTGAGGCATGCACGAGTAGAGTAGTGAGCAACCATATGCAAATTAAATCATATTTGAGACTCAATAGAATAATCAAAATGAACTATCATTTGAAAATCAAGACAATAGTCATATCAAGTACCTTTCGAATATCACTATGGATTATATCCAAATAGAACTTCTGGAATCATATACATGTATCAAGACATAATGAAATAGCTTTTGGAAATCAAGAACATTAGCCATCCTAGTGGCTCTAAGAATAGGAACTTCTTTGGAATCATATACACATCGTATGTTCGTTTCATAAAGATCACGCCAAAAAGAAAGAAGGGTTAACTTTACATACCTGTTAAAGATTAATCGTAATCTCATTTGCTTCGTCGCCCCTTTAGCCTATTTAATATAAGAGTAACGCTATCGTTAGTAAACTATACTTCCTAGTTCGTAAATCTGTAGCCAATCGCTTATAGAACTCACTCTTTAACTTATACTTTCTTGATTAGGGTTTTTCATTAGTTAAGGACTTAACGGAAATCGGGCAGCATTTCCCCTATATATTCGCCTAACCCGAATTTCCAATTATCCTCCTGTTATCAAAGAAATACCAATAATGACAGCAATAGAGATATGCATACAAATTCTTACAATTCAGCCCGTAAACAATTCTAACGATCCAACAACCCTTCTTAATCCTTTTCAACCCACAATTTCATATAACAACGATTTCATGCATTTTCTTACTTCCAATTTCATCCAATCCAATTTTAATTCTTCCATCACAACACTATTAATACAATTACACCACAAAATAAGAAAATCTTACCTAAATTTTCTTGGAGGAATTTCTACACTTAATTGCTCCAATTTCACAATTTCTTCTTCCTCAATTCAATATCCAATGTTGCTATCACCTCCTTGAACTTGTAATTCACTTGAAACTTAATCAAAATGGCAACAAAATATTTTTTTCCCTCCATCCATGGCTGGCCGAGAGCAGCCATGCAAGTTATATAGTTTTCTAAGTTTCAATTTTAAGAAATGAATGAAATGCTTGTTTGTTCATTGTTCAACCATATTTATATATGGTTCCCCTTGTAATGACATGTCCCCCCCCCCCCTCTAATGACTCACCAAATGATTTTCTTGAATGTTATTATTATTATTATTTTAATTTTCGGGTGGAGCCCACAAATGGTAATTAAATTAATAAATTTTAATTAATCATTAATCCTTACTTAATAATCTAATCATAATTAATTAGTTCCTAATCTCCAATAATATTTCTACACTAAATAAAATTTATAAACAATTTGTGTACTAATTAAATTGAAAATTAAAAGTTTCTATCTCATGCCCGAAAATAATCTTGTTTTTAACTTGAGTTGATTTGCTTGCGAATAATTCGACGTATAAAAATACGGGGTATAACAATCAGGTAATAATCGGATGGCCAGTTACCATGGAGCTTCGGCTGGTTGGCAAGTTTCCTCTAATCAGTTGGGCAGATAGCACTATGATGATAAGTAGGTCAGAGCCACAGTATTGGGCATAGATGTAGTTAAGCACATAAGAGTATAGAGAGACATGCATGCTAGATTCTCATTGGTAAGTCAGAAGTTCCATGTCGATTCTTATTCTTCTTCTTTACAGTATATGTTTATTATGTTACATACTCAGTACATTGTTCGTACTGACGTCCTTTTGTTTGTGGACGATGCGTTCATGCCCGCAGGTATGGATAGACGAGACGAGGACCCTGTACAGTAAGCTGTCTTCAGGTACCAGTTTTTATTGGTGAGCTCCACTTCTTCCTGGAGCATTGCCGAGTCAGGGATTATCTATGTGTTTTTGTGTATGGGTATGTCGGGGGCCCTGTCCCGACTTATATACTTTGGTCATGTTCTTAGAGGCTTTAAAGATAGTTTCATGCATACAGTTTAGTTATGTCTTGTCAGTTGATATGTCGGCCTCGTGGGCCCATTGTGTGTGTATATATATATATATATATATATATATATATATATATATATATATATGCATATATTGGGTTGCTGGTTACTGAGACATATGTTGGCCCAGATTTCCAGGTGTTTGCTTATACATGATAATATTTTCATAGATAGTTTGGTTCGCATGGCCCTAGTAAGGTGTCGGGTGCCAATCAGGCCTCACTAGGGTTGGGGTTCGATAGGGCCATTACACGACAACCTGCTCACTCATAAGAGAAATAGACTGAAAAGGGACAAGTCCGAAAGGACATACATATGTGAACATGACTGTACATAATAGTAGGGGCCGACGAGGCCTTCATAAACATTTGTACAACAAAATACAGGCCGACAAGGCCATACAACAACTAACTATATCATAATTGTCTACAAGCCTCTACTGGAGTACATGATATCATCAGTTTGGGACAGGGCCCTTCCATACCCATATGTACATAAAAACTATCATACCAAGGCTAGACAATAACTTCGAGACAAGTGGAGTGCTCCAATATCAACACTGAGTGGGCAGCCTACTGATGCGAACCGTTACCCTGTCTATCAGAACCTGCAGGCATGAAATGCAACGTTCCCAGGAAAATCAACGTCAGTCCGAATAAAGTACCAAGTATTAAAGGCATGAAAATAACATAAGAGAGACATAAAAGTAACATGAGATCAAAAGGAGTCAACCTGTATACCTGAAAAGCCTTTGAGGGCCATGATATGCATAAGTACTGTATATATATGTGTATATAACAATGTTCATACATATATATATATATATATATGCATATATAACTCTATCAACCCTCTTTTGGCATCAAAATCATGGTCAACTGATCAGTGCTGCGTATGTAGTACCATCGTACATATATATATGCATAAATAATGGCATCGGCCTCTGTGGGCAATCATCATCATAATATCATATGTGTATAAATACATAAGTGTGCTAAAGTACATTCTAAACCCGTCGGAGTGACGTTAGGCCGTTACACCTCCGACTAACATTATGAGACTACGTCATTATCATTACATGACTCTATTGATCTTATAAATCACATGAGTAGACTTTCAGGAAAAAATGCTACGAGGACATGAAACAACATGGATAGTTCAAGCTGCTAAGAGTGGAATTTTTATGGTATAGCGTTTCAGTTATGTTTTGTTTCGTATGGATCATGCCAAAAGAGTGAGGGTTAGCCTTAACATACCTTAATCTCACTAATTCCTTAATACCCCCTGAGCAATTCTCCAAACAAATCAATCTATAGTAGCATAAGAAGGTTCATAAGCAATTGCTAAGTAGAGGTTAAGCTCGTAACTTAAGCTAGTAGCTCGTCTACATAAATTCGGATAGCATCTCCCCAGTAACAAAGACCTCCTCCATTACCACATACCAAAAATAACAACCAGAGCAATCCATCAAGCATAAACATTAATAACAAGACACAATGTAACAACAACAAGTCATACATATCTCATGGCGAGCAACAAGCTCTGATTGGAACCCATATATCCCATATCAACTCGTATAGACTTCTTACTATAACTTCACAACACTTTTAAGAAGATAATGAATCCATTCATCAATTATTCCAACCTTATACCACATAAGTATAATCAGAAAATAGTCCACAACTTAACTATCTTTAACTAGCAACTCTATTTACTAGATCATGTCTAATCTATCCATTTACCTTAACCAATATCAAGATAATCTTAAGCACAAGGAAGAAAACAATGTACTTGCCTTCTATAGTAGCTTCAAGTCGAAATCCAAGCTCCACTTAGCTTACAATAACCCTCAATGACAACACAACATCATAGAAGTAGTTTTCTTGTAGTTTCTACATTCCTTTCCTTATGTTTAAGCTGATTAGCCTTGGAATCACTCTTGAACCTTGATGAACTGTTTATGCAGTCTTAGGAGAGTTTAGGGTCGTGGTTTGGGTGAAAATGGGTGAAAATAAACCTTCCAATACATTTAATCAAAATTAAGTCAGCCACCGCCTCAATTTTACCGCCATTTTGACGGGCCGTAGAATATTAAACTGTCCGTCAAATGGCACTGTATAATGGGACATCAATTTTCAGTTTACTTGAACTGTTATACGGTGGAGGAGCCATCATTTGACGGGCCATAGAATATTATTGTTACACCCAGTACTTGCGGAGAAGCACTTATCAAATTTAAGCGTAAGTATGTTGAACTATGGCTAGGTGAAAAAACTTTGGAGTGTAAGGGACGAAGCATTATTAAGTAAATTTTATGAGTAAAGGATGAATATGAGGAATTCCGGAAGGTCCTATAAGGAATTGAGTGGAAGGAGTTGAGTTAGTATGACTTTGGAAAAAGATGAGCGTTATTTTGAACAACAAAGTATGAGCCAATTTGGGGAACGAATATCTTTTAGTATATGAGGAGTTTTGAAGTAAAGATAAATCCTTAATTGAAGTTCATGAAGTCTAGTTTCCAACGCAACAAACCGCTCGTCGATACGACATCGGAGTAGAGAATTATGGACGTTACAAGTCAGGCTAGCACAGCAGAAACGCGCAGCTACAGTGCGCGGAAAGTTCTAGGTCAGTGCAAATAGACCCTAGAAAAATATATATATATATATAGGGGATTTACCCCTTATTTTCATTCAACCACCTCCCCAAACCTTCCCTAACCCCCTAGAACATGCTTCCAAATTCCTCCATAAAATTTTAGCCCAAATCAAGTGAAACCCCGACATTTAGGCTCGGGAAGCATATAAGGTCTTGTACTTCTTATTCTAAACAACGAATCTCAACGAATCAAAGGAGGCCACCGAATATAAATAATATTCCAAGTTTTTCGAACCTTGATTGAGGTAAGGATACTCTCTATTATTGATATTATGAATTGTATTGCGGAAATTTAGTTGTTAAAGCTTCATAAAGTCTAGTGATTGGTCGAGAAATTGGGAAAATATTGTGTGGGATGTTTTATTGAGTATATTGGTGTTGATGATAATGTTGTGGATACTGGAGTTTCTATTGTTGTTGTCTTATTGGTATTTTGATTTCGGGCTAGGGACATAAACAGGGGAGATGCTGCCCGAATTTCGGCGGATTTTAAAAGGATTTACTTTGAAGGCTTAAGACAAGCATGTGACGATAAGCCTAAAAATAGTATGAATTCTCTTGAATGTAGACTTACGAGCTTGGGAGGACAAACGTTACGTAGTTAAAGTTAAGGCAACCAAAAAGGTTTGTTAAAGTTGTCCCTTTCTTTCTAAAGGCATGATTCTTTTCTTATGAACCCATACATGTTTTCCATAACATCCTTATTCCCAAAAACTAGAAGTTCATGATTCTTAGAGTTTCTTATGATGCTAAAGATAAATATGGTCCATGATAATAATGATGGTGATGATCAACCCATTCAAGAGAGTCCAAAGCTTCTGGTTTTGATGCTATTATGAGATTATGGAGTTTATTTCATGATTTTATTCATTTTATTCATTTTTTTATCTCACCTTATGATCATTGTTCCTTCAAGGTGGGATATAACGATGATGATTGCTCCATAATATAAATCGGAAGTTACCGACCTTACGTCACTCCGATAGAGTTGTAGCTTTTAATTGGCCTTTCATGCATTCTTTATATATATATATATATATATAAGTATTTTCTCATACCGTGCCTATATTGACGGGCAACACGACTACAATGGGCGTGTTACACCTTGAAAATTTCGGATTTGTTGCCTTGTGAGTAGGGTAACGTGAGCTTAAGGTGGTTATGAAACCCTTACGAGATTAAGGAGGGTATTAGATATCTTAAGGTGCACACCATAAGATTTTGAAGTTGTATTAATATATGAGCCTTAGTTTGTTGAAAGAAAGTGAAATGTAAGTCGTGTTCGGAAAGGTTTTCACTATAATTGAGCTAATATTTATTATGTAATGTCTTAAGGGGATGCTATAGGGCCTATTGTATGGTTAATTAAGTGTTATGTAAGTGCCAAGAAGGTTCCACGAGGATTGGAAGTCAAACAAATCAACGAGAGAAAGTTTCGGATAACTGTGAGTTATATGACCACTTATACGGTCCGTATAACTTTATACGGTCAATATAAGAGGGGGGGGGGGGGGGGGTCCGTATAACATGATCTTTACAGAAAGGGATGTTTCCTTGGTGGTGTTATACGGTCCACTTATACGAACCGTATAGTATTATACGGACCTTATAAGTGGTCCGTATAAGTCCATCGGGCAACTTTTTAATTTTTTGTATAAATAGATGACCCTTGGTCTTTTATGTCACGACCCAACCCCATGGGCCATGACTAGTGCCCGAGCTGGAAACTCGTATAAGAACCTGTTAGATATAGTCAAACTGAACTAAGGACGGAATGAAAACTTGTAAAAGCAACTAAAGATTCATAACGCCATATATCATAGTAAACCTGTCTCCTGAGGAGTCACAGCTGACCAAAGCATAACACAATACGCAAGCCGACAAGGCTGCCACTATATACGGGAAGATCCAAAACAAACCATATCGACACAGCTGACCAAAACCTATATACAACCCACATGTGTCTACAGACCTCTAAGAGTATAAAAGTGAAATATGACGGGACAGGGCCTCGCCGTACCCCATGGATATGCAGAAGTCTATATCAAAAGATCTGTACCAAAATAATCTAGGCTCCGGAACAATGGAGCTCTCCAAAACAGCTGAGCAGAAATCCTAAGCAGGAGGATCACCAAACCGAGTATCTGTACCTGCGGGCATGAAACGCAGCCCCCCCCCCCCCCCCCCCCCCCCCCCGAAGAAAGGGGTCAGTACGAGATATGTACTGAGTATATAAAGCATGAAATACAACAAAGAAAATCATAACTGAATAGAAGATTACAGGAGGCAAGTATGATAATCAAAGATACCAAGGCACCTGTACCTTACGAGATGAGAATCATGCATGTCTATATCATATACCATATCCGGCCCATTATGGGACTCGGTGAATAAAGTCATCACATACCATACCGACCCATCATGGGACTTGGTGCCATAATCATATCGCCATATATATATACATACGTACCCGGCCCTCTAGTGAGGGACTCGGTGAACAATGCAGCGAAACTGTGCACGAAAACATGCCCGGCCCGGGACTCGGTGAAAGATATATTAACGGCATGCACGAGCAGAGTAGTGAGCAACCATATGCAAACTAAGTCATATCTGAGACTCAATAGAATAATCAAAATGAACTATCATTTGAAAATCAAGACAATAGTCATGTCAAGTATCCTTCGAATGTCACTATGAATTATATCAGTTAGAACTTCAAGAATCATAGACACGTATCAAGACATAATGAAGTAGGTTCTGGGGATCAAGAACAATTGCCATCCTAGTGTCTCTACGAATAGGAGCTTATTTTTAGTTTATACACTCGTCGTTTGTTTGTCTCACATAGATCATGCCAAAAAGAAGGAAAGGATAGCTTTACATACCTGTTATAGATCAACCGTAACCAAGCTTGCTTTGTCGCCCCTTTAGCCTATTAATATGAGAGTAACTCTATTGTTAATAAACTACAACCTCCCAAACTTATAAATCTAAACCCAATCACTTATGGGAATCACTTCTTAGTTCATACTTCTTGATTAGTATTTTAATTAGTTAAGAACTTAACGGAAATCGGGCAGCATTTCCTCTATATAATTCGCCTAACCCGAACTTCCAATAAATCCCTGATTAGCACAACCATACCAACAACAACGATAACAACCCAATAACCTCTCTTAATCCTTTTTCAATTCAAATCATTAACATCTAAGATTATATACCAAATAGACCAACATACGCTTCGTATACGATACCTTATACACTTGTTTTCTTCCAAATTTATGAGCCATATCAACAACAAAACGACAACAACATCAACTACCATCCATGTACAAGAAAACTACTTCAATATCATTTTAATAACGACCCCGAAACAGTCCACCAAGACTACAACATCGAAAATACAATTTTCGACCTTTACTTCGCAAAATTACAAACACACGGAAAAGAGCATAATATTGCCATGAACAACAGCACCTATACTTATCTATAACTATATTTCTAGCCCTCCAACATAAACAAATTACCCTCAAATACAATACAACAATAATGACAACACTAATTAAACTTAATCCACCATTATTAAATTGGAACAACACCAACACGGTCCAAACAGAACCTTAACATTAACGTGTACAATTTCTTGCATCCAATTCCACTTAATAAGAGTTAATCTCTCAATTACAACATCATCTACTCCAATTACACCATAAAAATAGAAGATCTTACCTTAATTTAGTTGGGACAGATCCCACACTCACTTGCACCAATTGCACCACTTCTTCTTCCTCAATTCAATATCCTTATGTTGCTGCCTCCTTGAACATGTAAAGCACCTTTGGGATTTAATTTAATTTTTTTTTACTATCACGATGATGAACTGCCATGGCCGTGAGCTGCCATGGCTGTGTTATGCACTTTGTTTTCAAGAAATTGTGAATGAAAAATGTTATCAATTAGTCATCATATGCATTATATATGCAGCCCACCCATTAGACACGTGTCCCACTATAGCATGGACCAATCAGATTTGGCCATGTTGTAGTGGGGTCCATTTAGCACTCTAATTAACTTAATTAATTATAAATCCCCACTTAATAATCTAATCATGGTTAGTTAATCCCTAATCTCCACTAATATTTCTACACTAATTGAAATTTACAAACAAATCGTGCACTTATTAAAACCGAAATTAAAAGTCCTTGTCTCATATCTCAAAAATAACCTTGCCCTTGGAGTTATGTCGATTAACTTACGAATAATCCAACGTACAAAAATACGGGATATAACATTTTATTTCATTTCTCACATTTCCACAAGTCTTGAGAGCTCCAAACCCTTCTCCAAGCATATTCCACTCCAACCCAAGAGAAAACAAAGATCAAGAGGCAAGAATCAAGATATCCATGTGTTAGAAGTCTTGCTAGGGTTAGTAGACAACAAGAAATTCTTGGGTATTAATGCTAGGGTTTTCATATAAGTTGATAGCTGCTCCAAAGCTTGTTCTTATGAGATAAAAGGTTAGTTTTCATGCTTACTTCATGTTATCATGAATGCTTGGTCGTTGAACAACTTGGGTAGAAGAAGAAAGTAGAAAATAAGGTATAAATGTAGATTTTATGATGTCTTTGAGTAGTAAGCTAACTTGAGTCATGATTCTTAGTGTGATATGAGTATAATATTGTTATGGAAAGTAATAATAGTGATAAGGAATCATTGTATGAAAATGTGCTAAGGATGGGTGTGGAGTTGTTAGTATAAGTTGAACATGAGAATGAGTTTTGAAGACTTAATGGAATGTGATTACTTGATTATGATATTGTGGTTGTTTGGAAGTTGTTTTGTAATATGGTGGAAGTTTATGAAATAGGGGAAATGCTGCCCAATATTCGTTAGATCATGAATTGTTCTAGTTGAATTTAAGAGTATCATTAAGGCTTAACCATGGCATGAATCCTTTTAAATGTAGATTCTCCAAGCTTCGACGGGGAACGCTAAGTAGTTAAGAAGACCAAGAGGTATGTAAGGCTAACCCTTGTTTCATTAAGGCATTATTCCTTTGCTATATACCTTCTCATGGGTTCCAAAATGTTCCCAGATGACTCCATCCCTAGCATTACTAAAGTACACGATTCTCAATAATTTCACGATGCCATTGCCCCCATTATATGATAGTTGATCCCCTAAGGAAAGATGTAACGAAAACAATGTTGTGGATGATACTTATGGACTAGTATGTGTAAGTGTATAAGTATGTATGACTAATATGTAACACCGAACCTTATCATGGTCGGGTATGTAAGACACCGAACCTCTATGGTCAGGTATGATACTTCTGAATGTATAAATGTATGAAATGGAAGTTTCCCATTAGAAAGAGTGTAAGTAAATATGACGAACATCGCTGGAGGTATACCTAGCTCTTTCATGTCATGACTCATCTATCTTATGCTATTTCTTATGCTTTCATTATGTTATTGATCATGCTTTACAGACTCAGTACATTATTTGTGCTGACGTCCTTTTGTTTGTGGACGCTGTGTCATGCCCGCAGGTGGACAGGGAGACAGGCTTGATCCATAGATTTCTTGTTCAGGGACTGCATAGAGGAGCTCAATTTCATCCGGATCTATAGCTGTTGGTATTATTCTTTTGTGTACATACATATGGGCATGGCAGGGTCCTGTCCCGTCTATATGATATTACCTACTCTTCTTAGAGCCTCGTATACAGTTGTGTATGATTAGATGTCTTGTAGCCTATCGGCTTATATTTTGTATATTATTTTGTTAGCCTCGTGGGCTTGTGTATATGGATATGGGAATCGTTGTTGATGATGATATAAATCTGTCGTTGCCCGATGTGATTATTATTGTTGATGTATAAGAATCATGAGTAGGTCATGTGGCTTACCTAGATGTGAAGATGATTGTACGATAAGAGGTGCCCAGGTGGGTTAGCACCGGGTGCCTGTCGTGGCCCTCCAGTTGGGTCGTGACAGGTCGGCTATGGATGATGATAATAACACCGTGCCTATATGGCCGGAGAGTACCACTTTGGTGGGCGACTATGGATAACGATGATAACACCGTGCCTATACGGCCGGGCTGCACTACTGGTGGGCGGCTTGCGATGGTTACCCCGGACGCGGGAGGCCTAGATGCAGGCTAATGATGATATTATATTTGATATGCATGAAAAATGTTTTATTTAAAAAGCTAAGCATGCATGATATCCGCCTTACGAAGCGAGCAGATATACAGGTTATCTTTTTATCTTATGTTATGTTCCATACCTCTTGTTATGTTGTTATTCATGCCTTACATACTCAGTACATTATTCGTACTGACATCCTTTTGTTTGGGGACGCTGCGCTCATGCCCGTAGGTAGGCAGGGAGACAGATCAGATCCATAGGTGCTTTATCAGCGGATTCTCAGGAGAACTTGACTTACTTCGGAGCTGTAGTCTATTGGTATTGATCTTTACAGTCACTTGTATTCTATATAGAGGCTCGTAGACATGTGTGTATAGTTAGACATGTGTGTATAAACCTACCGGTTCATATCGTTGTATGATATTTTGGCAGCCTTGTCGGCTTGTGATGACGAGTATAATTATTGAGGATTATATAGAAATGTGTCGTTATCTTGTGGCATATGCCCTTACAGATCATGATACCCATGAGCTATCTTTGTGGTCCACCTAGAGATGATTATGAGATGCTTGTTCAGAGGTACTCAGTAGGTTAGTTCTGGGTGCCCGTCATGGCCTTCTGGTTGGGTCGTGACAATTATACGGTATGTCAAATTGGCCGTCAAACAGGTTTCTCCGACGAACATGTTTCCTCCAATTCATTTATCTTCGTAACCTTAAGATAAATGCTAAACATTTGGTAAAAGTCTTCCTTAACCTTATAGGGGTTTCATGGCCTATCCAGGCTTACATTTGTTTACTTACAATGTGAACGACACAAAAATTTACAAGGTGTAACATCTTTCCCCCCTTAGAAACATTCGTCCTCGAATGTTAAAACATAAGTCACGCAACACGTCAAATACATAGTCTTATACAAATGCAACATAGGTACTCGATCATGAACTCACCTTGGGTGTAAGAAGTTCCATCTTGGGATATACTTTTTTCTTGTTGATCATCTAACATAAGTCATCGAATTAGCATCATTTCGAACATAAAGAAAAGGGAAGTCATTTTGCTATCATAATTATATAGAACCTTTAGTCAGGAATAGGTGCGGGTACTTTGACTTTATTGCTCCTTATGCCTCCCATGTAACCTCTTTAACATTCTTATTATGCCATAGGACTTTCACGGAGGCAACTTCTTTAGTCCTCAACTTATGGGTCTGTCTATCTTGCATACCTTCTGGCACTTCCTCATATGATATGTCCTCTGTTTCCTGCACATCGTCAACCGGTACTATCCATGAAGGGTCTTCACTGCACTTCCTCAACATGGAAATACGGAAGACCGGATGAACTCTAGAGGTAGTTCCAATTCGTAAGCCACATTACCTACTCATCGAACAATCTGACATGGGCCAATGCATCGCGGGCTAAGCTTGCCCTTCTTACCAAATATCATTATGCCCTTCATAGGTGAAATCTTCAGGAACACCCAATCGTCAGATTGGAATTCTAGATTTCTTCATCGATGTCACGACCCAACTGGAGGGCCATGACGGGCACCCGGAGCTAACCCACCGAGCACCTCTTAACATACTTCTCATAATCAAATCTAGGTGAGCTACATGGCTAACTCATAATTATCACAAACTGAAGAGACACAAGTTCCATCGAACATATGCACATCTATATAAACATCGTTAACTATGCCCATATGTACAAGCCAACAAGGCTATGAAAATGATATACAAAATATGAACCGGTAGGGTTATGGAGCATCTAGCTATATACATCTGTCTACGAGCCTCTACAAGGAGTGCATAACATCATAAAGATGGGACAGGACCCCGCCATGCTCATATATGTACACAAAAGAATAATACCAACTAAACTTCAGCTCCGAATTAAGTGGAGCACTTCTACGCAATCACTGATAAAGTAGCCTAGGGGTCTGGTCCGTCTACCTATCTACCTGCGGGCATGAACGTAGCGTCCACAAACAAAAAGGACGTCAGTACGAATAATGCACTGAGTATGTAAGGCATGAGAAAGCAATATAATAAAGATATATAGAAATATTAGGTAAAAGAAATAACATGTACATCGGATTGCCTCTTCAAGCGGATTTCATGTATGCTTATCCTTTTTCTAAAGAAAACATTTTCATACATACCTATATGTATAAAGATACCGTACCCGACCATATAGGCTCGGTGTCACCCATACCCAGCCATAGCAAGGCTCGGCGTTATTTAGCGTATGATAGGTGATTCATTTAGAACTCCATTTAGGCAACCCATATTATCATTATCAAATGAGGAACTAAGAGCAGATGATAGAACCTCTGCAGCTAGAATGAATAATGATGGTGACAATGGATCTCCTAGTTTGACTCCCCTTGTAGAATGGGGAAAACCAAATGTATAAAGAAAATAATACACTTACTTGAGATCTCACTTATTAAATTTTATTACGGAAGACACAATGACAAAATAAAAACAAATTTAAGTAAATAAGGGATTGCCTATTGGGGATCCATACCCAACTGCAGTGGTGTGCACAATAGGTGCCGTACCCGGCCGCCTATAGCGCGGCTTGGTATGAGAAAGTACATACATACATACATATATATATAGAATGAGAGTCCAAAGAAAACTTTACATCGCCATCGGAGTCGGTTAACCTCCGATTACCTTTATGGAATCATCATTATCACTATATCTTCTCATTAGGATCAACTATCATAAGATAAGATCAACAACGAGGAACAATATCAATAATATCATAAGAGCATCAAGAAATATAAGCTTTATTACTTCTAGGGATGGAGTCATTATGGACGATATTATGAATATCATGGATAAGTTCGCGACAATGGGATCATGCCTTAAGAAAGAAAGGGTTAGTCTTAACATACCTTTATGTCTCCTTAATTACTTAATGTTCTCCTTCCAAGCCTGTAATTTACATTCAAGAAGATTCATACTAAGGTTAAGTCTTAAAATCACTCTTAAGTTCAAACTAGAGCAATTAGTGAGCTAGCGGAATTTAGGCAGCACTTCCCCTATTTTATCGACTTGCACCAAACTCCAAAACAACTCCCAAACAACCATAATAACATCAAAAATACCATAATCAAGGAATTATATTCAATTAAATCTCAAATTAATCCAAAATCCCCTTTCATGATCACCTCATAGTCATCAACTTTAATTCAACACTTTATGACTTCTCTTCTATGATTCTTTCCTCTCCAAGACTTGCTAAATCTTTAAATCAACTCAATCATGTAAATAAGATGAATAACATACCTTATAATAGAAGAACTTCACCTCACTCAACTCCTTCCAAGATCAAGTTCATCACAACATTGAAGAGAAGCAAGAACAATCATCTTCCATGGATTATCTTGAGGTTTTAGTGTTTGATATCCTGTCTTGATGGTATGGAAGATTTTGGAATATTGTGGAACTTTAAAGAACTGTCAAGAAATCTCTAATAGTGTGGGTAAATAAGTGGGGGAGGTGGACATGAAAATAGGATCTTTTGGGACTTAAAAGGGTGTTAAATTTGCCCTCCCGCTTCAATTTGCGGTGGAGATGTGGCTCAGCATACTGAGTATGCGGCCGCATCTCCCCTCCTTTCCTTGGGGAGGATGTTGGGCAGTGAGTACTGCCAATTTGGTGAGTTTTCAGGCAGCACAGAAAACTCAGTTTGCGGCCGCAAACTGGTCCACAAACTCTGATTTTCACGAAAATGCATTCTTTTCGATTTGTTTGACCTCCAATCCTTATGGAACCTTATTGGCACTTGTATAAAACTTCATTAACCATCTAAGGATCCCTATAACTCCCCCTCAAGGTAATTCTAAGCAATTTACAACTCAAATAACACGAAATCTTCCAAAAACATCACTCAAGTTTCCAATCCCTCAATGAACTTACTTCCGCCCATTCATTTAAAACCAAAACCTTAAGGTACATACTTACAATTATTAAATATACTCCTTAACCTTGTAAGGGATTGATTTCCACTTTAGGCTTGTATTAGTTTACTCATAATGCAAACGACACGAAATTTCCATAGGGTAACAGTCGAACATCAGCATCTGACAACTCTAAGCCGCTAACAGACGATCCTGAATAACTTTTATTTTCTCTATGGCTTGATGCACCAAAGCTAGTCCGAATAACTCGGACTCTTCAACCTTGAACCATCTTATGGATACCTACATCTCCCCTCATACAACACCTCATAAAGAGCCATCTTAATGCTGACATGATAACTATTGTTATGTGCAAACTAGATCAGCAGTAGGTGATCATCCCAACTTCCTTTAAAGACCAGAACACAAGCTTGTAAGATGTCTTCGAGCGTCTGAATAGTGCGCTCTGCTTGCCCATCTGTCTGAGGATAGAAAGCATAAGATTAACCTGCGTACCCAGACTTCTCTGGAAGGATTTCCAGAAGTTAGCTGTGAACTGGGTACCTCTGTCAGATATAATAGAAACAGGAATGCTATATAATCGAACAATCTCCTTAATATATAGCTTCACATAATGCTCCGCTGTATATGTGGTCTTGACAGGTAAAAAATGTGTTGAATTCGTCAATCTATCTACGATCACCAATATGAAATCATATTTTCTATAAGAGCAGGGCAAACCTATTACGAAGTCTATATTGACCATCTCCCACTTCCGTATCAAAATTTTTATATTTTGCATTAATCCACAGGGTTTCTGGTGCTCAATCTTCACCTGCTAACAATTGGGGCACTGAGCCACAAATTCAGTGATATTCTTTTTCATATCATCCCATCAGTACAACTCCTTAATAACATGATACATCTTTGTTGCCCCAGGATAGATAGAATAACGCGAATAGTGAACTTCTTTCATAATCTTATCGCGCAATCCTGCTGCTCGTCGAAATACCCTCTCTAATCCTCCCTAAAATGGGATCCTCATGCTGATGCTCTTTCACTTCGGCTAAAAGAGATGATTATGCGATATTCTGGACCATAACACCTCCATCATCTAAATCTATCAACCTCTCAATCTGGCAAGTTGATGGAGTTCTTTCATCAATTCTTTCTTCTCTGGCTGCACATTCACCCCACTATCCATAGATTTGCGACTAAGGGCATCTGCCACAACATTTTCTTTACCAGAATGATATAAGATATCCACATCATAGTCTTTCGATAACTCCAGCCGCCTTCTTTACCTCAGGTTAAACTTCTTTTGTTTAAATATATACTGGAGGCTTTTGTGATCTGTAAAGATATCTACATAAACACCATAAAGATATTGCCGCCAAATCTTCAATGCATACACCATGGCTGCTAACTCCAAGTCATGGGTGGGATAGTTTCTCTCATTCTTTCTCAACTTCCTTGAAGTGTTGGCAATTACTTTCCCATGCTGCATCAATACACATCCCAAGCTTATACCCAAATCATCACAATAAACCACATAGCCCTTTGTACCCTCTGGAAGAGTAAGGACAGGTGTTGTCATCAACCGACTCTTCAACTCTTGGAAATTGTGCTCACAAGTGTCGGACCACTGGAACTTGGCCCCTTCTTAGTTAATTTGGTCAATGGGGTTGATATAGTAGCAAATCCTTCTACAAACCGCCTGTAGTTACCTGCTAAGCCCAGAAAGCTACGAACCTCTGATGGAGTTGTGGGTCTTGGCCAATTGTTTACAGCTTCAATCTTCTGAGTATCTACATGAATACCCTCATCGGAGATAATGTGACCAAGGAACGCCACTGAATTTAGCCAAAAGTCACATTTAGAGAATTTAGCATATAGTTTTAGATTATGGAGTATCAGTAATACCTTTCGTAAATGATCTACATGCTCTACTTCTCAACGGGAGTAAACCAAAATATCATCAATAAATACAATCACGAACACATTCAGGAAGGAACGGAATACACTGTTCATCAGGTCCATAAATGCTGCTAGGGCATTTGTCCGCCCAAACGACATGACTAAGAACTCAAAATGCCCATACCTTGTTCTGAAGGCCATCTTCGGGATATCTTTCTTCTTGACCCTCAGCTGATGGTAATCCAACCTTAAGTCGATCTTCGAGAAAAATTTAGCAACCTATAGCTGATCAAACAAGTCATCAATTTGGGAAGGGGATATTTATTCTTGATAGCGACCTCATCCATTCAACTGCCGGTAATCAATCCACATATGTAATGAGCCATCTTTCTTCTGCACGAATAATACCGGCGCACCCTAAGGTGAAGTGCTGGGCTTGATAAAACCCTTCTTCAATAAGTCCTTCAATTGCTCCTTCAGTTCTTTTAATTCTGCTGGAGCCATCCTATAAGGAAAAATAAATATCGGCTGAGTATTCGGCAACACATTAACACCAAACTCGATCTCCCTTTCAGGAGGAAGACCTGGAAGTTCATCTGAAAATACATCAGGAAATTCATTAACTATGAGAACTGACTGAAGAGTTGGTAGGTCAGCCTCGACATCTCTGACACGAACAATATGATAAATGCAGCCTTTGGAGATCATCTTCCTTGCTTTTAGGTGGGAAATAAACTTACCCTTCAGCATAGCAATATTACCCTTCCATTTAAGGACTGGCTCACCTGGAAACTGAAATTGAACCATCTTGGTTCTACAATCAACATTAGCGTAACAAGAGACCAACCAGTCTATTCCCATTATGACATCAAATTCTACCATGTCTAACTCGATCAAATCGACTACGGTGTGGCGATTACAAATTATAACCACACAATCTCTATATGCTCATCTAGCTATAACCCGATCACCAACAAGTGTAGACACCTATAAGGGTTTAATCACCTTGAGTTCTACCCCAAACTTACCAGCAACAAAAGAAGTGACATATGACAAAGTAGAACTTGTATCTATCAATGCATATACGTCGTAGAAGGAAACTGATTATATACCTTAACGACATCAGGTGATGACTTAAGATCCTACCGATCAGCTAATACATAAATGTGGTTTTAAGGATTGCTCGAGCTAGATGCTCTACCTTTGCCTTTACCACATTTAGCTGATGTATGACAACCTTGCCTAGGAGGGAGTACAAATAACTAATAATCGACTGTAGACCCAGTCTGTTGAGCCATACCTCTGCCACCCCTCGTTGGACAATCTTGCATAATGTGTCTTGGGTAACTGCAAGTATAACACACATCCGATCCAAATCGACACTGCCCAGCATGCAACTTACTACATTGAGCACATCGTGGTAAAGGCGGCCTCAGCTGGCCAGAATCACCGCTGTACTATGAACTGGAAGCTCTAGAACACTGGCCTACTTCGGAATAAGAAGATCGATCAGGTTTCTACCCCAAAAGCTGTGGCGGGGCACTAGCCGCTGGATGGGCTAAACACCTCATAAACTAGGATCTATGACCAACCCAAAACTCATCGTAAGAACCTGTAGACCTATCCTTCTTATTCTGACCTCTATCATGATCCCGATCAGCCCGCTGCTACTGCTTACACTCCTCTAAGCCCTGAGCATATGCCTGAATACGAGTAATATCCATACCCTCCTAAAGTGAGGCTTTCATGCACTCATTAATCAAATGTGGCCCAAGTCCAATTATAAATCGGTGTACCCAGTCCTCCATCTCTACTACAACCGTGGGATCATACCTAGCTAGTGAGTCAAAGCGAAGTCTGTACTCCTGAACACTCATATTCCCCTAGCGTAGATTCAAAAATCTATCAACTCGAGCTCGTGGTCTTCCCTGGCAGATAGTAATGGAGAAAAGCCTCTGTGAACTCCTGCGACGCTGCTGGAGGTGCATCAGTCCCTATGGACAACTCCTAAGTCTCATACCACTGAATGGCTATATCCCGTAATCGATAAGAAGCCAACTCTACCAACTCAGTATTAGAAGCATGCATCACTCTCAACATCCTCAGCATCCTATCTATAAAGTTATGTGGGTCATCATTTAGATTTGATCCTGTAAATACTGGAGGGCCCAAATTGATAAAGTCTCGAACCCTGGCACTAACAACCTTGTCAGCATAACTAGCACTCGTACCCTGATGCTGGGCATGAGCGGCCACTAACTGAGTCAATAGTCGTATAGCATCTTACATCTCCTGGCCGGGTGTATCAGATAGAGGAAATGGAGGTGTTGTAGCTGCGGCCCCTTTAAGCTCCTCTGGGGAGGGCGAAATCTGAGAAGTCCGAGATGAGGCCTCACTCTGGCCCACATTTGCAGGTGGCACCGAGCTGGTACCCTCATCTGCTACAGCTTTGCCCTTTTGGCTAGCTGAAGCTTTCCTCATCACAGGCATCACTGAAACCAGAACACGTAAGAAAATATATTTGTATAACACGGCTCTATCACATGATCTAAGATAAGAAGGAAGGATAACCATCCTAAATGCCCTGCCGCCTCCTATCTATAACGTAGTGCACAACACACCCATAAACAAGACTCTGCTTAACATGGCTTGTAGACACCCTAGGAATGACTTTCTCTAATACCAAGTTTGTCATGACCCAAACCGGAGGACCACGACGGGCACCCCGGCCATACTTGCCGAGCACCCTATAACATGCTTCCATAACATAATCATAAATAAAGGTGGGCCACGAGGGCCATTAAATGACAACCTATTAACTCATAAGAGAAATAGACTGAAAAGGGACAAGTCTGAAATGACATACATATATAAACATGATTGGACATAATAGTACGGGCCGAAAATGCCATCATAAACATTTGTACAATAAAATACAGGCCAACAAGGCCATACAACAACTAACTATATCATAAATGTCTACAAGCCTCTACTGGAGTACATGACATCATAAAGTAGGGACAGGGCCCCACCATACCCATATACACATCAAAAATATCATACCAAGGCTAGAAAGCAACTACGAGACAAATGGAGTGCTCCAATATCAAAGCTGAGTGGGAAGCCTGTTGATGCAGACCGTCACCCTGTCTATCAAAAACTACGAGCATGAAACGCAGCGTCCCCAGGCAAAGGGACGGCAGTAAGAATAAATTACCGAGTATGAAAGGCATGAAAATAATATAAAAGAGATGTAAAAGTAACATGAGATAAAAAAGAGTCAACCTATAAACCTGAAATCCTCTGAGGCTGTGATATGCATAAGTGTTGTATATATGTGTATATAACGCCGTTCATACATATATATGCGTATATAACGCCATCAAGCCTCTGTGGGCATCATAATCATGGAAAACTGATCAGCGGTACGTATATAACGCCTTCGTACATATATATATGCCTATATAATGCCATCGGCTTCTGTGGGAAATCATCATCACAATATCATGTGTATAAATGCATAAGTGTGATCAAGAACGTTCCGAACCCGTCGGAGTGACGTAAGGTCATTACACCTCTGAATAACATTGTGAGACTATGTCATTTTTATTACATGGTTCTATAGAACTTATAAATAACATGAGTAGACTTTCAGGAAACAATGCTATGACGACATAAAACAACATGGATAGTTCTAGCTGCTAAGAGCAGAATTGTTATGGTATAGTGTTTCAATTACATTTCGATTCGTATGGATCATGCCAAGAGTAGGAGGGTTAGCCTTACAATACCTTAATATCCCTGAGTCCTTAATACCCCTCGATCAATCCCAAACAACTCAATCTACAATAGCATAAGAAGGTTTATGATCAATTGCTAAGTAGAGGTTAACCTCATAACTTAAGCTAATAGTTCGTCTACGTAAATTCAGACAATATCTCCCCTGTAATAAGGACCTCCTCCAATAATACATAACAACAAAAAAAAACCAAAGAAATCCAACAAGCATAAACATTAATAACAAGACACCATGTAACAACAACAAGTCATACATATCTCACGGCGAGCGACAAGCTCGGATTGGAACCTGTATATCCCATATCACCCAGTATAGACTTCTTACTTTAAATTAACAACTATTTTAACAAGATAATGAATCCATTCATCAATGATTCAAGCCTTATACAACATAAATATAACCAGCAAACAATTCGCAACTTAACTATCTTCAACTAGTAACTCTATCCACTAGATCATGTTTAATCTATCCATTTATCTTAACCAACATCAAGATAATCTGAAGCACAAGAAATAAAACAATGTAATTACCATTTATAGTAGCTTCAACTCTAAATCCAAGTTTCACTTAGCTTACAATAACCCTCAATGATAACACAACATCATAGAAGTAGTTTTCTTGTAGCTTCTACACTTCTTTCCTTATTTTTGAGTTGATTAGCCTTGGAATCACGCTTGAACCTTGATGAACTATTTATGGAGTCTTAAGAGAGTGTAGGGTTGTGGTTTGGGTTTAAAATGGGTGAAAATAAGCTTTCCAATCAATTTAATAAAAATTAAGTTGGCCACTGCTTCAATTATACGGCCACTGGGACGTAGAATATTATACGGTCCGTCAAATGGCACCGTATAATGGGCCATCAATATAGGAGAAATGGCCAATTGGAAGATCTGATCTAGAACTGAAAAAGATTGAAATAAGCTAGTCAAAATGTACATAAAGATATATGAAGCTACTATGTGTTGGACATTATCAAAAAGGGAAAATTGTTAAGTAGTTGTTGGCTCAATGATCATGAGCTTACAATGAAGTTTTGATGATTTGAAAAATAATGTACCTAATTCCAATCAAAGGAGACATAAGGAAGGATTCAATTGAAGAACCAGATATCCCAATAGATCTCCAAGGGATTCAGTGAAGTAGTCATATCAACAAAGGAACTGATCCTTACTTCACAATTGAAGACTGGAAGTTGTTTCATCCCGACGTTAAAGAAGACAAAATACTGACTGATTCCTATTCGGTGAAGAGTTGTATTTCAAGTTATGGAAATATTTCCATAAAGTACCATAAGTTGATCAACATGGAATTATCATTGAAGTAGAAGATAATAGCCGACGCGCATACAAGGAAAGAAAGGAAGATCCAAGTCAAACAAGGTTTGGTTCTCGGGTACAATTAATGAAACCCAAACTTGGATGGATTCAACTATTCAAGGTGGGAACTACTTTTATATAAACACATCGTGAACAAGATTTGGAGCTTAAACAAAACAACAAAGCACAATATTCTAACTGGAGGCTTAAGTGAGTACAGTCAACACTTAGTCTTAGAAGAGCCAACTGCACAACAACGAAGAACCTGAGCTTATCATGAAATTATCATTCAGTGCTTTAGTTTTCCTAGGTTAGGTACTGTTATGGTCCCATCTATTTATCTTTGCAAGTATCGTGTAATAGGTGTTCA
Source organism: Lycium barbarum (assembly GCF_019175385.1). NCBI lineage: Eukaryota > Viridiplantae > Streptophyta > Magnoliopsida > Solanales > Solanaceae > Lycium > Lycium barbarum. Next base: position 69,971,882 of record NC_083342.1, read on the forward strand.
TTGGTTAAACATTAAATTGTGATTTAGGTGGACTATTCAAGGAATAGATCCTAAGCTTATTGTAATTGTTAAAGTGCTCATGTTTTAGTGAAAGGAAATTTGTTAAATCCTATAGCAGATAGGTCTTGATTTTTTACTCCCTTGAGCAAGGAGTTTTCCACGTGAAATTCTTGTGTTGATTTTACTTTTCGTGCATTACCTTCTTCCTTGATTGCTCTAAGAATCAGATTCTTAGAGTACATAAGAGTAGCCCAATCCTAACATGACTAATTTCCTCATTGTATTTGTCACTTGAGCTCAATGGATCATGCCATAAGTGCATACAAGTAAAGGTATAAGACTGATGTAGACGTTGCTTCAGTTTGGTCTATCTTAAACAGTCCCTTTTCATAGCCAAAGTTGTGGAGACATTTGTTAAGTAGTCGTTGGATTAATAATAGATGATGAGCTTATCTTGAAGTTTTGATGATTTGACAAACAATTCACCCATGGAAATATAGGGAGACATAAGAAAGGAATTGAAGAACCATACGTCCAAACAGATCTCCAAAGTATTCAGCGAAGCAGTCATAACCATTAGAGGAACTTCTCGAAGGAACTGGTCCATCCGCAACATAGGAGACTGTCAACAAGCAATTTCATAACTGACTTGGATAATTGGAAAGTGACTGATTCCTATTCGATGAGGATTCGTAGTTTAACTTTACTGAATCCTTACCATAAATTGAACACGTAAAATTAGCATTGAAGTAGGAGAAGGAATTGCCGACGCGCATACAAGGAAAAAAGGAAGATCCAAGTCAAACAAGATTTGGTTTTTGGGAACAATTAATGAAACCAAAACTTGGTTTGATTCAACAATTCAAGGGTGGCATCAACTTCTATATATACACAACACGAACTAGCTTTGAAGCTTAACCACAATTGCAACATTCCAACGAGAGGCAGACTGAGCATAGTCAACACTTAGTCTTATAAAGAGCCAACTATATATCAACAAAGAACCAGTGTATCAAGATTTATCATTTAGTTCTTTAGTGGTAATAGATCAGTACAGATGTGGATCCATATGTTTACCTTTTTAAGTACTGTACAATAGGTGCTTTGTTGGTATTGAGTTGTAAGGAATCTCTTAACAGGGTAGAGTCATAGAGATTTCATAAGAGGGTAGTGGTAGGACTATTATGGAACAATACCTTAGGCATTGCAAGAAAGATTGTAAACCTTAAATTTCTTGTGTTTAGTGAACTTGAGAAAAGTCCTATAGAGATAGGTCGTGGTTTTTGCCTCCCTTGAGGAAGGAGTTTCCATGTGAAAATTCTTGTGTTGATTTTATATTTTTGATGCATTACATTCTTGTGTAGTTATTATAAGAAGTTGTTTCTTAGAGTGCATAGGAGTACCTCGATCCTAACAAAATCCGTTATTCTTAGTTTATCTTCCAGTTAAGCTACTTCCCATACAATCATATCTCTAACAGGTCTGCTTTTATCCTGCTTCTTCGTCAACTTTTTATCTCTTATATTTTACCAAGAAAAGTGAACTAGGTATAAGTCTACAACTAGCCTATCACTTGCTAGCTATAAGTTAATCAGAGCCACTAATCAGTGCCCAGCAAATCGATAGATCACCAAACAAGCCCTACCCTATCCTATAATGCAAAATAGACCTCCTGTGTCAAGCACACCGTCTAAATTCATAGATATTATTCAATTGGTGATCAAGCAATTAAATAATCAAGTGCAAGGATAACATATAACAACAACAACATAGCTAGTGAAATCTCACAAAGTAGGGTCTAGGGAGGATAGAATGTACGCAGACCTTACTACTACCTTGGGAAGTAGAGAAGTTATTTTCGGTAGAACCTCGGTATAAGGATAAGTAATTCAAAGCAGTACAAAAAATGAAATAATGGAAATGATTAAGCCATGGAAAAATACTATAAAAAACATGATAGAGCAGTAACAACCATAAAAAAAAGGAACAATGACAACCACAAAGTAATATGACAATCAAAGTAGAAGAAACAACAAATTGTACATGAAATCGAAGGGCAAGAAACTACAAGAGTAATACTATGATATTAGTATGAAAGGATAAGTAGGACGACGCTCAACTACCAACTGACCTTCTACCCTACTCCATGTCCTCCATAACCTCCTATCTAAGGCCATGTCCACGGTAAGTTGTAACTACGCCATGTCCTATCTAATCACCTCTCCCCAATACTTCTTCGTCCTACCTCTACCTCTCCTAAAATGGTTCTGTCACGCCCTAATTCGGGAGTGATGTGATCGGCACCCGAACCCAAACTAGGCCCGAGCGAACCACTCTAAATCTGGAACTCTGGGGACTAAGCCCCAGTTTAAACCAGTAAGGCCTACTGCAAATAGACTATACCCATAAACTGCAATCTGGATATATATATATATATATATATATATATAGATACTGAATATCTTATCTGAACTGGGCACACACACACAAAACATGTATAAATACAACTGAGCAAGCCGACGAAGCTGCTATGATCGTACAAAGCCAACAGTGTCCAAAACATACATATACAAGCCGACAAGGCTATCGCATAAACACACACACTATATATATATATATAGGACCCGTCTACAAGCCTTTAGGAAATGTGTGACTGTACCATACAATCAGTAATCAAAAAGAGAGACTCCAAGAACCTGGCAACTCCGAACAAAAAGGGAGCTCACCAATCAGCCAATATCTGATTCTGCCTACTCGAGAGGTCTATCAGTCTGTCGATCAGTACCTGTAGGCATAAATACAGCACCCCCAGACAAAGGGACGTCAGTACGAATAATGTAAGGCAAGGTAACAGCTGAAATAAAGTAACAAGCTATACTCTGGATATTTCAAGCAAACATCTGGAGGTACTCTACCTAGGTTGCCTTTCACCTGAAGAAAGATGACATAACTCTATAGATATAAATCCGTGACCCGAGGGTCAGGCATAGATAACTCCATGACTCATAGGCCAGGAATAATCAACTCCACGACCCGTAGGTCAAGTATGCAAAACTCCGTGATCCGTCGGTCAGGCAATAACTCCATGAAACGTAGGCCAGGCAACAACTCCATGACCCGTAGGCAAGGCATCCTGTCTCACTGACCAAGTGGTCAGGCTAAATAAAATTTAAGTATATGTATATCATGCCTGTGCTGAAAAATCCGACACTGTAATATGTCTCTTATGTCTCTCTATGAACTCTAGGACATAGGAAGGGGATATGGCCCCTCAGAAAGAATAACAGAACACTCAGAAATCAGGCAACAATATGACAAGCACTACTTATACAAATCTCTAGTCACAAGGTTCATTACGCTCTTACCATATATGGAATCATGCCAAGAAAAGAAGGAACAACCTTAACTTACCTGTTTGATCTCCTACTACTTAACGCTTATCCTCCCATGCTCGTAAATCTACATTCAAGAAAATTCATACTAAAGTTAGGCTTATTGACATATGCCCATCTCAAGTCTTTAAATTAGACTTCTTTAGAATCTGCCGAAATTCGGGCAGTATCTCCCTTGTTTATATCCCTCGCCCGAAATCACAATACCAACAACAAACACAACAACAACAACTCTAACGCCAACAACATCATCATCCATACCAAAATATTTCATAAAACATCTCACACGATGTTTATCCAATTGCTCAACCCACAGATTCGTTATACGATTATTTAATAGCTTTATCTCCCTTAATAAACCTAAATCAATATCAATAAGGAAGGATTCAAAGCTGACTTCCGCTAGAACGGAAATATCTTTTATATTTTCCTTGAATCCAAGCCAAGATCCCTCACAATACGATATTATAATCGCAACTATATGCTGTCTGAACCTGAATCCAGGGATTATACTTAATTCACGTTAAAATTTGATGATTGGAAGTTAGGGAAAATTTCCAAAATATTTGGAGGGGTTTTGAGGGTGTTTGGATGAGAAATGAGAGGGTAAGCCCCCTTTTATAATCTTCTTGAGTCGGGTTGCACCGACCTAGAATTTGCTTAGTGCATTTTGCGCCACCTTGGGGATCATTTGCACTGAGTTATCCCCTGGCTCCTCTGCACGTTCGGGTCACCTCCAAGCGCATTCGCGCAGAGTTAATGTCTGCTCTGGCAGTCTGTCTTAAAATTCTCATAACGTTTGATTCCAGTTTCAGATTGACGCGTGGTCTATTGCGTTGGAAACTAGACTTCATGAAATTCAATTTACGCTTTTGCTTTACTTCAGAACTCCTCATATACTAAAAGATATTCTTTCTCCATGTTGGACCAAGATTGTCCCCCATCGTTTCTCCAAAGTTCCAACAAACTTAATTTCCTTAAACCACTTGCCCTCCAATCCTTCCCTAGCTTATTATATGAACTTAAACCCTCATAATCATAAGGTAGGCGCATATAATCTCATGTATCCTAGAAGGCACTCCAGTATCCACAATTACACAACTAACACCTAACGAATCTTAACGTACAAAACTATGAGGTGTAACATTTCTCCCCCCCCCCCCCCCCCCTCTAGAAACATTCATCCTCGAATGTTTAACTCTTTAAGAATCCTATGTGAATTTTGCCAGAGTTTTACCTCTAACTATACCACTACCATCCTATTTTAACAACCCAAAATATACAGTGCCTCACAGGGCTACAACGAAAATGAGAATAATGGCCCTACACAACTAAGGAATTATAAGAAGGAAAGTATTACGCACCTGAAGACAATGACGTCTCTGTCTGAACTTCTTCTAGGAGTGGAAACAAATGTGGATACCTGGACTTCATATCTTCCTGAGCCTCCCAAGTCATTTCCTCCATATTGTTGTTTCTCTAAAGAACTTTCACTGAGGCTACATCTTTAGTTCTTAGCCTCCGAACTTCTCTATCTAGGATTGCAATGCGAACCTCTTCATATGATAGTTGCTCGGTAACCTGAACATCATCGATGGGCACAACTCTCAAAGGATCTCCAACACACTTACGGAGCATGGATGCATGGAAGACTAGCTGTATGGACTCTAAGTTGGAAGGTAGATCCAACTCATAAGCTACCTTACCCACTCTACGAATAATCCTATAAGGCCCAATATATCGAGGGCTAAGCTTACCCTTTTTACAAAATCTCATAAGGCCTTTCATCGGTGACATCTGTAGGAATACCCAATCATTAACTTGGAACTCCAAGTCTCGTCGGTGATTATCCGCGTAAGACTTCTGTCGACTTTGGGCTGTTAATAATCGATCCCGAATAAGCTTCACTTTATCCACCGCTTGCTGAATTAAGTCCTGGCCCTACTAATTTCATCTCTCCCACTTCAAACCATCCAATTGGTGATCTGCACTTCCGCCCATATAAAGCTTCATACGGGGCTATCTGAGTACTGGTGTGGTAACTATTGTTGTACGCAAACTCAATAAGTGGTAGATGGTCATTCTAATTACCTCCAAAGTCTAGTGCACATGCCCTTAACATATCTTCAAAGGTCTAAATAGTTTGCTCAGCCTGACCGTCTGTTTGGGGGTAAAATGTTGTGCTAAGATTCACCTGAGTCCCCAAACCCTCCTGAAAAGATCTCCAAAAATTAGTCTCAAACTGCGCACCCCTGTCGAAGATAATGGATATAGGTACACCATGAAGTCGGACTATCTCCTTAACATAAAGCTTTGTATAATCCTCGGCAGAGTAAGTAGTCCTGACAGGCATAATCCTCGGAGGACTCCATTTCCAGTAAATTCGAAGGGTGATTTCTTCTTTTGCAGAGATGTATCCTTGTAATGGGTCAATGAAGGGTCTTCATACTGTCGCCTTTTCACCTTGGCCACTATGGATGATGTGGTCGTAGTCTGAATAGTGACTCCTACATCTCCCGAATCTATTACTCTGACCCCTAAGTTGGCTAACTGAAGAAGCTCATGAGCCAACTCCCTTTTTCCAGCCCCCAGGTACGCTAAACTACCCATAGATTTGCGGATGTGGGCATCTGCTACCACATTCGCCTTCCCTGGGTGGCACAAAATATCAACATCATAGTCATCAGTAATTCTAACCACCGCCTCTGTCGTAAGTTTAGCTCCTTCTGCTTGAAGACGTACTGAAGACTCTTATGATCTGTATAGATGTTGACATTAACACTATGTAAGTAATGTCTCCAGATTTTAAGTGCATGAATCACGGCTGCTAACTCTAGGTCGTGAGTAGGATAGTTCTTCTCGTGCTTCATGAGTTGTCTAGAAGCGTAAGCAATCACCTTGTCGTGCTGCATTAATACACAACCCAATCCAACCCTCGAAGCGTCACAATAGACGGCATAAACTTCAGATCCCTCTGGAAGCGCCAGAACTGGTGCTGAAGTCAACCTATCCTTCAATTCTTGAAAACTTCACTCGCAATCATCAATCTATTAAAACTTGGGTGCCTTCTGGGTCAACTTCGTCAATGGGGCAGAAAGAGAAGAAAAGCCCTCTACAAACCTTCTGTAATATCTTGCTAAACCCAAAAAACTATGAACCTCTGTCGGCGTCGTAGGTCAAGGCCAGGTCTTTACCGCTTCTATCTTCTGGGAATCCACTTTAATGCCCTCATCTGAAACAATATGCCCTAGGAAAGCCATCGAGTTTAGCCAGAATTCACATTTGGAGAATTTCGCATACAACTTCTGGTCCTGAAGGACTCTAAGTACCGGACGAAAATGATCTGCATGCTCAGTCTATGATAGAGAGTAAACCAGAATATCATCTATAAACACAATCACGAACAGGTCTAGGAAGGGTCTGAATACGCGATCCATCAGGTCCATGAAAATAGCTGGAGTATTAGTCAACCCGAAAGGCATAACAAGGAACTCGAAATGACCATGTCTAGTCCTAAATGCTGTCTTCGGAATATCCTTCCCTTCGATCCTAACCTGGTGATAACCTGATCTTAAGTCTATCTTTGAGAAATATCTAGCACCCTGCAGTTGATCAAATAAATCATCTATCCTCGGAAGTGGATACTTATTCGTAATCTTCACCTTATTCAACTGCCTATAGTCGATACACATCCATATCGAACCATCCTTCTTTCTTACGAACAATACTGGGGCTCCCCATGGTGACGTACTAGGTTTGATAAAGACCTTTTCAAGTATATCTTTCAACTGTTCCTTCAACTCCTTCCACTCAACAGGGGCCATCCTATAAGGAGGGATGGATATCGGCTGAGTACCCGGTAGTACATCTATAGCGAAGGCAATTTCTCGCTCTGGCGGGAGACCTGGAAGCTTGTCTGGGAACACATCTAGGAACTCATTAACTACAGGAATGGACTGAAAAGTTGGCGATTTTGCTTCTGTATCCTGGACTCGAACTATATGATAGAGACATCCCTTCCAAATCATCTTCTTCGCCTTGAGATAGGAAATAAACCTACCTCGCGGCGAAGCCGTATTACCTTTCCATTCCAAAACTGCTTCTCCTAGGACGTGGAACGTGACAGTCTTCATCCAACACCTAACATTAGCATAAACAGAAGCTAACCAATCCATTTCCATAATAACGTCAAAATCGACCATCTGCAATTCCATGAGATCTGTTATGGTCTAATGACCACAAACAACTACAGAACAACCACGATAAATCTTCCTAGCAATAATAGGCTCACCAGCAGGTGTAGACACAGAAAATGGCTCATTTACCAGTTCTAGAGCTATACCGAATTTTCTCGCGATAACTGGAGTAACATAGGACAAATCAAACCCCGGATTTATTAATGCGTAAACATTATATGAACAGACTGTCAACATACCTATTATAACGTCTGGTGAGGATTCCAAGTCCTGACAACCTGCTAAAGCATAAATACGGTTCTGAGCAGCGCCTGCACCAGAAGCTCCTCCCCTGCCTCTGTCTCTACCGGCTGAAGACTAAGGGTCGCGCCCAAAGGGACGGACAGATGCGGATGACCCTGCTATAGAACCTGTCAGTTGAGCCATACCACCCGGTCCCTTCTGCGGACAATCTCACACAAAGTGATCCTAGCTCCTACGACCCAACCCCGTAGGCCATGACTAGTGCCCGACCTGGACACCCGTACACATACTTATCAGATATAGTCAAACTGAAACTACGAACAATATGGAACTTTACAAAAGAATTTCGAAAGTTCATAGCGTCATCATATATGTATATTTAGATAAACTGTCTCCTGAGGAGTCACAACTGAGCAAATCATCAAGTGATACGCAAGCCGATACGGATGCCACTACACATCAATATCATGTCATATGCAAGCCGGCAAGGCTGCCACTACAGACGGACATCATATAATAGCACATCATATGGGCACAGCTGAACAGAACTTATACACAACCCACACATATGTCTACATACCTCTAAGAGTACTAGCAGTGAAATATGACGGGACAGGGCCCCGTCGTACCCCTGGATAAACATATATATATATATATATATATATATATATATATATATATATCATAAGATCTGTACCAAAAGTCTAAACTCCGGAACAACGGAGCTCTCCAAGACAGTTGAGTAGAAGTCCTATGCTGAAGGGTCACCAAACTGACTATCTGTACCTGCGGGCATGAAACGCAGCCCCCCGAAGAAAGGGGGTCAGTACGGAATATGTACTGAGTATATAAAGCATGAAATACAGTAAAAGAATCATAGCCGAAATAGGGAGTACAGAAGACAAGTACAATGTTCAGAATATCAAAACACTTGCCCTATTGAAACATAAATCATGCATGTCAATATCATATATCATAACCGGCCCATTATAGGACTCGGTGAACATGGTCTCCACCCCGTCTTTGGCGCCATAACACAGCATAACTCCATAAACACAGCATAATTCCGTAAACATAGCATAACGCCATAACACAGCATAACTCCATAAACACAGCATAACTCCATCATATATATATATACCGTACCCGGCCCTCTAGTGAGGGACTCGATGAACAATGCAGTGAAACTGTGCACGATAACATTCTTGGCCCGGGACTCGGTGAAAGACATATTGAGGTATGCACGAGCAGAGTAGTGAGCAACCATATGCAATTTAAAACATTATCAAGACTCAAACAGAATAAGAAGAAGGGGTTAACACCTGAGTATCAATAACGACAATCATATCAAATATCCCTCGAATGTCATCATAAATAATATCGAAAGAGCCTTAGGAATCATAAACACATGTCAACATAGTATGAAATAGCTTATAGAAGTCAATGACATCAATTATCATAGAGTTTCTAAGAATAGGAGCTTATATATATATCGACTACTATCCAACGTATAGGAAACTGAAGAGGGAGGCTCAATCACTTAAGAGTTCTAACATCAAGAAGTGAATAAGAATCATGAATCACACTCGAAACTTATGAATAGAATATTGATAATTTCTCTTTATTAATATTGATTTAGGAATATTTATGAGAATAAGAGTTATAATTATTGTGTTGGTGTTGTTGGCTTATGGATTGAAGTCTGAAGGAAGTTTTGGATAGAATTGTACATATTTATCTTGTAGAATATTGGGGATATTGTTGTTGATGTGTTGTTAGTATTGTTTGGGAGTTGTTTTGGTAGTTGGAGATAGTAGATGATATATGGGAGATGTTGCCCAAATTTTCATAAACCAAATTAGTCTTTGATAATTAGTACATGTAAGTTGATGGGAATATGATGAAAGTATGATTAAAGATATATTTCTCTCTCTATATATATAGGGTCGGATGAAGGACAGGCATCGAAGTAAAAGATCCTTTAAGTGGGAATTGGACGGATAAGGTATGTAAGTTGTTCGTTTCTCTCTTTCTTTGGCACGAATCCAACTAGATTATGAACATGAGCGTTTCATAACACATTCACTCCACTCCTATGCTTTGTATTTCCAATCTTAATGTCTGAATTATTTGATTGATTCTGGAAATGTTATCATGTCTACCGTCATTTAGTTATTTCTTTGATTTGATATGAGTTCCATAAATTGTTCGGAGGTCACCGACCTTATGTCACTCCGAAAGGTCGTTGTTACAGCATTGGCTTATTATGTATTGTATATATATATATGTATGCACTTGTCACGACCCAACCGGAGGGCCATGACGAGCACCCGGTGCTAACCCACCCGGGCACCTCTTAACGTACATTCTTATTCATATCTAGGTGAGCCACATGGCTTACTCATAATTTACCTACATCAATAGTGCTAAACCCGTTGGGCAACAACACATTTATATCATCATCAGTAACGATGCCCATATCTATATACACAAGCCCACGAGGATATCAAAATGATATAAAAAAATATGAGCCGATAAGGCTACAAGACATCTAACCATACGTAACTGTCTACGAGCCTCTAAGAAGTGTAGGTAACATCATATAGGCGGGACAGGACCCCGCCATGCCCGTATGTATGTACACAAAATAATAGAACCCAAAATTTGTAGCTCCGGATGAAATGGAGCTCCTATATGTTGTCCCTAAATAATAAATCTATGGATCAAGCCTGTCTCCCTGTCCACCTGCGGGCATGATGCAGCATCCACAAACAAAAGGACGTCAGTACAAATAATATACTGAGTATGTAAAGCATAATCAGCATCATAGTAGAGGCATAAGAGACATCGCAAGAAATAACATAAGATATAGCATAAGATGGGAGAATCAGGAGGTAATAGAGTCATTTATACCTCTAGTGCCCTTCATTATATCTACTTACTTGTCTTTCATAGGGACCTTCCATTTCTAATGCTTCCTCATGTACATACATACATATATTTTCGTATTCGTATTCGTATCCGTATTCATACTCGCATCCATATCATATCTGACCATGGAGATTCGGTGTTTCACATACCTGGCCATGACAAGGCTCGGTGATTATACATACCTGGCCCTACTAAGGCTCAGTGTTATCCGTACCCAACTGCAGTGGTGTGCGCGCGATAGGTATCATACCCGGCCATATAAGCTCGGTGTTACATAATAGTCATACATACTTAGACACGTATACATAAAAGTCCATAAGTATCATCAATATCATTGTTATCATCATTCTTCGATACACCTATCCTTAGAGGATTAACTATCATATAAAGAAGGTACTTGTATTGTAAAGGTATCGAGAAATCATGAGTCTTGGTAGTATTAGAGATAGAGTCATTTGGAAGACATTATGGAACTCATGAAAGGATATATAGCAAAGGAACCATGCCATAATGAGAGAAGGGTTAGCCTTACATACCTCTTTGTCTTCTTAACTAATTAGCATTCACCGTCGAATCTTGAACAATCTACATTAGAAGGATTCACACCATAGTTAAGCCTTAATGATGCTCTTACATTCAAACTAGCATAATTCATGATCTAATGAAAATTGGGCAGCATTTCCCGTATTTTGTTAACTTCCACCATATCACAAAACAACTCCCAAACATCCATAACACACCTACAATATCATAATCAAGTAATCACATTCCATTAAGCCTCCAAAATTCATCCTTGTGTTCAACTTATACGAACAACCTCACACCCATTTTAGCACATTTTCGTACAATGCTTCCTTATCACTATTACTACCTTCCATAAAAATATTATATCCATATTATACTAATAATCATGACTCAAGTTAGCTTACTACTCAAAAACATCATAAAAGTTACATTTAACCCTCATTTTCTACTTTCTTCTTCAACCCAAGTTCTTCAACAACTAAGCATTCATGATAACATGAAATACACATGAAAAATAACATTTTACCTCATGGAAAAGAGCTTTTGAGCAGCTATCAACTTAGGTGAAAACCCTAGCCTCGATATCTAAGAATCTCTAGTGGTCTACTAACCCTAGGAAGCCTTCTAACACATGAACACTTTGATTCTTGCCTCTTGATCTTTGTTTTCTCTTGGATTGGGGTGGAATATGCTTGGAGAAGGGTTTAGAGCAATTAAGACTTGTGGAAGAAGAAAAATGAAATAAATGAGCAAAGGCCATCTATTTATACAAAAACCTAAAATCTGCCCGATGGATTATACGGACCATTTATACGGTCCGTATAGGTGGACCTTATAACACCACCATGGAAAAGTCCCTTTCTGTAATGGGTCGAGTTATGTGGACCCCCTTATACGGACCGTATAAGTGGTCGTATAACTTCCAGTTGTGCGAAACTTTCTCTCGTTGATTCGTTTGACTTCCAATCTTTATGGATCCTTCTTGGCACTTACATAATACTTCATTAAACATACAATAGGCCCTATATAATCCCCTCAAGATATTCTAAATAAGCATTAGCTCAATTATAGCAAAAATCTTTCCGAACACGACTTATATTTCACTTCCTTCAACAAACTAAATTTCACATACTCGTATGACTTCAAAATCTTATGGTATGCTCCTTAAGTTATCTAATACTTCCCTTAATCTCGTAAGAACTTCATGTTCATCTTAAACTCGCATTAGCCTATCCACAAGGCAACAAATCCAAAAATTGTGAGGTGTAACAACACTATTTTACTACATCGAGCCGCGCTATAGTCGGCCAGGTACGACACCTATTGTGCAACAACTGATCGGTTGGTATTACACACCGAGTCCCGAAAGGGCCGGGTACGTTACACACCGAGTCCCGAAAAGGCTTGGTACGTTACACACTGAGTCCCGAAAGGGCTGGTATGTTACACACCGAGTCCCGAAAGGGCCGGGTACGTTATACACCGAGTCCTGAAAAGGCCGGGTACGTTATGATAATGATACTATTTATATACATGTATATGCTTTCATATGATTTTTAAACTCATGCATTGTATATCGTACGTTCTCAGATGACAGGTTACCTCTACCCTCTTTATATTTTCGTCCTACTTATGTTATTGATTCCAGCCTTACATACTCAGTACTTTTACCCGTACTGATGTCCAATCGCACGGGACGCTGCAATGCATGTTGCAGGCTCTGACAGAGTTATTGGAGAGCAACCGCAATAGGTCTTCTAGCTTCAGCGGTGTCAGCAAGTGCCACTACTCCGGACTCGCTATCTTTGGTACTTTTCTGCTAGTGTAATATATGTTCATATGTATACTCTTAGAGGCTCATAGACATAGTGGGATATGAAAATATTGTGTATGGTTATGTTGGCCTTGTTTGGTCCGTGATACTTTCCTATTAGCCTTGCCAGCTTCATGATACTTGTGATGTTATAGCGACCTTGTCGGTTCGTATATGTACATATGTGTTGGACTATCAGATATTTCTATGTTGGGCCTTTTCTGCGTGTAGGTATTCTTTGAGTTATGGTATATATTGTTCAAAGTATCTGTTAAGTCAAGTGGTTCCCGGCCTACGGGTCGGAGCCCGTCATACTCCTTGTCGGGGTGTCACAGAAGTTCTACTAGGAAATCCAAATAAGGCTGTGTAATGCATTTCCTCCAAGGTTGGAAAAGTCCCTTACTTTCCTGGTTGGATAAATACTATTGTAACTTTTGAAACTTCCAATATCTATAAGATTTCCATAACCACAAGTCAACACATGCGACTGCTTTTTATTCCTAGTCCCAGAGTTCCTAATGGTAGTAGAAATGTCTTAGTCATAATTACCCAAAAATAATCCAGTTATCGGTTTCTTGAAAATTCCCATTTGTCAACCATTAGATGACATCCCGTAATAAGCACACATAACATAAGGAGTTTCAATAAAAAGTCCCATATACCTTTAGCCGGCCTGTCCTAGTCCTGTTCTAGGGAACTGTGAAGTGAAATATCCCTTTCATCATCCTCCCACCATCTACTCGTCTGACCTTCCTCATATCCCCCATCATAGTCTGAAGGATATGAATACTCTGGCAACTCTTGATTAACTGAAGGCCAAGACTGAGGGCTAGAATACTCTGTAACACTTACACTTGTGGCTGCTCTAACGTAATGCTCAATCATAGGAGAAACTGGATGGGGCAGATCTAGTGTAGCCTCAGGAGCCTCCTGCTCCACTGGTGTCTCATACGAACCCTTAGACGAGTCTGTCTCGTAGCTATCCTCTAACGGATCCTCCTCTCTAGAAGTCACAGGCACTGGGGAATCGTCTCAATATCCTCAGAAGGATCTGTCTCAATGGAGTAACTAAGACTCCTCTTAATCTGTCCTGGTTCCCGTGGTCTGAAGTCCACCCTAGGGGCCTTCCTTGCACCCCCACCATCAGAAGCTGACCTCTTCATCTATATGAATCTGTACTTACCTACAGGAAAAGAGGGTCAAGAACGATCTTTCCTAGACTCTGGCACTATTGCACGTTCTAAGATAGAAATAAAGGTCAATGATTCCTAAATGCCCCCGCAGGCTCCTATTTATAAGTGTGGCGTGCTTCACACCCATAAACAAGACTCTACTGGACACGGTCTGTAGACAACCCTAGGACAGAACTGCTCTGATACCACTTTTGTCAAGACCCAAGCCGATGAATCGTGACGAGTGCCCGACCTCTACTGATCAAGCACTCCTAAACTCGTATCTGAACCTCACTGGACAACATGGTGGCCCATATATGACTTATAACTGAACTGAACACTTCTGTAAGAATGACATAATAAGCTCTGCGTCAAGAACTCACAACCAATGTATATATATACATACGTGCCGAAGGTAACAGTGTAAGCCGACTAGGCCGTTACATATGTTGTACAACAAAAATAGGAGCCGACAAGGCTACATAACATCCCAACTATGCACAACTGTCTACAGAACTCTATGGAACTCTACGTCGTAACCATATATACATGTCATAATAGCATACCAAAATGAACTGCAACCCCAAACCAAGTGGAGCGCACTGACTACTGCTGGGTGGAAGTCTTACTGAGCTGGACCGCCTTTCTGTCTACCTGAACCTGCGGGCATGAACGCAGCCCCCCCTCCCCCTCCCCTCCCCCCCCCCCCCCAATAGGGAGTCAGTACGGATAATGTACTGAGTATGTGAGTCATAGAATTAACATAAACATAAGAATCATGAACCAAATATGAACTCAAAAACCAACTGACTATCTATATGCATCTATATGACTGAGTATCTGAAAGTATTTGCATAAATTTGTATACTGACAAAGACTTTGTGGGTGCATAACATGCATGCTCTCAATGATAATCATGCTCATGTATATATATATATATATATATATATATATATATATATATATATATATATATATAGGTCATAGTGCTGAGGAACGTTCAGCCCGATCCATTATTTCATATCCCATCGGCCTCTCTACGGCCATTATCATCATCATCATATACATGCCTGCGGAACGTCCAACCCGATCCATATATCATCATCATGGGGCACCAGCTGACCAGGTGATAATGCGTATATAATGCTTATCCCTTTCCCCATACCCCAAATGCATATAATATACGCGTATATAACTCTTTCTGGTCAAGGGCCAATATGCATATGTATAATGAATGCAATGCATATGTAAGATGAAATAACAAAACTCTCATAATAATATGATGTCACACTAATTTTGGTGGACAACTGCCGAGCTAATATTACTAATACATGAAATCTCAAGACCCATGAACAGAAGGAACATAATAATAGGGGCACAGGATCATCAAAGACTGAAGTATTCCTAGTGCTTCTAAGAGTAGAGTAATATGGAAGCTCGTTTACTCGCTTGTTCGTTCATATCATAGGATCATGCCAAAAATGAAAGAAGGGACAGCCTCAACATACCTGGAGCTTACTTTTCGACTTTCCAACCTACTTCCTGTCTTGCAATCTACATAGGATCATTCGTAGTCACATAATCTACATATAAAACCATTCATACAATTATTAGGCTTATCGTTATATGCTTATCTTAAGCCTTTGAATTAAATCCTTTTAGAGTCTGCCAAAATTCGGGCAGCATCTCCCCTGTTTATATCCCTAGCCTGAGATCACAATACCAACAACCAACAACAACAATACTAACATAAACAACATCATCATCAATACCAAAATACTCCATAAAGCATCGCACATGATGTTTATCCGATTTCTCAACTAACTAATTCACTATATGACCATTCAATAGCTATATCTTCCTAAGTAAACCTAAAGCAATATCAATAAGTAGAGATTCATACCTTGTTCTTACTAGAACAATAATATCTTCATTGTTCACCTTGAATCCAAGCCAATATCAAACACAATATGATACTATAATCACAACTATGCGCTACCCGAGCCTCGATTAATACTCTGCCACTTGAAATCACTCCAATTCCTCACTTTTGTGATACACTCACACTCCTATATGTTGCTGAGATTTTTGGGAAATAATTTGGGGCAAAAATGAGGGTTTTGACCCTTATATAGGGTGTGGAAGTCGGTGGAAACCGACTTAAAAATTGCTCTTCGCGTATGCGGGCCCTGGTTGCATTCGTGAAAAGTTACTCAGGGCTTCTCTTTGTGTTCGTGCCACTTTGGTCGTGTTCGCAAAGGGTTAATCCCTGGCAGTCCGTCTTAAAATGCTCATAACGTTTGATTCTGATGTCAGATCGACGCGCGGTTTGTTGCATTGGAAACTAGACTTCATGAACTTCAATATATGCTTTTACTTTACTTCAAAACTCCTCATATTCTAAATGATATTATTTCCCAAAGTTGGCTCATTCTTGTCGTTCAAAATAGCACTCATTCTCTTCCAAAGTCATACTAACTCAACTTCTTCAACTCATTTTCCTTATAGGACTTCCCGATATTCCTTATGTGTATCCTTTATTTCTTGAATATACTCAATAATACTCTGCTCCTTAGATTCCCAAGTTGTTTTACTTAGCCATCGCCCAACATACTCACGTTAGATTTTGATAAATGCTTCTCTAAAAGTACAGGGTGTAACAAATACGATGTGTGACATCATCATCAATCTCCCTATTTTCTTTGACAATAGACCTAAGATACTTGAAACTTCATTTCTTTTGGATGAACTGGGTACAAAGCCTCACTTTCATGCCAGCATCATGCGTTACGCCGCTGAACTTGCACTTCAAGTATTCTGTCTTGGTCCTACTCAACCAGAACCCTTTCGACTCCAGTATTGGTTTTCAAATGTCACGCCCCGAACCTGGGCCTGGACGTAACACGGCACTCGGTGCCTGACTGCATGTGACCGAGCAAACCAACTCAATGGCTAAATCAATATGTGATATCAAAAACATAACTGAATGTGGAAACAACTAAACACATGCTGATATACTAAAGGTCTGACTGATATCATAATGCGGAAATACTTTGACAATCTGAAATATCTGAACGTAGCCAACATGGCTTAAACCAAAACAACTGAACAACTGCCAACAAGGCTAACATAATAAATATCTGACTGTCTCAATTGTGTCTATGAAGCCTCTAAGAATACTGAATAATAGAGCTGTCTATAAACTGAAATAACTAGATAGCTGACAACGCCCCGAAGGAATTTGGGGCTCACCAGTAGCTGATACGTGCACTCCTAAAGAGCTGAGTCGCCAACCTGTATATCATTGCCTGCATCGCGAGATGCAAGGACCCAAGCAATAAAAAGGGACATCAGCACATTTGAATTGTAATTGTATGTAAAGCAACTGAAGCAATAAAATACAGAAACTGAAACTGAAACTAATAACTGTAACTGTAATAGCAAGGAAGTAGAGATATGAATACTCCCTGCTCTGTATCTAAATCATCTATATTATCTGTGTTTGTATATGTGGGGCCTTGTGTCACGACCCAACTAGGGCCGCGACGGGTACCCGATACTTGTACCGAGCACCCCCTATCTCATATTGTATTCTGATTACTAAGTGGGCCGTATGAACTGTACTATATTTTTTTTCTACTTACCATTAACACTAGTAGCATAGTTATAAACATAGGCTAACAAACTCGGCTAGCACTTTAAACAACAACGAGGACCATCAAAAGTACAAAACAGCTAACTGTACATATCTGTCTACGAGCCTCTAAACATAGTACACATATACATAGGAAGGGCGAGTACTGCCGTGCCCGAATATATACACAGAATAGTACCAAGGAACTGAGGCTCCGAGACAACTGGAGCGCTGCCACTTACTGCTGATAGAACTCCTAGGAATCAGGTCCGTCTACCTGCTGACCTGCGCGGCATGAAACGCAGCGTCCACAAGAAGGGACGTCAGTACAAATAGTGTACCGAGTATGTAAAGCATGGAAAATAATACAACAGAAACATAGAGTATGATTATCAATATCATAGGGTCATAGGACATATAATGAGACGAGAAAGTAACCTGTACATCGGAATACTTTTTTTCAGGCCGGATACCATGCATGCCTGTCCGTCTTTTGAAAACATTTCTTTTTCATATTCATAGAAAATAGAGCTTATTTCACATCGTATCGTGTCATAGCATATCATAGTATATCATGTAATATCATAGCACCGAACAATGTCGGCTCGCCCACATTGCGCCGAAATACATCGGCTCGCCCATATATCCCGCGTCTGGGCATCCCGCTTCCGGGATGATAAGCCAGCTGACCAGGTGGCAATGAAACATGTTTCCCTTCCCATCCCCATGTATACCTTCCCCCCACCCCATGTACATATTCATATTTCATATACATATATCATATAAGCATGCAGGAGAGCCCAAAGAAAATCATGTAGCCATCGGAGTGACGTAAGGTCGGTGACTTCCGATTACGTTATGGAACAATCGTGATCGCTTTGTCTCGCCTTGAAGGAACGAGTATTTTAAGGCGAGACTACCAACGAAGAATAGTGTTAAAAGAAACATAGAATGAAATCATGGATGTCATAGAAATCAATTCATCTGCTTTAGAACCTTTAGAGAGTGGTATCATAACCAAGGAATAGAATTAAAATCAAGAACTAATTTGATACTTTCGTATTCCTATTGGGTCCTTAGCTTAAGACTCTTAGTCATGGAATCATTCTTGTCATACTTATCATAGACGTATTCTCTTCCTTAGCATCATCGTAATCATGGTCATCGTAGACATATTTCCATTAGATTAGTACAGTACTTATCGTTTGATAATCGGAACAAGGATCAAAAGTTTCCTTTGGATTCTACTCCAAAATAAGTCAAACGGAGCAATAGGGAAAATCCGAAAAGAATGGGCCCACCTCGGGTCAAATGAGGCGGCGTACCAAATTTACGTACATTATATTTCATGACGTCACTTGTGAGGGTTTTGAGGTAGTCGGGTCATATTTATGCAAGTTCTAGATGTTTAGGAAGTTTTTCCAACATTTTACACAATTTCTAATTCAATTCTACTGAATGAAAAAGGGGAAACTTTAGGTGCGGATTCCGGAGAATGGAGTTGTCCCCGAGGCTCGTATCCAACCTAGTATGCCTAAGACATGTCATAGAAGGAAGGGTGAAGCCTTACATACCTCTTTCCGCTCCTTATGCTATTCTGAATTCAAGTTGCAAATCCGCCAAAATCTACAAATTGGTCACATTTACCAAACTTGATTAGAGCATTTAGAATTGGAATCTTAAGATAACACTTGTTTACCGAAATTTCGGCAGCACTTCCCCTGTAAATACACCATCCCCAAAATTCAACTTGGCCAATTTTTATCAACAACAATCCGGGAATTCAACCCGGCCAAACTATCAACATAATTTCAACAACCACACTAACAATTTCCATATTCAATCCAAGATACATTATAACAACTTAATCAATTTACTACTTCTTTCAAAACCTTCCAACTCCAATAAAAACAATAACAACTTTATAATATATATTCTAACAACACCATACTAATATCATTATCTTCCTGTCACGACCCAACCCTGTGGGCCGCGACTGGTATCCTAACTGGATACCCATACGTACCTACCTACCAGAATTGGCGCATCAGACAGATAATTCACACCAGCTGTATACAAACTTAAGCCAATACAAATGCAGCGCGCGCTATAACGTACACATATCCGAACATACTGAAATTACATATAAGCCGATGAGGCTAACATAACGGACAGAGTCACAAAATCGTACGTACCTACCCGAATCGTAGCAACCCGTAACCCACATACATATCTACAGGCCTCTAACAGACATACAGAATCAGATGACGGGACAGGGCCCCGCCGTACCCAGAATTATCATACATACAGAATATACAGATGTCAGAAGATATATACCAAAAGTATTCGCTCCGGATCAAAGGAGCTCTTCAAAATAGCAGAATCTGAGTCCTAGACTGGCAGTGTATCTCCAGGTGCGTCTGTACCTGCGGGCATGTAACGCAGCCCCCGAAGAACCTGGGGTCAGTACGAAAAATGTACCGAGTATGTAAAGCCGGATAGAATTATGCATGCAGAGTCATACAGAATCATACAGAGTCATGTGCTTACATACATACTGATAGCACTTACATACATACATACAGATCCCGGCCCTGTCATGGGGGCGCGGTAAACAGAACCCGACCCTCTTAGTACGGGACGCGGTGGACAGACAGAATCAGATAATGTGCCATCCTGGCCGCCATCCCCATACACAGATCATAATATCATACCGATATAAATAGATCCCGGCCCGCACACCGAGGGACGCGGTGAACAATGCGGAGGAATATGCACGATAACAGAACCTGGCCCGGGATGCAGTGAAGGAAGCATTGAGACATCCACGAACAGATTAATGAGAAACCACACACATACAAACTCAATCAAACTGAAGTATGCCAAGCGGCGAGTCAAATCAGAGTATTCGGATGGTATTCATAATACGCGCCTATATCCTACTTGGGAAGGCACGACAGATTATCACCAGAATCACATTTTCAGATGTCAAAACCATTTTGCAAGATTTATATAAAAACAGTCATATCATGGTCAAAATGATAGTTCAGATGTTGCCTGTGAAAAACGGACAGAAAGAAGGCAATTTAGGCCATACAAGAGGTATCGGGGCTCCATGGGCCCACCTCGGACCAACTCGAGGCGACATACGTAAATGACTGATAAAAGACCTTATGAGGTCATCCATAATCATTTAGAAGTATTCCGACTCCGTTTAAGGAAAGTTTCATACAAAAGTTCACTTTAAAGACATTTTATAAGGAAATGGTTTCAATCTTACTGAAGGAATTGGAGCGGATTTCCATCTCGAATTCCGAGGAACGAAGTCGTATTTAAGGCTCGCGGTCGAGCCTATCATGTTCAGAACATGCCTAAGAATAAAGGGGAAGGCTTTACATACCTCGATTGCGCCTTACGCTCGCTTGGCTTCGATTCCAATTTCGTCCAGAATCTAGAAATGGTCAAGTTTACCAATTGTCAATTCAAGCCTTTAGGATTCCATACTTAATCACATAATTGCCTACCGAAATTTCGGCAGCATTTCCCCTATATATTTAACATCCCCGAGACTTAGCTCGGCTTAATATATCAACACAGCACCCAACAACAACATCAATAACAACAACAAGTATTACAAAATATGCAATATGGCATTACTAGCCATCTTTCCGACATAACACAATATCTTTCATTCCGACCTTACACATCCAAACCAATCTTACCATTTTCATATTCATCACTTATCAAGGTCATTACAACATGATTCGGAGACATATCATATCGTTTTCGCCAAATATACATAAGGTATACACAATATACAAGCTTCCTACCAAAGGCATAATTCATCCACAATTTCCAATCTTTTAGCATAAACATCCATAACATATTCTTACCTTCCAACTCCATCAATGATAACCATAATTTGCATCTTCCTACTTTCACTTCCGCATTTACATAATTATAATAAACTTGCATGTTTTCCTACAACAACTTAATAATCATTTTTCCATAACAACAAAAACCATTACTCTTTCATTCACTTCACAATTACACATTTAACATACTAATAAAATTTATTCACATTCCATTATCCACATCACACCACACGGCCACAACCTAATTTTTTCCAACTTCCACTAATTCGTTCAACTTTCATTTCTAATACAATTCCCACATTAACTACAACAAGATTCCAACATGAATTCAAGTCATCATAGGCATGCAATATATATATATATATATATATATATGCACACGGCCAACATGCAAAACATCCCAACACACAAAATTTTCATGCTTTTCATTCATTTCCACACACTACATCATACATATACCTTCCATAACATAACAAACGCATAGAATCCTTACCTTTCCTTCAAGTTCTTCACTTGCCACTAGAGTTGTCCTCTTGCCAAAATAATTATACCAAGTTGTAGAGAACCTTGAGCTTGGTAATAATCCCACAAGAAATGAAATTTTTGAACCAAGATTAGGCTCCAAGAAATTTTTTCTTTCTTTTCTTTCTCTTCTCCTCTTGGCCGTGCTCTCTCTCTCTCTCTTTTTCTCTTGTTTGTTCTTTGTTTTTCTTGAAGCTTCTATAGGATATAGATGAATATATATTACCACATGGAAATTAATTCCATGGGCTTGGGTCAAGGGCATATGGCCGGTTGGGCCTTCCCTTTTTGGGCCTTATTTCTTTTTTTTTTTTTAGCCCAATTGTTGGCTAAATAATTGTAATTCATGGCACAAGTTTCCAAAATTTCAACTTTGCCCTTGGCCTCCTTTCGTAATTCCACACCAATGTATTCATAGCCAACACATTCATACCAAGTAAGGTCCAATTATGGCCTTATTCATTACAAGCCAAGTCATCTCAAATTTTTCGAATATGCAAAAATGTCGGATGTAACATCTCCATACATGTAAGAACATAATATTCAATTTACATAATCTTCCAAGACAAGCCTCCAACTACTAATACTTCACTAAGCTCATTAGGCTTTTATTTGCAATATAAAATCCACAACACAACAACCAACATACCAAATAAAACTTGCTCACATTCCTTCATGATTCACCAAATATACACGGCTATACATCATGCATATACAACTACAACCTCTCCAAAATCATTCAACTTCCATTATCAACATAACATTCACAACAATAACAACCAATTACTAGATAAAATAATTAAAACATGATTTCTACACACACACATGCTACCTCACGGCCACCACCCCCACTTCCATATTCCTCATGAATTTCATCCATCTTTCTACACTACAACATGCAAAAATATCCATAACATGTAAAGAGAATGAATTCTTACCTTTCTCCTCACTTCTTCACTTGGCTAAAACTTCCAATTTGCAAGAATACGAATTTTTCTCCTTCCAACAACCACCCCACCTTGCTAGGAATCCTTCAATTGGTAGGAAATGATTTTTGAAGAAATTTTTGTCAATTTCCTTGGCAATTTTTGCACTTGGCCGAAATGGCCCTTGAAGCTTCCTCTTTTTTTTTTTTTTTTTTTTTTTTTTTTTGTTCTTGGTTTCTTGAAATGTCTAGAGAATTCTATGAATTTTATGAAGACTTGGTCTTCTTTTAAATCATTCACTTAATTCCCATATGGGCTTGGCCCATTAAGAAGGAAGTTGGATGGCCAACCTTGGCCCAAAGTGATCTAGCCCATTTTTTTTTGCACTTCATGACAAATTTTAATTTTTCCAATTTCCAAATTTGCCCTTCGTCTTCCTCCATATTTCCACGAGTCATATTGCGAATATACCTTTTTACCCCTAGCCTTACTAATACTTCCACTTCAAGATTTTCATAAGCAACTTGTATGCTTAACAAAATAAAATATGGCCTTGCTTATTATCTTCCCGCGATTGTCTTGAATTTTCCGATTTCCCAAAAATGCGGGATATAACATCCTCCCCCCCTTTAGAACATTCGTCCTCGAATGTTAAACTGGCCTCTTAGTGTATCATAATACTTCGGGGAGGTCTCCTTCGTAGACATCTCACATGTCGCTTAACATATCCCTTTTAGGAGCTTAGGTTGCCTTTATGTCGTAGGTTAATTGAGTTAGCTCCGAACGCTAGCCCTGCGTTAATAAGTCCCTTTTTGTTTTTTTGGATCTTGAATCGTCATAGTTCATTTTAGGTCTAACATGCTCTCCCCTCCTTTATTCAGAAGGTCTACACACGCCTATGCCCTTTAAATAATCGTCGCCTTCCGCGGTCTTTTACAATTGTAATTCCTTCTTTGCGAAGTTTGTCGCGTCTATTCCCTTGCCAGATATGTTCCCGTATATCATCGCCTTAGGGCTTTCTAGCCTTAACTAGTGTAGGTTCGGCATCGGTCTTACCCTGTGATATCCGTACTTATATCCTTCATCACGTCTTTTGAATTTCATTCAGCTAGCGTATTCCATGTATTGCGACACTATTTGTTAGGGTTCTACAGTCACAGATAAGATGTCATGTACATATATACACTTCCACCACTATTTTACTTACAAACACTTCCAAAAGCTAATCAAACTTTCTTTAGTCCTGAAGCTCTGTCATACTGTCTCCCCTTCTGCTATTCTAGTCCATTTCGGCCTACACGACTTCTATAGGGTTTCTATCCACTTCACACACCCTAATTTACTTTAGGCTACCTAATTTCACATTCGTTTCTTGTTTCCACATTTATGAAAATTTCAGCATATTTCCCAGGGGGTCACTCATCTTGATATTGCTCTCACCCTAGCACGCTTAACCTTGAAACTTTGGTGCATTTTAGTACGTGAATGCTGGTGTAATTATATCGACAGCCCCGCACTACCTATTTCACATAATATGGGACAAGTTGGGGTCTTAGCAGTTTTCAAAACGCCCGCGTAATACGTCTTTTCTTTTAATTACAATTCTAACTTCCGCAATCCCCAGTATTCGTCCTTTTACCTATGTATATGGTTACTTTTGTCCTAAATTTCCACACTCCCAGTAGTGGCGAAAACACCTTAGTCGCAACAGGCATAGACATCCCAGCTCGTTTGATTTAGCTCGGGTTCCCCCCTAATATGTTCAGCGATTTAGGGTGCGATATCTGACACATAGAACCTGGATCAATCGATACTTGTACATTGTAGAAAAATACTGATAATATACCTGGAACGACATCAGGGGATGGCTCAGGATCCTGTCGGCCAGCTAGTGCATAGGTATGATGTTGGGGTCCACTCGAACTGGGTATTCCTTCTCGGTCTCTATCGCAGCCTACTGCTATCTGGGACCTTTGCATTGGAGGGTGCGCCAATTATTGTGAGTCGACTGCTACCCCCGTGGGCTGAACCCTTCCTCTGCCACGTCGAAATGGGCAGTCGCGCATGTAATGACCTGACTTAGCACAGGTATAACAAATACCCGAACCCGCGCGACACGGCCCCGCATGTAATCTACGACACTGGGGGAATCGTGGTACGGATGGTCTCCGCTGACTAAGCTCACCGCTACACTGGGAACCAAAAACTCCGTAGCCCTGACCTGCCCCGGCAGGCTGAGTTTGGTCTCTGTCGTACCTCCGTGGGCAATCACGTATCAAATGGCCAATCCGACCGCAGGCAAAACAAGCACTTGTATCGAAGTAACACTGTCCCGAGTATGGCCTGCCATATCGTGCACACCGCGGTGGGGGTAGCCCCGTACTGCTAAAGTCGGCTCTATGCCGGGATCCCGAAACCCTGGCACTCTGATCTGGTCCTGAATACCCGGAATGCTCCTGTGCCTGTCTCCCTCTATACTCACTTCTAATTTCGAAAGATCTAGCCCTTTTTCTGCGACCCCTATCACCAGATCCCACGCCCTGTTGTTGAGCTTGAGCGGCTACTAGTTGGGTTAACAAAAGGATGGCCTGTCTCATCTCTTGAATTGGAGCATCAGGTGAGGGAATTGGGGGTGTTGGAGCTGAAGTGGAAACTCCTTCTTGCTCCCCTAATATCGGCGGAGTGCGATCAGCACGAGAGGAAGCCTTATTATGGGATTCACACTCCTCAATATTTACCAGTGGCTCCCGTCCAGTTCGTCTTTCTGTTACCATCTTGCCCTCCTCGGGGACTGTAAATTTCATCTTCTCAGGCATCGCTGAAAATGTAACACTGGGTTAGGAAGAAGGAAAACCTCTTATTATAGCTCTATCGCACGATCTAGAATACAAAGAAGGTCATATTTCCTAAATGCCCTGCAGCCTCCTGCTTATAAGTGTGGCGCGCTACACACCCATAAACAGGACTCTACTGGACACGGCTCGTAGACAAACCCCTAGGACCGAACTGCTTTGATACCACTTCTGTCACGACCCAACTAGGGCCGCGACGGGTACCCGATACTTGTACCGAGCACCCCCTATCTCATATTGTATTCTGATTACTAAGTGGGCCGTATGAACTGTACTATATTTTTTTTCTACTTACCATTAACACTAGTAGCATAGTTATAAACATAGGCTAACAAACTCGGCTAGCACTTTAAACAACAACGAGGACCATCAAAAGTACAAAACAGCTAACTGTACATATCTGTCTACGAGCCTCTAAACATAGTACACATATACATAGGAAGGGCGAGTACTGTCGTGCCCGAATATATACACAGAATAGTACCAAGGAACTGAGGCTCCGAGACAACTGGAGCGCTGCCACTTACTGCTGATAGAACTCCTAGGAATCAGGTCCGTCTACCTGCTGACCTGCGCGGCATGAAACGCAGCGTCCACAAGAAGGGACGTCAGTACAAATAGTGTACCGAGTATGTAAAGCATGGAAGATAATACAACAGAAACATAGAGTATGATTATCAATATCATAGGGTCATAGGACATATAATGAGACGAGAAAGTAACCTGTACATCGGAATACTTTTTTTCAGGCCGGATACCATGCATGCCTGTCCGTCTTTTGAAAACATTTCTTTTTCATATTCATAGAAAATAGAGCTTATTTCACATCGTATCGTGTCATAGCATATCATAGTATATCATGTAATATCATAGCACCGAACAATGTCGGCTCGCCCACATTGCGCCGAAATACATCGGCTCGCCCATATATCCCGCGTCTGGGCATCCCGCTTCCGGGATGATAAGCCAGCTGACCAGGTGGCAATGAAACATGTTTCCCTTCCCATCCCCATGTATACCTTCCCCCCACCCCATGTACATATTCATATTTCATATACATATATCATATAAGCATGCAGGAGAGCCCAAAGAAAATCATGTAGCCATCGGAGTGACGTAAGGTCGGTGACTTCCGATTACGTTATGGAACAATCGTGATCGCTTTGTCTCGCCTTGAAGGAACGAGTATTTTAAGGCGAGACTACCAACGAAGAATAGTGTTAAAAGAAACATAGAATGAAATCATGGATGTCATAGAAATCAATTCATCTGCTTTAGAACCTTTAGAGAGTGGTATCATAACCAAGGAATAGAATTAAAATCAAGAACTAATTTGATACTTTCGTATTCCTATTGGGTCCTTAGCTTAAGACTCTTAGTCATGGAATCATTCTTGTCATACTTATCATAGACGTATTCTCTTCCTTAGCATCATCGTAATCATGGTCATCGTAGACATATTTCCATTAGATTAGTACAGTACTTATCGTTTGATAATCGGAACAAGGATCAAAAGTTTCCTTTGGATTCTACTCCAAAATAAGTCAAACGGAGCAATAGGGAAAATCCGAAAAGAATGGGCCCACCTCGGGTCAAATGAGGCGGCGTACCAAATTTACGTACATTATATTTCATGACGTCACTTGTGAGGGTTTTGAGGTAGTCGGGTCATATTTATGCAAGTTCTAGATGTTTAGGAAGTTTTTCCAACATTTTACACAATTTCTAATTCAATTCTACTGAATGAAAAAGGGGAAACTTTAGGTGCGGATTCCGGAGAATGGAGTTGTCCCCGAGGCTCGTATCCAACCTAGTATGCCTAAGACATGTCATAGAAGGAATGGTGAAGCCTTACATACCTCTTTCCGCTCCTTATGCTATTCCGAATTCAAGTTGCAAATCCGCCAAAATCTACAAATTGGTCACATTTACCAAACTTGAGTAGAGCATTTAGAATTGGAATCTTAAGATAACACTTGTCTACCGAAATTTCGGCAGCACTTCCCCTGTAAATACACCATCCCCAAAATTCAACTTAGCCAATTTTTATCAACAACAATCCGAGAATTCAACCCGGCCAAACTATCAACATAATTTCAACAACCACACTAACAATTTCCATATTCAATCCAAGATACATTATAACAACTTAATCAATTTACTACTTCTTTCAAAACCTTCCAACTCAAATAAAAACAATAACAACCTTATAATATATATTCCAACAACACCATACTAATATCATTATCTTCCTGTCACGACCCAACCCCGTGGGCCGCGACTGGTATCCTAACTGGATACCCATACGTACCTACCTACCAGAATTGGCGCATCAGACAGATAATTCACACCAGTTGTATACAAACTTAAGCCAATACAAATGCAGCACGCGCTATAACGTACACATATCCGAACATACTGAAATTACATATAAGCCGATGAGGCTAACATAATGGACAGAGTCACAAAATCGTACGTACCTACCCGAATCGTAGCAACCCGTAACCCACATACATATCTACAGGCTTCTAACAGACATACAGAATCAGATGACGGGACAGGGCCCCGCCGTACCCAGAATTATCATACATACAGAATATACAGATGTCAGAAGATATATACCAAAAGTAATCCCTCCGGATCAAAGGAGCTCTTCAAAATAGCAGAATCTGAGTCCTAGACTGGCGGTGTATCTCCAGGTGCGTCTGTACCTGCGGGCATGTAACGTAGCCCCCGAAGAACCGGGGGTCAGTACGAAAAATGTACCAAGTATGTAAAGCGGAAATGTATTAAACATAATCATAATCAGAACTAGAAACACTGAAATATAATAGACAGCATCATAAGCCGAACAGACAGACGGAAGTATACCGGACAGAGTCATAATCCAGACGGACAGACAGAATCATGGTCCAGACTGACAGACAGAATCATAATACATACGGACAGACAGAATCACAATACATACGGACAGACAGACGTGTGCCGGACAGAATTATGCATGCATAGTCATACAGAATCATACAGAGTCATGTGCTTACATACATGCTGATAGCACTTACATACATACATACAGATCCCGGCCCTGTCATGGGGGCGCGGTAAACAGAACCCGGCCCTCTTAGTACGGGACGCGGTGGACAGACAGAATCAGATAATGTGCCATCCTGGCCGCCATCCCCATACACAGATCATAATATCATACCGTTATAAACAGATCCCGACCCGCACACCGAGGGACGCGGTGAACAATGCAGAGGAATATGCACGATAACAGAACCTGGCCCGTGACGCAGTGAAGGAAGCATTGAGACATCCACGAACAGATTAATGAGAAACCACACATATATGTATAATTATGGTTAATTTATAAGGACTGAGACCATAACAACAATGAAAAATGCTGAACTGAAATAGACATGCTGGACTGAATTGAAAACACTGACTGTTTCTGAGCATACTGAATTTCTAGACTGAGACTCATGTGGTAACAACACATAAGTCTATAAAGATTACGTGCTGAGTTCAAGATATTCAAATTGATAACCATGGACGAATTCTGTAACTGTAACCCTAGAAGATAATAGTTCTATAACATATCATAAAACTAGGGCTAAACTGTATTTTTAGTCAAATTACTGACAAGTATGAAGAATGAGGCATAGGGAGAATCATGAACATTCCCTAACGTAGATAGTTAGCCTCACATACCTTAATTCCTGCCTTTGAGCGTAATACAATGTTCGTCAACCTTTTCAACTTTGATCTATATCAATACAAGTCAAAGGGATTCTATATTAGCAATAATATTCATGCGTTGGTTATCTAAGCATTTTATCAAACACTTAGTGGGCATAAATCTCCACAATCTCCATTAATGGTGTTTCTTCACCTAATTCCCATTCTATTGATTCTAGGGGATTCTACAATCTCAATTACGTGTAATTAACATCATTCTCCATCACCCATATCATTATAAAAATCTCTAGTCAACAATCCAAAACCCTACTATAGTTCATGGTATTCTCTTAACTAAACCCTTTTACTAATCTCCCAATAACTCATCAATTCACTATTATGAATGATTAGAGTGTAGAAGCATTACCTTTTTTACGTTCAATCTCTTGAATACGAGGTCTAGGGTTTCCACGCCCAACAATAATGTTCCACTCACAACTCTATTGATTAGAAGGGTTTACTCAAGTTAGAACGAGATTAGGGACTTGAATTCAACCTAGAATCATGATAAAACTTACCTTGGAGGGTTCTTGAGGCTTGGGACTTGTTCCCTCTGACTTTAGGGTGATTTTTCGTGACTAGGGGTGTCACGACCCAGCCCCGTGGGCCGCGACTGGTGCCCTACTTGGGCACCCAGACAGACAAACATATCAAATCGTAACACATTTATCCAAATAGCATATACGACCATAAATACTATATGCCGTCTCAAACTTCATCAAACTGTATCGGACACATTTTAGCACAACCATATCCATATATATAACAAAAGCCGACAAGGCTATCAAATGTATCAAAAGCCGACAAGGCTAACAAATGTATCAAAGCCGACAAGGCTAACAAATGGCACAACGGCCCCAAAACATATACAAAATGCACGCCGACAAGGCTGCCATCACGAATGGGTACGCCCCAAACATAAGTCATGTTCATACAACGCAACAACAACTATATACAGACCCACACAGATGTCCACAGACCTCTAAGAGTAATGACCGTATCATATGGTGGGACAGGGCCTCGCCGTACCCAAATAAACACATATGAATTCAACATAAGGGAGTTATACCACAAGCTAGGCTCCGGAACAAAGGAGCAGTCAAAAATAGCTGAATAAGTATCATAAGCTGGCGGATCTCTGAAACGAGCGTCTGTACCTGCGGGCATGAACGCAGCCCCCCGAAGAAAGGGGGGTCAGTACGGAATATGTACTGAGCAAGTAAAGCATGAAACATAGTGATAGACTCATACTGAAACAAGGTGTGTAGGACCCAATGCAACAATCAGAAATTCATAAAACTTGCCTTTGGACATATTTCATCTGTATAAATCTCATATCAATATCGTTATAGAGTTTTGTAATCAAAGCTGCATAATCATTCTGTATATAACATATATAACGTGTCCCGGCCCTTTAATAAGGGACTCGGTAATTAAAGTCATAGCATCATAAACATAAACATATACGTGTCCCGGCCCTTTAATAAGGGACTCGGTAATTAAAATCATAGCATCATAAACATAAACATAGACGTGTCCCGGCCCTTTCCTGAGGGACTCGGTAATAAGGAATATATGCCCTCCTGGCCACCATCTCCATATCATCATATCATCACATCATCACATCATCATATCATCATATCATATATATATATATATATAACGTGTCCCGGCCCTCTAGTGAGGGACTCGGTGATTAATATAGTAAACATGCGCACGAAAACGTGTCCTGGCCCGGGACTCAGTGAAGGATATAGCGGTAAGCACGAGCAGAATAATAAGCAACCACATATATGCAAATCATCTTTTGAGACTCAATAGATAAGTAACTGACCAGCTCTAAAATATTAGGATAATAATCATATTCAATTCTTTTCAACTCTCATTACAAGCCATAGCAAGGAACGTTTCAGCTTTCATGTACATGTATCAATTTCCATGATGTAGTTTTTTTTTTAAAGTCAAGTATGCTTCTATTTGTGCAATTCTTTAAGAGTAGGAACTTCTATACATCATTCATTAGTCAATCATATAGTAGGCTTGTGACGATAGCATTAAGGAAATATAGAATCATAAGTCATGCATGGAACTAGAGAATAGAATTTACCCCAAGGTTCATACCATTTCATACTTACGTCTAGGACATGCCAAAAGAAAGAAAGAATAGGCTTTACATACTTTTAGCGTTTAGTCGTATTATACTTGTACTTGCTGCCCAATAACACTTATCCTATATCAAGATATCAAGAGCTACGATTAGTTTACGAGGGAATTCGATACGTATTTTGACACTCACAATCCCTTTCTAACATTTAGACGACGTTTCGTTCGCATTCAAACCAACTAGTGCTACAAGCTAATATTGCTAGTCATTCTTTCATGTATCAATCCAAACATGTATAAACATGATTTAAGGGACTTTGGACAGTCCATACATCATTCAAAACTGTCCCATACTCACGGCCAAAGAGCACACACAACACTACAATTTCTATTTCCCAATTTTCCAACTTCAATTACAACGACAACAACACGTTTACAACATTACTTATGCGATTATCGGAACTGTTTCAGCATCATATTTATTCTTATAACAGCCCACAAACCATTTAAATTTCAACTTGAATCATTAAGCTTCACTTTCACTACACGTTCATAGCAACAATCAATATTCAACATTCACTAATTTGCTTCTAACCTTAAAACAGTCCACTGTTTTGGACTGCTTGCGTACTTCAATTTGATTTGTTTCTTTAACACCTAAATTCACATATTCAACATACATACAATATACCACAATGTTCATAACAACAACAATCAAAACTTGGCACAAAACAGTCCATAATTTCCCCTAAAACAACCCCTTTACACGGCTTCAACACAACTATAGCAACTTCATGATTTTCATCCATTCATCCAAACCACAACACATTCAATCCATTTCCAATACATGTACAAGGAGATTAAACATGATTCCATTAAAGCCTACAACACATGGCTCATTTAAACTTTTTAGAAAACAGTCCATTACCACAACATGTCCAAAACAGTCCAATAACATGTCCAAAACAGTCCCTAAACAATGTTCGGAATTCTTGCAAACATTTACGAACATACTAAGCAAACCACCTATGATTCTTACACATTATTTCATGCCTTCTTTTCATATATTTTCAGTAGGTTATGACCAGCTATCCACACGACAAATACAACATCAATTCATACACAACTAAACTACATCGTCATTTCTATAATCCTTACAACAACTCACAAACGACTTTAGTTTCAACTCCAACCATTAAACACCTTAATTTCCATCATGAAATTCATGATAATAACAATTAAAATATCAAGTAAAAACAGTTCACTAACTCCCTCACAAAACAGTCCAATACCAACATACAACATCATAAACCAACTTGTACAATCTTTGTTCATTTACCTATGTTCATACATATTCAATTCATCAACAATACAAGCAAAATGAAATCAACCATGACTTCACCAATACTCACGGCTAACTCTCTACTTAAACTACAACAACAATCCAACAACAACCTTCATGAACTATACATTCAAATCGTCATGAAACACAAGAACAATAAGCATTCTTACCTTACAATCTTGTTCTTCACTTTGGCCGAGTCTTCAACACTATTGAGGTGCTACACTTCTTTGTTTCTTTTCAACAACTACTACATATTATTGTACACTAGATGAGGAGTTGATTTGAGGAAGAAAACTGATTTTTTTGGTGGTGGAGGAGCTGCCATAGCCGTGGCTCTCTTTCTCTTTCTAGGGCTTGAGAGTTTCTCTCTCTAAGTTCTAGTTGGTGGAAGATGATATGGTGATAAATGACTTGTTTTAATCATCCAAGATGATGTTTATGGGCAGCATAAGCTCCCTCACGTGTCCACCAAGAATGTCCCCCTTCAAGATCAGATTTTTGTTTAATAATACCTCCCACTATCAATTGTCCAAGAATATGACTCATATTTCATGAATTTATGTGTCTCCCCTCTCTTTTATATCCATATAATAATAATTCCCCACCACTAAATATAAATATACACTTAATAATCCAATCATGGTTAATTAATCCCTAATCTTCATTAATGCTTCTATACCAAACGAAATTTGTAAGTAAATTGTGACTTGAAACGAAACCGGAAGTTAAAGTCTTAATCCCCACTCAGCCCAACTTGCATCGTCCATATCTCCTTATCCCGATATCATTTTGACAAGCGGTTTGTTGCGTTACAAACTAGACTAGATGAACTTAATTATAGGATTTTGAAACACCTTAAAACTCCTCATATACTAGGAGATATGCCTCCTACAATATAGGCTAAAATCGGGTCCGAAATTTTACTGAAGTTGTTCCGATTCATTTCGTTTAACTTCTAATCCTCTTCCAACCTCATGTAACATCTTATACATACATATACACACTTATATACATCAACAAACATCCATATACACGTCTCGAAAGGTCCAGAGAATCACAATAACCTTAAACATAATTAGAGAACTCACATTACCTCATATACATACTCATAACGCGATTTCAAATCCTTTAGGTTACCATGTCACCTCGGGATACTTAAGGCAACCATATATATAACGATATTCTTACTAACTCGATTAACTTTCCTTGAACCTTCATAACTCATTTTTTTCTTGTTTTATTTCAAGTAACACGGATTATTATGGAGTGTAACAAGGGGTGTTAGGGAAATAAACTCCAAGCTTAAATATAACTTAAAACGCGAAATCCCGACTTTTGACCCGAAACCCAACCTGTTACGCTATGCATGTGCATCGCGCGATGTTCACCAGATCAATAATCAGAGCGGCGCGATCAGCCCGCGATACGGGGCCATCGCATGCTCCCTCACGCGCTTCGAGAAGCGACGGGTGTCGATTCCGCACGTTGTTCGGTAAAATGGACATAACTTCTTGTACACATCTCAGTTTGGGCTCCACAATATACCGTTGGAAAGATATTTCAAGGTGCTACAACTTTCATGTTTTAAGTTTCCTCAAATTCCAAACGCATTTTCACGAAATTTGACTGGAAGGCAGACATATCGAAAACTTAGCCGATTCTATAGTATTTTAAGTGTCTTACTATTAGCCGTATTGAGACGATCATATCTCCTTGCTCCGATCTCTGATTGGCCTGGTCCTTATATCGTTAGAAAGGTATTTTTACGTACTACAACTTTCATTAAGGGTACTTTCCCAAATTCCCAACTAATCAAGGAGTTATCGCTGCCCGAAGTAGGCCTATCAACCATTTTCACAAAACCTTCAAACCTTCAGTTTTTCCACTAAAACTCTAATAATATGAGTCTAAACTTAGTTCCAAGATACGGGGTGCTACATTATCTCCCCCTTGGTATCATTCGTCCTTGAATGATGGATTCTGATAAAGAGTGACTGCCGAGACATGTGCACACTAACTGACATGAGCACATGAAAACTGAACTGAAAAGGGTCTGAACTAAATTATCTGTTTTACTGAACAACTACTAAGCTGACTGTCTAACAGGCTGAATACTGAAAATGTAGAAACTGTAGAAGGAAATATATGAGAGGGGAAGGTACAATACCTTCACCGGTTTCTGCTGAATCTTCAAAGAGATAGGGATAGTTGGACTTCATGTCTTCTTCTGTTTCCCATGTAGCCTTTTCAACTTTCTAACTTCGCCACAAAACCTTTACTAAGGCTACCTCCTCAGTCCTCAACTTGCGACATGGCGATCAAGGATTTTCACTGGTACTTCTTCATAAGTCAAACTATTATTGTCTGTTATGCTATCAGTCGGGACAACCAATGACGGGTCTCCCACACACTTTCTCAACATGGACACATGAAACACTAGATGCACAATAATCAAGTCATGTGGAAACTCAAGATCATAAGTCAATTGACCAACCTTTCATTGGATTCTGTATGGTCCAATATGGCGGGACTATGCTTTCCCTTCTTACCAAATCTCATGCCACTCTTCATAGGTGAGAGCTTAAGAAATACCCAGTCATTAACTTCAAAATGTAAATCTCTCTGTCTCACATTTGTGTAAAACTTTTGGCAATTTTGAGTCGTTTTCAAACGCTTCTAAATTAACTTGACCTTTTTTATAGCCTGATAGACCAAATCTGGTCCTAACAACTCTGCTTCCCCAACTTTAAACTAACCAATAGGTGATCTGCACCTTCGCTCAAAAAGAGTTTCAAACGGTGTCATCCCAATACTAGCATAGTAATTATTTTTGTAAGTAAATTCAATAAGAGGCAGGTGGTCACCCCAATTACCATTGAAATCAAGGACACATGGTTACTAAACTGAATGAATACAAGATTACTACACTACTGAGATACTAAACTGAATGTCTATTGAACTGACTGAAGACTTAGCTGACTGAATACTGAGCTAACTGAATACTGGATTAACTAATACTGAGCTAACTGCATACTGGATTAACTAATACTGAGCTAACTGAATACTGGATTAACTGAATACTGGACTGGCATGAATACGTGAAACTGGACTGATATCTGAGTACTAAGCTGACATAAATATCTGAGTATTGAACTAACCTGAATATTATAACTTGAGATCTGAATAGCGTATCTGTCTGACCATTTGTCTAAGGATGAAAAGTTGTGCTAAGGTTCACCTTGGTACCCAATCCTTTCTGAAAGGATTTTCAAAAGTTCGCTATGAACTGAGCACTATAATTTGAAATAATGGACACTAGGGTCCCATACAATCTGGAAATTTCATTAACATATGACTTGGCATAATCGTTTGTTCAATCTGTGGTCTTAACTGGCAAGAAGTGCGCTGACTTCGCAAGTCTGTCCACAATCACCCAAATTAAATCATTCCTCCTAGCTGAACGAGGTAGACCTACAATGGTGAGCTTCTAACATAATTATCTCTCTGAGTCCATCTACATCTAGAACGCATAATCTGCCTCGGTATCTCAAGGTACCATTATCTCCCCCTTGTTCAAAAGCTAAGGCTTTCTGTTCGTGAATCCCCTCTTTCATCTGCAGCAAGTAGGAATCACCAAACTGCTTCTCTCTAACTTCGATGACTAAGCAGGAATGCCATGTTCTGGCAATAACTCCACCCACTTCGGAGTCTGAAAGTCGAATTCCTAGCTTGGATAAGCGGTGAACTTCTTTCACCATAGTTCTCTTGTCTGCCTAAATCATGAGCTGTACTTCCCATACTTGATTGTTTTCTGAGATACTTCCTAAAATACTCATAGTATTGTTGTGCGCTAAGTCTTTGACTAGCACCTTAAAGATTAGAGTCCCGTGCAATGGCACTACCCTTGTGACACATAATCGGGCATGATCTTATAGCTTTTCTGTGATCACCTAATGGATAATAATTGAACTTGACACGATTCGTTCGACGATCAACTACTCATTTCGGGTTTCCTCTAAGTTGAGGCATATTCCTTATGGAGACCATCTAATTATGCGAACCTAACTGAACTAAGGTTCTTCATATCTCATACTAACCCTTCGGGTCTTCAATTATCTCACTGGACTTACTGGCGATTTATACATCTCCCCCTTAGACCAAGGCTAACATCTTATACTTATAAATTCTTCTCTTTTGATGGGATCCAATTAACATTCCTTATCTTCTATAATTCCTTTGTACTCTACAACACTGACGACTCTTTTTGTTTTCCGACTCACTTCTGAGCAATTTCTCATTGGGAAAAACTAAATTACTTACATGAACGGGTTGCTATTGTATTCATAACTGGCATACTCTATCTTAACGACTTAACTCTGCTCACACTATAAATCTTAGGACAACTCCTTTTTTACAACACTTAAAGGTTATTCTTCTGTAGTTTGCTCTCTTACGGCTTAGCTGATTTCTTCTTCCACTAATCACTCTACTCCGAGCTTAACTTATGTCACGACCCAACCCCGTGGGCCGCGACCAGTGCCCTAGCTGGGCACCTATACGTACCCGATACCCAAATTAGCATATTAACAAAATAATGTAATAATAATATTAGTGGACGCTACAGAATTTAGCATAAAAAGCAGACTTGGCACACATAGGCCGATAAGGCCATCATAGAACAAAGTATCCCAAACATATGTACAGAACCCACACAGATATATCCACAGACCTCTACAGAACATAACATAATCATAAGACGGGACAGGGCCCTGTCATACCCAGAACAATGTACATATCCAGATAGCAGTGACAGACTGTACCAAAAGATGGGCTCTGAAGAAGAGAGCGCCCCAAAATAGCAGAAATGGGATCCTAATTGTGTGGATCAGCGAACCTGTCATCTGTACCTGCGCGGCATGAAAACGCAGCCCCCGAAGAAAGGGGGTCAGTACAAAATATGTACTGAATATGTAAAGCGGAATCACAGAAGTCAAATCATAATGATTTCAGAAAATAAGTACAAAATCCAGAGTGTCAAATGCATATTTCCAAAACAGACAGAATGTGTACAGAAACATATGTCATATCATATCCGGTCCCTGCCACGGGACTCAGCAGACAGAACGTGGCCACCCTCCCGACGTTGGTGCCACAATACAGAGGAATCAGAAAAAGGGGTGTGGCCCCGTATCATAAAATGTCATATCAAAATGGCCATAACAGATCAGATCAAAATAGGCGAACATGGCACATCATACTCCACAGACCCATGTACGCGTATACCTGCCCCCTCACATCGGGGCGCGGCGAACAATGCAGAGAATCACGCTTGACAACATATCCTGGCCCGGGCTCAGTGTGGGAAACATTGGGACATCCACGAATGGAGTAGTGAGAAACTAATGCAATTTAAAAATATCATAAATGTTTTCAAAGACTCGATGAAGCGTATCAAATCCAAACATATCCAATGGAGTCGGACGGGATCATAATAAATGCATTTCGGATATCATAATAAATTACAGAAGTATAACTTTCCCGAAGTCATTCCGGGTGTCAAAATAATTTATAAGATTTAATAGAATATTTAAAACAATGTTCGTTAGGCGATTAGTAGGGTAATCAAAACATTTCTTTCAAAAATTGCTTAAAAAGAAAGCTTTAATACATTAAGGGCAAAACCGGGAATAGTGGGCCCGCCTCGGGACAAATAAGGCGACGGGCTCAAATTATGCCCTCTAAGCTTATGGTATCACCTAAGAAGGTTCTACAAGCATTCTATGACTTTCCAAGTAATTTGGAGCAAAGTTGCATTATTTCAAGAAAAGTGTACCAAAGTAGTTCAATTCTACTGAAGGAAAAACTGAAATTTTCTCTTGCGGATTCCGAGGGCCAAGAGGTCCTTCGAGGCCCGGATCCGACCCTAACACACTAAGGGCATGCCAAGGGAAGAATTGGGGTTGCTTTACATACCTTTCAAGCTCTTTACGCCTTTCCAAACTCACTTCCCGTTTCGTCGAAAAACTGCAATTGGTCAAGTTTACCAATTGTAAGCTATGAATACCAAAGTTTCGACTTAATGCATATTTGTCTACCGAAATTTCGGCAGCACTTCCCCTATACATATAGCACCCGGAGAATTTAACTCGGCTATAAATCATCAACAACAACCCAAACGACAACATCAATATCAACAATGAACATTAAAAACACAAATATCCTTCAACTAGTCATTTTTCTCACAAGTTGACATAACCTTCATTCTAACCCAAACTTTCACTAATATCAATAATTTCACATTCATCAACAATCAAAATCATCACCATATAGTTCTAGAAGCATTTCATATCGTTTTCCTCAAGTTACACACTCGATATACACAATATACAACTTTCCGTCAAAGTCATAACTTATGCAAAACATCAAATCTTTGGCATACAACTTCATAACAAGTTTCCAACTTCCAAATTCATCAATGATCATCATAATTCACAACCAAACAACTTCATTTCCTTAATGTCGGAAAATCATACTAAAACGACATAAGTTTCTACATTCCAATTCAATACAAACTTATATCATTCTAACTTCATTTACATTACAAACATCACAACAACACTTTAACACACTAAACAAACTTAATCCATTCCATTCCAAACCACTCCATACCACACGGCCAAATGCTATTTTCATCAATTCAATCAAATTTATTCCAATTTATTCCACTTTCAACATAAATTCCATCACATTCACAACTAGAATACAACATGAATTCAACACATTGTGGCTATATAATTAGGACATACCCACGGCTACACACTCACCACACACACCCACTTTGCAAACTTCCATTTCTTCATACAATTAACACATTTCTATATACTACAACACAATCAAAACTTCATAACACAATAAAAAGGTAGAAATTCTTACCTTTTCCTCAAGTCTTCTTCACTTGGAGATATGATCACTTTGGTGATTCTAATGCTTCCCACTCCAAAAAAACTATACCAAGTCACAAAGGAACCTTGACTTAGTAAGAATTCAACAAGAAATAAATTTTTAGAACAAGATTTGTGGGAGTGAAATCTTCACCACCAAACCCGAAACCCTCCTTGCTCTCTCTTTTTTTTTGCTCTTGTTTGATCTTGCTTCATTCTTATCACAATTATTCTATGTATATAGTTGAAGTGCTTGGTCACATGACCAACTAAAATGGGCTTGGATCAAGGCCTTAAGTGGCCGGCCATGACACCCCTTTTGGGCTTTACTTCCAATTAAATTTTTGAGCCCAATAGCTTGTGAATCATATTTTGTAATTCCCGAAACTAATTTCCAAAATTCCAAAATTGCCCTTAGCCTTGTCCCACACTTTCATGACTCTATTCTTTCATGCATAACTCCTATGTTCAACAAAATATCAAATTTGACCTTATATCTCAAAAATCCAATATATGACAAGTTTTTCCAAACGTGTGAAAACACGGGATATAACAACTTAAGCCATTAGTTTCTAACACATATTCGGATGTATCCGAATAGTCACCCACTTAAGATGTTCATCTGAATAAGGAAATCAGATCATACTTCTAATAGTTCTGCTGAAATTACTAACGCATTGAATCACCTGCTAGCTTCATATTTTTCTTATTCTGCTCTGAATAACCTAAGTTATTTCTAACTTTCCCTCATCATCTGACGCTATTCTATGGTTGTATACTATCTTTTCTGAACTATGGATCACACTTAACAAACTTTCATCTATCTTATACGAAAGATTGGAACAACTAAACCCAAACTTTCTATACACTTCAAAATCGTATCAAACTATACACATCTGGGATAAACACTTACTCATATAGCTTTAGCGAGAACTGTCACATCTTCTTATCTCATAATAATAATTACTTCTTATAGTAACTTACAACCATGGTACTCTCTAAATCTGATCTGACTAACTTAAGAAAACTAAAATCATTCCAAAAAAATTATATTGTCTGCTTATGGTTATCATTTGATACATACCTCTTTTCTTAACAGGCATAGTTTGTACGAAAATTTCATCTGTGGTGATAACTGGGGATGCCTCTTTATCCTAACGACCTGCTGAAGCTTCCAAGCAATCTTCACTGAGAACAGAAATATCAAGCTTGGCAGTATTACAACCTGACTGAGCTTGAGAACTAAGAGGAGCCACCGAAACATACATTAAGGCCCCAAACGATACACCCCTTGGTGTCTCTTATAACACTTGTTATACATAAGATTCTGAAAACTTCTGTGGCTCACACTGGTATGTCACTGAGAGAGACTGGTGCTCTTAAACTCTGTTTCTAGCTGAACTGGCCTTTTCTATCATATCTAAACCTCGAGACTAGTGTACTAGCTGCAGAAGGAGTGGGTCCTGATAGCTTCCGGTAAAAAAGTTGTTTGCCCCCCACCTCCTTGAGATCCTCCATGATTTACGTTTCCTGCAGACTTAGCTCCTTTTCTAATTTCTCTGATATCCTCTCCCTGTTGTATCCCATTCTCCTTTCTCAAGAACATCATTACTATTCAACTTCCCATTCATTATACAACACCCTTTGTCGGGCAACTTACACTTTATTCATCTTTTAATAACACCTCAAGTCTCATTTGTTACCAACAAGTACTTCACAATTGTACACCTATGGATAATTAACCACAATTGGGCCTTGAATTACCTGTTCGTCGCTTGCGCATTCGAAACGTACGTAATTCGATAAGAAGAGAAGTTACTTATTGCTCTAAGCTTCATGGCACGATCTAGAGTAGAAAGAAATGAGACAAATCCTGAATGTCTTGGTGGTCAACCGTTTATATGTGTAGGTCCCTCACACATATAAAAGAGACCCCACTGGACACGGCTTCATAGACTCCCTAAGACACTTGAACCTAGGGCTCTGATACCAAGCTTCGTCACGCCCCGAACCTGGGCCTGGACGTAACACGGCACCCGGTGCCTGACTGCATGTGACCGAGCGAACTAACTGGCTGGCTAAATCAACATGTGATATCAAAAACATAACTGAATGTGGAAACAACTAAACACATGCTGATATACTAAAGTTCTGACTGAAATCATAATGCGAAAATAATTTGACAATCTGAAATATCTGATCGTAGCCAACATGGCTTAAACCAAAACAACTGAACCACTACCAACAAGGCTAACATAATAAATATCTGACTGTCTCAACTGTGTCTATGAAGCCTCTAAGAATACTGAATAATAGAGCTGTCTATAAACTGAAATAACTAGATAGCTGACAACGCCCCGAAGGAATTTGGGGCTCACCAGTAGCTGATACGTGCACTCCTAAAGAGCTGAGTTGTCAACCTGTATATCATTGCCTGCATCGCGAGATGCAGGCCCCCAAGCAATAAAAAGGTACATCAGCACATTTGAATTGTACTTGTATGTAAAGCAACTGAAGCAATAAAATACTAAAACTGAAACTAATAACTGTAACTGTAATAGCAAGGAAGTAGAGATATGAATACTCTCTGCTCTGTATCTGAATCATCTGTATTATCTGCGTTTGTATATGTGGGGCCTCGGCCCAATAATAAATGCACGCTATGGCCTCGGCCTAATAGTGCGTCAGTCAATGGCCTCGGCCATGTATACGTATACACAAGACTGTATTGTGCCCTCGGGCAAAATCACATATGTATAATTATGGTTAATTTATAAGGACTGAGACCATAACAACAATGAACAATGCTGAACTGAAATAGACATGCTGGACTGAATTGAAAACACTGACTGTTTCTGAGCATACTGAATTTCTAGACTAAGACTCATGTGGTAACAATACATAAGTCTATAAAGATTACGTTCTGAGTTCATGATATTCAAATTGATAACCATGAACGAATTCTGTAACTGCAACCCTAGAAGATAACAGTTCTATAACATATCATAAAACTAGGGCTAAACTGTATTCTGAGTCAAATTACTGTAGGGAGAATCATGAACATTCCCTAACGTAGATAGTTAGCCTCACATACCTTAATTCCAGCCTTTGAGCGTAATACAATGTTCGTAATCCCTTTCAACTTTGATCTATATCAATACAAGTCAAAGGGATTCTATATTAGCAATAATATTCATGCTTTGGTCATCTAAGCATTTTATCAAACACTTAGTGGGCATAAAGCTCCACAATCTCCATTAATGGTGTTTCTTCACCTAATTCCCATTCTATTGCTTCTAGGTGATTCTACAATCTCAATTAGGTGTAATTAACATCATTCTCCATCACCCATATCATTATAAAAATCTCAAGTCAACAATCCAAAACCCTACTATAGTTCGTGTAATTTTCTTTACTAAACCCATTTACTATTCTCCCAAGAGCTCATCAATCACTATTATGAATGATTAGAGTGTAGAAGCATTACCTTTTTGACGTTCAATCCTCTTGAATATGAGGTCTAGGGTTTCCACGCCAAACAATAATGTTCCACTCACAACTCTATTGATTAGAAGGGTTTACTCAAGTTAGAAAGAGATTAGGGACTTGAATTCAACCTAGAATCATGATAAAACTTACCTTGGAGGGTTCTTGAGGCTTGGGACTTGTTCCCTCTGACTTTAGGGTGATTTTACGTGACTAGGGGTGTTAGGGAAATAAACTCCAAGCTTAAATATAACATAAAACGCGAAATCCCGACTTTTGACCCGAAACCCGACCTGTTACGCGATGGGTCCGCGACGCACGTGCATCGCGCGATGTTCTGCAGCTCAATACTCAGAGTTGAGCGATCGGCCAGCGATACGGGGCCATCGTACGCGCCCTCACGCGCTTCGAGGAGCGACCGGTGTCGGTTCCGCACAGTGTTCGGTAAAATGGACATAACTTCTTGTACACAGATCAGTTTGGGCTCCACGATATACCGTTGGAAATCTATTTCAAGGGCCTACAACTTTCATGTTTTAAGTTTCGTCAAATTCCCAACGGATCTTCCCACAATTTGACTGGAAGGCAGACGTATCGAAAACTTAGCCGATACTATTGAATTTTAAGTGTCTTACTATTA
Source organism: Lycium barbarum (assembly GCF_019175385.1). NCBI lineage: Eukaryota > Viridiplantae > Streptophyta > Magnoliopsida > Solanales > Solanaceae > Lycium > Lycium barbarum. Next base: position 70,016,216 of record NC_083342.1, read on the forward strand.
GCCATATTGAGACAATCATATCTCCTTGCTCCGATCTCTAATTGGCCTGGTCCGTATACCGTTAGAAAGGTATTTTTACGTACCATAACTTTCATTAAGGGTACTTTCCTAAATTCCCAACTAATCAAGGAGTTATCGCAGCCCGAAGTAGGCCTATCAACCATTTTCGCAAAACGTTCAAACCTTCAGTTTTTCCACTAAAACTCTAATAATAAGAGTCTAAACTTAGTTCCTAGATATGCGGTGCTATGTCACGACCCACCTAGGGGGCCGCGACAAGCACCCGGTGCTAGCCCACCCGAGCACCCCTTGACTCATACTTATGCTTACATCTAGGTGAGCCACATAATTAGACATGCATTTTCTTTCATTCATCAAACTAGTCCCATCGGAAAATCACATCTTTAAATCATCATTGGCATTTATGCCACATCAGATGTACATAAGCCGACAAGGCTACCATAAGGTGTACAAAATATAGGCCGACAAGGCCAGACATATCTAACCGTATACACGTGACTACGAGCCTGTAAGAGTATAACAGAACATATGAGTGGGACAGGACCCCGCTATGCCCATAATTATATACACAAAAGAATAAGTACCCAAAAGTTATGGCTCCGGAAGAAAAGGAGCTCTGCTATGCAATCTCTGAATAAGCAGCTATAGATCAATTCTATCTCCCTGTGCACCTACGGGCATGACGCAGCGTCCACAAATAAAAGGACGTCAGTACGAAGAATTTACTGAGTATGTGCCCACATTGCTTTGGGGGCTAAAGTGTACCAAGGAAAACATTTGGTCTTCTTTGACCAAATAAAACAATTCAAGAAAAGAAAAGAAAAAGAAGAAGAAAATTCTAGAAAAGGAAAGGAAAAAAAATAAAATTAATTAGTCTTCTTTTAAGAAGACTCTAGAGAATAAAAGAAGGGGGGACATGTGAAAATTTTATGATTGGAAGGGACTAAAATATAAATATGGAAAGATGACTAGTTCATCCTTATTTAAGAATTGGAGAAGAAAGAAAAAAAGACAAAACTAAAGAAAGAAGCAAGAGATGAGAGGGGGTTTCGGCCATGGCTCTTAAAAATGAGCCATGGGAAGTTGATGGAGAAAAATCTTTTTCTTCTTGCATTTAGAGTGATTAAGAGGTCCTCGTCAACGTGGAGAAGTTGTTAGAACAAGAGAACCGCTCGTTGTTGCGTTTTAGCAAGCAAGCCGAGTGGAAAAAGGGTGAAGAAGGAGGTGAGGTTTAACCTTCTCTTTTATTTGTTATGAATGGTTTATGTATGTTATTGAATGTAGAAGTGATGGGAATTCATGAAATATTGCATGTACAAGTTGGGCCGTGTGTTGTGTGAAATGTGTAGGAGTAATGAATTAAGTGTATTCAACATGATTATGTAGTGTTGTAATGTATAAAACAAAAATGAATGAAAATCATGGAGTGGGTGTGTTGTGGTGTTGGCCGAATGAGGTGTTGATTGTATAGAAAAGATGAAATGATTTTTATTTAGTAGTTTGATGGTTGTGTTGTGAATTCCATAATGCAAAATGGATGAGAAATATGGAACACATGTATATGGTGGAAGTCGTGTGTTGTGTGGTCTAAGTTGGCCGTGTGTGTGAATTGTGTTATATGGAAATGAATGAATGAATTTTATGTAGCATGTTGTTGTTGTAACATGTAGAGATGGAAGAAATTGTATGAAAATATGTAAGGAGTCATTGTGGTCGAGAATGGTGTTGTTTGGTAAGTTAAGGTGAATTGATGTAATTTGATATTCTAGTTGTCGCCGTTATGAATTATGTGATATTGAATGAAGGGTGTCGTCGAAGTTAAGGTATACGAACGATAAGTAAATGTATGGTTGGGATTGAAGTTGAAGGTTTCGGATGAAATAGTATATTGATTAAGTTGTTGGAATATGGTGTGAATTAAATTGAATTGAATTGAATGTTGGAATATTGCTAGCATAATTGTTAGTATTGTTGTTGATTTGGCCGGGTTAAATTCCCGGATTGTTGTTGTTGATTTGGAGCCGAGCCATATTCTCGGGGTAGGTATGGTTACAGGGGAGATGCGGCCGAAATTCCGGCAGAATATAAGTAAATGTGTTTGAAAGGTTAAAGCAAGTATATGATAATGGAACTAATGAAGGGATGAACTTTCTTGCATGTAGACAAACAAGTTGGATGCACAAGCGTAACTAGTTGGTCGCAGCACAGGTATGTAAGGCTTACCCTTTTTTTCTTTGGCATGTCCTAGAGCCAAGTAAGGTATAATGTGATATGCTGCCTTGGGGTAACTCTGTTCTGTGATTCTGAGTCTGATTATGATTCTAATTCACTTCTTGACCTGAGTTTGTGATCCTAGTTCATCCCCTGATATATGTATTTGATATAAGTATTTTGATATAAGTATTCTGGTACAAGTATTCTGATATCCGCATTTTGACATAAGTATTCTGATGTAAGTATTTTGATATAAATATTTTGATATAAGTATTTTGATGTCAGTCCTTGATATAAGTATTTCGATACGAGTATTTTGATATAAGTATTCCGATGTAAGTTTGCTGATATAAGCATTCTGATATGAGTATCCTGATATGAGAATTCCGAAATCAGTATTCTGATATGAGCGTTCTGATATGTTTATTCTGGTTCGAGAACTTCTGTAAGATTTAACGTCCCTAACTTCCGTGTACGATCTCGGATTGCTCTGAAATGTTCGAAGAGGTTTCTGTATCAAGACGTCCATAATTTTCTTATACGTAAGTGTGGTTCCAAAATCTCTATTTGATCTGATTCGTAAGGACATCAGAAGGTGCCTGATATGACTATGACTCTGATTCCCCGAAAAAGGCTTCTGAAACGCTTATAAAGCGTTCTGTACTTTGAACGCACGTAACTTTCTCATACTACGTCGGATTGACCTGAAATCTGTTCCGAGCCCCCAGGTATCGGTAAGTATACTGGTCTGTCGAGTCTTGATTCCTATGCATGTGGTTTCTCACGACTCTGCTCGTGCATGACTCAATGTATCCTTCACTGCGTCCCGGGCCAGGTTCTGTTATGTCCTCGTGTGTCTGCCACGATATGATTCACTGCGTCCCGGTCCAGGTTCTGTTATTGTGCGCATTCCTCTGCATTGTTCACCGCGTCCCTCATAGGCGGGCCGGGCTCTGTTATATGGTTTGATGATATGATGATATGGGGTGGTGGCCAGGATGGCATATGATCTGTCTGTTCACCGCGTCCCGTACTAGAGGGCCGGGCTCTGTTACCGCACCCCTCACTGGAGGGTCGGGTTCTGATATATGCATATATGATACATGAATTTGGTATATGATGATTCTGTTTACCGCGTCCCTTATCACAGGGCCGGGTTCTGTTATACGCATATGTGACATACGATTCTGAGTATTTTGTATGTTCTGACATCATCTGAGTATTCTGTATGGTCTGCATTCCGTCCGATATACGACATCATCTGTACGTTCTATATTCCGTCCGATATATGACATCATCTGTACGTTCTGTATTCCGTCCGATATATGACATCATCTAAGTAATATGTACGTTCTGTATTCCGTCCGATATATGACATCATCTGAGTAATCTGTACGTTCTGTGTACCGTCCGATATATGACATCATCTGAGTATTCAGTACGTTCTGTACTCCGTCTGACGTATGACCTTATTTGTGCGTTCTGTACGTGCCACACTCCTTCTGACATCTGGTATCGGTATGTGCGATCTGTGTCTGGAAAGTAAGTATGTCGGCATTCTGTATGCTCTGTATGATTTTGTTATGCTTTGTATGATTTGTACGGTCTGTAGGATCTGTATTGGTCGGTATGGTCTGTGTCGGTCTGTATGGTCGGTATTGGTCTGTATGAACTGTGTCTGAGAAGCAAGTAATTTGGTAATCTGGATAACATGCGTACTCTTGGTACTGTTTGTTTCGATTATAGTTCTGCTTTCTGTATTCTATGCCTTACATACTCAGTACATATTCCGTACTGACCCCTGTTCCTTGGGGGCTGCGTTTCATGCCGCGCAGGTACTCCCAGACGAGATAAGGACCCTATAAAAGATATTTCAGCAGTGGTGGCGAACTCCATTTGCTCCTGGAGGACTGCCAAGTCAGGGTATGGTATATGTGTTATGATTTCTGTATGGTACTGTATGGTATTAGAGACTTTGCAGACAGCGTCGTGGGTATAGTATGTCAGTCTGTAAGCGGCTCCGTCAGCCGATATGTCGGTCTGTGTTATGTATTGAATTTTGTATGACTATAGATTTGTTCGCTTGGAAGCTTCGAGAAAGAACATTTTTGAAAGAAAGAAAAAAAATTACTATGTATTTTATCTGATTTGATTTAAAAGTTTGACGTAACTTTATGAGCAGCAAGAGTCTGAGGGTTCGCTCGGCCCTAAGTAAGGGTCGGGTGCCCATCACACCCTAGTAAGGTCGGGGTGTGACAAAGTGGTATCAGAGCAGGTCGGTCTAAGGGTTGTCTGCAAAGTCGTGCCCGGTAGAGTCTTGTTTATGGGTGTGTAGCGCGCCACACTTATAAACAGGAGGCTACGGGGTATCTAGGGATTGTTAACCTTCTTTCTGTCATAGATCGTGCGATAGAGCCAAGTCGTAGGACATGAGATCCCTTGTATGCAAGCCTTACATACTATGGAAGAAGATGGGAAATGATATGGAAAGGTCACAAGGGCAAGTCTGGAGATATTCGTTCTGTTACCTGAAACATAAAGTTCTGGGCGGCTAGGATGTGATATATAGCCGTATGCTCTGTAAGGTATTGTTGATATTTGCTGCGTACAGATTTCGAATGATAAGAATTTGTAAAGGTGGTATAGAAGACCGAAGAGGGTAAAATAGTAATTTCACAAGAAAGGACGTGTTACGAATGTGTCTCAGAATCTGTAAAACCTTGACTTGCTCCAGATTACGTAGTAAAGGACATGCGAGGAAGTGGACGTGATTATATCAGCGTTAAGGCGCCAAATTCCACCAAGGTAGGTTAAGCGTGCTTAGGTGGGAGCAATTTCAGGATGGGTGACCCCCTGGGAAGTATGCAAGAAATTCCAAAGATTTAGCTATCAGAGACAAATGGAAAACTAGAACAACCTAAGTGAAATTGGAGTATACGGAATGGTTGGAGAATGTAAAATGCCATGTGGCACGCGACAGGCTAGACTAGAAAAAAAATATAGGAAGTGCAGTGCAGTTTTGGAATTTGGATAGGCTTGAATAGCGTCTGAAAGTATTTTGCAGGTTAGTTGATACTAATTATATGTGTATATGTATATGAACATGTATGATATCTCATATGTGAGGGTATCGACGGAAAATGAAAGGAAAACTCATGATACGGAATTTTGCTATGTTGTGCACGTAGTCGAGAAGAAGAACCGTTGGCATATGAGGAGCCCCTTAAAGGGGGGGAGACCGCATTATATTAGACCAAAAAGGGATTACCATATCCTCAAGTACCAGAAGGGAAACTTATGACATAAACTGAGGATTTGTGTAAAGGCCAAAGAGAGTAAGACGAAAGATAAGGAACGAGCATGAAGGAAAGGACGAATACAAAAGAGATCCTCCCGATGTATTATGACACCCCATAAGATCGGTTGAACATTCGAGGATGAATGTTCTAAAGGGGGGGAGGATGTTATATCCCGTATTTTATACGTTCGGATATTCCAAGGTAGTCGTAACGAAGTTAAGGGAATGACCATTTTCCAAATGTATTTCAATGAACAAGTGGGTTATAAATATTATTCACAACATTAGTATTATGGAAATATTAAGAAAGGTTGAGGGCGAAAAAAAAAGAGAAATTCGCAAAATAGAACCATGGTGATATTATGGAAAGCTAGGGGTAAAATGGGAATTTCACAAAAATCTTGAAAGTTCATAAAATTTCCATGTTGGTTGTGTGGCATAAGTATATGCCCACATTGCTTTGGGGGCTAAAGTGTACCAAGGAAAACATTTGGTCTTCTTTGACCAAATAAAACAATTCAAGAAAAGAAAAGAAAAAGAAGAAGAAAATTCTAGAAAAGGAAAGGAAAAAAAAATAAAATTAATTAGTCTTCTTTTAAGAAGACTCTAGAGAATAAAAGAAGGGGGGACATGTGAAAATTTTATGATTGGAAGGGACTAAAATATAAATATGGAAAGATGACTAGTTCATCCTTATTTAAGAATTGGAGAAGAAAGAAAAAAAGACAAAACTAAAGAAAGAAGCAAGAGATGAGAGGGGGTTTCGGCCATGGCTCTTAAAAATGAGCCATGGGAAGTTGATGGAGAAAAATCTTTTTCTTCTTGCATTTAGAGTGATTGAGAGGTCCTCGTCAACGTGGAGAAGTTGTTAGAACAAGAGAACCGCTCGTTGTTGCGTTTTAGCAAGCAAGCCGAGTGGAAAAAGGGTGAAGAAGGAGGTGAGGTTTAACCTTCTCTTTTATGTGTTATGAATGGTTTATGTATGTTATTGAATGTAGAAGTGATGGGAATTCATGAAATATTGCATGTACAAGTTGGGCCGTGTGTTGTGTGAAATGTGTAGGAGTAATGAATTAAGTGTATTCAACATGATTATGTAGTGTTGTAATGTATAAAACAAAAATGAATGAAAATCATGGAGTGGGTGTGTTGTGGTGTTGGCCGAATGAGGTGTTGATTGTATAGAAAAGATGAAATGATTTTTATTTAGTAGTTTGATGGTTGTGTTGTGAATTCCATAATGCAAAATGGATGAGAAATATGGAACACATGTATATGGTGGAAGTCGTGTGTTGTGTGGTCTAAGTTGGCCGTGTGTGTGAATTGTGTTATATGGAAATGAATGAATGAATTTTATGTAGCATGTTGTTGTTGTAACATGTAGAGATGGAAGAAATTGTATGAAAATATATAAGGAGTCATTGTGGTCGAGAATGGTGTTGTTTGGTAAGTTAAGGTGAATTGATGTAATTTGATATTCTAGTTGTCGCAGTTATGAATTATGTGATATTGAATGAAGGGTGTCGTCGAAGTTAAGGTATACGAACGATAAGTAAATGTATGGTTGGGATTGAAGTTGAAGGTTTCGGATGAAATAGTATATTGATTAAGTTTTTGGAATATGGTGTGAATTAAATTGAATTGAATTGAATGTTGGAATATTGCTAGCATAATTGTTAGTATTGTTGTTGATTTAGCCGGGTTAAATTCCCGGATTGTTGTTGTTGATTTGGAGCCGAGCCATATTCTCGGGGTTGCTTTGTTTACAGGGGAGATGCTGCCGAAATTCCGGCAGAATATAAGTAAATGTGTTTGAAAGGTTAAAGCAAGTATATGATAATGGAACTAATGAAGGGATGAACTTTCTTGCATATAGACAAACAAGTTGGATGCACAAGCGTAACTAGTTGGTCGCAGCACAGGTTTGTAAGGCTTACCCTTTTTTTCTTTGGCATGCCCTAGAGCCAAGTAAGGTATAATGTGATATGCTGCCTTGGGGTAACTCTGTTCTGTGATTCTGAGTCTGATTATGATTCTAATTCACTTCTTGACCTGAGTTTGTGATCCTAGTTGATCCCCTGATATAAGTATTTGATATAAGTATTTTGATATAAGTATTCTGGTACAAGTATTCTAATATCCGCATTTTGACATAAGTATTCTTATGTAAGTATTTTGATATAAATATTTTGATATAAGTATTTTGATGTCAGTCCTTGATATAAGTATTTCGATACGAGTATTTTGATATAAGTATTCCGATGTAAGTTTGCTGATATAAGCATTCTGATATGAGTATCCTGATATGAGAATTCCGAAATCAGTATTCTGATATGAGCGTTCTGATATGTTTATTCTGGTTCGAGAACTTCTGTAAGATTTAACGTCCCTAACTTCCGTGTACGATCTCGGATTTCTCTGAAATGTTCGAAGAGGTTTCTGTATCAAGGCGTCCATAATTTTCTTATACGTAAGTGTGGTTCCAAAATCTCTATTTGATCTGATTTGTAAGGACATCCGAAGGTGCCTGATATGACTATGACTCTGATTCCCCGAAAAAGGCTTCTGAAACGCTTATAAAGCGTTCTGTACTTCAAACGCACGTAACTTTCTCATACTACGTCGGATTGACCTGAAATCTGTTCCGAGCCCCCAGGTATCGGTAAGTATACTGGTCTGTCGAGTCTTGATTCCTATGCATGTGGTTTCTCACGACTCTGCTCGTGCATGACTCAATGTATCCTTCACTGCGTCCCGGGCCAGGTTCTGTTATGTCCTCGTGTGTCCGCCACGATATGATTCACTGCGTCCCGGGCCAGGTTCTGTTATTGTGCGCATTCCTCTGTATTGTTCACCGCGTCCCTCATAGGCGGGCCGGGCTCTGTTATATGGTTTGATGATATGATGATATGGGGTGGTGGCCAGGATGGCATATGTTCACCGCGTCCCGTACTAGAGGGCCGGGCTCTGTTACCGCACCCCTCACTGGAGGGTCGGGTTCTGATATATGCATATATGATACATGAATTTGGTATATGATGATTCTATTTACCGCGTCCCTTATCACAGGGCCGGGTTCTGTTATACGCATATGTGACATACGATTCTTAGTATTTTGTATGTTCTGACATCATCTGAGTATTCTGTATGTTCTGCATTCCGTCCGATATACGACATCATCTGTACGTTCTATATTCCGTCCGATATATGACATCATCTGTACGTTCTGTATTCCGTCCGATATATGACATCATCTAATTAATCTGTACGTTCTGTATTCCGTCCGATATATGACATCATCTGAGTAATCTGTACGTTTTGTGTACCGTCCGATATATGACATCATCTGAGTATTCAGTACGTTCTGTACTCCGTCTTACGTATGACCTTATTTGTGCGTTCTGTACGTGCCACACTCCTTCTGACATCTGGTATCGGTATGTGCGATCTGTGTCTGGAAAGTAAGTATGTCGGCATTCTGTATGCTCTGTATGATTTTGTTATGCTTTGTATGATTTGTACGGTCTGTAGGATCTGTATTGGTCGGTATGGTCTGTGTCGGTCTGTATGGTCGGTATTGGTCTGTATGAACTGTGTCTGAGAAGCAAGTAATTTGGTAATCTGGATAACATGCGTACTCTTGGTACTATTTGTTTCGATTATAGTTCTGCTTTCTGTATTCTATGCCTTACATACTCAGTACATATTCCGTACTGACCCCTGTTCCTTGGGGACTACGTTTCATGCCGCGCAGGTACTCCCAGACGAGATAAGGACCCTATAAAAGATATTTCAGCAGTGGTGGCGAACTCCATTTGCTCCTGGAGGACTGCCAAGTCAGGGTATGGTATATGTGTTATGATTTCTGTATGGTACTGTATGGTATTAGAGACTTTGCAGACAGCGTCGTGGGTATAGTATGTCAGTCTGTAAGCGGCTCCGTCAGCCGATATGTCGGTCTGTGTTATGTATTGAATTTTGTATGACTATAGATTTGTTCGCTTGGAAGCTTCGAGAAAGAACATTTTTGAAAGAAAGAAAAAAAATTACTATGTATTTTATCTGATTTGATTTAAAAGTTTGACGTAACTTTATGTGCAGCAAGAGTCTGAGGGTTCACTCGGCCCTAAGTAAGGGTCGGGTGCCCATCACACCCTAGTAAGGTCGGGGTGTGACACAAGGCTTCAGGGTTATCCGTACCATCTGCAGATGTGTGCGCGCATTACATAATCATATACATACATATATATAAACATATACTCTACTCGGCACCATAGGCTCGGGGTTTCATTATTGCCCTTTATAGGCGCACATACATCTAATAGCCCGTAGGCACCTTTAGCATCATTATTATTATCATTATCATGACTATCATCATCATTATCGTTACATCTATATCATAGGCTTACTCGTTATATGAGGAGCGTAGTACAAACGTAGTACACATCGAGGATTGTGAGCTTATGAGCTCGACGATCAATCATTTGGAGACAACATACTCGTATAGAGGATTTAGGAATTTGGCCAAAGAACCATGCCTTATGAAAGAAGGGTTAGCCTTACATACCTTTTTGTCGGACTATTCTACACTTTCACGTCCCCTTCCAATGTTAGCGTTTCTACCTTCATTAATATCATAACAATGGCCATTAGTCATTCACATTATCCACATTATCTAGATTTCTCAACTTGCTTCTAATTCATCCATATTCAAGGTCATAACACCCAACTTCGTCCATCTGTCTAAAGTGTCTAGTTCATGATCATAATACCATTTATAACACATTCATATCACAACACAACAACATTCGTGATTCAATTCAAACTATTCCTCAAAATGTCACTATTCATCATTCATGACCTAGTGGACCATATTTTCTACAATCCATTCATTTCAACTCTCCAATATCTTAAACATCATATAAATATCATGAATCTTACCTTAGAAGTTTTAGGAACAAGCTTTAGTTGATAATACTCCACTTTGAGCAAAATCCTAGTTTTTCTCCATTTGGATTTCTTGACTTGGATGACCTTTGATGATGTTCTTACTCTTGATTCACTTTGTTTTATGTTGTTGATGACTTATGATCCTTGAAAGCTTGGATAATAAATGTAGAGAGAGGTTTTAGAGAGAAGGTGTGTAATGTGGAAATAAAATAAAACAAGTGTTGGTCCCTTTATTTAATGAATTGCAAAATCTGTGTTGCGGTGAACAGTGGTCGTAAACTGAGTTTACGACCACGTATTCCATTTTACGGTTCGTCCCTTGCGGTCGTCTTTAACCTTTTCAAAAACCAGAAACTTTGGCTGCTTGCATGGTGATTTACGACCATGGTTTACGGGCCGTAAATCACTTTACGGTCCGTAAACCAGATCGTATTTTACCACTTCCTCAACTGGCAGAAAGTTGAAGGCTTGCATGCCAGTTTACGACCTGGCAGTTTACGGACCGTATACCAGTTTACGGTCCGTATTTGCACTTTACGACCACTGGGCAGATTGCAATTCTGCAACTTTCCATATTTCTTAGACTTCTCATTTTAATCACCCATATCCATGCACGTGCATTGCTCACCTCACCTTTGTCACGACCCAACCCCGTGGCCGCGACTGGTACCCTAACTGGGTACCCGTACATACCTACCTGACAGAACTTCGTACCATACAATTTTTTTTTCTTTCAAACAGATGTTTACAAAATCAGGCCGATACAGATACTGCACGCGCGCGAACATATACATACCTGAACATACAGAAATTTACAGATAAGCCGATGAGGCTAACATACAGACGGAGTCACAAAATCGTTCGTACCTACCAAACAGATGAAACCTGTAACCCACACATCTATCTACAGGCCTCTACAGACATACAGAATCAGATGACGGGACAGGGCCCCGCCGTACCCCGAAATACCATATATACAGAGTCTACAGATAACAGAAGATATATACCAAAAGTATTTGCTCCGGATCGAAGGAACTCTTCAGAATAGCAGAATCCGAGCCCTAGACTAGCGGCGTATCACCAAGTGCGCCTGTACCTGCGGGCATGTAACGCAGCCCCCGAAGAACCGGGGATCAGTACGAAAAATGTACCGAGTATGTAAAGCAGAAATATATCAAACATAATCATGATCTGGACCGGAAGCACAGAAATATAATAGACAGGCTCATAAGCCGGACGGACAGAGTCATAGTCCCGACAAACGGACAGAATCATAGTCCAACAGACAGAATCAGAATTCATACGGACGTACAGAATCGGAACCCGTCGGTCAGATAATCCAGACGGACAGACGGAATCGTAACCGGTTGGACAGATAATCCGGACGGACATACAGAAGCATAACCAGTCGGACAGATAATCCGGACGGACATACAGAATCATAACCAGTCGGACAGATAATCCAGACGGACATACAGAATCATAACCAGTCGGACAGATAATCCAGACGGACATACAGAAGCATAACCCGTCGGTAGGATAATCCAGACGGACATACAGAAGCATAAGTTATACAGACAGAAAGAATCACACATAGGGTGCAGGAACGTGGTCGCCACTCCTGCCATTGGCACCACAACACATCAGATATCAGAAATTCTTCTCCGATCTCCGTCACACATCATAACATAACCACGGTACCCCGGGGCGGACAGATAACACAGCACCCCGAGCCCGGACTCATCATACTTCGTAATATATCCTCGGTAACCGGGGACGGACATGTAACACAGTACCCCGGAACCGGACACATCATACTTCAGAATTCACATATGGGGCTGGGCGGCCCACCGCACGATATACGTACCGGCCCGGGATCCGGTGAAAGGAATCATAGCATGTGCACGAACTGATTAATGAGGAACCACATACATACAGATCGTCATACAGACTCAACAGAACAGAAGTAGGCCAACTGGCCGATCGAACCACGTATTCGGATAGTTTTCAAGGTACGTGCCTACACGTCACTTGGGGAGGCACGACAGATTATAACCAGAACCAGATTTCCAAATGTCAAAAACTATTTTGTAAGATTTGTATAAAAACAGTCGTATCGTGATCAGAATAGTAGTCCAGGTGTTTTCTGAGAAAATCGGGCAAAACTAAAGTAATTAAGATCATACAGAAGGTATCGGGCCTCGTGGGCCCGCCGCGGATAAACTCGAGGCGACATAGGTAAATTACCGATAGTAGACCTTATAAGGTCATCCATAATCATCTGGAAGTGTTCCGACTCCGTTTAGGGAAGTTTTGTACAAAAATTCACTTTAAAGGCAATTTGTAAGAAAATAGCTTCAATTGGATTGAAGGAATTGGAGCGGTTTTCCGTCTCGAATTCCGGGGGACGGAGTCGTACTTAAGACTCGTGGCCGAGCCTATCACATCCGGAACATGCCTAGGAACAAAGGGGAATGCTTCACATACCTTGGTAGCACCTTACGCTCGCTTGGCGTCAATCCAAATTTCGTCCAAAATCTGGAAATGGTCAAGTTTACCATTTGTTAGTTTCAAACTTTCAATATTCCAACTTAACACATGCTTGCCTACCGAAATTTCGGCAGCATTTCCTCTGTATACACGACATCCCCGAGACTTAGCTCGGCTCAATTCATCAACACAAGAACCCAGAAATGACATTAAAACAACAATAAACATTAAGACATACACTATGGCATCACTAGCCATCTTTCGACACAACGAAACATCTTTCGTTTCAAACTTACATTTCCAAACCAAACGTATTATTTTCATATTCATTATCCATCAAAATCATTACGACATACATCGGAGGCATCCATACCATTTTCACACGATATACATAAGATATGCAAACATTCAAACTTTCCATTAAGCTACTACTTATCCAATCTTCCCAACCTTCAACATACAAGTTCATAAACACATTTCCATATTCCAAGTTCATTATCCTTAATCATAATTTCAAGAAACCATGCTAAAACAACATACTTTCCGACAACAACTTTACCAACAAATACTTCGTGTTAGCTTAACCATTATCCTCCCATCTACTTCACAAATCCATAACAACACAATTAACATGCTAACAAGATTTGGTTCTCCTTCCAACATCACATAACCACACGGCCACCTACAATATTTTCCAATTTTCACTAATTCATTCCACTTTCATTTCTAATACAATTTCCATCATACTACAACTAAATTACAACATGAATTCAAATCATCCAAATCATGCAATATACATATATATATTCGGCCAACACACACTTAGTTCCAACACACAAAATTTCCATGTTTTTCATTCATTCACACATACTACATCATACATATACCATTTATAACATAACAAGAGTATGGAATCCTCACCTTTCTTCAAGTTCTTCACTTGGAGGATAAAATTGTTTTCTTGCCACAATACTTATATCAACTTGTAGAGGGCTTTGCACTTGGTAATAATTTCACAAGAGATGAACTTTTAAACCAAAGAATTGGCTCCAAAAAATTTTCTTTCTTTTCTTTCTTTTTCTCCCTTCCACCCGAATTCTCTTCTTTCTTTTCCTTTCAATTCTTTTTCTTGAAGCTTCTTTGGATAATGATGCATTTTCATATATAATAAAATCCATGTGATAATTATCACATGGTAATTTAATAAATCCCATGGGCCAAGGCCTTACATGGCCGGTTGAGCTCCCACTTGGGCCTTAGTTTTCTTCTTATTTCTTTTTTGAGCCCACTTGGCTAATTTTGTGATTTATGGAACAAGTTTCCAAAATTCCAATTTTTCCCTTGGCCTCCTTTCGTAATTCCATACCATTGAATTCACAACCTACACATTCATACCAAGTAATGTCCAATTGTGGCCTCATTCATTACAAGTCAATTTATCTTGAATTTTTCGAATAAGCGAAAATGTTGGATGTAACAACCTTGCCTTATCTTAGCCAACTTTCTCGTCTTACGTCGGATTCCTTTGAAATCTCGCCTAAGGTCATCAAACGTCGTTTCTTGCTCATGGACATCATACACCCATACTTATCACTAGTTCGTTCACTTACGTACCAACGGAAATTTTTTCCGAGGTGTAACATGCTACATCAAACCTCCAGCTTAATATTAACTCTACTACGAGTATCATCAATCACAACTGTGTCATCTGCGAATAACATACATCATGGCACCTCACTTTGGATTTTCCACGTCAATCCATCCATCACTAAGACAAATAAAAATGGGCTAAGAGCTTATCCATGGTGTAACACAATCAAAACTGGGAAATGCTCTGAGTCTCCTCCGACTGTCCTTACCTTGGTCTTGGCTCTCTTATAGATATCCTTGATGCCTTAGTGTACGACACAGGTACACTTCTAACCTCTAAGAATCTCCATAGAACTCCCTTAGGACTTTGTCGTATGTCTTTTTCAGGTCGATGAGCACCATGTGTAAGTCCCTCTTCCTCTCCCTATACTGCTCTACCAATCTCCTTACATGATGAATAGATTCCGCTGTTAAACCCCCCAGCATGAACCCGAACTGGTTCTCGAAAATAGACACGCCTCTCCTCACCCTCATCTCCACCACCCTCTCCCAAACTTTCATAGTATGGTTAGCAACTTGACACCCCTATAGTTATTGCAACTCTAAATGTCACGCATGTTCTTTTACAAAGAAATCATCATACTCCATATCAATACTTCGGGAACTTTTGCCATCTTAAAAATGACATTAAACAATCTAGTCAGCCACTCCAAACCTGCCCTGCTAAGCTCTTCTAAAATTCTTCTGAGATCTCAGATAATATATGTAAAGTAATTAAACTAATAGAAATAAGTGATAATCAAAAGTAATCTAACATAAAACTTTAACAAACAACATGCATGGACAATCCGCAACCCTAGAATAATAAGAAACTACCCACTCATACTTTTGGTGACTACACAATTCATAATTGTTTAACTATAATAATAGAAGAAAGAAAGGAAAAACTATGTGAATCTTCGCTGCACGGTGCTCTGGTCGTACTTTATGATATTCTTCTCTCCAAAGTCCAAATCTACCATAAAATGTGTTTAACATGTATTTTAGTGTGAGGATTTAACCTTGGGCTGGATTATTTCGTATAGTCTAAAACCAAATCAGATTAGCAAAAAAAAAAAGCCTTGTTGCGCTCCACAAACCAAAAATTCGAAGGGTGAAAATCTTTAAGTTATGTAGATAATTACACTGGTGTGGCACATTGGGTTCCAAGCTCATGCGTTGCACCAAGCCAATTCTCATGAGACGTCATTTTTTAAACTTTTGTTTTCATGCATATTTGATCCTTCGGTGATTAGCTCAATCCTGATACTTGTGAATGACGTCTAATCAGACTTTAAAATCAATTTCATCTCTTTTTATATCAAAACGCCAGCTTTCCATCAAATTATATCTTATACACAAACCACAACTATTAAGCGTAAAGTGATCGAAATAAACTTAAACACAAGAAAATAGCACCAAATATAAGGTAGAATGTATTTAAGAATATTTACTTCTTGACGTTGATCAGATACATGGTTATTTTCATACTCATACCACACTTGTTGCACCTTTTGGTATAGTACTGAAGCTCAATACTAGTGCGGTCGTGAGTGAGTTCTAGCTGAAATCAGCCTTTTGTGGTGACTTTCTTGCCTTTTACTGCAGCAGTCACCTCGTCCCTTTATTTAGTTATTTAATTTATGTTTTCGGACTCTTTACTATTGATACATTGTACTTTCCTTTATTTTTGCTCATTAAAATAAAATACCTGGTCTAAGAAGGTTTATATTGTGTTTTGGGATTTTATGGCTTCTGCATTGTATCAAACTTACTTTTATTTACGTTATTCCATTATGTTAGACTTAATTATTTTCTTATGCATATAAGGATCCATATTTGATTCCACTTTGAGATAAGGTGTAAAGAGGTAATGCTTCTACTCTTGCCATTGGGGATGATGATGTTATACAAGTTCAAAACTGGATATGTGTGCCTATGTTGGTGATTTAAGGTAATTGATACGTGAAGAGGCACACAATTTGTGGTATAATATTAATCCCAAGGCTACAAAGATGTATCATGACTTAAAGAAACATTTTTTGTTGTGTAGGACAAAACAATACATAGTTGGTATTGTTTCGTGTTGGTTGAACCGTCAACATGTTTAATAGGAGCATCATAAATCGGGTGGTTTGACTCAAAGTATGATTATTCCCGAATGGAAATGAGAAGGGGTCACTATGGACTTTATGGTAGGATACCATGTAACTTGAGGAAGTTTGACTTTGTTTGGGTCATTATTGATAGATTGACTAAGTCATCGTAGCTCCTACAGGTTCAATCTACTTACACTTTTGAGAAGCTTGCACATATTTATATCCGAGAGGTAGTTCGATTGCATGGGGCGCTTATTTTTTTTATCATTTCTATAATGCCTCATACCTTCGAGCTAAGGTTCGACCTGTAAGATGAAGACATATGGGAATGAACATGGGAAGTGTAGGAAGTGTTTTGAAACCTATAAAAGGTATAAGAAGAGTCTTAGGAAAAAGTAAAGTTGAAAGCTACACTACGGACCATGTTTTCAAGTGATTTTGCATAAGGCCTCACTTAAAGAGAGTATAACCCCCTTATTATTTGGGAAAACTTACTTGATGAAAGTTTTAGCCCTTGGAAATATCTTTCCATACATATAAAAATCAGTACAAACGAATCTCTGTCCAATAAATTATGCCCATTTTACTGGACGCTGCCCAGTCTGCGAGGCCAAGCTTATGGTGCGTGGCTGCACTTTGGAGGCAGTGTTACTACCTTTGATGCGCGTTCTATATGTAGTTGGGCCTGCCAGCTATGCTATCGTGCATGGGGAAAGACATTTTAAAAGCCCAAGGTCGTACCTCACATCCCCAAATATAAAAATTTGCTCTAGAAAGGGAAGCCCTCGAGAACCTAACCTTCTCCAAGGTTCCTATTTCATACAAGGTATGTTAATGATGTCCAATATTGATTAGAACACCCCAATACTCTTATTAACAAGATTAAACCTTTGGAATTCATAGATTCTTGCTTGAGTCTTCATCTTAGACAAGAAACCCTAGAATGTGAAATTCAAGAATTGGATACCAAAGGATAAGGCCTTCCTCCCACAATCGAATATTGTCATCAATTTGGTATTTGGAAGCGATAAGTTCTTAATTTGTAGTTGGTAAATATGGTAGAGAATCATTAATGATTTTATTGGTATAATGGTTGGTTAGGAGTTGTTGTTGACCTCATGGGTGATGAAGGTAGATGTTATATATATCTATATGAGGATGTAGTATCATCTAGTGGCAGAGAGATGGGTTGTTGGATGAAGAAATACCATTAATGAAGGTTGTGGAGCATAATGCCCACCAGGTGATTAATAAAATGCTTCGATGACCAAACCATGAATATTCTTGCTAATATTGGTTCCCTTTGACGTAAGTTGTTGTAGCTTAAAGTCGTTAGGGTGAAAGAACATTGTAGTATGCTTAAAGGACGAAATTAAGGCATGTAAGGCTAACTCTCTACATGTGAGAACATCATTGTTCTTCCCCGCGCCTCGCCAGTCATGATTATTATGAATTAGTATCGGCAGTAGAGTTATGCCCTAGTTTCATGGAAATCCTTGGAATTTATATACTTCAAACGTTATAGCTTCGTAGTACGTTCATGTATGTCATTGCAAACATCGTGAACTCTGTACGTAATCTATGTATGCTTATGTTTGATATTCCATGAGTCTCAGTCATGAATCTCGAAATACCTATAAATACTAAATACTCTAATTCGATGAGTTCATGTCTCTTGATAGTAATGCTCAGTATCCATGTTAGAACTATAATAAGATGAACCTATGATTTCACACACTCATGCCATGAATTACAAAATAATGATTTCACATATACTTGGGCCTAAGGCCACATATGATATAGTGTTGCTTGGGCTCGAGGCCACATGTTATAGACTATTGTTTAGACCCGAGGCCACATGGTATATACTATTGTTTGGGTCTGAGGCCACATGTTCTATACTATTGTTTGGGCCCAGGGCCACAAGTTATATTTGGGCCCGTGGCCACATATTATACACTTATAATTAGGCTAGAGGCAATAGTTTATGAAATCATATAAACAGGTGATTTCCCCGTGTTCAGTAAGGGGAACTTATCATTGTGATTCTCATATTCAGTTCAGTTATCCTTATGTTTCAGTTTCAGTCAAAGCTTGAATATTCAATTATCACTTATGCTATGATTTGTGATGCCCATTCCCCCGAGCACCCCACAGTTATTTATTCATTAAGTTTGTTTTACATACTAGTGCTACATCCCTTTTATCGGGGGCACTGCATTTCACGATGCAGGTGCAGAGAATCAGGGTGACATGACTTCCCATTAAGACATTGCTTATATTAGTATACTGGTGAGCCCCACCTCATTTGGGGCATTATCTTTAGTTTTAGTTATTGATTAGACAGTTGAGATATGTTGTGGCCTTGTCTGCGTTAACAATAAGTTTCTTATTCACGTCAGAGGCTCAAAGACTAGATTAGCAGTGCAACCAGTGTTGTTCAAATATTGTGTTAGCCGTGGTGGCTACATTTTACATTCTCACACTATTTCAGTATTTCTATTTAAAGACAATATTCAAATATTTCAGTAATCTTATTTCCAAGATTCAGTCAGACTTTCAGTAGCTCAGCATGTTTATAAATCATAATCTGTACAGTCATGTTTCAAAGTTAAGTTCATTCATGTGTGTCCGCTCGTTTCAGCAGCTCAGGTACCAGGTGCCTGTCCACCCAGGCCCAGGTTTAGCGCATGACAAGATCGATATCAGAGCACTAGGTTCAAGTGTCCTAACAAGTTTATGCAGTGGTGTCTAGTGGACTTCCCTTTATGTATGTGTGTGTGTGCGCCACATGTAAATTGTTAAATAGCATGACATTCAGGATTGTCTCACTTCTTTCTACTCTAGATCGTTCCATGAAGCTTAGAGAAGTAAGTTACCTTCTCTTCCTATTGAATTCCATACGTATCAAATGCGCAAGCAACGAGCATGGAGCTCAAGGCTCGGGTGAGGATGGTCACCCATTGAGGTATAATTATGAAGTGTCTGATTGTAACAAATGAGACTTGAGATGATATTAAAAGTGGAATAAAGTGCATGTCGCCCAAGAAGGGGCAGTTGTATTATGGATGTGAAAGTCGGATAGTAATGACATACTTAAGAAGGGGAAAGTGATGACTTCATTGAATAGGGTTGGAAGAAATTTAAGGACAGGAAGAGGGATGAGGAATTGTGGAAAGAAAAAGATAGAGAAATCAGCAAAAGAGCTAAGTCTGCAAGAAACTTAATCATGAAGGATCTAAGGAATGTGGAGGCAGGCGGTTTTTCAACAGGAGGTCATGAAGACCCGCTTCATCTACATGTAGTGCACCAGTCCTGAGGTCTAGATATGATCAGAAAGGTTAGCTCAGGTAGAAACAGAGTTTCAGAGCACCAGGCTCTCAATCACATACTAGTGTGGGCCACAGAGGATTTAGGAATCCTATGTGCAATAAGTGTGGTAAGAGACACCAAGGGGTGTGTCGTTCGGGCCTAGGTGGATGTTTTAGGTGTGGCCAACAGGATCACTATCTAAGGGATTTCCCATCAGCGAAATAAGGTATCGTAGCTAATATGACCCAGTCCATAAATTCATCAACTCCTCGTAATTCTCAATACAAAGTAGGGCGTAATGCAGCTAAGTCTAGTAATACAGACCTCTATCAGAATAGCTTGTATGCTTTAGCAGGTCGTTAGGACTCAGAGGCATCCTCAGATGTTGCCACAGGCATGACGATAATAGCTATAATGTAAGACCCTATGGGGCAATATGTTATGATTTTAGCCATAGGGGCATAAATTGATTACCATGGTTTTGAGCAAAAAATAGCCCAGTGGTAAATTCCCAACGATTCTAAATGTTTTGATTTTATAAAAGAAGTATATTTTTGTATGATCCATGTACAACATTAATATGTTACTATGAAAAGGAGGTATTAATCAGAGATAAGAAGATGTGGAAGTTCCCTTTTAGGTTATAGGACTTAGTGCTTACCCTAATGTATATAGTCTGATATGATGTTGAAATGTATAGAAAGTTCGGGGTTAGGTATTTCAGGTTTTTGTTTAAGAGAGGTGTAATTTCCCTAAGTGTGATCTTAGTTCAGAAAGATAGTATATGATCGTAGAATAGGGTCGGCTGATGAGGGGAAGTTAGAAATAACCTTATGCTTCATTTAGTATTCAGAGCAGAATAAGAGAATATGATGCTAGCAAATGTTTAGTAGAAGAATAGTGAGTAAGTTTTAAGAAGATATAGTCGATGATTAAAGGTCGTAAGCCAAGTATGGTGGTGTGACAAAGTTTCTGGTTAGGAAGAAGCAAAAGCTAATAAAGATGAGTCTAGGATTATAATGAATGTATAAGTCCTATGATTATGCCTTCACTATGAAAAGTGAATTGACAATTTTAGCAAAGCTATTAGAGGTACAATTTGATTTTCTTAGTCAGATTAATACTAGTGAGTGGCTAATGGTTTGCATACACTCAAATATGTGTTTGTATCCAAAGGGTTTAAGTTATATTCAAAGTAAAGTGATAAGTGGAGAAGTAATCAAATAAACAGTAAGAGAGAAAATTACATAAGAATAATTGTCATTATAATTGGGTATGACAGTTATAAATACATTAGTTATCCGTTTATGTAAGTAGCTCAGTTTTTCTAGAAAAGAAGATTGCTCAAAAGTGAGTCTAAAGATGAGTAGTCAGTCATTAAAGTATGACGAATTGTAGAAGATTAAGGAAAGACAGTTTGATCTCCACAAAAGAGAAGAATCTGCAAGTATAAGACCTTAGCCTTTGGTCTAAGGAGGAGATGTGTAAATTGTTAGTTAGACTTTTGAAACGCGAAGAGTTAACATGAGATAGGAAGAATCTCTGTTCAGTAATGAGGGCAAAATGATATAGTCTCCATAAGAAATGTGCCTTACGTGTGTAAGAGAAACGAAGTGAGTAGAATGATCGTTGATCAACTCTTGTCAAGTTCAGTTACTGCTAATTAAGAAATCATA
This sequence comes from Lycium barbarum, assembly GCF_019175385.1. NCBI lineage: Eukaryota > Viridiplantae > Streptophyta > Magnoliopsida > Solanales > Solanaceae > Lycium > Lycium barbarum. The sequence goes on from NC_083342.1 coordinate 70,037,905, forward strand.
GAAAAAGCTAAAACATCAAGCCAAGTTATGTGTTAAAGGAAGATTCATAAGAATAAAAGGACGGCTTTCGAATAAAGAGGAGATGATGGTACTTAAGGTACCAAAGCATATTACATGTCCGAGATGTGGATAGACTCAGAGAAAGAATAATGGAAGAGGCGCACAGTTCACGATATTCCATCCACCCAAGCTCTATAAAGATGTATCTTGTCCTTAAAGAGGTTTATTGGTGGAATGACATGAAGAAGAATGCAGCATATTTTGTGGCTGAGTGTCCAAATTGACAGCAAGTGAAAGATGAGCATCGAAAGCCCGATGGTCTAGCTCAGAACATAGATATTCCTGTGTGGAAATGGGAGATGATAAACATAGACTTTATAACAGGTGTACCTCGCTCATTTCTGAAGTATGATTTGATTTGGGTGATTGTAGACCGACTTACAAAGTCAGTGTATTTTTGCCAGTGTAGACCACCGATTCAGCAGTGGAATATGCCAGATTTTATATTCCGCAAATTGTTAGGTTTCATGGGACTCTAGTGTCCTTTATATTAGATCGAGGTGCCAGTTTACAGTGAACTTTTGGAAGTCCTTTTAGAAAGGATAGTACTAAAGTCAATCTTAGTACTGCTTTTCATCCTCAAACAAATGGCCAGGCAGAGTACACTATTCAGATGCTCTAGGATATGTTGAGAGCATGCGTCCTAGATTTTAAAGGTAATTAGGATGATCATTTGCCTCTCATTGAGTTTCCATGTAATAATAGCTATCATGCTAGTACCAATATAGCACCATTTGAAGCGTGGGCAAAGGTATAGATCACCTATTGATTGGTCTGAAGTTGGTGAAGTAGAATTATTTGGACTAGACTTAGTCTATCAAGCTATGGAGAAAGTTAAGTTGATTCAGGAGCGTTTAAAAATTCCTAAGAGCCAAAAGTCTTATTCAGACATGTGGCATAGAGACTTAGAGTTTCATGTAGATGATTGGGTGTTTTTAAAAGTTTCACCTATGGAAACTTAGTCTCTATGCCACATGTCCAAATAGGGCCCACCATAGCCACCAACCGTAGTGGTGCTGCCCGGCCATATAGGCACGGTGTGAGAAAATACTTACATATACATCAAACATGCATGAGAGCCCAATTAAAAGCTATGACTCTATCAAAGTGACGTAAGGTCGGTAACCTCCGATTTATATTATGGAGTAATCATCATCGCTATATCTCACCTTGAAGGAACAATTATCATAAGGTGAGATCAACAACAACGAATAAAATCAAGAAATACATGAAATAAACTCAATAATCTCATAATAGCATCAAAATCATAAGCTTTGGAATCTCCAAAAATGGAATCATCATCATCATCATCATCATCATCATTCTCATCATCGAACATACTTATCTTTAGCATCATAAGAAACTCTAGGAATCATGAACTTCTAGCCTTTTGGGAAATAGGATATTATGGAAGTCATGTATGGGTTCATAAGAAAAGAATCATGCCTTTAGAAAGAAAAGGACTAGCCTTAACATACCTTTTCGGTCGCCTTAACTTTAACTACTTAACGCTTGTCCTCCCAAGCTCGTAAATCTACTCAAGAGAATTCATACTATTGTTAGGCTTATCGTCATATGCTCGTTTTAAGCCTTCAAATTAAATCCTCTTAGAGTCTGCCGGAATTCGGGCAGCATCTCTCCTGTTTATATCCCTAGCCCGAAATCACAATACCAACAAAACAACAACAATAGCAACACCAATATCAACACCAATATCAACAACATCATCATCAACCTCAATATGCTCAATAAAACATCCCACACGATGTTTCTCCAATTTCTCAACCAATCACTAGACTCTACGAAGCTTTAACAACTAAATTTCCATGATACAATTCATAATACCCATAGTAAAGAATATCCTTACCTCAATCAAGGTTTGTAGAGCTTGAAATCTTATTTATTTTCGGCGGCTTCCTTTGATTCATCAAGATTCATTGTTTAGAACAAGAACTACAAGACCTTATATGCTTCCCGAGCCTAAATCTCGGGGTTTCACTTAATTTGGGCTAAAATTTTATGGAGGAAGTTGGGAGAATGTTCTAGGGGGTTGGGGAAGGTTTGGGGAGGTGGTTGAATGAAAATAAGGGGTAAATCCCCTTTATATATTGTTCTAGGGCCAGTTTGCACCGACCTAGAACTTTTCGCGCACTGTAGCTGTGCGTGTCGTGCACTATAGCTGCACCTTTATGCTCTGCCAGCCCGACTTGTAATGTCCATAATTTTCTACTCCGACATCGTATCGACGAGCAGTTTGTTGCATTGGAAACTAGACTTCATTAACTTCAATTTAGGATTTTTCTTTACTTCAAAACTCCTCATATTCTAAAAGATATTCTTTTCTCAAGTTGGCTCATACTTTGTTGTTCAAAATAACGCTCATCGTTTTTCAAAGTCATACTAACTCAACTCCTTCCACTTAATTCCTTATAGGACCTTCCGAAATTCCTCGTATGCATCCTTTACTCATAAAATGTACTTAATAATGCTTCATCCCTTATACTCCAAAGTTGTTTTACTTATCCATAGTTCAACATACTTACGCTCAAATTTGATAAGTGCTTCTCCGCAAGTACGTGGTGTAACAGAAGGGTTGGTCAAGTGGCTTATGAGCTAGAGTTACCACATGAGTTGGTTGTTGTACACCCAGTTTTTCATATTTCTTTGTAAAGAAGTTCATGGGGGATCCATCTCTTGTTGCCCCTACTAAAAACATAGAGATCAAAGATAGCATGTCTTACGAACAGATTCCAGTGGCTAGTCACGATCTCTAAGTTTGCAAGTTGAGAACTAAGGACGTTGCTTCAGTAAAAGTGTTATCGAAGAATAAAAAGGTCGAAGAGGCTACATTGGAAGCCGAAGAGGACATGAAATCTAGATATCCGCCCTTGTTTGTTTGGCTAACAAGCAGAAAATTCCTAAGGTAACTACCTCAATATTCATGTACCTAATTCAGTTCAGTATTCATGTGTTCATGTCAATTCAGCATTCATGTATTCATTTAAGTTTAGTATTCATGTGTTCATGTCAAGTTCAATATTCATGTGTTCATGCCAGTTCGGTATTCATGTGCCCACGTCAGCCCAGTGTTTAAGTATTCATGTCATTTACGTTTATCCTTCAGTTACCCTATTATGCCATGTTATATGTATTATGTTGCCCTGTGAGGCTTGTGTTTACGCTCTAGTTAGATGGCACGCGTTTGAGAAATGTTGGGATAGTCCTATATAAAAAGGAAACTGTGTCGAAATTTCGGTAAGGTTCCAGGGTTAGTCATAGTTCTAGCCATGACTAGCATTCAAGGACGGATGATACCAAAGGGGAGATAATGTAACGCCTCGTACCTTCAAGATAAGGTTCAATCTGTAAGATGAGGACATAAGGTAACCAGCAGGGGAAGTGTATAAAGTGTTTTGAAACCCAAAAAAGTTATAAGAAGAGTCTTAGGACAAATTAAAGTTGGAAGTTGCACTACAGACCATGTTTTCAAGTGAGTTTGCATAAGGCCTCACTTAAAGCAAGTATAAACCCCTTTGAAATACCTTTCCATCCATATAAGGATCAGTTCAAATGGATCTCTATGCAAAAAGTTATGCCTATTTTATTGGACACTACCCAGTCTAAGCTTCAGGTGCATGACCGCGTACTGTCGACAGTGTTACTGTCTTTGATGCGCATTCATTATGCGGTTGGACCTGCCAGCTGTGCGACCGTGCACGGGAAAAGACGTTTTAAAATCCCTAGGTCGTACCTCACACCCCAAATACGAAAATTTATTCTAGAAAGGGAAGCCCTCAAGAACCTAACCTTCTCCAAGCTACCTCTTTCATCCAAGGTGAGTTTTAATGATTTTTAAGATTGATTCCAACTCCCCAATACTCTTAGTAACAAGATTAAACCTTGGGAATTCATAGATTCTTGCTTGACTCCTCATCTTGGACAAGAAACCCATAAAACATTCAAGAATTGGATACCAAAAGGTAAGATCTTCATCCTACACTTAAATATGGTTATCAATTTGGTATTTGGAAGCTATAAGTTCTTGATTTTTTACTTGGTGAATATGGTAAAGAATCATTAATTACTTTATTGGTAGAATGGTTGGTTAGGAGTTATTGTTGACCTCATGGGTGATGGGGGAGATGTTATATATATCTATATAAGTATGTAGTATCATCTAGGTTGTTGGATGAAAAAACACCATTAATGAAGGTTGTGGAGCTTCATGCCCACTAGGTGTTTGATATAATGCTTATATGATCAAACCATGAATCTTAACGCTAATATTTGTTCCCTATGACGTATGTTGTTGTCAATTAAATTCGTAAGGGTGACCGAATGTTGTAGTACGCTTAAAAGGTGGAATTAATGCATGTAAGGCTAAATCTCTACGTGTGGGAATATTATTGTCCTTCCCCGAGCCTCGTCAGTCATGATTATTATGAATTAGCATCGACAATAGAGTTGTACCCGAGTTTTGTGGAAAGCCTTGGAGTTTATATATTTTAAACGTTATAGCTTCCTAGTTCGTTCATGTATGTCATTCCGAACAATCGTGAAGTCAGTATGTAATCTATGTATGCTCATGTTTCAAATTCCATGAGCCTCAGTCATGAATCACGAAATGCCTATAAACAGTTAATACTCTAAATTCCATGATTTCATATATCTTGATAGTAATGCTTAGTTTCAATGTTAGAACTATAATAGGATGAACCTATGAATTCACATACTCATGCCATGAATTACAAAATGATGAACACTTATACTTGGGCCCGAGTCCACATGTTATATACTATTGTTTGGGCCCGAGGCCACATGTTATAAATTATTGTTTGGGCCTGAGGCCACATGTTATAGACTATGGTTTGGGTCCAATGCTATATGTTATATACTATTATTTGGGCCCGAGGCCACATGTTATACAATTATAATTAGGCAAGAGGCCATAGTTTATGAAATCATATAAACAGGTGATTTCTACATGTTCAGTAAGGGGAACTTATCATTATGATTCTTATGTTCAGTTCAGTTATCTTATGTTTTAGTTTGAGTCCAGCTTTCAGTATTTAGTTATCACTTATGTTACGATTTGGGATGCTCATTTTTCCTAGCACCAAAAAACTATTTATTCTTTCAGATGGTTTTACATACGAGTGCTATTCCACAATAATTATGTCCCTTTTATGGGGGATTCGTATTTCACAATGCACATGTAGAGACTCAAGGCAACAAGACTTCTCGTTAGGACATTGCTCGTATTAGCTTACTAGTGAGCACCATCTCATTCGAGCCATTATTTTTACTTTCAATTATTGATTGGATAGTTTAGGTATGCCGGGGCCTTGTAAAAGTTAGGTTTCTTATTCTCGTCAGAGACCTCATAGACTAGATTAGTAATGCAGTTAGTGTTGTTCGAATATTGTGTTAGCCATGGTGGCTACACTTTACATTCTCGGACTATTTCAGTATTTCTATTTAAATACATTATTTAGACATTTCAGTAATCTTATTTATAAGATTCAGTCAGACTTTCAGTAGCTTAGTATGTTTATAAATTATATTCTGCACAGTCATGTTTCAGAGTTAAGTTCAATCATGTTGATTCGTTCAGTCTAGCAGCTCAGGCACCGGGTGCCAGTCCGCCCAGGCCCAGGTTCGGGGTGTGACAATTTCATACCAGGAGACACAATTCTTAACTCATTTTTGGTGGTCTGTACAGCGGGCTATGGGTATTCAAATAGAGCTTAACATACCTTTTCACTCACAAATTGATGGTAAGTCTAAGATGACTATTCAGATCCATGAGGAGATGTTGAGTGCATACGCCATTGACTTAAGAGTTCATTGGGATGAGTACTTGTTTTTGATAGAGTTAGCTTACAATAACAATTACCAGTCTTGTATGCAAATGGCCCAGCATGAGGCTTTTATGGTTAACAGTATCGTTCGCTAGTTGTGTGGTTTGAACCAGGTGTAACGAAGTTTTTGGGTTTGGATTTGGTGTAGCAGGCCTTGGAAAACGTCAATTAGATACATGAATGACTTTAAATAGACTAGAGTAGGAAACAATGTTACTCGAACCGGAGAGTTTGTGATTTCTAGTTTATAGAGGGTGAATGGATACTATAGAGGTTTTTCCCCGTGAAAGGAGTGATGATTTTTGAAAAAACAAAAAGAAAAGTTGAGCCCGAGGTACATCTGCTCATTCGTGGTTTTGGAGAAGTTAAGAGTGCTAGACAATAGAATTGCCTTGCCACCGGTCATCTCACCAGTTCATCAGGTTTTTTTGTATCTATACTTCAGAAGTATGTCAAGATGACACCAAAATCATAAAATTGGATATATACGGTACAACTGGAAGAGAACTTAGTTTGTGAGGAGGTTCTGTTAGCTATTTTGGATAGGCATGTTTGAAAGCTAAGATCAAAAGAGTTAGTATCGGTGAAAGTGCTTTAGAGGAATCATTCAAGTGAGGAGTCTACTCGGGACGACAAGGAAGATATGCCAAATAGATACTCGCACTTGTTTGGACCCTATGTACATTTCCAGACCCATTTGTGGATGAACAATTGCTTAAGAAGGGGAGAATGTAACAACCTTACCCTTATTTTCAGTTTTAAAGCCTCGATTTATGTTCTGATGACTTGTACAGGTCAACCATACCATTTGAGATTTTTTAGCATGGTTTGGGTTGGGAATCGAGAAATCGAATATGTTCAAGGACATTTTTAAGCCAAAACCACTGTATTACTTATCGGAACCTGGTGGCTCACAAATGTGGACACTATGTCACATTTGGGGAAATTGGAATTTGGCAGAGGTTCATTTTTGCAAGGACTAGGTCTCAATTGCAAAAGTCTAATCAACATTAACATTGGCCTTTTTGATGGCCTGGACTTCAATTGCGATGTGACCTGAACTGGGTAGTGTCCTCTTTTAAGGAGTACTTGACAACAATTATGAGATCGCATTTGCGAAGTAGGTCACATTTGCGATGTGTGTCTGATATACAAGGATTAGATTTTCCAGATTTTTATCATTTTTTCACCATTTTGGACAAACTAGCTACGAGATTGGTGATATTTTTACTTGGAATCATTATAGAACCTTAATATAATGATTCTACACTTACCCATGATAATTATACTTTATTTTATTCAAAATTTAGCTATTAAAATATGAAAATCAATTTGGGGATTAATCCCTAGAATTGGTAAATTGATGATTTGAGTTAGTAAAATGAGTCATACTGTAATTGTAAGTATAGATTTGGACTCGTGAGATTATGGATAACCCGTTTATGAATTTTGTTTTGAGGTTTGACCATGTGAGTTCGGAGGTGATTTTGTTTACTTTTTAGTTGAGTTTGATCTAGACGGCATATTAAATTACGAATTGAGCCTAATGACATTATTTAACATCTTTAAGTATTCTTTTGAACTAGAGTTGAGTCGTTCGAAGGGTTCTGGACTTGGAAAAGTTACTCTGAAGGTTAAAGCTTGCTTTGACCGAAGTAAGCTAAGACATTGACCTCAATGAGAAAAATTTCCCGAGTTGAACTTATTTTACCTATATTATGTATATGTGGGTACCGTATAATGTAACGAGTATATATGCGGGAACCGAGTAATATGTGGGACATATTTTTGTTATATGTTGTGTCTTAATTGCTAAATCTATGACATGATTAAATATCATTCTTTATATGCTAGTATATTGTTATAGGAATCCATTACATGCTAGTTTAGCAGTATAGATTATATATTCGGACTGATTTAATCATGTATTGTGCACATGTTTATTCATTTTGCTTATATTTTTCACATTAAGATATGAAGTTTGGCATGCGAGTTGACCACTGTAGATTGAGTTATGGGTATATGAGTTGGCCACAACCCGGTGATTGCATTTAGGGTGTGCAAGTTGTCCACAACACGAATATTGCATGTGGATCGATCCGTCCCTCATAAGTCATCAGTTGTCTGGAAGAGCCCTTAATAGTGTGCAAGCAGGTGTAAATGGTTGAAACTGTTGGTTTTCGAGTAACGGTTGAATCTTTATCACACATATTGATTTCTGTTACTTGATTATATATGTTTCATTAAATACTAATGTTGTGGATATTTGATTTATGCAATATTTGTGTGATGTGCTTATTATTATGCTCATAATAACTACACAAGTGTGGAAAGTAAGTATTTTCTATATGACTCTTGCCACTACTTTGTTGGGGGCAGTATTAGTGGGTACTGCTCGTACTCACCCCCTTTTCTTTCCTTCATCTTATGTGCAGATTTCGGTTCGAACACCATCAGAGAGTGAACTTTGTAGATCACTTGAGATACCAGTTGTAAGCTGCCAACTTGCTTGTGGTAGCTTAGGATCTTATTTCTATTTATTCCCATTTAGACAAATTATGTATCTTTTTTACAAATTATATTATTATATTCTTAGATGATCGCAACTATTATTACCCGTTCCTTCTTGTATTTTTTTAATAGCATTATATCTACGTTATTTTTCTATTTTAGACTTTATCATCTAATATTGAGAATGGATTAGTTGTTTATTGTGTTTAGATTTAGTGGACACATGATATGTTGGATATCATCCCAACTTAAGTAAATCATATCGTAACATTATGGGAGTCGAATCTAAAATCATTGAAGAAAACTAAATTATGCAGCCAACTTCCGTATCACAACTTAAGTAAAAAAAAAAAATCTCATTTACTACGAGACCCACAAATACGATTTTGGCAAAAAAAACGCTACCGTGTCACATGTATTACTTGTCAACTGTCATGTCTAGTTCAAAATAAAAACATTCCACGAGATAATAGAAACTAGGTACGTAATAATTTATCCTTGTTTAAAGAGAACAAATAAAAAACAAAAACAAAAATAAAAAACTCCAACAAGGCAACGACTAAACTTGGAACGACTGAATTACTTCACAACAGAACAGAAACAGAAGACTGGTGCTAAGAAGCCTGTTAGTTTTGTGCAGGAAACTCAGCAGCAACAGATTACTTCAGGAGTAAAGCACAGCCAGGTTGTGCACAGTGCTGCAAAAAAGCAGATTCAGGTCTCACATGCTACTTCTATAAACACTCAGAAGCAGGTGGGGCAACATGAGGCCACTGCAAAGGATAAAAAACAATCTCAAGTTGACAATGTGCAAAATAACATTGTACATTTACAAGTAGCAGTTGCAGGTGATGAAAGGAGAATTGATATGGATGAGGAGTCTACTGCACAGAATTTTTGTAATGCTGCTAGGGAGGGTGATATATCACCTAGATAGATGCAAAGTGGAAAATTCAGAAATAAAAGTCATACAAGGAAGGGAGTTGGGATGGAAAGATGAATGAAGAATTTATCCCAAGTCATATTCCAATGAGGCAAGCAAAACAAAAAGTTGCAGCTCCTACCACTTCAAATAGGTCCACAAGATCCAAGAAAAATTAATGAAGTTCCAAGATTTTTTGGAAAGGCTAGAAAATCAAGAAAAGGTAATAGAATTACAGAAGTTAGAAGATTTTACAAGTTCAACGAACAAGGGCCTTGACTCTATATTGTTTCTTGTACTATTTTGTCATTATCTTAGTATTATCATTTGTAATATCATCATAGAGTGTGTTATAAACTCTGTGATGATCATAGCTTATTTGGTCATTTCTAGCTCTTATTTTTTACATGCTTGCTAGTAGTAGAGGTTTTTTCTTTTTTCTTTGCCTCAATGGGATTAGTAAGGTAAGGTCTAGCCCCCTTACTTGTACTTTTTCCATTGTGGTTTGCTTCTAGAAAATTAATAAAATTAGCCCTAGGCACCAAAAATGCCTAGTGGACTTTGCTTAAAAAAAAACGACTGGACTAGTTAGAACCTATAAAACAATTCCATGGGATAATAGAAACTAGGTACGTAATGAGTAACAAACTGAAAAAAAAAAAAAGCTCTCTTCTCTCTCTCCTCCCATGCAAACCCTAGTTTGAAACCCTAACAGTGCTATGGCCACTCCGGTCACTAGCCAGCCGCCGCATCTGGTGGTTGGTCAGTCATTACCTCCTCAAGATTTCCCTCCCCTCTCCCTCCTCCATCCTCTCTCTTTGTCCAGCAATGCTCAACAGCCACAAACAATAATCCCTACGTCCACAACACAGAATTATCGTCAAACCCTAATGCATGAAACTGGTAAAAATTCCATGCAAACGTGTGAATCCATTCCTATGAAGATGGTTGAGATTATAGATGGTAAACACGTTGTTAGATGGTCCTCTTCAGAAGTATTACGAATGGAAAGGATTGAAAACCTACATTATGCCATTGTTGGTAAGTTTTCGTATGGATGGCCTGAACTAGAAGAGTTGCGATCCATTATTCCTCATCAGTGTGGCATAAAGGGTAATGTTCGTGTAGGTTTTTTGAGAGATAGGCATGTTTTGATAAGATGTGATCTAAGGGAAGATTTTATTAACCTATCATCAAAAAGTTTCTTTTGGTTGAAGTCCAAAGATGGCCATTCATATCAAATGAGGCCATTAATATATGATTCCAGATTCAGTGTGGACAAGGAAACTTCAATTGCTATGGCTTGGATTTCGTTTCCAAACCTTGTTCCTACCTTTTTTGTCAAGGAATCCTTGTTTACGTTGGCTTCTGTTGTGGGTAAGCCAATCCAGGTGGATGCTGCTACTATCAATAAGACCAGGCCAAACTGTGCTAGAGTGAAAGTGCAAGTAGATTTGCTTGCAGACTTGCCTAAGTATGTGTGGATGGAGATTGAAGATGATGTTACAAAGGATATCAGGTCGATTAAAGTTAATATTCAATATGACTACTTACCAAAGTATTGCACAAAGTGCCTGTTGCAAAGTCATTCTAATGATGAATGTTGGGTGCTACATCTAGAACTGTTGGAAAATGAGGTGGCAGATAATGGGGTAGGGTCACAGAACAAAGGAAAGGCTGCAGTTGTAGTTGATGAGCCTGGAACTAGTAAACAAGGGCAAATCCAACAAGGAAGATATATAAGAAATAGGGGTGGAAAAAACTAGTGCAACAATATTTACCAAAAGTATTATCTAGTGGTACTGTGGTAACTTACCCTGGAAACAAAGGGCAGTACAAGAACAATGTGAATCCACCTAGGAGGGATGATGGAAACAAAGAAGTTAAGGTATCAAACAAATTTGAGATATTGAACCAAGGAGTACAGGATGTTAATATAAGTAGGCTCATTGATAGTCAGGAGGAGCATGTCACTGAAGAAGGTGTGTTTATAGAAGAAGGGGTTGCAGCTGAATGTATAGATGGCAAGAAGGAGCATAATCAGGTACATGCTGGTGTGGATGCCACAAGCTTGTTCCTGGATAAACATCAGGCTCCACATGGAATCCAGTCTCTGAAAGAGGGTGATGTTTATGAGAATGAAACTGCTAAGGTGCACAATAGTGAAACTGATAATCATACTGTATGCTAATGCCAAAATACAGCAGCCTAATGATGATCCTGGTCAAAAAGGCATTAATAGTCGACAGTTGGATACCAAAGCAGACTTTTTGGAGGTTAATGAGGCTTATGGTTCAGAGAAGTCTCATGACTATCAAGAACATGAGAATACTGAATTATATGCAGATGATCAAAAGTCTGAAATGGTGCAAAGAAGAGTTGATGAAGATGATCAGCAACTAGGAGTTGAATATAGGGGTAGTAGGGATGCAGAAGAAGTTGGTCATCAAAATACTGATAGCAACAGGAGTCATTATGGAAATGAGGCCTCTGAAGTAAATCAGATGTCTGAATGTACTCAAGCAGGTGATTTGTATTTGAATGATGGTTGTGTTGAGAAGATGCAAGATATGTGTCACACCCTAATCTTGTTAGGGAATGATGGGCACTCGACCCTTATTTAGGGTCAAGTGAACCCGCTGACTCTTATTCCAAGCATAATCTCTTTGGGCTCTTAAATCAAATAAAAATGAAATACATAATAAAGGCTTTCAGAAACATTCTTTTCGTCGTTCTCAAGTCAAGTAAAATCGGTGATCATATGAAATTTATAACATAAAGCATAATGGTACGTAGGCTTACAGAGCCGCTTACAAGACTGACTTTCTATACCCGCGCCTCTATCTGCAAAGTCTCTAACACCAATCAAGAAAAATCACAACATGTATACTCTAACTCGGCAACACTCCGGAAGAAAGTGAAGCTCGCCAATCCCGCTGGAACGTCTCTAACAATGTCTTCTACTCATCTGTCTGTACCTGCGTGGCATGAAACGCAGCCCCCGAAGAAAGGGGGTCAGTACGGAATATGTACTGAGCATGTAAGGCAGGAATCACAATAAAAGGATCATAACTGATATAAGGAGTACAGAAACATGTACAATGTCGAGAATACCAAAGTTCTTACCTTTAAAACATAAATCATGCATATCATCATCACATACCGTACCCGGCCCGTTATGGGACTCGGTGGATAAAATCATGTCATCATACTATCATATCATCATGCATGCATATATATTCATATATACCGTACCCGGCCCTCTAGTGAGGGACTCGATGAATGAAATCATGTCGTACCCGGCCCATTAAGGGACTCGGTGGATAAAATCATGCATGTGAACATCACATATCATATACATATCGTAACCGGCCCTCTAGTGAGGGACTCGGTGAATGAAGTCATCATATGCCCTCCTGGCCGCCATAACATATCATCGTCTCATCATGTCATCATACACATATACCGTACCCGGCCCTCTAGTGAGGGACTCAGTGAACAATGCAGTGGAGTGCGCACGATAACATACCTGGCCCGGGACTCGATGAAAGATATATTGAGGCATGCACGAGCAGAGTAGTGAGAAACTATATGCATATAAAACAAATTTCAAGACTCGATGGATAAGTACATAGATCGACACTTGAGGTTCATAAACACGTTTCAAGTCAATCCGAGTTAGTATGAGAAAGTTATGGACATTTTAGTACAGAAACCTTTACGAACGGTTCCAAAGCAATCCAAGACTGTATACAAAAGTTAGAGACATTAATACTTACAGAACTCCTTTCAGGGACATGAACTCTTTATACTTTACTCGTTATTCAACCATACAATAAGCTCAACTATATCCAGCGTACTCATGTCAAGAAGTGAATAAAAATCATAGACAAACTCGGAAACATATCAAATAGAGCTTCGGAAATCATAGATACGTATCAAAACCATATGAAGTAGCTTATGGAAATCAATAATATTAGCCATCCTAGTGGCTCTAAGAATAGGAGTTTCTTTGAAATCATACATATACTTGGTCTGTTCGTTTTTGTCACGACCCAACCCCGTGGGCCGCGACCAGTGCCCTAGCTGGGCACCTATACGTACCCGATACCCGCAGCTTTGGTTTGGAGCTATTCCCATTAGGCTGCTTTCTCCTCGCCTTAGCATATTAACAAAATAATGTAATAATAATAATAGTGGACGCTACAGAATTTAGCATAAAAAGAAGACTTGGCACATATAGGCCGATAAGGCCATCATAGAACAAAGTATCCCAAACATATGTACAGAACCCACACAGATATATCCACAGACCTCTACAGAACATAACATAATCATAAGACGGGACAGGGCCCCGTCATACCCAGAACAATGTACATATCCAAATAGCAGTGACAGACTGTACCAAAAGATGGGCTCTGAAGAAGAGAGCGCCCCAAAATAGCAGAAATGGGATCCTAAACGTGTGGATCAGCGAACCTGTCGTTTGTACCTGCGCGGCATGAAAACGCAGCCCCCGAAGAAAGGGGGTCAGTACGAAATATGTACTGAATATGTAAAGCGGAATCACAGAAGTCAAATCATAATGATTTCAGAAAATAAGTACAAAATCCAGAGTGTCAAATGCATATTTCCAAAACAGACAGAATGTGTACAGAAACATATGTCATATCATATCCGGTCCCTGCCACGGGACTCAGCAGACAGAACGTGGCCACCCTCTCGACGCTGGTGCCACAATACAGAGGAATCAGAAAAAGGGGCGTGGCCCCGTATCATAAAATGTCATATCAAAATGGCCATAACAGATCAGATCAGAATAGGCGGACATGGCACATCATACTCCACAGACCCATGTACGCGTATACCTGCCCCCTCACATCGGGGCGCGGCGAACAATGCAGAGAATCACGCTTGACAACATATCCTGGCCCGGGCTCAGTGTGGGAAACATTGGGACATCCACGAATGGAGTAGTGAGAAACTAATGCAATTTAAAAATATCATAAATGTTTTCAAAGACTCGATGAAGCGTATCAAAGCCAAACAGATCCAATGGAGTCGGACGGGATCATAATAAATGCATTTCGGATATCATAATAAATTACAGAAGTATAACTTTCCCGAAGTCATTCCGGGTGTCAAAATAATTTATAAGATTTAATAGAATATTTAAAACAATGTTCGTTAGGCGATTAGTAGGGTAATCAAAACATTTCTTTCAAAAATTGCTTAAAAAGAAAGCTTTAATACATTAAGGGCAAAACCAGGAATAGTGGGCCCGCCTCGGGACAAATAAGGCGACGGGCTCAAATTATGCCCTCTAAGCTTATGGTATCACCTAAGAAGGTTCTACAAGCATTCTATGACTTTCCAAATATTTGGAGCAAAGTTGCATTATTTCAAGAAAAGTGTACCAAAGTAGTTCAATTCTACTGAAGGAAAAACTGAAATTTTCTCTTGCGGATTCCGAGGGCCAAGAGGTCCTTCGAGGCCCGGATCCGACCCTAACACACTAAGGGCATGCCAAGGGAAGAATTGGGGTTGCTTTACATACCTTTCAAGCTCTTTACGCCTTTCCAAACTCACTTCCCGTTTCGTCGAAAAACTGCAATTGGTCAAGTTTACCAATTGTAAGCTATGAATACCAAAGTTTCAACTTAATGCATATTTGTCTACCGAAATTTCGGCAGCACTTCCCCTATACATATAGCACCCCGAGAATTTAACTCGGCTATAAATCATCAACAACAACCCAAACGACAACATCAATATCAACAATGAACATTAAAAACACAAATATCCTTCAACTAGTCATTTTTCTCACAAGTTGACATAACCTTCATTCTAACCCAAACTTTCACTAATATCAATAATTTCACATTCATCAACAATCAAAATCATCACCATATAGTTCTAGAAGCATTTCATATCGTTTTCCTCAAGTTACACACTCGATATACACAATATACAACTTTCCGTCAAAGTCATAACTTATGCAAAACATCAAATCTTTGGCATACAACTTCATAACAAGTTTCCAACTTCCTAATTCATCAATGATCATCATAATTCACAACCAAACAACTTCATTTCCTTAATGTCGGAAAATCATACTAAAACGACATAAGTTTCTACATTCCAATTCAATACAAACTTATATCATTCTAACTTCATTTACATTACAAACATCACAACAACACTTTAACACACTAAACAAACTTAATCCATTCCATTCCAAACCACTCCATACCACACGGCCAAATGCTATTTTCATCAATTCAATCAAATTTATTCCACTTTCATTCTCAACATAAATTCCATCACATTCACAACTAGAATACAACATGAATTCAACACATTGTGGCTATATAATTAGGACATACCCACGGCTACACACTCACCACACACACCCACTTTGCAAACTTCCATTTCTTCATACAATTAACACATTTCTATATACTACAACACAATCAAAACTTCATAACACAATAAAAAGGTAGAAATTCTTACCTTTTCCTCAACTTCTTCACTTGGAGATATGATCACTTTGGTGATTCTAATGCTTCCCACTCCAAAAACAACTATACCAAGTCACAAAGGAACCTTGACTTAGTAAGAATTCAACAAGAAATAAATTTTTAGAACAAGATTTGTGGGAGTGAAATCTTCACCACCAAACCCGAAACCCTCCTTGCTCTCTCTGTTTTTTTGCTCTTGTTTGATCTTGCTTCATTCTTATCACAATTATTCTATGTATATAGTTGAAGTGCTTGGTCACATGACCAAGCACATGACCAACTAAAATGGGCTTGGATCAAGGCCTTAAGTGGCCGGCCATGACACCGCTTTTGGGCTTTACTTCCAATTAAATTTTTGAGCCCAATAGCTTGTGAATCATATTTTGTAATTCCCGAAACTAATTTTAAAAATTCCAAAATTGCCCTTAGCCTTGTCCCACACTTTCATGACTCTATTCTTTCATGCATAACTCCTATGTTCAACAAAATATCAAATTTGACCTTATATCTCAAAAATCCAATATATGACAAGTTTTTCCAAACGTGTGAAAACACGGGATATAACATCCTCCCCCCCTTTAGAACATTCGTCCTCGAATGTAAAATTAATCTTATAGGGTTGGAAAATACTTTGGGGGGTGTTTCTGATTATAGACAACACATAGGACATACGATTGGTATTGAAATGAATTTAAGCAGGGATTTAAGGTTACCTGTGGACATAGGGAACAATTGAGGATATTTCTTCTTCATTTCCTCTTCGGCCTCCCACGTCATTTCCTCCCTATTATCGTTCCGCCACAGTACCTTAACAGAGGCTACATCTTTATTCCGGAGCCTCCTTACCTGACGATCCAAAATAGATACGGGCTGCTCCTCGTACGATAGTTGCTCCGTCACCTGAATATGATCCGTAGGAAATATTCTGGAAGGGTCACCAATGCATTTGCGGAGCATAGAGACATGGAATACCGGATGTACCGCTTCCAAATCAGATGGCAAATCTAACTCATAGGCGACATTTCCAACTTTCCGAACAATCTGATAAGGCCCAATATAACGCGGACTGAGCTTACCCTTTCTGCCGAACCGCATCATGCCTTTCATAGGCGATACCTTCAGAAATACCCAATCGCCTACCTGAAACTCCAACGGTCGACGCCGTTTATCCGCGTATGACTTTTGTCGACTCTGGGCTGCCAACAGTCGCTCTCGAATAAGTTTCACCTTGTCCACGGCCTGCTGGACCATATCTGGGCCAATCAACTCTGTCTCGCCAATATCAAACCAGCCAATCGGCGATTTGCATTTCCTACCATATAAAGCCTCGTACGGAGCCATCTGGATGCTGGAATGGTAACTGTTATTATATGCAAACTCAATCAACGGCAAGTGATCAACCCAGCTGCCTCTGAAATCAATAACGCAGGCCCGCAACATATCCTCCAGCGTCTGTATAGTGCGCTCAGCCTGTCCGTCGCTCTGAGGATGAAAGGCTGTGCTCAGACTCACCTGAGTCCCTAGACCCTCCTGAAAAGACCTCCAAAAATGCGCCGTAAACTGGGCGCCTCTGTCAGAAATAATAGATAAAGGAACTCCGTGAAGCTTCACAATCTCCTTAATATAGAGCCTGGCATAATCCTCGGCAGAATAAGTAGTCCTGACGGGAAGAAAATGGGCTGATTTCGTCAGCCTATCAACAACGACCCAGATGGAATCATACTTCCGTGGAGTGCGAGGCAAACCTGTAACGAAGTCCATATTAATAACCTCCCACTTCCAAGTCAGGATTTCCATCTCCTGCAACAGTCCACCTGGCTTCTGATGTTCAATCTTGACCTGCTGACAATTAGGGCACTAGGCGACGAACTCTGCAATATCCCGCTTCATACCGTCCCACCAGTATAAGCATCGGAGATCATGATACATCTTTGTAGACCCAGGATGGACCGAATAGCGAGCATAATGTGCCTCGCTCATAACCTGCTGCCGAAGGCCTGCAATATCAGGTACACACAACCTGCCTCTGTATAACAAAGTACCGTCCGGTGAAAACTCGAACGGAGTCCTCTCCTTATCATAGGTTGTGTCCCTGTACCGAGCTAAGACGGGATCTTCGTATTGACGCCTTTTAATATCGTTCCTGATGGATGACTCAGAAACCCCTCGAACAGAAATCTGGGTATCTCCAGAATCGGCCAGACGAACCCCGAGACTAGCCAACTGCTGAATATCACGGGCTATCTCTCTCCTGTCTGGCTGTAAGTCAGCCAAACTGCCCATAGACTTCCGACTGAGCGCATCTGCAACAACATTAGCCTTGCCCGGATGATACAGAATATCCACGTCATAATGTTTCAGAAGCTCCAGCCATCTCCGCTGCCGCAAATTAAGCTCTCTCTGCCTGAAAATATACTGGAGACTCTTATGATCAGTATAGATATCCACATGAACGCCATATAAATAGTGTCTCCATATCTTCAGAGCATGAATCACCGCTGCGAGCTCCAGATCGTGGGTAGGATAATTCTTCTCATGCTTTTTGAGCTGCCGGGAAGCATACGCTATAACTCTGCCGTGCTGCATCAATACACAGCCTAACCCCATACCAGAAGCGTCACAATAAATAACATACCCGTCCGGTCCCTCTGGAAGAGTCAGAACTGGGGCTGTAGTCAGCTTCTCCTTCAGCAACTGGAAGCTCCGTTCACAAGCGTCAGACCACTGGAACTTAGCTCCCTTCTGAGTCAGCCTTGTTAAAGGCGCTGAAATCGAAGCAAACTTTTCCACAAACCTCCTGTAATAACCTGCTAACCCCAGGAAACTGCGTACCTCTGTGGGCGTCGTAGGTCTGGGCCAATTCTTCACTGCCTCAATCTTCTGTGTGTCCACCCGGACACCATCAGCTGCAATAATATGCCCCAAGAAAGCCACTGAAGACAGCCAGAATTCACACTTAGAAAATTTTGCATATAACTTCTGATGCCGGAGTACCCCTAATACCGATCTCAAATGATCTGCGTGCTCCGCCTCAGACCGAGAATAAACCAGGATATCATCAATGAATACAATTACGAACATATCCAAGAATGGCCTGAATACCCGGTTCATCAAATCCATGAATACTGCGGGGGCATTAGTAAGCCCAAAAGACATAACCCTGAACTCATAATGCCCATATCGGGTCCGGAAAGCTGTCTTAGGGATATCGGCCTCTCGTACTCGTACCTGGTGGTAACCGGATCGAAGATCTATCTTCGAAAAACACTTAGCGCCCTGCAGCTGATCAAACAAATCATCAATCCTGGGGAGGGGGTATTTATTCTTTATAGTTACCTTATTCAGCTGCCGATAATCAATACACATACGCAGCGACCCGTCCTTCTTACGCACAAATAATACCGGGGTCCCCAAGGCGAAGTACTGGGTCTGATGAAGCCCTTATCTAACAAATCCTTCAGCTGCTCTTTCAACTCCTTTAATTTTGCAGGCGCCATTCTGTACGGAGGAATCGAGATAGGCTGAGTGTCTGGGAGTAAATCAATAGAGAAATCTATCTCCCGTTCTGGAGGAAGACCTGGAAGCTCGTCGGGGAAAACATCTGGAAACTCATTAATCACGGGGACTGACTGAAGTGTCGGCGTCTCTGCTTTCAAGTCCTGCACCCGTACCAGATGATAGATATAACCCTTTCTGATCATTTTCTTCGCCTTAAGGTACGAAATAAACTTACCCTTCGGCGATGCTGTATTACCAGCCCATTCTATAACTGGCTCCCCGGGAAACTGGAAGCGAACCACCTTATTCTGGCAGTCAACATTAGCGTAACAGGAAGCTAGCCAATCCATACCCATAATAACATCAAATTCAGTCATATCTAACTCTACCAGATCTGCCTTAGTGTCACGGCCACATACAATCACAGAATAGTCTTTATAAACCTGTTTTGCTACAATAAAGTCCCCTATCGGTGTGGCTACCTCAAATGGATCTATAGGTTCAGACATAATACCAATTTTACCAGCAACAAGGGGCGAAATATATGATAAAGTCGAACCTGAATCAATTAGTGCATACACAGACCGAGAGAAGACCAATAAAGTACCTGTAACGACATTAGGAGATGCCTCATGATCCTGGCGGCTGGCCAAAGCATAAATGCGGTTTGAAGGACCGCTAATACCAGAAGCTCCACCACGGCCTCTGCCGCGACCCGCTGGTGCTGGAAAACCCTGCCCCGTAGGGCGCATAGCCACTGACGAAGATGAAGACCCAGCGGCTGATCCGGTAGGCTGCGCTGCACCACCCGAACTACCCTTATACGGGCAATCTCTCACAGAATGGCCCTGACGACCACAAGAAAAGCATGCACCGGTGGCTCTGTAGCACTCCCCCGGATGATACCTGCCACAAAGAGAACACTGAACCCTGGGTGGCCTCATCTGACCAGAACCCCTATCTGTCCGCGAACCTGAAGCCCTGGAGCTCTGGCCTGCTCCTGAATACCCTGGGCTATCGAACCTGCGACCTGTAGGCTGGGGAGGTGCGCTCTGCGCAAGCTGAGATGAAAATCTGCTAGGCTGCTGCGGCTGTTGGGGCTGTCTGCCCCGAAAGTCTCCAGATGATCTGGCCCTCTTGGGCTGTCTCCGATCCTGGCTCCTGTCAGGCTGGTGTCCTCCTCTGCCCCGATCCTCCATGCCCTGGGCGTGGGCCTGAATACGGGCAATGTCCATACCGGGCTGAGCAGCCAATACTAAGCAGCTATCAACAAAATACCGATCCAGCCCCATAATATATCTGTGCATCCGGTCCGCCATAGTAGTCACCACAGCAGGTGCATATCGGGCCAAGGAATCAAACTCCAAACTATAGTCCCGGACACTGCGGCCCTTCTGCCTCAATAATAAGAATCTATCAGATCTGGCTCGTCGCAACTCTGGGGGCAGAAAATGTCCAAGAAATGCCTGAGAAAAATCGCCCCAAACTGCTGGGGGAGCGCCGTCCCCCCTGGATATCCCCCATGACTCGTACCAGTTTGCTGCCACATCATATAACCGGTACGAAGCTAACGCGACTGACTCTGTCTCGGAAGCATTAATCAAATCTAGAGTGCGCCGCATCTTCCTGATAAACTCCTCAGGATCCTCCTCGGGCTTTGTCCCGAAGAATTCTGGAGGACTACAAGTCAAAAACTCACGGGCTCTCGAACTATCACGCCTGACTGCCCGGTCACCTCCCAGTCCATGCCCCTGAACCTGCCCTGCCACAAGTCTCGTCAGCAACTGGACTGCCACCCTCATAGACTGATCCTCAGTGCCTGGCCGTGGAGCTGGAGGCTCAGGTACTGGAACTGCGGGAGCTGGCGGTGGAGCCGCCCCCCGATCTGCAGCTACGGCTGCCCCTATCTCCTCCACGAGTGGTGATGTAGAAGAACCCTCTGTCTGGGGCAAAGTCTCCGGAGCAATATGTGCCTGGGCCCTGGTAATCCTCTGGACCCGGCTAGTCTCTCCCAAGGCTGCTGACTTGGCCTTTTGGGCCGCTGTTGCCTTTTTTGGAGGCATATCTGCAAATATAGCCACTCGTTAGGGAGGGGTCATCCTGATAACACAACTCTATCGCACGATCTAAGACAGAAAGAAGGGTAGTATCCTAAATGCCCTGTAGCCTCCTGTTTATAGGTGTGGTGCACAACACACCGATAAACAAGACTCTACTAGACACGGTCTGTGGACAATCCGAGGACGAACCGCTCTGATACCACTTTTGTCACCACCCAACCCCGTGGGCCGCGACCAGTGCCCTAGCTGGGCACCTATACGTACCCGATACCCAAATTAGCATATTAACAAAATAATGTAATAATAATATTAGTGGACGCTACAGAATTTAGCATAAAAAGCAGACTTGGCACACATAGGCCGATAAGGCCATCATAGAACAAAGTATCCCAAACATATGTACAGAACCCACACAGATATATCCACAGACCTCTACAGAACATAACATAATCAAAAGATGGGACAGGGCCCCGTCATACCCAGAACAATGTACATATCCAGATAGCAGTGACAGACTGTACCAAAAGATGGGCTCTGAAGAAGAGAGCGCCCCAAAATAGCAGAAATGGGATCCTAAACGTGTGGATCAGCGAACCTGTCGTCTGTACCTGCGCGGCATGAAAACGCAGCCCCCGAAGAAAGGGGGTCAGTACGAAATATGTACTGAATATGTAAAGCGGAATCACAGAAGTCAAATCATAATGATTTCAGAAAATAAGTACAAAATCCAGAGTGTCAAATGCATATTTCCAAAACAGACAGAATGTGTACAGAAACATATGTCATATCATATCCGGTCCCTGCCACGGGACTCAGCAGACAGAACGTGGCCACCCTCCCGACGCTGGTGCCACAATACAGAGGAATCAGAAAAAGGGGTGTGGCCCCGTATCATAAAATGTCATATCAAAATGGCCATAACAGATCAGATCAGAATAGGCGGACATGGTACATCATACTCCACAGACCCATGTACGCGTATACCTGCCCCCTCACATCGGGGCGCGGCGAACAGTGCAGAGAATCACGCTTGACAACATATCCTGGCCCGGGCTCAGTGTGGGAAACATTGGGACATCCACGAATGGAGTAGTGAGAAACTAATGCAATTTAAAAATATCATAAATATTTTCAAAGACTCGATGAAGTGTATCAAAGCCAAACAGATCCAATGGAGTCGGACGGGATCATAATAAATGCATTTCGGATATCATAATAAATTACAGAAGTATAACTTTCCCGAAGTCATTCCGGGTGTCAAAATAATTTATAAGATTTAATAGAATATTTAAAACAATGTTCGTTAGGCGATTAGTAGGGTAATCAAAACATTTCTTTCAAAAATTGCTTAAAAAGAAAGCTTTAATACATTAAGGGCAAAACCGGGAATAGTGGGCCCGCCTCGGGACAAATAAGGCGACGGGCTCAAATTATGCCCTCTAAGCTTATGGTATCACCTAAGAAGGTTCTACAAGCATTCTATGACTTTCCAAGTAATTTGGAGCAAAGTTGCATTATTTCAAGAAAAGTGTACCAAAGTAGTTCAATTCTACCGAAGGAAAAACTGAAATTTTCTCTTGCGGATTCCGAGGGCCAAGAGGTCCTTCGAGGCCCGGATCCGACCCTAACACACTAAGGGCATGCCAAGGGAAGAATTGGGGTTGCTTTACATACCTTTCAAGCTCTTTACGCCTTTCCAAACTCACTTCCCGTTTCTTCGAAAAATTGCAATTGGTCAAGTTTACCAATTGTAAGCTATGAATACCAAAGTTTCAACTTAATGCATATTTGTCTACCGAAATTTCGGCAGCACTTCCCCTATACATATAGCACCCCGAGAATTTAACTCGGCTATAAATCATCAACAACAACCCAAACGACAACATCAATATCAACAATGAACATTAAAAACACAAATATCATTCAACTAGTCATTTTTCTCACAAGTTGACATAACCTTCATTCTAACCCAAACTTTCACTAATATCAATAATTTAACATTCATCAACAATCAAAATCATCACCATATAGTTCTAGAAGCATTTCATATCGTTTTCCTCAAGTTACACACTCGATATACACAATATACAACTTTCCGTCAAAGTCATAACTTATGCAAAACATCAAATCTTTGGCATACAACTTCATAACAAGTTTCCAACTTCCTAATTCATCAATGATCATCATAATTCACAACCAAACAACTTCATTTCCTTAATGTCGGAAAATCATACTAAAACGACATAAGTTTCTACATTCCAATTCAATACAAACTTATATCATTCTAACTTCATTTACATTACAAACATCACAACAACACTTTAACACACTAAACAAACTTAATCCATTCCATTCCAAACCACTCCATACCACACGGCCAAATGCTATTTTCATCAATTCAATCAAATTTATTCCACTTTCATTCTCAACATAAATTCCATCACATTCACAACTAGAATACAACATGAATTCAACACATTGTGGCTATATAATTAGGACATACCCACGGCTACACACTCACCACACACACCCACTTTGCAAACTTCCATTTCTTCATACAATTAACACATTTCTATATACTACAACACAATCAAAACTTCATAACACAATAAAAAGGTAGAAATTCTTACCTTTTCCTCAAGTCTTCTTCACTTGGAGATATGATCACTTTGGTGATTCTAATGCTTCCCACTCCAAAAAAACTATACCAAGTCACAAAGGAACCTTGACTTAGTAAGAATTCAACAAGAAATAAATTTTTAGAACAAGATTTGTGGGAGTGAAATCTTCACCACCAAACCCGAAACCCTCCTTGCTCTCTCTTGTTTTTTGCTCTTGTTTGATCTTGCTTCATTCTTATCACAATTATTCTATGTATATAGTTGAAGTGCTTGGTCACATGACCAAGCACATGACCAACTAAAATGGGCTTGGATCAAGGCCTTAAGTGGCCGGCCATGACCTTTTGGGCTTTACTTCCAATTAAATTTTTGAGCCCAATAGCTTGTGAATCATATTTTGTAATTCCCGAAACTAATTTCCCAAATTCCAAAATTGCCCTTAGCCTTGTCCCACACTTTCATGACTCTATTCTTTCATGCATAACTCCTATGTTCAACAAAATATCAAATTTGACCTTATATCTCAAAAATCCAATATATGACAAGTTTTTCCAAACGTGTGAAAACACGGGGTATAACAGTTTTACAAGGATCATGCCAAAGAAAGAAAGGGTAAGCCTCACATACCTTGCCCGCTTCCTAAGCTAATCCGAACTTAAGTCTTTGGCTTTCGCAAGATCTACAACAATATTAATAGATACCAACATTAGCTATAGATACTTAGAAGTCCAATCCTAAACTAGCACTTCATTTACAGAAATTTCGGCAGCATTTCCCCTGTAAATACAACCAACCACGAGAATCCAACTCGGCCAAATTATCAACAACAATCCGAGAATTCAACTCGGCCAAATTATCAACAACAATAC
Organism: Lycium barbarum; assembly: GCF_019175385.1. Classification (NCBI taxonomy): domain Eukaryota; kingdom Viridiplantae; phylum Streptophyta; class Magnoliopsida; order Solanales; family Solanaceae; genus Lycium; species Lycium barbarum. The sequence goes on from NC_083342.1 coordinate 70,062,828, forward strand.
GAACAACCACACTAACAACTTCAACAATTAATTCAAAATGCATTCCAACGTTAGTAACTCCTTTTACATAATCCGACGACATTTCATTTACATTCAATTTAGTCACATACAATCCCAAGTTTCAATTTAATCTCTTTTATATTCTACCGAAAATCGGGCAGCATCTCCCTTGTTTATATGCCTAGCCCGAGATTCCAACTCAACAACCAACAACATCAACAACAATACCAATAATATTAACATCATTTCCAATACCGACGTATGCCATAAAACAGCCCACACACTGTTTTCTAAATTTCTCAACCAACCAAATTTGCGATATAGCTATTTCATAATTTTATTTCCGCAAAGACGTCGAAGTTAATACCAATAACATCAATACTTACATCATACAAGATAAATAAATAAATATATATTTTATCCAAAATTCTCCTCACGCCTCAAACCATAATCCAACCACACCGATAAACGAATTTATCACACTATTTTCTCCGTTCTAGTTCGTTAAAACTCTAAATAAACTTGCTAGCAATGAAAAGGAACCTTAATCTTACCTCAAGTTTGAATCCACCACGTCCACCCTCATCTTTTTGGTTAATGTTTAGTTCAAATTGAAGACAACGCGACGTACAACACTTTTCTCTTCGTGAGCTTCGGGATTCGGGGCTCAGATTTCGATCAAAATTGGTTTTTCTTCTCCAAGACTCTATTTCTCTCTCTCTCCAGAATTTTCTGGGTGTTTTGGTCTGAAAAATGAGGAGAAAGGGCTGAAATCGCATTTAAATAGGCATGGGTCATGGGCCTAACCCGGTTGGGCCCGGATTGGGCCTAGCCCACTAACCTTTCTGCCTTAAAAAGTTCATATCTCCTTATCCCGATGTCTCCTGTGGACCCACGACCTATGGTTGGAAAGCTAATTCCATTATCTACAACTTTAATTCTGGGAACTTTCCCAAATTCCCAAACACTGATGGGGTTATGGCCTCCCGAAGTCAGATCACCCAAAAACGTAACTTAAAAATATTTGTTTGGAGGGCTTCCACTTTGATTTGGCTCATGGGTTCTTCTTGAGTTGTGCTTAAATTCACATATGTGGTTCATATAAATTGTCACGTGTTCCTAAAAATATCTCGATGTGTGGGCCCCACCTCCGCTTACGACTAATCCGACGTGCAAAAATATGAAATATAATACTATCAACGTGAGTTTAAATTATGTAGTAACAACGTGATTGTCAATGTCTGAGGAAGCACGTGTCATGCTCAGGATTTGAAAATGCGGGGTATAACAATATGACTGGTTCCATGGATGAGGAGGAGTCTGCTCAAGCACTAATGCTGAAGAATATTGCTGATGAGGAGGTACATAGCTCTAACTGTAACTTGCAGTTGGTTAGCTATTATCCAGACAAAGTTGCTGATGCAAAACAAAGGAATTTAGCTTTGGCCATTATTCCTGATATTAGAGATTTGCAGCATCTGAATGTTGCTGTAAGGGTATCACCTAACAAAGCTTTACATGATGTAGTCTCTCACAAGTTACAAGAGGAACCTGATAATTTGAATTTGATTAATAATCAGAAGGAAGATGCTGATGGTGCTGCTATTGATCTGAAACTACAGCAGATGTGTGTAGAGGCAGGAGTATCTCCAAAATCACAAAGCAAAGGGCTAAGAAAAGGAAGAAAGCAAAATTCTGAGGTTCCACAAACTGTGAGGTATTCAACAAGGAGTAACCTTAAGAAATCTGTTAAATGATTGTTAAAACTTTATTCTGGAACATAAGATCAGTGAAGTCCCAACAAGCATTTCATAGAGTTCAAATGTTAAATAAGCACCACAAGTTCTTTTTGATAGCTTTGATGGAACCTTTTCAGCATCAGAGACAAATTCAACAATATAGAAGGAAACTTGGAATGCCTTATGCTAATTCCAACTGTAATGGAAAAATCTGGTTCTTTGTGCAACACAATGTTGATGTTGAGGTTCTATTTGATACTGAGAAATCTATTACTGTAAAGCTGAAGTTTCAAGATTTCAATAAAGATATGGTAGTTACAATGGTGTATGCTAAATGTTCAGAAGTGGAGAGGCTGCAGTTGTGGGACAGTTTATACCTCTTGACTAGTAATATGACATCTCCTTGGCTGGTTGGTGGAGATTTTAATGTTATAATGAATGAAGAAGAAAAAATAGGAGGTTTACCAGTTTTGCCACAAGAATATGAGGATTTTGCTTTTTGTCTAAATTCCTGTGAGTTGCATGAGATGCCTTTCAAAGGGAGTCCTTTCACCTGGTGGAATGGTAGGGCTGCTAATGACTGTATTTTTAAGAGATTGGACAGGATTTTACATAATGATACATTTCAGAATTGGTTTGGACACTTAGAGGTGGAACATTTGTCAAGGACTGGTTCTGATCATGCACCATTACTGGTATCATGTGGAGATCAAGTGCAAAAGTTTGTAAACCATTCAGATTTCTCAAATTCTGGGTGGAACATGATACTTTTCTTGATTTGGTTAAGCAACAATGGGAAACCGTCTTAACTGATGATGTATTTCTGTCATTTAAGCTCAAGATGAAAAAACTGAAAACTGCTTTAAGTACATGGAGTAAGACTACTTTTGGTGAAATTTTTAAACAACTTGTTATCAGAGAGGAAATAGTTAAGATTAAGGAGCAACTGTTTGAGGAAAATCCATCTGAAGAAAATAGAATGGTCATGCAGAGGACACAAGCAGAACTTAAGCTGTATCTTCATTATGAGGAGGAATTCTGGAGGCAAAAAGCCAGGATGGACTGTTTTTCTGAAGGTGATAAGAATACTAGATACTTCTATAGTCTGGTAAAAGGAAGAAGAAAAAGAATCCAGATTAGGAGGATTAAAGATGATGCTGGTAATTGGCTTGAGGATGTTGATAGTGTTGCTGCTCAAGCTGTCAACTTTTTCCAGAAACAATTTACTCATGAAGAGGTTAGTGAAGATTCTCCAATTTTTAATCATATTTAAGAGCTGATCAGAGAAGAGGATAATATACTACTTGCTGAACAACCTACTATGGAGGAAGTACAGAAGGCAGTATTTAAATTAAATGGGGATAGTGCCTTTGGCCCTGATGGATTTTCTAGTATATTTTATCAGAAGTGTTGGGAGGTGATAAAGGTTGATGTATATGGGGTTGTTAAAGATTTCTTTGAAGGACATACTCTTCCCAAGTCAATCACTCACACAAATCTGGTTTTACTACTAAAGAAGACTGTTGTTGAGGCATTTCCTGATATGAGACCTATAAGTCTTAGCAACTTTATCAATAAGGTCATATCAAGAGTAGTTCATGACAGACTTGATAAGCTGCTTACAAGGGTGATCTCTCCAAATCAATCTGGTTTTGTTAAGGGTAGGAATATAATTGAGAATGTGTTGTTGACACAAGAAATTGTAACTGATATAAGGAAGAGAGGAAAACCAGCAAATGTTGTGATTAAATTGGATATAGCAAAAACATATGATAGGGTCTCAAGGTTGTACCTATGTAAAGTGATGGGAAAGATGGGATTTTCTCCATTTTTCATTGACCTGATTTGGAGGCTGTTGGCAAATAATTGGTATTCTATTCTCCTAAATGGCCAGGCTCATGGTTTCTTTCATTCTACAAGGGGTGTCAAGCAAGGGGATCCACTCTCCCCTGCTCTTTTCATTATTGCTGCAGAAGTCCTTTCAAGGGCATTAAATTCTTTGTTTGATCAGCCTGGTTTTGTTGGATATAGGATGCCAAAGTGGAGTGCTGATTTGAATCATCTAGCATATGCAGATGATACAATCATTTTTTCTGCAGCAGATAACCAATCTTTACAGATGATCATGGATACTCTTCAGGAATATGAGAAAGTATCTGGACAGCTGATAAACAAGAGGAAAAGTTCCTTTTATATGTTCAGCAAAGTATCACAGGAGTTAAGTCAGCAGGTTGGAACAGAACAGGATTTGTGAGAGGTCATTTTCCTTTTACATATCTTGGAGTACCAATTACTCATGCCAGGAAAAGGAAAGTGGATTATACTGCATTATTGAAGAAAGTGAAAGACAGATTACAAACCTGGAAAGGCAAGTTGCTGTCTTATGGAGGAAAAGCAGTGTTGATTACAAGTGTCCTTCAAAGTATTCCAATTCATGTTTTATCTGCTATAAGGCCTCCTAAATGTGTTATAAAGGAACTACACAGGATCTTTGCCAGATTCTTTTGGAATAATAAGGAGGAAGGAAGATGCAGACACTGGGCAGCTTGGCTTAACATGTGCATTCCCAAACATGAAGGAGGTTTGGGTTTCAGGCCTGTTTATGACACATCCAAAGCTTTATGTGCTAAAATCTAGTGGAGGTTTAGAACCACTAGTTCTCTCTGGGCTAATTTTATGTGGAATAAATACTGTAAAAAACAAATTCCTCAAGTGGTTCAATGGAAGGGAGGGTCACAAGTCTGGAAGATGATATTGGAAGCAAGGGAAAATATAGAACAGGAAATCTGGTGGGAGCCAAAGATTGGAAGTTCAAACATTTGGTTTGACAATTGGACTAAGCTAGGTGCTCTTAGTTATGTGGTTCCCCAGTCCTGGCAAATCAATGAGCATGCTAAAGATGTTTCTGAACTTATGACATATGGAGTATGGAATATCAGCAAACTCATGCAGCTATTTCCTGTAGATATTGTGCAGCATATAATACATGAAATTGACATTAAATATGCATCAAATGAATGGGATAGACCTTGGTGGATGATGACAAGTTCAGGCAAGTTTACAGTAAGTAGTGCATGGCAGTTACTGAGACAAAAAGCTAATGTAATAGTGCCACTTCAGAATATGTGGATCAAAGGTGTGCCTTTTAAAATTTCATTCTTCCTGTGGAGATTGTGGAAGTTTAAAGTCCCAATTGATGAAGTGGTGGCAAGTATTGGCATTCCATTAGCTTCAAAGTGTTCTTGCTGTCATAATGCTCAGATGGAGACAATAAACCATATGTTTCTGTGTGGAGATTTGGCTACAAAGGTATGGACATACTTCAATATGGGGGCTGGATTGAGCATGAATTGTGTTCAGGTCAAACATGCTATAAGATGTTGGTGGGAAGCAAAATGCCATTTCAAAATGAAGACCATATATAAAGCAGTGCCTGCTTTTATTGTGTGGCAAATATGGAAGTGGAGAAATAATAGGCTTCATGGTGGTATAATGAATCTGAATAGAGTGTTATATGACATAAATATGAACATTCATATGTTATGTAAAGTTTAGTTTCCTGGGTTGAATATTCAAACTATATGGCATCAGATTGTTCAGTTCTTTGAAGGATATAAGCCTACTGTTATATGCAGAATTATTAAATAGAGGAGACCTGCATCTGGAGTTTACAAGTGTAATACTGATGGAGCTGCAAAAGGAAATCCAGGTCCAAGTTCTGCTGCTTTTTGTATAAGAAATGATGAGGGAGATTTGGTGTATGCAGCTGCTAAAATTTTGACAGATGGAACAAATATTGTGGCTGAGGCTGAGACTATTAGTATGGGAATGAGGTACTGTGTGGAAAAGCATCTTTTTCCATTGATCTTAGAGACTGATTCTATGACCATTGTTACACCTTGAAAATTTCCCCGCGAACGTACAGTGGATAGACTACCAAAGGGCGTAGCGTATGCGATGTTTTTAATAAGAAGGGAACGACGTTTGACGACCCTAAGTAAGATTCCAAAGGCAATTGCAATAAGAGATAGGTTATGCTCCATAATGACTAACTATAGGTTCTGAAAATGTGGAAAGTTGCAGATTTGCATTTTGGCCAGTCGATCATAAAATGAAATACGGACCGTAAAGTGGTATACAGCCCGTAAACTGCCATGTCGTATTTCAACTTCCAAGACTTCAACTTTCTGTCAAATGCTTGAATGGTTAAAGACGACTTGAAATACGGACCGTAAACTGAAATACGACCCCATAAACTGTGTTCGTAAATCACCCTGTCTCAGCTAGACTTTCTGGTTCTATTATGCTTAAATACGCCCACAGAATACGGACCGTAAACTGGAATACGGCCCGTAAACTGGGTTTACGACCACTGTGCACTTTCGACGACTGTTCATTTCAGATCAGATTTTGGGTTATTAAAAAGGGGACCAAGGTTATTATTTCATTTCCACATTTCACCCCTTCTCTCTAAAAACATCTCTCTACATTTATTCCACAAGAACTCAAGGATTATTAATGATCAACAACATAAACCAAGTGAATCAAGTGTAAGAAAACCCATTAAAGATCATACAAGTCAAGAAATCCCAATGGAGATGAACTAGGGTTTTTGCTCAAGTGGAGTATTATCAACCAAGGCTTGTTCCTACGACATCTAAGGTAAGATTCATGGTATTTCTATGTTGTTTAAGGTATTTAAGAGTTGAAATACTTGAATTGTAGAAAGGTATGGAAAAAATGGGTCATGAATGTAGAATAGTGCCATTTTGAGAAATAGTTTGAATTGAGTTATGAGTCTTGATGTATTGTGATGTAAATATGTTATAAATGATGAAAACATGAAATGAGCAATGTACGTGAATGGACATAGTCGTGTGTTATAGCCATGGATATGGATAATTGAAAGTAAGTCTAGAAATGTGGATAATGTGGGTGAATAATGATTATTGTTATGGTATTGTGAATGTATTATTGACGTTTGGGAGTTGATGTACGTTATGGAGGAAACGTCGTATGAATGAAGGAGATGCTGTCCGATTTTCTCTCGTTTCAGTCATGTATGCTAGTTATCGATTCTAATATGAGTATGCACTTCAATGAAGGTAGAACGTGAGCCTTGAAGGAGAACGTACGAGTGATAGAATAGTTGCACGGAAAGGTATGTAAGGCTAACCCTTCTTTCATAAGGCATGGTTCTTTGGCCAAATATCTAAATATTCTATGAGACTATGATATCCTTCAAATGATTTTATCTTCCGAGCTAGTAAGCTCACGATTCTTGATACGCCACGATTGTACAAAATCCCTCGTATGACGAGTAAGCCTATAAAGATAGATATGATGAATGACGATAATAGTAATAATGATGTTGATGACGATTATGATAATGATTTAAATAGTAAAGGTGCTTATGAGCTATTATGTATATGTATCTATGCATGACTATTATGGAACCCCGAGCTTATGAGGCCGGGTAAGATATGTAAATGAGTATGTATATGATTACGTAACGCGCGCACACCTCTGCAGATGGTACGGATAACCCTGACGCCTTGGTAGGGCCAGGTAGATGTAATCCTGAAGCCTTGGTAGGGCCAGGTATGAGTAACCTTGAGCCTTGGTTGGCCAAGTATGTATGAAACACCGATCCTGCATGGTCGGGTATGCTATGTAAATGATTATGTATATGATAAGGATACGTAAATGGATACGGATACGGATATAGATGTATGTACGTAAATACGCATTAGAATGGAAAGATCCTATGTAAGGCAAGTAAGTGCTTATGACGATGATGTCACCATCTCCCATCTTGTGCTATTTCTTATGTTACATTATTATGCTTCTATATTGATATTGATCATGCTTTACATACTCAGTACATTCTTCGTACTGACGTCCTTTTGTTTGTGGACGTTGCGTCATGCCCGCAGGTGCACAGGGAGACAGACTTGATCCGTAGCTACATTCACAGAGACTACATAGCCGAGCTCCATTTCATTCGGAGTCATAGCTTTTGGGTACTTATTCTTTTGTGTACATAGTTATGGGCATAGCGGGGTCCTGTCCCGCTCATGTGATATGTCATACTCTTCTTAGAGGCTCATAAACACGTGTATATGGTTAGATATGTCTGGCCTTGTCGGCCTATATTTTGTATATCAGTTTGATAGCCTTGTCGGCTCATGTACATTGGTGTGGCATAGATGCCAATGATAATGTAAAGGCATTGTTGTCCAATGGGACTAGTATGATGAATGAATAGAATTATGTGTTTAATTATGTGGCTCACCTAGATGTAAGCATAAGAGTAAGCCAAGGGAGTGCTCGGGTGGGCTAGCACCGGGCGCTCGTCGCGATCCCCTCGACGGGTCGTGACAACCATGAAGATGATTTTAAAGGCTGAATGGAAGGTCCCTTGGAGCATTTCAATGCTGGTGGATGATATCAAGAGAATGATGGATGATCAAACAGTATCGATGGAGCATATACATAGAGAAGGCAATGACCTTGTAGATTTTTTAACTAACTTGGTTTTTGATTTTGCAGGTCCAGTTCAGTTTCATACTTTTCTGGAATTGCCAAGTCAAGCTCAGAGGATTCTGAATATGGAGAAGAGAGGAATTCCAAACTTGAGAATAAGAACCATTCAAGACAAAGCACCAGACTGACATCAGAATTGCCACTATTACTGAGTACAGTTTTCCAACTGATGGTGAGTATTTGCAGCATCTGTATTAGGGTGGTATCAGTGTGCTAGGCATGCTTATTCCTTAGTAAAAATGGTGTGATGCTCATGATCTAGATAGCAGACTGTAATAACCAAGGATCAAGTATCATAGAGACCTGGTTTCATGCAAAGGATTAAGCTAGGGACAAGTTGAACATTGAAAGAATATTACAGCTTTTGAAGGATCACCAGGCTGATAAGCAAGATATGTACAAGAATCATATTCAAATGCTGCATGAAATAGTATGGACAGTTACAGTAGTTATATGCTACATATGTCCAGGCTAGGATTCATGCTCTTTGGACAATGGTACAATGTTTGAAAGTGGTTTTGCTTCCATACAGATGATGGTTTGTTCAGAAGATCATAACTATATTTAAGTGGCCTGAAGAATGATTCAACTGATTTGAAACATGCCACCTGTGAGACTTTGAAGGTGTGATAGATGTTTTCAAGTCAAGGCCCTTGGATTAATAGTTGTTACTAGTCTGTCTTAAACCAAAATCTGTATTTCCATTTTCCACTTGTTCATTTTTCTTTCTGTTGTTGTTCTTGTTATTTGATCAATCACTTTTGAATTGATATGTACATATTTTCTTTATCAATAAATTATCACCTTTCTGGTGGCTTTGCAAAAAAAAAAAAGGTACGTAATAATTATCCTGGTTTAAAGAGAACAAATAAAAAACAAAAACAAAAATAAAAAACTCCAACAAGGCAACGGCAACGACTAAACTTGGAACGACTGGACTAGTTGGAGCCTATTTTTGGGTAGAGAAGGAAGGAAGTAAAATACCTAATCACACCAACTGGCTCTCCCAATTTTGTTTCATTCTTTCACACAAAGCATCACATCACCACCACCCCAAAGCACGCATTCACAATAATCATTCTCTCTCTGGCGCAAGAAAAAAAGACATGACAATTTGCATTATTATTCCCCCAATTGAAACCACTCTTCACATGCTTTTCCTGCTCAGGAAATGTATTGTTCATCATACTACTATTTCTTGTTGGCCCTCCAAACCCTTGTGATCTCTCTTTTTCAAGATTCCACTTTCCCATTTATATATATCTCTATCCATACACTTAACCTCATCTCATCTTCAATATACACAAAGCCAGCATCTTTTGTTTTCTTCAACATAGTGCCACTCCGGTAACAACTTACAACCCCATAATTTTTTTATTTTTTTTTAAAAAATTTTCTGCATTTTTCTTATCAAACTTACTCAAAGCTTATTCCTTTATGTAGTGATTAATGTAGCAAACAAGATTTTTCCTGCATGCTCTATTTTATCATTTACTTTATAGATTTTCATTCTTTCTTTCTTTGTTTTTTTTTTTTTTTTTGGGCATGTTAGAATTAAACGGGTCTAATAAATGGGTATTGAGGATTTAAATATCCAACCCAACTAGTTCGGAATTGAGGCTTAGAGCCTGTTTGGGTTGGCTTATTTTAGTTTCTTTTTAAGCCAAAATAGTTTTTAAGCACTTTTATAGTGTTTGGGTAAGATAAAAAAGTGCTTAAAAAGCACTTGTTTTTTAAGCCAAAATAACTAAAATAAGCCAATCTGACTTTATAAGCCATAAGTTATAAGCCTATCCAAACAGACTCTTAGTGGTAGTAGTAGTAGTAGCAGTAGCAGCTGTACTAGGTTTTGGTGTTGATTATTAGTTTCTTCCCTTTTGTGGTTTAGTCTCAAAGCAGTGAGCTTTTCTTGTCTGAAACAGATATATTTCTTTTCCGGTTTTGAGTGTGAAGGATATTTAGGTTAGATTTTAGAGTTTTATCTAATTTTTAAGTAGGTCTAAAACAATTAATTGAATTTAAGTTTATCCATATATTCTTTATTTGTTACTATGTTAAAATTAATGATCAAGCGAAACGTTTGGTAGAAAATGATTTTGTCGTTAGCATCATATATGTTGGAATCTTAATACATACTAGCTTAACCCGAATAAAGGAGGGTGCGGTAGGCTGACGGCTAGTGTAAAAGTAGTCTAATTAAGGTAAATCCTCATAATTGATTGAAATGTTGCTAGTCAGACTTATTAGCCTTGCAATTTAGGCCGTTGTTTATAAGATTATAATTTGATTGTTACTATGTTAAAATTAATGATCAAGTGAAACTTTTGGCGCAAATTGATTTTGTCGTTAGCACAATATATGTTAAAATCTTAATACATACTAGCTTAAATTTTGAGGGCGCAAGCCTCATAAAGGAGGGTACGGTAGGCTAACTGCTAGTGTAAAAGTAGTCTAATTAAGGTAAATCGTCTAAATTCATGTAACCGACCCTAACTAGTAGGCGTTTGAGGCATAAATGATTGAAATGTTTTGAAATGTTGCTGGTCAGATTTACTGGTATTTAATAGCTTTGCAATTTAGGCCTTTGACAACGTTGTTGATAATTTTATGAACGTGATAATTTGATTGTTGTAGGAATGAAAAGAGCAGCGTACTACAGCTGTGTAGCCCAAATGCAGGATCATTGGCCTATCAAGAAGGCTCTGACATTATCTGATGTAGATATCACTCATCCATTCCTCACTTTGTCTAGGCAACAAGTGGAGAATCACATTGTGTTGCATATGACAACAGAAGAACAGGAGCATTTGAGAGCCCAAGGCCAAGTAGATTTTAATGCCCGAGATGATGATACAGGTGAGATGTATGTGATGAAGTTGAAATGGCGGGGAAGCTATTACAATCTTATCGGTAAGTGGGGCAGAGTTGTACGAGGGAAAGGACTTGATGTTGGGCAAGAGATTAAAATACGTTGGGAAAATGGGTGCTTACACTTCTCAGTCCCACAGCAGCAGATTGTTGCAGTCCCACCAATTCGGATGGTTGCCGCACCAGTAGTGCAGGACCACTGGCCCATTAAGAAGATCTTGACCCTCTCTGATGTCGACACTAATCATCCATTTCTCCCTCTGCCCCGTCGATTAGTTGAGGATCATATCCTTCTGCATTGGACACCTCAGCAACAAGAACAGCTGAGGAAGGAGGAGCATGTGAATGTAAATGCCCGGGATTATGATACCGGCGAAGCTTATATAATGAAATTTAAGTGGAGGGGGAATTACTGTAACCTTATTGGGAAATGGGGAACAATAATTCGGCAGAAGGGACTTGGTGTTGGGAAAGAGATCAGGTTGCGCTGGGCAAATCAATGCTTGTTCTTTTCAGTTCCCCAGGAGCGGTTTGTTGCCACAGCCTCGGGGATGGATAACTGGCCTATTAAGAAGGCACTTACATTGTCTGATGTGGATACCAATCATCCATTTCTTACTTTGCCCGGCAAGGCTGTTGAAGATCATATTCTTTTTTATTGGTCACAGCAAGCCAGAGAACAACTGAGAAATGAACATCAGATGAATATTAATGCTCGAGATGATGACAATGGTGATGCCTATTTGATGAAGTTAAGATGGCGGGGTAGTTATTATAATCTCATTGGAAAATGGGGAAAAATCATTAGAGGGAAGAAACTTCAGGTTGGAATGGAGATCAGACTACACTGGGATAATAGATGCTTATTCTTCTCAGTTCCTCAGCTATAGCATTGCCCAACCTGTAAATGTAGGTGAACCACCAAATCGCTTTTCACATTTCATGCATCATTTCAACACACTGGAAATTAAACTATTTCAGACGATAATTCATTGAAGCAATGGCTTGGCAGAGCTGGATTTAAATCTATCCAGGCAGCAAGTGACTGACCAAGCACAAATTTTATCAGGTGATGCAATGCAATGCAACAGTTTTACTTCTTATACTAGTCCTGTGAGGGTGTAACAAGTGGCACCTTTCCTCCTGGGATAGTTCCACCCGTGCCTTACCTTTTGCGTGTAGTTTGGATTGGCAAGTTGATGTTATAGGATTGGTTTTTCATTCATTTGAGCTTTGATATTCCCCATCGTTTTATCCCAATATTTCCAAGTTGTAAGTCTATGGCTCCCTTATTTTGTTTTCATGTTTGATGCTTCACTGCATTTGGAAAGGCATTAATTAAATGCAACTTCTTTTCATCGATAAAAGCTATCATTACTTGTAAAAAATAGAATAAAAGCAAACAAAATCTAACAGTGCTTCAGCATCATTTACATGTTTGAAATTACACCAAGAATGAAATCAAAAGTAAGCAGTCAGCTTTAATCTTCATGATTTCCTCTTCCCTTATATACCTCAATTTCTTTCTTTTCCACAAAGTCCACCATTACATGCTGGGATAGTGTGCCAACGTTTTCTCAAGTCCTTGTTCCTTCCTTTGTTGTTCCAACATTCTACCAGCTCAGATACATGACTCATGTTCCTGAACATTCACAACTTCATTTGACTGTGCTGATTTGATGACTTATCCAGTTTAATCATTTCCTTCCAAATCCCATTTCAAAGAATTGTTTGAGCGAAAGCCAGCTTACATAGTTATGTTGTTTTTCAATGTCGAGTTTGCATGTTATACCTGATTCTTTTTCCCTCCTCCAGCTGTCTAAGCATTCATTTGCTATGAGCACCGCATCTATAATTGGTCTCCTTTTAATACATCCACAACCTGTTTGGAAACAGCTTTTTCAATCTTTGAGTGAGGAGCTTTGCAAATATCTTATCGAAGCTATCAACATGGCTGATAGGTCTAAAATCCCTTTAGATCAATATGGTTTGTGTTTTGAACTCCTGGAACTCCCCATCTTTTCGTGATTTCAATCTAGAATGCCTTCCAACAGCGATGTTCAAGGAACACATGCGCACAATCACTCACAAAATGATACTCCCTTTGTCCCATTTTATGTGACATACTTTCTTTTTTAGTCTGTCCCAAAAAAAAAAAAAAACACTTTTTTATAGCCATAGAAATCTCGTGCAATGTTTTTTTTTTTTTTTTTTTGAGAAGGTAACAGTAATGTTTAAAACAACAAGTTTCAAAAATCTTTATTTCTTTATTAACACTCTGTGCCTAGTCGAGAGTAAAATTTTCTTTGAAGTTGGGTGGGGGTATCAATGTGGAGAAAATTCGTTCGCAGTCCCAAACAGTGTGTCTCCAATCTCCACTTTTCCATGGGGCCAAAGCAAATGCGAATGTAGGCCGAACAGGGGTTGGGTTGGTGTGTTACTGTGGGAGAAATTTTCTCAGTCCCAGACATTGCATTTTCTAACCTGCCACTTATCTAGCAGACAAGTTGAAGACAAATGTGGGATGAAGCAGTACTTTCTACGAGAAGACAGTTTGGTCTTTTGATTTCTATTCTTAGAAAGTTTCTTATTTTAATTACTCTCTTGGTGGTCGAACTTGAACTAGATTATTTTGGTCCCGTTTCCTGCTTGTTGATTAATACTCATATGGTGGCTTCATTTACTCTTGTTTCCCTAACTAATTTTTGTCCAAGATATTTGTAAATATTCTATAACTATTCACTTAATTCAAGGAATACACAATATATATATGTTATAATCAATTCGGGGAAGTTGTATTCTGGTAATCTGTGCATTATTTTCTATTTTAGAACCTCTACACACAATTTTATCCTAATAGCTTCAGAGAGAAATCAAGTTGTGCATTCTCAATATCTCTCTCTTTGTCTTACTCTACAGTTCTGAAGGACACTAAAGCTCGGGCGTTTGGTTATTTTGAGACTAACCGTTGTGTGCAACTTTTTCAGGCTCTTAAGATTTGAAGACAAATTACCCCTGCTATAGTTGAATTCTGGTCAATGATGGATTGTCTGGACTGACAGATTGACTCTGCTGAGCCTTCTGCTGCACATTGCTCGTATATAACACCATGTTCTGTTCAGCGTTAATAGCTAGATGATTCCAACTACTTGGAAGTCTTCAAGCCTGTCATGATCTCTAATGAGCTGTTTCTACTGCAGTCAGTGTGACCTCTACCTTTGCTTTTGCAGAAAAAGGACAGTTGCTTTCTACCAGATGTTTATAAATTGGTTCTTTAGTACAACCAATTGGATATTCTTGTTTTGTGGGAATTTCTTATTACCAAAAGTTACTAGGAACTTCAGGAGTTTTGGGCCCTTAAAGCACAGACTCGGGAAGCCCTCGGAGCTTTCGTCTATTGGTAAGAGCACAACACGTGATGTGTGGATTAGGTGCGCGTCATGAGTTTGAACTCTGCCACAGGAAAGAGCCTAGCGTTTCAGTGGAGAAGGGTAAATGTGTAGGTCCATTATCCACCGAGCTTCGGACAGTGCGCCAATTGGCTCTCGAAGATTTTTCGGTTATCAACTGGAAAAAGAAGAGATTCAGGGAGCCTATACCTTGTGAAATGAAAGGGTATATAATTTTTGCAGTCGGGAACTGGTAAAGCTGGGTATCAGAAAGTGACTGCAGCATAGGAGTTATTTTCTGTCATTAGTCTGCTGAAACTGAAAGCACTAGACCCGAACACAGGGCTTGATCAAATTGCTTCTCTGGCTGCAAGAGTTTTTGACATTTGCTGATGTATCCAAGTAAGCTACAAGCTTCATTAAAGTGACTGTTACGCGGCCGGCAGCTGCTGTTGATTCTGTATGTTTCCTTAAGTAGTGATACTTTCTAGATCATGATATAGTTGGGGAATCTTTCATTTGTCATATTGATATGATCCGGAATGGCTCTGTCACGACCCGACTAGGGGCCGTGACGAGTACCCGATACTTGTACCGAGCACTCCTTATCTATCATATTACCTTTACCTCTTAACAAACCATGTAAACAGAGCCATTTTTTTTTTTTTTTGAACATTAACATTAGCAACGTCATTCTGAACATAGGCTAATAAACTTCGTTAGCACTTTATACAACAACATTAACATGCCAAAACACCATACATCTAACTATACTCGACTGACTGTACATATCTGCCTACGAGCCTCTAGACGTAGTACACTTATACATAGAAAGGGCCGAGTACTATCGTGCCCGAGGTTATATATATACAGAATAGTACCACTGAAATAAGGCTCCGGAACGATTGGAGCGCTGTAGAGTACTGCTGGCAGAGCTCCTAAGGATCAAGTCCACCTGTCTGCTGACCTGCGCGGCATGGAACGCAGCGTCCACAAGAAGGGACGTCAGTACGAATAGTGTACCGAGTATGTAAGGCATGGAAAATAATACAAGCAGTAACATAGAGTACGATTAATAATATCATGGAGTCACAGGGCATATAACGAGGCGAGAAAGTAACCCGTGCATAGGAAGGCCCCTTTTCAGGCCGGCTGTCATGTAGGCTTGTCCTTTCGTCTTTGAAACGTTTCTTTTCATAAGCATAGGAATTAACATTTATATATTACTTATTCTCGTGTACAGAAAACAGTACATTTCAGTGAACGGTATCTTTTATTCACATTTACAGACGCCGAATACATCGGCTCTCCCAAGCCCCCTCCCCAACGGTGTCCCAACACATTACATCATATATATAGGTAGCATACATTATATATATACAGACGCCGCGTACGGCTCTCCCATATCCCGCGTCCGGGCATCCCGCGTCCAGGATGGAATCTAGCTGAATCAGGTGGTGATATAACAGTGACCCTTCCCCTTTCCCCATACACATATACATATACATTTGCTTATCTTTTATACATATACACGTCTCATATACAATTACTTATCTTATTTATATATACATATCCATACACATATACCTGTTTTATATACATATATCATATAAGCACACAAGAGCCAAGGAAAATCATGTATCCATCGGAGTGACGTAAGGTCGGTGACCTCCGATTACGTTATGGAATGCTAGTTATAGCTTTGTCTCACCTTGAAGGAACAAGTATTTTAAGGCGAGACTATCAACGGAGAATAGTGTTACAGTAACCGTAGAATGAAATCGTGGGCATCATAGATGACCGTCATAGGCTTTGGAGTCAGAGAAAATAAAGATATAGCTAGGAAATATAAATACGATTCAAAAATTAGTGTATCACTTTCATGTTTACATAAGATACTTAGCTTAGTCATCTTAGTCATAGAGTCGTTCCGGTCGTACTTATCAAAGGTACATTCTCTTGTCTAACATTGTAATTATCATTATCCTCATAGAAACATTCTCGTTAGAGTAGTCATAGTACTTATCATTCGGTAACGAGATTGGGATCAAAAGTCCCCTTTGGATTTACTTCAAGTAAGTCAACCACGACTATAGGAAAATCCGAGAGTAACGGGCCCACCTCGGGCCGGATGAGGTAGCGTATACGATTTACGTATGTTACGTGTCATAGCGTCACTTGTGAGGGTCTTAGGGTAATCGGGTCCCATTTATACAAGTTCTAAGGGTGTAGGAGGTTCTTCCAACAATTGGCACACTTTCTAGTTCAATTCTATTGAACAAAAAGTGGAAAACTTTAGGTGCGGATTCCGGGGAACTGAGTTGTCCCCGAGGCTCGTACCCAACTTATTACAACTAAGACATGTCATAGAAAGAAGGGTGAAGCCTTACATACCTCCTTCCGCTCCTTTTGCTATTCCAAATTCACGTCACAATTTCGTCAAAATCTGCAAATTAGTCGTTTTTACCAAAACTCTCATTAGTATACTTAGAGTTGAAATCTTAAGGTAATACTTGGCTACCGAAATTTCGGCAGCATTTCCTCTGTAAATATACCATCCTCGACATTCAATTTAGTCAAATTCTCATCAAACACAATCCGGGAATTCAAACCCGGCCAAACTATCAACATGAATTCAACAATCACACTAGCGATCCATACATTCAATTCAAGATACCTGATATCAATTTACTACTTTCTTCAAAACCTTCCAACTCCAATAAAACAATGCAATCTTCTAATATATATATATATATATATATATATTCCAACGACCCCATACCAATATCATTGTCTTTCATACGCGTAAGAACATCACATTCAATATGCATGATTTCTAAAATAAGTCTCCAACTTTCACAACTCAACTAAGGTTCCTAGACATCCATTAGCAACTTAGGATTCACAATATAACAACAACCAAAACACTACATAAAATTAACTCATTCACTTCCATACTATACCACAACCTCACGACCACACACACACAACACTCACGGCCACACTTCATGCATGCACAACTACATTCTCTCCAAATTCATTCAACTTCCATCTTCCACATATCATTCACAACCATAACAACCAAACACTAAACAAAATAATTGAAATATGATTCTTATTCATATATGAACATGCACGGCCACATACTAATTTCCTCTCCTCCATGAATTTCATCCATTTTAGCATACTACAACACATATAAACCATGTATAACACATAAAACAAGATTAGAATTTACCTTTCTTCTTCAACTTCTCACTTGCCTAACTCTTGGCAACTTGTATGATTTTGAATCTTTCTTGCTCCAACAACAACTCCACCTTGTTAAGCACCCTTTAATTAGTAGGGAATGATTTTTGAAGAATTTTTGACAATTCTTTTTGTTGCTCCTTGCTCTTGGCCGAATGGCCCTTAGGTTTTTCTCCTCTCTCTCTTGTTCTTGTCTTTTTGAAATTTCTAGAGAATTAAAGGATATAGATGACTTATTCATCTTTTTATTATGAAAATTAAACCCTCCTCATGGGCCTAGCCCATGTCATGGCCGGTTGGGCCTTGTCCATTTCTTTAAAAAATTCAAGCCCACTTATTTTTGGGCTAGTGCTTGTAATTCATGAAACATTTTTCCAACTTCCAAATTTACCCTTCGTATTCTTCCATATTCCCACGAGTCATATTGCAACTTCCCTTTATGCCCTTAACCTTTCTCATTATTTCCACTTCAAAATTTTCATAACAACTTATATGCCAAGCAAAGTAAAAAATATGGCCTTGGTTACTGTCTTCCCGCGATTGTCTTGAATTATCCGATTGCATAAAATGCGGGATATAACATCCTCCCCCCCTTTATAACATTCGTCCTCGAATGTTAAACTTGCCTCATAGCGTAGTATAATATTTCGGAGAGGTCTCCTTTGTAAATATCTCATGTCGCTTAGCATATTCATCTTAGAAGCTTAGGTTGCCCTTTTTACGATCTTTACGGTTGAAATTCCTTCTTCGTGGCGTCCGCTGCGTCTATCCCCTCACTAGACATGTTCCCGTATATCGTCATATCAGGGATTTCTTGCCTTAGCTAGTGTGGACTCAATATCGGTCTCACCCTGTGACACCTGTACTTTTCTCCTTCATCCTCAAAGCTTTCTGTTGTCATGGCTTCCCCTTTTTGGTTAGTTTAGTCCGTCTCGGCCTATATGACTCGTACGGGGTTTCTAACCACTTTCCACACCCCAAGTTACTCTGGGCTACCTACTTTTACACTCATCTCTTATTTCCGTATTTACGAAATTTTCAGGATATTTCCCAGGGGGTCACCCATCATGGAATTACTCCCACCTGAGCACGCTTAACCTTGAAACTTTAATGCATTTCAGTGTCTCGGTGTTAGTGTTTTTACCTCCGCTTCCCCGTACTACCTATATCACATAATATGGGGCAAGTTGGGGTCTTAGCAGTTTCAAAACGCCCGCATAACACGTCTTTTCTTTTAATTACAGTTCTAACCTCTGCAATCCCTAGTATTCGTCTTATTACCTTTGTATATGGCTACCCTTGTCCTAAATTTCCCGAATACCTAATACGTTCAGTAATACAAGGAACGGTGCAAGATAAAGTAAAATCCAGTTCAATTTAACACCCACATATCGTAGAAAATGCCAAAAGTGTACCTGTGGCCGCATCTGCGGAAGGTTTAGGATCCTGCCGTCCTGCCAATGCGTATATACGGTGCGGAGGGCCGGCTGAACTGGATGCCCCTCCTCTACCTCGGCCGCGGCCCGCTGGAGCCTGGGAAGTCTGTCCACGAGGGCGCACGGTCGACGATGAACCGATTGCTGATCCGGCTGGCTGAGTTTGGCCTCCTTCATCCTTTAGTGGGCAGTCACGCACCAAATGGTCAGTTCGACCACAGGAAAAACAACCACCGGTTTCTAGGTAACACTGCCCAGTGTGTGGCTTGCCACACCGAGCACATCGTGGTGGGGGCAGCCCCGTCCTGCTAAAATCAGCTCTGTACTGGGATCCTGAAGCCTTGGCACTCTGACCTGGTCCTGAATAGGTAGGATGATCAAATCCCCTATCTGCAAATCGAGGTGGCGCACTGGCCACTAATTGGCCTGAATACCTAGGTTGCCCCTGTGCCTGCCCCCCTCTATACTCACTTCTAGTCCCGGAAAATCTGCCTTTTTTTCTGGAACCCTTATCTGAATAACGCTCCTCTCTTCGTGACTGATACTGTTCCTCCAGGTTTTGGGCGTGGGCCTGAATACGAGTAATAGTCATCCCATCCTGGAGTGAAGCCGTCAAGCACTCCTTGACTAAATGTGGCCCCAGTCCACTCACAAATCGGTGCACATGATCCCCCATATTAGCTATCATGGTTGGGGCGTACCTGGCTAACGAGTTAAAACGAAGACTGTACTCACGTACGCTCATATTTCCCTGTAGAAGGTTCAAGAACATATCGGCTCGAGCCCGTCGAACCTCCGGTGGTAGAAAATGTCGCAGAAATGCCTCAGTAAATTCCTGCCAAACCGGAGGGGGTGCATTTGGTCCCCTCGAAGATACCCAGCTATTATACCATAGGACTGCCACGTCCCGCAGCCTGTATGAAGCCAACTCTACGGACTCCGTATCCGAAGCATGTATAATTCTCCGAGTCCTCAGCATCTCATCTATAAAACTCTGCGGGTCCTCTTCTGGTTTTGATCCATAGAACTCTGGCGGCTTCAGGGTAATAAAGTCACGGGCCCTTGCGCTTACCGTCCTATCTCCCAAGTCTACATCTTGCCGCTGAGCCTGTGCGGCAACTATCTGGGTCAATAACTGGATGGCCTCTGCCATCTGCTGGCCCGGAACTGCTGGCGGTGGAACTGGAGGTGCGGGGGCTGGAGCTGGAGCTCTTCCCTGCTCTGCCGGTGCAGGGGGAGCAGGAACAGTCTGAGGGGGAGCCTCATTATGAGATTCTTCTTCTTCTAGCTCCCGTTCAACTCTGCTGGCCGCCACCCTCTTGGCTTTCTCGGCCATCGTAGCCTTTCTCTTCGGCGGCATTACTTAAACCATAACATAGGTTTAGGAAAAGGAATATGGAAGCCTGGCAACTTAGCTCTATCGCACGATTTCAGAATGCAAAGAAGGTCACATTTCCTAAATGCCTTGTAGCCTCCTGTTTATAAGCGTGGCGCGCTACACACTCATAAACAAGACTCTACTGGACACGGCTCGTAGACAAACCCCTAGGACCGAACTGCTCTGATACCACTTCTGTCACGACCCGACTAGGGGCCGTGACGAGTACCCGATACTTGTACCGAGCACTCCTTATCTATCATATTACCTTTACCTCTTAACAAGCCGTGTAAACAGAGTCATATTTTTTTTTTTTTTGAACATTAACATTAGCAGCGTCATTCTGAACATAGGCTAATAAACTTCGTTAGCACTTTATACAACAACATTAACATGCCAAAACACCATACATCTAACTATACTTGACTGACTGTACATATCTGCCTACGAGCCTCTAGACGTAGTACACTTATACATAGAAAGGGCCGAGTACTATCGTGCCCGAGGTTATATATATACAGAATAGTACCACTGAAATAAGGCTCCGGAACGACTGGAGCGCTGTAGAGTACTGCTGGCAGAGCTCCTAAGGATCAAGTCCACCTGTCTGCTGACCTGCGCGGCATGGAACGCAGTGTCCACAAGAAGGGACGTCAGTACGAATAGTGTACCGAGTATGTAAGGCATGGAAAATAATACAAGCAGTAACATAGAGTACGATTAATAATATCATGGAGTCACAGGGCATATAACGAGGCGAGAAAGTAACCCGTGCATAGGAAGGCCCCTTTTCAGGCCGGCTGTCATGTAGGCTTGTCCTTTCGTCTTTGAAACGTTTCTTTTCATAAGCATAGGAATTAACATTTATATATTACTTATTCTCGTGTACAGAAAACAGTACATTTCAGTGAACGGTATCTTTTATTCACATTTACAGACGCCGAATACATCGGCTCTCCCAAGCCCCCTCCCCAACGGTGTCCCAACACATTACATCATATATATAGGTAGCATACATTATATATATACAGACGCCGCGTACGGCTCTCCCATATCCCGCGTCCGGGCATCCCGCGTCCAGGATGGAATCTAGCTGAATCAGGTGGTGATATAACAGTGACCCTTCCCCTTTCCCCATACACATATACATATACATTTGCTTATCTTTTATACATATACACGTCTCATATACAATTACTTATCTTATTTATATATACATATCCATACACATATACCTGTTTTATATACATATATCATATAAGCACACAAGAGCCAACGAAAATCATGTATCCATCGGAGTGACGTAAGGTCGGTGACCTCCGATTACGTTATGGAATGCTAGTTATAGCTTTGTCTCACCTTGAAGGAACAAGTATTTTAAGGCGAGACTATCAACGGAGAATAGTGTTACAGTAACCGTAGAATGAAATCGTGGGCATCATAGATGACCGTCATAGGCTTTGGAGTCAGAGAAAATAAAGATATAGCTAGGAAATATAAATACGATTCAAAAATTAGTGTATCACTTTCATGTTTACATAAGATACTTAGCTTAGTCATCTTAGTCATAGAGTCGTTCCGGTCGTACTTATCAAAGGTACATTCTCTTGTCTAACATTGTAATTATCATTATCCTCATAGAAACATTCTCGTTAGAGTAGTCATAGTACTTATCATTCGGTAACGAGATTGGGATCAAAAGTCCCCTTTGGATTTACTTCAAGTAAGTCAACCACGACTATAGGAAAATCCGAGAGTAACGGGCCCACCTCGGGCCGGATGAGGTAGCGTATACGATTTACGTATGTTACGTGTCATAGCGTCACTTGTGAGAGTCTTAGGGTAATCGGGTCCCATTTATACAAGTTCTAAGGGTGTAGGAGGTTCTTCCAACAATTGGCACACTTTCTAGTTCAATTCTATTGAACAAAAAGTGGAAAACTTTAGGTGCGGATTCCGGGGAACTGGGTTGTCCCCGAGGCTCGTACCCAACTTATTACAACTAAGACATGCCATAGAAAGAAGGGTGAAGCCTTACATACCTCCTTCCGCTATTCCAAATTCACGTCACAATTTCGTCAAAATCTGCAAATTGGTCGTTTTTACCAAAACTCTCATTAGTATACTTAGAGTTGAAATCTTAAGGTAATACTTGGCTACCGAAATTTCGGCAGCATTTCCTCTGTAAATATACCATCCTCGACATTCAATTTAGTCAAATTCTCATCAAACACAATCTGGGAATTCAAACCCGGCCAAACTATCAACATGAATTCAACAATCACACTAGCGATCCATACATTCAATTCAAGATACATGATATCAATTTACTACTTTCTTCAAAACCTTCCAACTCCAATAAAACAATGCAATCTTCTAATATATATATATATATTCCAACGACCCCATACCAATATCATTGTCTTTCATACGCGTAAGAACATCACATTCAATATGCATGATTTCTAAAATAAGTCTCCAACTTTTACAACTCAACTAAGGTTCCTAGACATCCATTAGCAACATAGGATTCACAATATAACAACAACCAAAACACTATATAAAATTAACTCATTCACTTCCATACTATACCACAACCTCACGGCCACACACACACAACACTCACGGCCACACTTCATGCATGCACAACTACATTCTCTCCAAATTCATTCAACTTCCATCTTCCACATATCATTCACAACCATAACAACCAAACACTAAACAAAATAATTGAAATATGATTCTTATTCATATATGAACATGCACGGCCACATACTAATTTCCTCTCCTCCATGAATTTCATCCATTTTAGCATACTACAACACATATAAACCATGTATAACACATAAAACAAGATTAGAATTTACCTTTCTTCTTCAACTTCTCACTTGCCTAACTCTTGGCAACTTGTATGATTTTGAATCTTTCTTGCTCCAACAACAACTCCACCTTGTTAAGCACCCTTTAATTAGTAGGGAATGATTTTTGAAGAATTTTTGACAATTTGTTTTGTTGCTCCTTGCTCTTGGCCAAATGGCCCTTAGGTTTTTCTCCTCTCTCTCTTGTTCTTGTCTTCTTGAAATTTCTAGAGAATTATAGGATATAGATGACTTATTCATCTTTTTATTATGAAAATTAAACCCTCTTCATGGGCCTAGCCCATGTCATGGCCGGTTGGGCCTTGTCCATTTCTTTAAAAAATTCAAGCCCACTTATTTTTGGGCTAGTGCTTGTAATTCATGAAACATTTTTCCAACTTCCAAATTTACCCTTCGTATTCTTCCATATTCGCACGAGTCATATTGCAACTTCCCTTTATGCCCTTAACCTTTCTCATTATTTCCACTTCAAAATTTTCATAACAACTTATATGCCAAGCAAAGTAAAAAATATGGCCTTGGTTACTGTCTTCCCGCGATTGTCTTGAATTATCCGATTGCATAAAATGCGGGATATAACAGGCTCAAGTGCTCAATTTTATCCATGGACTTGTACTAGAAGCGGAGACAAGGCCTTTCAAGCTTTAGAAGCCATGTTCATGGAGAAGGAAGCTATGGAAGCACTTAAAGAGAGTCTTGGAGGGCCTTCAAGCTATGGAAGATAGCATGGAGGAAGAAGTCAAGAGACCAAGAGCCCAAGGCCCAAAGCTTGCCTCTTAAAGTGGCTAAAATTGCAAACTTGGATGGTTAAAGGCTGGAAGGTGGTTATTTCTGCAAAAGGACCAATTTTCGAAAATAAGCCATCATCCAAGAAGGCCAAACAAGACCCTTACTTCATTAAGGGTATTTTTGTAATAAGCTAGTTTAGTCTTCTATAGCCTACCCGTTTGACCATAAATACCAAAAACAGATTCACTTTTTTTGTAATTTTTGAAGTTGGAGTTGTGTTTGGACATAGTTTTTGAAATTGTAGTTTTTGGTGAAATGTAATTGTAAAAAAGTGAAAAAAGTGATTTTTTTTGAAAAACAAAGTTTTCTTGTTTTTGGTATCCCGGAATACTTCAAGTTGTATTCCGAACATTTATGGCCAAACGCCCAAAAGTAAAAAAAGTGAAAAAAATTTCCGGAAAAAAGCGAATAATTTTTATGGCCAAACGGCTACTTAGATTATGTTGAGTTGAGATGAATACTCTAAATTGAGTGATAGTTTGTTTGGTAGAATTAGTGTTAATCTAGTGATTAGTGATAGTTAATCATGGTGCACTCTATTGTTGGCTATGAAACCTTTCCATTGATTTTCAATTGAGTTGTTCATTTATGGATTCATTTGGATTGTTCTTGGTTGATTATCAAATAGTATAGGTTCGTTAGTAGGAATCGATTAGGAGGGCTTAGGTTTCATATACCTAAGTTTGTCTATAATTCCTTTACTAATTGGTCTGGCTTTTATCCCTCTATTTCTCATCCTAATTTCTTCACTTCTCATCCCTTAATTTCTTTATTATCTTTGTTTCCGCATTTTTGTTGATTGAATCCATGTCTTCACAAGACAGATCATATCATTTGTTATCGGAGCTTAGGCTAGAGTGTTGTTTCTACAATCCTCAATCCTAGGTTATTCATATTAAAAACAAAAAGGTGAAAAACCTGAAAATTCTCAAAATTCGAAAATCAGTTTTATGTGTTGATTTGTGTGGATTTAAGGTTAGAATTGAGTTTATTGAAGTTGGAAACCTCTAAATCTGAAGTTTCAAGTGATTTGGATAGGTTTTGTCAAAGCTTGAAGAACTAGAAGTGGGTTTGTTAATTGGAGGCTTGATTGAACTTAATTTGTATTGGACTTTGTTCTACATCTCAAGAGGAGCCTATATCTCAAATTTGAAGGTATTTGGAAAAGATTTGAAGAATCATCATTGAAGACCTTCAAGCTTTTGAAGAACTCCAAATGGCTCTTAGTGATTGAGGATGATTTGGAGCTTGATTCATATTGGGTTTTGTTCAACACATCAAGGGGAACCTAGATCTTTAAATTAGAGGAAAAACAAGGTGATTTGAAAATTGGGTTTTCTTCAAGTTCATAAGCATCTTCATATCTTCATAGTGAAGAAGAAGACCCAAAAGAGTGTTGATCCAAAATTCTTCAAGTCAAGAGGTCAAAAAGTGTTTGTGGCCCAAGTAAGTATCCAAAATAATAAAATTTAAAAAATCAGAAATATTTAGTCCAACTTTCTGATTTTTCAAAAAAAAAAAAAAAGTCAGTCGCCAAGTCAGCGCTGACGTCAGCATCAGCAGCCTGACGCACCTCTGCACGCGCGTGGGGCCCAAATTGAGAGAGCTGATCTTTTCTTAACACTTGGAATTTTTTTCTAAGTTTGGCAAATTTTGACCCAACTTTGGAGGGGGGAGGGGGGGAGGGGTGGGGGGTTTATATCGTCGTGTGTATAAGGAGTTACGAGATCCATAACCTATCTAAATTCAAGTTCAGCGAGTCTACTTTTCAAATCAACAAACCGTTCGTGAATCAGAGCTATATACAAAAGGTTATGCGCGTTTTAACAAAACGCTGCAAGCAGCTCCGAATTTTCTAATTGTTGGCCCAAAAACTTCCCAAAATTGTCTAAGTGTTTGGCCAAGGTTTGTTCTCTTCTTCTTCTTACTTCTTTGATTCTCCTAGCTAATTAACAACTAGTAATTGATCCTTACTTGGTTGTTAACTAGTTCTTGAGTCCGTATTTCTTTCGTGCCAATTCTTTTCAAGCTTTTCTTGTTTTAACATTGTTGAAACTTCTTTGCCTCTTTCTGTTAGTTTTTGAGTCGTCCGTCTTTCAATTAACAAGACTCTTTTCTTCCACAAAAATTAGCAACCTTGTGAATTGATTTAGGATAAGAGATTCTTTACCAACTTTGGAAGAAGCACTAGGTTGAGTGGTAAGCTTTGAGTGTAAATATGAGTGACATGAGGAGCTTTAACTACTAATGTTGTTTGGTAGTTTTGCAGGTACAATGTTTATGTTAAGGAATTTGGCATTGCCTCTTTGTAGTATCGAGGTGTGCATGGCTCAACTTGTGCAAGAAAGAGAGAACCTATTCGTTGCAAATGTGCAAAATCCCAAAGTGGTGTGGCCAGCCTTGTGTCCAAAATCTAATGAAGAAGGTTACTTCGAATGGGAACACAAGTTGGATGAGATTTTTGAATGTTACCACTACTTGAAAAAAAAAAGTGGAGCTAGCTTCTAGCACCCTCAAAGGGATTCTTTATAAAGCATTGGAGCATGAGAAAGGAAGGGGAACCCAATTGAAACTTGAAGTGCCTTAATGGAATTTTGGAGGTGTCGCTTTGTCAATCCACATGGAAAGAAAAACGACCCCAAGCACATTCTGAAAAGGCTAGGAAGAAAGAAAGTCGCTCTTTGTGCAACCAAATGGAAGATTGACATGAAGGGTCACCCTAACCCTTCGAAGGGCATTTTGGGAGCTCATTCCCTCTCTGAAGAACATGAGAGATACAAAATTGAGAGGAGTAAGGGAGAGCCATGTGACAACTCTAGAGCGGAAAAATGAGAGGTTGTGCGGAGTGAGCTGAGGGAGTTGTCACATCATCATTCTAACCTTTTTACTTCTTCATCTTATTGTGAAGACTCTTTTGTAGGTAATCAAGGGATAAATTACTAAAGAAGTCTTCATGTGAAGAACTCCCATGCTTGAAATAAAGAATAGAGGCCAAGACCATCCCTCCAATTGGTCAAGTGAGCTTACCATTGGTAGTTCAAGGTAAAGAAGATCCTTTGAATGCACATCGAGGTAAAAAAGCTTATCCTAATACTCCTTCTTTGAGTGATCTTGATGCCGATTTGAGTATGAAAGATAGCTTACCATGCATTGAGCTTAATGATTCTTTACCATGTGTTGAGCTTAATTGGTCTTTGATTAATATTGACAATGTGGTTGATAGGGGTGTTCCAACACTAGTTGATCCTATTGATGACCAGATGGAATCTTCTTGTGAGGTCAATTTGTGTCCACCTAGTGTTGACACTTGTGATTTGAATGTTAGTACATTGTCATGTGATATGATAGCTCACACACTAGTTAATCCTAGCGATGACCAAATTGATTCTTCTAGCAAGATCAATTTGAGTCCAACTAGTGTGGGTACTTGTGTTGATCAGCTTGCTTGTAATGGTAATCCACTATTTGAGGAATTTTGTGTTGTGCTTAATCAACCTCAAATTAGTGATGATCTTGAACTAGTTGATAATGTGGAAGATTATGAATATGACACACCACCCTTATTTGATACATATGAAGATGAGTCTCTTGATCTTACCTTATTAACATTTGATGAGACAAAAGGTTATGATAGTGTTGCGTGTCATGTAGATAGTCATGAAACGGAAAGTGCTTTGAAAAATGATGTTTATCTAAATTCACTAGTTTTTAATCCTCATCATGTAGTGATTGTTTCCTCTTTGATGATAATGTCTTATTTGATGATAACATGGCTATTGAAAATGAAGTGCCTAGTGGAACATATTGGAACATTGAAAGTGCAGTCACTTTGGAAGGCTATAAGGTGTTTGGAAATCCACTAGGGGATGATGACACTCTTCCCTATGATGTGGAATTTCCCTTGGGGGATTATACTACATTTGTGGGGAAGAAATGTTTTGAAAAGAAATGTGATGTTTGTTTACAAATTGCTACTTCTTCATTGTGTGTTCAAAGGATTAGTAGTAGCATGCTTGATTGTGTTCTTGAACCTAATTGTGATACTACATGCGAAGGCACCATAGATGAAATTGTTTTGCGTGACACCTTTCTTTACTACTTATTTGCATATGATGACGCTGATGCTTGTATTGGGGGTGCATCTTATGTTGAGGGGGGTTTTTATGGGGGAGATGGTTGTGTTCTTGACCATGATAGATGGATATTCTTCCCTTTTGATCCCAGTGACTTCTTGACACAAAATTGGAGGAATCAACTTCTTGATACCTCATATGTGCAAATGGTATTCATGATAATTATTGATGTGTGGATGCACCACAAGTTTATCCTTCCTAGGAGTGAGAGTGTGGTTGTTGCCTTTTGTGCTAACCCTCATATTTTGAGGACTATGTTTTCGTACGTCTTCTCTTGGGTTTTGCTCGGTTCGGATTCGAGGATGAATCTTTTTGAAAAAGGGGAGGATGACACAATCCTGAATGGCTCAAGTGCTCAATTTTATCTACGGACTAGTACTAGAAGTGGAGACAAGGACTTTCAAGCTTTAAAAGCCATGTTCATGGAGAATGAAGCTATTGAAGCACTTAAAGAGAGTCATTGGAGGGCCTTCAAGCTATGGATGATAGCATGGAGGAAGAAGTCAAGACACTAAGGGCCCAAGACCCAAAGTTTTCCTCTTAAAGTAGCTACAATTGCAAGCTTGGGTGATTAAAGGCCGGAAGGTGGCTATTTATGCAAAGTGACTAATTTTCGAAAACAAGCCATCATCCAAGAAGACCAAACAAGGCCCTTACTTTATTAAGGATATTTTTGTAATAAGCTATTTTAGTCTTCTTTATCCTAGTAGTATAAATACTAGACTTAGTCATTGCATTTACTTAGATTATGTTGAATTGAGATGAATACTCTAAATTGAGTGATAGTTTGTTTGGTAGAATTTGTGTTAATCTAGAGATTAGTGATAGTTAATCATGGTGTTCTCCATTGTTGGCTATGCAACCCTTTTCCATTGATTTTCAATTAAGTTATTCATTTGTGAATTCATTTTGATTACTCTTGGTTGATTATCAAATAGTATAGGTTCGTTAGTAGGAATCGATCAGGAGGGTTTAGGTTTCATATACCTAAGTTTGCCTATAATTCTTTTACTAATTGGGTCTTGCTTTTATCCCTCTATTTCTCATCCCAATTTCTTCACTTCTCATCCCTTAATTTCTTTATTATCTTTGTTTCCGCATTTTTGTTGATTGAATCCGTGTCTTCCACAAGCCGGATCGTATCACATATTGTTACACCTCAGACATTTCATATCGTTGTGCTGTGAATAGACTAACGCAAGCTTAAGGTGAACATGAGGTCCATGTGACCATAAGGAGAGTACTTAGTAGCTTTAAAGTGTATAAGGCAAGATTTTAAAGTTATATGAACCGGTGAAACTAAGTTCGTCGAAGGAAGTAAAGTATAAGTCGTGTTTGGGAAGGTTTTTGCAATTATCGAGTTAATGATTTTTCACGACCCAACTAGGGGCCGTGACGAGTACCCGATACTTGTACCGAGCACCCCTTATCTCGTATCATATCCTTATTACTAAGTGGGTCGTATGACCTATACCATTTTTTTTTTCTTCTTTATTACTTAACATTAACATTAGTAGCTTAGTTGTAAACATATGCGAACAAACTTTACTAGCACATTATACATTGACGAAGACCCTCAAAAGTACAAAACATTTAACTGTACATGTCTGTCTACGAGCCTCTAAACATAATACATAGCATCACAAAAAGGATCGGATACTGTCGAGTCCGGACATGTACACAAAAGTAGTACCAATAAGCTGGAGCCCCGAAAGAACTGGAGCACTCTCAATATACCACTGGTGGAGCTCCTAAGGATCAAGTCCGCCAACCTGCTTACCTGCGCGGCATGAAACGCAGCGTCCACAAGAAGGGACGTCAGTACAAATAGTGTACCGAGTATGTAAGGCATGAATAGTAACATAAGATCATACTAGAAAACATAAAACATGGCATAGAGGAGGAGGGATATGATCTGTACCTCTGTTTGCCTCTTAAGGCAGATACTTTTACAGTTTAACTTTACCTCTTGAAATAACATATAGACAACTCAAGTACACTGCCCGACCGCGTAGGTACGGTGTAATACTGCCCGACCCTATAGGTACGGTGTAGTGCTACCCGACCATAGAGGTACGGTGTAACTTTATCTGAGCATACCATGGGGTAAAAGAATAAGCTGTTCATCTGAATGCCCCTTAGGGCGGATGCCATGCATGCTAGCTTTAAAAATAATATGTAAAAATCTGTAAGTAAACTGCCCGACCATATAGGTGCGGTGTAATGCTGCCCGTCCCAATAGGAACGGTGTATAGACTGCCCGTCCATGTAGGATCGGTGTGTGAGCCCGCGTCCAGGCCTCCCGCGTCCGGGGTATAAGCTGCCCACTATAGTGGTGTGTATATCTGCCCGGCCGCCCGTTGGACGACACGGTGTCATAAAATAAATCATACATAAGTATAAAGCATGCATGAGAGCCCAAGTGAAAGCTACAACTCTATCGGAGTGACATAAGGTCGGAAACCTCCGATTGCATTATGGGATAATCATCATGACTTTGCCTCGCCTTGAAGGGACTAGTATTATAAGGCGAGACTATCAACGAAGAATAGCGTTAAGGGAAAACATAGGACAAAGTCATAATCATCATAGATATACTCTCTTCCTTAACATCATCGTTATCATTATTATCATAGAAATACTCTCCTTAGAATAGTTGTAACACTTATCGGGTAATAACTGAACATTAGAGAAGAATCCGGGAACAATGGGCCCACCTCGGGTCAAATGAGGCGGCGTACTAAATTTTCATATGTTACATGTCATGACGTTACTTGTGAGGGTTTTAAAGTAATCGGGTCCTCTTTATGCAAGTTCTAGAGGTTTAGGAAGGTCTTTCAACATTTTGTACAATTTCTAGTTCAATTCCTCTGAAAGAAAAAGGGGAAACTTTAGGTGCGGTTTCCGGAGAATAGGGTTACTCCCGAGGCTCATATCCAACTTATTATGTCTAAGACATGCCATAGAAGGAAGGATGAAGCCTTACATACCTCTTGCCGCTCCTTATGCTATCCCGAATTCAAGTCGCAAATCCGCCAAAATCTACAATTTGGTCACATTTACCAAATATCAATTTAAGCATTTAGAATTGGAGTCTTAAGATAATACTTGGCTACCGAAATTCCGGCAGCATTTCCCCTGTAAATACTCCATCCCACCAAGTTCAACTTGGCCAATTTCAATCAACGACAATCCCGGGAATTCAACCCGGCCAAATTATCAACAACAATGCCAACAACAATACTAACAATTTCCATATTCAATCAAGGTTACATTATAACAACTCAATCAATTTACTACTTCTTTCAAAAACTTCCAACTCCAATAATAACAACCTAATAATTCATATCTCAACAACATCATACTAACCACATTATCTTTCATGCATGCAAGAACCTTACATTCAATTTACATAACTTCTAAAACAAGTCTCCACCTACTACAACTTCACAAGATTATTATGCATTCATTAACAACATAGCATCCACCACACAACAACAACCAAAACATTAAATAAAATTGACTCATTTTCTTCCATATTACACTACAACTACACGGCCAACATCAAGCATACACACTACAACCTCTCCAAATTTATTCAACTTCCATTATCAACATAGTATCCACAACAATAACAACCAAACACTAGATAAATTAATTAAAACATAATTTCTATACATATATACATGTTCCACACCTCACGGCCACCCCATATTTTTATCTCCTTCATAAATTTCATCCACTTTTGTACACTACAACATGCACAAGCATCCATAACATAAAAAGAAAGTGAATTCTTACCTTCTTCCTTAATTCTTCAACTTGCTTGAATTTCCAACTTATGAATATATGTTTTTCTTGCTCCAATGGATATCCCACCTTGCTAAGGGCCCTTCAAGGGATTGTTTGGCTAGAAGAGGGTGATTTTTGGATGAAAATTTCCCAAGGTGCTTGTGGGCATGGAGGTGGCCGAATGGCCCTTCCAATTTTACTCCTTTTTCTCTTGTCCTAGCTTTCTTGAAATTTCTAGAGGTTGAATGAAAAAGATGACTTGGTCATCTTTTTATTTTGACCCCTTAATATTCCATGTGGGCTTAAGCCCACCAAGAAGTGGACGGCCAAACATGGCCCATGACCAAGCCCACTCTTTTTTTTTTGAGTTCTAGAATTCATGAAAAATTATTTTCCAAATTCCAAATTTGTCCTTCGTCTTCCTCCACATTTCCACGAGTCATATTGCGACTTTCCTTTTATGCCCTTGACCTTTCTTAATATTTCCGCTTCTAAATTCTTTATAACAACTCATGTGCTTAACAAAATAAAAGTAAGACCTTTCTTGTCATCTCCCCGCAATTACCTTGAATTATCCGATTGTACAAAAATGTGGGATATAACACGATTATTTAGTAATATTTTGGGATGGAGTTATAGGGATCCTTAGATGGTTAATGAAGTGTTAAACAAGTTCCAAGAAGACTCCATAAGGATTTGAGATCAAACGAATCAACGAAAACAATTTTGGAAAAAGTGAGTTATACGACCACTTATACGGTCCGTATAATGGTCCGTATAACAGTTACAGTGAAGGGTCATCACTGGTGACATTATACGGTCACTTATATGGACCGTATAAAATTATAAGGACAGTATACGTGTCCGTATAAATCCTATCGGGCAGTTTTTTTTTTTTTTTTTTTTTTTAATAAAAAGATGACCAAGTTCTTATTTTTCATTTCCCATCTTCCACACAACTCTTGAGAGATCTAGAATATTCCACACACCATATTAACACAAATCCAAGGGAAATCAAAGATTAAACACCAAGAATCAAGAGAATCAAGTGCAAAGAGGCTCACTAGGGTTTATAGAAATCAAGAATCCCTTTGATATTGAAGTTGGGGTTGTTCTTAAGTGAAGTGTATTCATCCAAAGTTCATCCTTACATGATCAAAAGTGAGTTTTACATCTATTTCATGTTATTAAGAGTATTTGAGTGGTTGAATGACTTGGATGAGAGAAGAAAATAGAATATGAGCTCAAATACGGGAATAATGATATTTTGAATAGTAAGTTAACTTGAGTCATGATTCTTAGTATGCTATGAGTATAATCCTGTTATGAATGATACTAAGGATGTTGAGGAAGTATTATATGTAAATGAATATGGTGTTGTGTTGTAATTATGGTTATGAATGACTTTGAAAAGGGAGTTTTGATAATTGAACAATGCTTAGCTTGAAGAAGTCTATTGACTATGGTATTGTGGGTGTTGCTATTGATGTTGGGAGTTGTTTATTATATGGAGAATGTTGTCGAAATAAAGAAAATGTTGCCCAATTTGCGTTAACTCTTAGTCGCCTTAGTTTAGACTTAAGTATGTTTTAAATGATCTAATTTAGTATGAATTCTCTTGAATGTAGAGTTGTGAGCTTGGAAGGAGAACGTTTAGTCGTTAAGGAGAGGTTAAGGTATGTTAAGGCTAGTCCCTTTCTTTCAAAGGCATGATTCCTACATTATGATTTCCTCTCTACATGTCCATGACCTTCATACTGTCACACCCTAATCTCGCTAGGGTGTGATGGGTACCCGACCACATATTCGGAGCCGAGAGAACCCGCTGACTCTTATTACACTCCTAATCTCTTAAATCACAAAATGAAATACATAGTAAAGGCTTTTAGAAACATTCCTTTTATCGTTCTCAAGTCAAGTAAAATCTGTAATCATACGAAACTCATAACATGATGCATAATGAAACATCGGCTGGTGGAGCCGCTTACAAGACTGGCATTCTATACCTACGACTCTGTCTGCAAAGTCTCTAACATCGACCAAGATACCATGATCATGAATACTCTGACTCGGCAACACTCCAGAAGGAAATGGAGCTTGCCAATTCCGCTGGAACATCTTCTACAATGGCTTCTACTCATCTGGGTGCACCTGCGTCGCATGAAACGCATCCCCCGAAGAAAGGGGGTCAGTACGGAATATGTACTGAGCATGTAAGGCATGAAATACAGTAAAGCGGATCACAACTGAAACAGAGATTTACCAAAAACAAGTGTGACTTTTGAAAACATCAATGCACTTGCCTTTTGAAATGAAAATCATGTATGTCATCATCATATATCATATATACATATAACGTGCCCCAGCCCTCTAGTGAGGGACGCGGTGAATAAAATCATATATGTCAATATCATGTATCATAAATGTATGTAACGTGCCCCGACCCTCTAGTGAGGGACGCGGTGAATAGAGTCATCATATGCCATCCTGGCCGCCACCCCGTCGTCATATCATCATGTCATCATGTCATATATATATATATATATATATATATATATATATATATATATAACGTGCCCTGGCCCTCTAGTGAGGGACGCGGTGAACAATGCAGCGGAATACGCATGAGAACATGCCCTGGCCCGGGACGCAGTGAAGGATATATTGAGGCATGCACGAGCAGAGTAGTGAGAAACTATATGCATATAAAACAATTTTTAAGACTCGATAGGTAAGTACGCAAATCGACACTTGAGGATCATAAACACGTTTCGACTCAATCCGAGTTAGTATGAGAAAGTTATGGACGTTGTCCCTTAGGCATATAAACAGGGGAAATGCTGCCCGAATTTTGGCAGAATTTAACAAGGATCATGCCAAAAGAAAGAAAGGGTAAGTCTTACATACCTGGAAGATGATTCTCGACTTTCAACTTACTTCCCGCCTTGCAACTCGCTTAAGAATTATTCGTAGCCTCGTACTATACATATGGAATCATTCATAATATCATTAGGATCATCGTCGTACGTTCGTCTCGAAACTTTAATTAAAACCCCTTTTAAATTCTGCCAAAATTCGGGCAGCATTTCCCCTGTTTATATGCCTAGCTCGAGATTCCAATTCTACAACCAATAATATCAACAACAATACCAATAGTATTAACATCATTTCCAATACCGACGTATGCCATAAAACAGCCCGCACATTGTTTTCTAAATTTCTCAACCAACCAAATTTGCGATATAACTATTTAATAATTTTATTTCCATAAAGAAGCTGAAATTAACACTAACAACATCAATAACCACATCCTCCACATTTTACAATTTAAATACATTTATTTTCATCTAAAGTTTTCTTCAAATCTCGTTCCATAATTCACAGCACCAACAAACGAATTTATCAGGTTATTCCCTCTGCTTTAATCCGTTAAAACTCTAAATAAACTTGTTAATAATGAAAAGGAACCTTATTCATACCTTAAGCATGCATCCACCACATTATCACTCTTCTCCTTGGTTGATATTTAGCTAAATTGAAGACAACGCAGCGTACAACACTTTTCCCTTCATGGGCTTTGGGATTCGGGGCTCAGATTTCGATCAAAATTGGTTTTTCTTCTCCAAGACTCTTTTTCTCTCTCTCCCCAGAATTTTCTGGGCGTTCCTGGTCTTAAAATGAGGAGGAAGGCCGAAATTTGCACTTATAAAGACATGGGTAATGGGCCTAACCTGGTTGGGCCCGGATTGGGCCTAGCCCACTGACCTTTCTGCCTTAAAACGTCCGTATCTCATTATCCCAACATCACCTATGGACCCACGACCTATGGTTGGAAATATAATGCAATTATCTACAACTTACATTCTTGGAGCTTTCCCAAATTCCCAAATACCGATGGGGTTATGGCCTCCCGAAGTCAGATCACCCAAAAACGTAACTTAAAATTATTTGTTTGGAGGGCTTCCACTTTGATT
This sequence comes from Lycium barbarum, assembly GCF_019175385.1. Lineage (NCBI taxonomy): Eukaryota > Viridiplantae > Streptophyta > Magnoliopsida > Solanales > Solanaceae > Lycium > Lycium barbarum. The sequence goes on from NC_083342.1 coordinate 70,099,000, forward strand.
TGGCTCAAGGGTCCTTCTTGAGTTGTGTTTAACTTCACATATGTGATTCATATAACTTTTCGCATGTCCCAAAAAATCTCAACGTGTGGACCCCACCTCGGCTTACGAATAATCCGACGTACAAAAATACGGGATATAATACTATCAATGTGAGTTTAAATTATGTAGCAACAACGTGATTGTCAATTTTTTTGAGGAAGCACATGTCACGCTCATGCTCTGAAAATGCGGGGTATAACACATACATTCCAAAAGTTGAAAGTCTAAGATTATTAAGAGCTTTTTATGAGATAGAGAAGAGATGTGTTCTACGATAATGATGATGATGTTATTTCTAGAGGTTCCAAAGTTTATGAATTGATACTATTATGAGTTTAATGACCTTGTTTCATAATTTCTTGATGTTATTCATTATTGGGCATCTCACCTCATGATACTAGTTCCTTCAAGGTGAGACATAGTGACAATGATTGTTCCATAATATAATCGGAGGGTACCGACCTTACGTCACTCTGATAGAGTTATAGCTTTTACTTGAGCTCTCATGCATGCTTTATGTTATGTGTATGTGAGTTTACACCGTGCCTAGTTGGCGGGGAAGACACCTCTACGATGGGCGTAGTGGGCAGCTATGATGATGATTACACCGTGCCTAATTGGCCGGGCAGACACTACTAGTGGGCGACATCAGATGGTTACCCCAGCGCGGGAGGCCCGGACGCGGGTTAGCGATGATCACACCGTACCTATATGGTCGGGCAGCTTATTTATATGCATAAATGATATGATGATGTGTTAAATATAAAAGTAACATGCATGATTCCGCCTTAAGAGGCATTCAGTTACAGGTTATCTCTTTATTTTATGTTCTCTTATTGCTTGCTTATGTTGTTATATATGCCTTACATACTCAGTACATTGTTCGTACTGACGTCCTTTCTTTTATGGATGCTGCGTTCATGCCCGCAGGTAGAGAGAGAGATGACACAGACGCCTAGGATCTTACCAACAGATATTCAGGAGCACTCTACTATTCCAGAGTTGCCGCTTATTGGTATATTCTTTTTTGTACATATTTGGGGCATGGTGGGGTCCTGTCCCGTCCTTATTATTTCAGTATTCTAGTTGAGGCTTGTAGATACATATGTGTGGGTAGTAGATGTCTCATGATCCTCTTAGTGTATATCTTGTATATCGTTCTGTAGCCTCGTGGACTATGTACGTTTATGTTTTGAGAGGTATTCGAAGATCATTTCATGATAAGCTTGTGTTGGGAATGCTGAGTGTTCAGATTGAGTTTGATGATAAGTCTGACAGGTGGTACTCGGTATTCTAGCTCCGGGTACCCATCATGGCCCTCTAGTTGGGTCGTGACAAAAGTGGTATCAAAGTAGTTTCGTCCTAGGGTGTGTCTACGAGCCGTGTCTAGTAGAGTCTTGTTTGTGGGTGTGAAGCGCACCACACTTATAAAGAAGAGGCTGCGGGGCATTTAGGAATAATGACCGTCTTTCTCCTTCATAGATCGTGCGATAGAGCTATATTATAAGATTTCTCTCTTCTCTAATTGTACGTTATGATTTCAGTGATGCCAATGAAAAGGAAGGAAACAACCGCCCAGAAGGGAAAGACTGCGACAGGAAGGCGGACTAAACAGGAGCCACTGTAAATATAGAAGAGGGTAAGTCCCATAATGAGGCTCCATCTCGGACTTCTCACACTCCGCCTATTGTAGAGGGGCATGAAGGGGCCTCAGCTCCAGCTCCAATGCCTCCAGTTCCTCCACCGGGTGCTTTGGGCCAGCAGATGATCGAGGCTATTCAGTTATTGACCCAGCTAGTTGCTGCTCAGGCTCAGTGGCAGAGTACAGGTCCAGGTAATAGAGCAGTTAGTACAATGGCCCGTGATTTTATGAGCTTGAATCCTCCAGAATTTTTTGGGTCAAAGTCGGATGAAGACCCACAGGGCTTTATAGATAAGATGCTGAGGACGCTGAGATTAATACATGCTTCTGGTACGGAGTCAGTGGAGTTGGCTTCCTATAGGTTGCGGGATGTAGCCGTTCTATGGTATAATAATTGGATATCTTCGAGAAAGGAAAATGCACCTCAATAGGTATGGCAAGAATTCGTAGATGCTTTCATCCGCCATTATTTGCCACCTGAGGTCCGTCGGGCTCGAGCTGATAGGTTTTTGAATTTAAAGTAAGGAAATATGAGTGCTCGGGAGTATAGTCTCCGTTTCAATTCATTGGACAGGTATGCTTCGGCCATGGTAGGCGACATGGGAGATCGGGTGTATCGATTTGTGAGTGGCCTGGGCCTACACTTGATTAAGGACTGCTTGACAGCTTCACTCCAGGAAGGGATGGACATTTCCCGTATTCAGGCCCACGCTCAGAATTTGGAAGAGCAGCAGAAACCGCACAGAGGTGAGCGTGATATGGATAGAGGGCATAGTAAGAGGGCCAGATCTGCCGGTGCTAGTAGTGAGTATGGAGGGGGTCAGCGGAAACAGTATTCTAGATATTTAGGCCAATCCATAGCTAGTGCACCTCCTCAATTTACGGGCAGGAGATTTGACCCCCCCCCCCCCCCCCATTTATTCTGGTTTGGGTCAGAGTTCGAGAGTTTCGGGTTTCCAGTTTGGAGGTGACCCTAGTCAGAAGAGACCATCGGTACCGCGATGCAGCCAGTGCGGTAGATTACATTCAGGTTATTGTTGCCGAGGCTCAAATGCTTGCTATGCTTATGGTCAGACTGGGTATATGATGCGTGATTGCCCATCGATGAGTGGTAGAGTTAGGGCCCAGCCTACAGGATTAGTAGCCGGCTCTTTTTCGTCCGTGCGCCTGTAGGGTGAACTGTCTAGATTTCAGCAGGCCGTGGCAGGGGCAGAGGGGTAGTATCCAGTTCGAGTGGCCCCCAGCCCCGTATATATGCATTAGCCGGACGACAGGATCTTGAGTCCTCCCTTGACGTAGTTACAGGTATATTATCAGTATTTTCCTATGATGTTTATGCATTGATTGATCCGGGCTCTACCTTGTCATATATAATTCCTTATATTTCTGGTCGTATTGGGGTGAAACCCGAGCCAATTAAACCTTTTGAGGTGTCTACTTCTGTTGGTGGCCCGGTAATAGCTAGATAAGTTTATAGAAATTTTCCGATTGTGGTATGTGATTGTCGGACTATAGCTGATTTGATAGAGCTGGAAATGTTAGATTTTGATGTGATTATGGGCATGGATTGGTTGGCTTCTTGTTATGCTAATGTGGACGGTAGAACAAATGTGATTCGGTTCCAATTCCCAGGAGAGCCATTGCTTGAATGGAAAGGTAACACAGCGTCTCCAAGAAGTAGGTTTATTTCCTACCTCAAAGCAAGGAAGATGATTGCAAAAGACTATATTTATCATCTGGTCCGGGTTCATGTTACCGAAGCGAAACCGCTGACTCTGCAATTTGTTCCGGTAGTGAATGAGTTTTCGGATGTGTTTCCAGATGAGCTTTCAGGTCTTCCACCAGAACGGGAGATTGATTTTACTATCGACATGCTACCGAACACTAAACCTATATCTATTCCTCCTTACAGAATGACTCCTGCAGAATTGAAAGAGCTAAGGGCATAGCTGAAGGATTCGCTCGAGAAGGGATTCATTTGACCCAGTTCATCGCCATGGGGAGCACCTGTCTTGTTCGTAAGAAATAAAGATGGTTCCTTGCGAATGTGCATTGACTATAGGCAATTGAACAAGGTGACAATAAAGAATAAATATCCGCTTCCAAGAATCAACGATTTGTTTGATCAATTGCAGGGTGCTAAGTGGTTTTCGAAGATAGATATAAGATCAGGATATCACCAGGTGAGAGTTAAAGAAGAAGATATTTCGAAAATGGCTTTCCGAACCAGATATGGTCATTATGAATTTCGGGTAATGTCATTTGGGTTGACTAACTCCTCGGTAGTATTTATGAATTTAATGAATAATGTATTCAGGCCTTTCCTAGATCTATTTGTGATCGTGTTCTTCGATGACATTCTAGTGTATTCTCGGTCAGAAGCAGAGCATGCAGATCATTTACGTACTGTCCTTGGGATTTTTCGGACTCGCGAATTATATGCCAAGTTTTCAAAATGTGAGTTCTGGCTGAATTATGTAACTTTTCTGGGCCATATTATTTCTGCCGATGGTATTCGAGTAGAAACTCAGAAAATTGAGGTTGTGAAGACTTGGCCAAGGCCTATAACACCCACAGAGGTCCGTAGTTTTCTGGGATTAGCGAGCTATTACAGAAGATTTGTGGAAGGATTTTCTTCTATTTCAGCACCATTAACGAAGTTAACTAAAAAATGAGTAAAATTTCAATGAACCGATGCTTGTGAGCGCAGTTTCCAAGAATTGAAAGATAGATTGACTTCAGCCCCAGTCCTGACACTTCCAGAAGGATCAGAAGGTTATTTCGTTTATTGTGATGCCTCCGGTGTGGGGTTGGGCTGTGTGTTGATGCAGCACAGTAAGGTTATTGCCTATGCTTCCAGGCAGCTGCGGAAACATGAGAAGAATTATCCGACCCATGATCTTGAATTAGCTGCTGTTATTCATGCACTAGAGATATGGAGACACTATTTGTATGGTGTTCATATCGATATTTATACAGATCACAAGAGTCTCCAGTACATTTTCAAGCAAAAGGAGTTGAATCTATGACAGAGGCGATGGTTAGAGCTATTGAAAGCCTATGATGTGAGTATCTTATATCATCTCGGGAAAGCGAATGTCGGGGCCGATGCTCTCAACCATAAATATATGGGCAGTCTATGTGTTGTTCAGCCGGAGAAGAAAGAATTTGTCCGTGAGCTCCACCAGCTAGCTAGCCTAGAAGTCCGCTTAAGGGACTCAGGCAATACAGGAGTTACTGTTCATAATCCAACTGTTTCATCCCTAGACATAGAGGTGAAAAAGAGACAATATGAAGATCCCAAGTTGAGTTATTACAGAGATATACTTCCCCAGAAAGAGAAGTCAGCATTCGAGATTTCTGCGGATGGGGTTCTCAGGTATCGAAGCAGGCTATGTGTCCCGGATGTTGCAGGATTACGCCATAAGATTTTAGAAGAAGCTCATTACTCCCGTTATTCTGTTCATATAGGAGAGAAAAAGATGTACCATGATCTTAAGTCAAGGTATTGGGGGGCTGGCATGAAAAAGGATATAGCAGAGTTTGTAGCTCAGTGCCAAATTGTCAACAACTGAAAATTGAGCATCAAAAGCCAGGAGGATTATTGCAGGCTATGGAAGTTCCAACCTGGAAATGGGAAGTAATCAACATGGATTTTATTGTAGGTTTACCTCGTTCCCAGTGTAAGTATGACTCCATATGGATGATTGTTGATAGACTAACGAAGTCAGCTCATTTCCTGCCAGTCAGAACTACCTACTCAGCAGAAGATTATGCAAAGCTGTATCTTAGAGAATAGTGCGACTTCATGGTGTCCAGTATCCATTATCATAGAAAGAGGGGCAGAATTTACAGCTAATTTCTGGAAATCCTTTCAAGAAGGTTTGGGAACCCAAGTGAGACTCAACACATCATTCCATCCACAAACTGACGGACAAGCTGAACGCACTATTCAGACCTTGGAAGATATGTTGCGGGCATGTGTATTATACTTCGGAGGTAATTGGGATGCTCATTTGCCATTTATTGAGTTCTCATACAACAATAGTTATCATTCCAGTATCGAGATGGCCCCATATGAAGCTCTATACAGAAGGAAGTGTAGATCGCCTTTGAAGTAGGAGAGACACAACTAATAGGTCCAGAAATGATCCAGCAGGTAGTGGAAAAGATAAAGCTTATTCAAGATCGATTGTTGACAACCCAGAGTCGTCAGAAATCTTATGCGGACAATCGTCGACGAGAATTGGAATTCCAAGTTATTGATTGGGTATTCCTGAAAGTGTCGCCGATGAAAGGTGTAATGAGATTCGGCAAGAAGGGTAAGCTTAGTCCCCAATATATTGGACCTTACAAAATTGTGCGCAAGGTAGGCTAAGTGGCTTATGAATTAGATTTACCTCCAGAGCTTGAATTAGTTTATCTAGATTTTCATGTGTCGATGCTCCGTAAATGTATCAAGGATCCTTCCGGAATCGTGCCTGTAGATGATGTTCAAGTTACCGAGAAGTTGTCTTATGAAGAAGTACCCATTTCCATACTAGATAGGCAAGTGCGGAAACTCAGAACCAAGGACGTAGCTTCAGTTGAGGTTCTGTGGAGAAAAAATAATAGGAAAGAGATGACTTAGGAAGAATAAGACGATATGAAGTCTAGGTATCCGCACTTATTTCCACCCCCAGAAGAAGTTCAAGATGAGACGCTATTGTCCTCAGGTACGTAATGCTTTCTTGGTCGTGTGTGGCCATGTTTCTTGCTGTTGTATTGTAGCCCTGTGAGGCAATGTTATTTTGGGTTGTTGTGACAGGATGGTAGTGCCATATTACAGAGGAAACTCTGGCGAAATTTTTGTAGAATCCCCGCGAACTTAACATTCGAGGACGAATGTTCTTACGGGGGGAGAATGTTATACCTCGGCCATTTTATATCGTTGTGCTGTGAATAGACCAACGCAAGATTAAGGTGAACATGAGGTCCATGTGACCATCAGGAGAGTACTTAGTAGCTTTAAAGTGTAGACGACAAGATTTTAAAGTTATATGAATCGGTGAAACTATGTTCGTCGAAGGAAGTAAAGTATAAGTCGTGTTTGGGAAGTTTTTTGCAATTATCAAGTTAACGATTATTTAGTAATGTTTTGGGAAGGAGTTACAGGGCTCCTTAGATGGTTAATGAAGTGTTAAACAAGTGCCAAGAAGACTCCATAAGGATTTGAGATCAAACAAATGAACGAAAACAATTTTGGAAAAAGCGAGTTATACGACCACTTATACCGTATAATGGTCCGTGTAACAGTTACAGTGAGGTGTCATCACTGGTGACATTATATGGTCACTTATACGGACCGTATAAGTGTCCGTATAACTCCTATCGGGCAGCTTTGTTTTTTTTTTTTTAATAAAAAAATGACCAAGTTCTTATTTTTCATTTCCCATCTTCCACACAACTCTTGAGAGCTCTAGAATATTCCACACACCATGTTAACACAAATCCAAGGGAAATCAAAGATTAAACACTCAGAATCAAGAGAATCAAGTGCAAGGAGGGTCACTAGGGTTTATAAAAATCAAGAATTCCTTTGATATTGAAATTGGGGTTGTTCTCAAGTAAATTATATTCATCCAAAGTTCATCCTTACATGATCAAAGGTGCGTTTTACATCTATTTCATGTTATTAAGAGTATTTGAGTGGTTGAATGACTTGGATGAGAGAAGAAAATAGAATATGAGCTCAAATACGGGAATAATGATATTTTGAGTAGTAAGTTAACTTGAGTCATGATTCTTAGTATGATATGAGTATAATCCCTTTAATAATTATACTAAGGATGTTGAGGAAGTATTATATGTAAATGAATATGGTGTTGTGTTGTAATTATGGTTATGAATAACTTTGAAAAGGGAGTTTTGATAATTGAACAATGCTTAGCTTGAAGAAGTCTATTGACTATGGTATTGTGGGTGTTGCTATTGATGTTGGGAGTTGTTTATTATATGAGAATGTTGTCGAAATGAAGAAAATGCTGCCCAATTTTCGTTAGCTCTTAGTCGCCTTAGTTAGATTTAAGTATGTTTTAAATGATCTAATTTAGTATGAATTCTCTTGAATGTAGAGTTGTGAGCTTGGAAGGAGAACGTTTAGTCGTTAAGGAGAAGTTAAGGTATGTTAAGGCTAGTTCCTTTTTTTCAAAGGCATGATTCCTACATTATGATTTCCTCTCTACATGTCCATGACCTTTTTACATTCCAAAAGTTGAAAGTCCAAGATTATTAAGAGCTTTTTATGAGATAGAGAAGAGATGTGTTCTACGATAATGATGATGATGATGATGTTATTTCTAGAGGTTCCAAAGTTTATAAATTGATACTATTATGAGTTTAATGACCTTGTTTCATAATATCTTGATGTTATTCATTATTGGCCATCTCACCTCATGATACTAGTTCCTTCAAGGTGAGACATAGTGACGATGATTGTTCCATAATATAATCGGAGGGTACCGACCTTACGTCACTCTGATAGAGTTATAGCTTTTACTTGAGCTCTCATGCATGCTTTATGTTATGTGTATGTGAGTTTACACTGTGCCTAGTTGGCGGGGCAGACACCTCTACGATGGGCGTAGTGGGCAGCTATGATGATGATTACACCGTGCCTAATTGGCCGGGCAGACACTACTAGTGGGCAGCATCAAATGGTTACCCCGGCGCAGTGTTATATCCCGCATTTTTGTGCGTTCGGATAATTCAAGATAATCGCGGGAAGGTAACAAGTAAGGCCATATTTTATTTTGTTTGGCATATGAGTTGCTTATGAAGAATTTAGAAGCGGAAACATTAAGAAAGGTTAGGGGCAAAAAGGTAAATTTGCAATATGACTCATAGAAACATAGAGGAATGCTAGGGGTAAATTTTGAATTTGAAGAATAATTTTTCATGAATTGTAAAGCAAAAAAAAAAAAAAAGTGGGCTTGGGTGTTGGGCCATGTTTGGCCGTCCACATGGTGGTGGGATTAAGCCCACATGTGAGTTTAATGAACCAAATAAAAAGATGACAAAGTCATCTTATTCACTTAATTCTCTAGAAATTTCAAGAAGTTAGAGAACAAGAAAAGAAGGAGAAAACCATAAGGGCCACTCGGCCACCCCTAAACCCACAAGAACCTTGAACAATTCTTCACCAAAAATCATTCTCTCCTAGCCAAACAATCCCTTGAAGGGCCCTTAGCAAGGTGGAGTATTCATTGGAGCAAGAAAAACATATATTCATATAGTTGCAAGTTCTAGCCAAGTGAAGAATCAAGGAGCAAGGTAAGAATTTATTCCCTTTTTATGTTATGGATGTTTGTGCATGTTGTAGTGTATGAAAATGAGTGGAATTCATGAAGAACATGAATATAGGGGTGGTGTCCGTGAGTGTAGGGATCATGTTTTAATTATTTTATCTAGTGTTTGGTTGTTGTTGTAGTGAATGCCATGTTAATAATGGAAGTTGGATGATTTTAGTGAGGTTGTAGCCGTGTGTGCATGATGTTGGCCGTGAGTGTGGTAGTGTGGCCGTGTGACGTATAACATGTATATAGCCGTGTATATTTGTTGTATTGCGAAGGGATGGTGAGCAAATTTTATTGGTAATTTGGTTGTTAGTGTGTGGATTTTATATTGCTAATAAAAGCTTAATGAGCTTAGTGATGTTGTAGTAGTTGGAGACTTGTTTTAGAAGTTTATGTAAATTGAATATGATGTTCTTGCATGTATGGTATATAATGTTGTTAGTATGATGTTGTTAGTGCGTAAATTATTAGGTTGTCAATATTTTATTGGAGCTGGAAGGTTTTGAAGGAAGTAGTATATTGATTGAGTTGATAGAATGTATCTTGGGTTGATTATTGAAATTGTTAGTATGATTGTTGGCATTGTTATTGATAGTTTGGCCGGGTTGAATTCCCGGATTGTTGTTGATTAAAATTGGCCAAGTTAGATTTTTGGGAATGGTGTATTTACTGGGGAAGTGCTACCGAAATTTCGGTAGATAAGTGTTACTTTAAGATTCCACCTCTAGGTGCTCTAATTAATGTTTGGTAAATGTGACCAATTGTAGATTTTGGAACTTGAATTTGGAGTAGCGTAAGAAGCGGAAAAGGTATGTAAGGCTTTACCTTTCCTTCTTTTGGCATGTCTTAGGCGTAATAGGTTTGGATACGAGCCTTGGAGACGATTCTATTCCTAGAAATCCAAGATTGAATTTGACCCTTTTTCATTCAATAGAATTGAACTAAGTTTTTCATGACTTGTTGAAAAATTGGTTTAACATCTATCACTTGCCCAAACGAAACCGGATGACACCAAGACTTTCGTAAGTGACTTCATAAAGCCTAATGTACGTAATTTGTGTACGCCACCTCTGTTGACCCGATGTGGGCCCACTATTCCCAAATCCTCCCCTATTATTCTATTCGACTTATTTCCGCACGGTAATTGAAGGAAACTTTTGGTTATTGTTTCGATGTTAAGATTTTACATTTGTTTTCATATCTCCTTGATCTCGAAAGCTAGATGTCATGACCCCCGAAGCTACGATTTCATAATCGCTCCCGTATTTTTCTTATTTTCGAAAGATAGATGTTTATGATTCTATAGCACGATTCTCTTAATAGTAACTCGTAAATGTTTCCCCAAGTGTCTATACCTTTCTGAATAAAGGTTTATGATTTGTAAGCTTTATGACTACAACGATGGACACGTATTTACAATGATAATGATGATGTCAAAGAAGAGAATATGTTTAGGATGGTTATGACAAGAATGGTTTTATGTCTAAAAGTGTAAGTTAAGGAGTCAATATGAACATAAGAAGGAGGAGTTAGTCCTTGACCTTTAACTTAATTCCTAGAATACGGCTCTATCTCCTAAAGATTCTAATGTGTATGAATAAATGTTTTATAAGGTTTATGGTCTTATTCCACGCTTTTTCTTAATGCCATTCTTCCATGATAGTCTCGCCTTATAATACTATTTCTTTCAAGGTGAGGCAGGGCGATCCTGATTGTTCCATAATATAATCGGAGGTTACCGACCTTACGTCACTCCGATAGAGTTGTAGCTTTCACTTGGGCTCTCATGCATGCTTTATACTTATGTATGATTTGTTTTATGACACCGCGCCGTCCAATGGCAGGTCGGGCAGACACACCACTGCAGTGGGCAGATTATGATTACTCCGGACGCGGGCTTATTACACCGTACCTACATGGTCGGGCAGTTTACTTACAGATATTTACATGTTTTTTTTAGAAAACTAGCATGCATGGCATCCGCCCTAAAGGGCAATCAGATGTACAGATTATTCTTTTACCCCATGATATGCTCAGGTAGCGTTACACCGTAGCTATATGGTCGGGCAGCATTACACCGCACCTACATAGTCGGGCAGTTTACTTCATATATCTATATGTTATTTCTAGAGGTAAAGTTAGCTTGTATGATATCTGCCGTAAGAAGAAAACAGAGGTACAGGTTATATCCCTTCTCTATGTCGTGTTCTATGTCCTTTATTATGATCTTATGTTACTATTCATGCCTTACATACTCGGTACATTATTCGTACTGACGTCCCTTCTTGCGGACGCTGCGTTTCATGCCACGCAGGTAAGCAGGTTGACGGAGTTGATTCCTAGGAGCTCCACCAGCGGTATATTGAGAGTGCTCTAGTTCTTCCGGGGCTCCAACTTATTGGTACTATTTTGTGTACATATTCGGGCACGGCAGAATCCGGCCCATCTTGTATATTTATGTATCTTACTTAGAGGCTCGTAGACAGATATGTACTGTTAGATGTTTTGCACCTTTGTTTGTCCTTGAGGTTGTATAATATGTTAGTAAAGTTTATTAACACATATTTACAATTATGTTATTAATGATGGTATTAAGTAAAGAAACGAAGACATTATTATACGGCCCACTTAGTAGTAAGAGTAAGGTACGAGATAAGAGGTGCTCGGTATAAGTATCGGGTACCCGTCACGGCCCCTAGTCGGGTCGTGACAAAAGTGGTATCAGAGCAGTTCGTCCTAGGGGTTTGTCTACGAGCCGTGTCTAGTAGAGTCCTGTTTATGGGTGTGTAGCGCGCCACACTTATAAACAGGTGGCTGCAGGGCATTTAGGAAGGCTGGCCTTTTTCGTATTCTAGATCGTGCGATAGAGCTATGTTACCAGGCGTCCGTATTATTTTCCTAATCCTGTGTTATAGTTTCAGCAATGCCGATGAAGAGGAAAGCTACGGCGGCCCAGAAGGGCAAGCTGGTGGCTGGAAGCACAGTCGAACGGGAGCTACCAGCGGTAGTAGAAGGAGACGAGTCCCATAATGAAGCTCCCTCTCAGACTTCTCCTGTTTCCCCTGTATCAGTAGAGCAGGAGAGAGCTCCAGCTCCAGCCCCAGCACCTCCAGTTCCACCGCCAGCAGCTTCGGGCCAGCAAATGGCAGAAGCTATTCAGTTGTTGACCCAACTAGTTGCCGCACATGCTTAGCGACATGATGCAGACTTGGAAGACAGGGCGGTGAGTGCAAGGGCCCGTGACTTTATTACCCTAAAACCTCCGGAGTTTTATGGATTGAAACCAGAGGAAGACCCGCAGAGTTTCATAGATGAGATGTTAAGGACACTGAGGATAATACATGCTTCGGACATAGAGTCAGTGGAATTGGCTTCATACAGGTTGCGGGATGTAGCAGTTCTGTGGTATAATAGTTGGATATCTTCGAGGGGAGCAAATGCCCCTCCCCCGGTTTGGCAGGAGTTCACTGAGGCATTTCTGCGACATTTCTTACCGCCAGAGGTTCGACGAGCTCGAGCTGATATGTTTTTGAATCTTAAACAGGGAAATATGAATGTCCGAGAATATAGCCTTCGCTTAAACTCTCTAGCCAGGTATGCCCCAGCCATGGTGGCTGATATGGGAGATCATGTACACCGATTCGTGAGTGGGTTGGGGCCACATTTAATTAAGGAATGCTTGACGGCTTCACTCCAGGATGGGATGACTATTGCTCGTATTCAGGCTCATACCCAAAACTTGGAGGAACGACATCAGTTACAGGGAAGTGAGCGTTATGCGGATAGGAGCTCCAGAAAAAGGGCCACATCTTTCGGAGCTAGAAGTGAGTATAGAGGGGGACAGGCACAGGAGCAGTCCAGGATTTCGAGCCCCCAGTACAGCAGTGGATCTGGTCAGACGAGGCCGCCCCCACCACAGTGCAACCAGTGTGGTAGGATGCATTCGGGACAGTGCCGTCTGGGTTCGAATGCTTGTTATGCTTGCGGACAGATGGAGCATATGATGCGTGACTGCCCCTCGATGCGAGGTAGAGGTGAGGGTCAGCCCATGGGATCGGTAGCCGGTTCATCATCGTCCGTGCGCCCTCCTGGACAACCTTCCCAGGCTCCAGCAAGGCGGGGCCGAGGCAGAGGAGGAGCACCCAGTTCAGCCGGTCCTCCGCACCGTATATATGCATTGACTAGACGGTAAGATCCTGAACCTTCCCCAAACGCGGCTACAAGTACATTATCGACATTTTCCTATTATATATATGTGTTAATTGATCTAGATTCTACCTTATCATTTACCGCCCCTTATATTACTGAACGTATTGGGAAATTGGGAATTCAGAATGAAAGGTAGCCGTACACATAGGTAAAAGGTGAATAGTAGTGATTGCGGACGCTAAAATAGTAATTAAAAGAGAAAGATGCGTTATGAGAGCGTTTCGAAAATTGTCAAGACCTCAACTCGCCCCAGATTATGTGATAAAGGTAGTCCGGGAAAGTGGAGGCAAAAATACTAGCGTTAAAACACTAAAATGCATTAAAGTTTCGAGTTTAAGCGTGCTAGGGTGAGAACAATTTCAGGATGGGTGACCCCCTAGGAAGTATGCTGAAAATTTCATGACTGTAACTATAGGAAGCGAATGTGAAATTTGGGCAACCTGAGGGGAAAACCAGGATATGTAGAGCGATTAGAAACCCTATAGAGGCCGTGTAGGCTGAGACGGATTAGACTAGCGGCAAGGGAGAAAGCACGATCGGGCTTTAGGATTAACAAAAGTTCGAATATTGTTTGGAAATGTTTGTAAGTAAAGTAGTAGCAATATATATATGTTCGTAACATATCATTTGTGACTGTAGAATTCCAGAAATAGTGTTGCGATATATAGAAGATTGCAAAAAGCGACGGTTATTTAAAGAACATAGGCGTACATAGACCCTCTTCATAAACGGGGGGGAGAACATGCTTGATTTAAAATGAACTGTGATGATTCGAGCATCGAAGAAGGGAGACCTCCCCGAAGTATCATAATATACCATAAGGCCAGTTCAACATTCGAGGACGAATGTTCTAAAGGGGGGGAGGATGTTATATCCCGCATTTTTGTGCGTTCGGATAATTCAAGATAATCGCGGGAAGGTAGCAAGTAAGGCCATATTTTATTTTGTTTGGCATATGAGTTGCTTATGAAGAATTTAGAAGCGGAAATATTAAGAAAGGTTAGGGGCAAAAAGGTAAATTTGCAATATGACTCATAGAAACATAGAGGAATGCTAGGGGTAAATTTAGAATTTGGAGAATAATTTTTCATGAATTTTAAAGCAAAAAAAAAAAAAAAAGTGGGCTTGGGTGTTGGGCCATGTTTGGCCGTCCACATGGTGGTGGGATTAAGCCCACATGTGAGTTTAATGAACCAAATAAAAAGATGACAAAGTCATCTTATTCACTTAATTCTCTAGAAATTTCAAGAACTTAGAGAACAAGAAAAGAAGGAGAAAACCATAAGGGCCATTCGGCCACCCCTAAACCCACAAGAACCTTGAACAATTCTTCACCAAAAATCATTCTCTCCCAGCCAAACAATCCCTTGAAGGGCCCTTAGCAAGGTGGAGTATTCATTGGAGCAAGAAAAACATATATTCATATAGTTGCAAGTTCTAGTCAAGTGAAGAATCAAGGAGCAAGGTAAGAATTTATTCCCTTTTTATGTTATGGATGTTTGTGCATGTTGTAGTGTATGAAAATGAGTGGAATTCATGAAGAACATGAATATAGGGGTGGTGGCCGTGAGTGTAGGGATCATGTTTTAATTATTTTATCTAGTGTTTGGTAGTTGTTGTAGTGAATGCCATGTTAATAATGGAAGTTGGATGATTTTAGTGAGGTTGTAGCCGTGTGTGCATGATGTTGGCCGTGAGTGTGGTAGTGTGGCCGTGTGATGTATAACATGTGTATAGCCGTGTATATTTGTTGTATTGTGAAGGGATGGTGAGCAAATTTTATTGGTAATTTGGTTGTTAGTGTGTGGATTTTATATTGCTAATAAAAGCTTAATGAGCTTAGTGGAGTTGTAGTAGTTGGAGACTTGTTTTAGAAGTTTATGCAAATTGAATATGATGTTCTTGCATGTATGGAATATAATGTTGTTAGTATGATGTTGTTAGTGCATAAATTATTAGGTTGTCAACATTCTTATTGGAGTTGGAAGGTTTTGAAGGAAGTAGTATATTGATTGAGTTGTTAGAATGTATCTTGGGTTGATGATTGAAATTGTTAGTATGATTGTTGGCATTGTTATTGATAGTTTGGCCGGGTTGAATTCCCGGATTGTTGTTGATTAAAATTGGCCAAGTTAGATTTTTGGGAATGGTGTATTTACAGGGGAAGTGCTGCCGAAATTTCGGTAGATAAGTGTTACTTTAAGATTCCACTTCTAGGTGCTCTAATTAATGTTTGGTAAATGTGACCAATTGTAGATTTTGGAGAATTTGGAACTTGAATTTGGAGTAGCGTAAGAAGCGGAAAAGGTATGTAAGGCTTTACCTTTCCTTCTTTTTGCATGTCTTAGGCGTAATAGGTTTGGATACGAGCCTTGGAGACGATTCTATTCCCAGAAATCTAAGATTGAATTTGACCCTTTTTCATTCAATAGAATTGAACTAAGTTTTTCATGACTTGTTGAAAAATTGCTTTAACATCCATAACTTGCCCAAACGGAACCAGATGACACCAAGACTTTCGTAAGTGACTTCATAAAGCCTAATGTACGTAATTTGTGTATGCCACCTCTGTTGACCCGAGGTGGGCCCACTATTCCCAAATCCTCCCCTATTATTCTATTCGACTTATTTCCGCACGGTAATTGAAGGAAACTTTTGGTTATTGTTTCGTCGTTAAGATTTCACATTTGTTTTCATATCTCCTTGATCTCGAAAGCTAGATGTCATGACCCCCGAAGCTACGATTTCATAATCGCTCCCGTATTTTTCTTATTTTCGAAAGATAGATGTTTATGATTCTATAGCACGATTCTCTTAATAGTAACTCGTAAATGTTACCCCAAGTGTCTATACCTTTCCGAATAAAGGCTTATGATTTGTAAGCTTTATGACTACAATGATGGACACATATTTACAATGATAATGATGATGTCAAAGAAGAGAATATGTTTAGGATGGTAATGACAAGAATGGTTTTATGTCTAAAAGTGTAAGTTAAGGAGTCAATATGAACCTAAGAAGGAGGAGTTAGTCCTTGACCTTTAACTTAATTCTAGAATACGACTCTATCTCCTAAAGATTCTAAAGTGTATGAATAAATGTTTTATAAGGCTTATGGTCTTATTCCACGCTTTTTCTTAATGCCATTCTTCCTTGATAGTCTCGCCTTATAATACTAGTTCTTTCAAGGTGAGGCAGGGCGATCCTGATTGTTCCATAATGTAATCGGAGGTTACCGACCTTACATCACTCCGATAGAGTTGTAGCTTTCAATTGGGCTCTCATGCATGCTTTATACTTATGTATGATTTGTTTTATGACACCGCGCCGTCCAATGGGCGGCCGGGCAGACACACCACTGCAGTGGGCAGATTGTGATTACCCCAGACGCGGGCTTATTACACCGTACCTACATGGTCGGGCAGTTCACTTACAGATATTTACATGTTTTTTTTTAGAAAACTAGCATGCATGGCATCCGCCCTAAAGGTCACTCAGATGTACAGATTACTCTTTTACCCCATGATATGCTCAGGTAGCGTTACACCGTACCTATATGGTCAGGCAGCATTACACCGCACCTACATGGTCGGGCAGTTTACTTGAGATATCTGTATGTTATTTCTAGAGGTAAAGTTAGCTTGTATGATATCTGCCTTAAGAGGCAAACAGAGGTACAAGTTATATCCCTTCTCTATGTCGTGTTCTATGTCCTTTATTATGATCTTATGTTACTATTCATGCCTTACATACTCGGTACATTATTCGTACTGACGTCCCTTCTTGCGAACGCTGCGTTTCATGTCACGCAGGTAAGCAGGTTGACGAAGTTGATTCCTAGGAGCTCCACCAGCGGTATATTGAGAGTGCTCCAGTTCTTCCGGGGCTCCAGCTTATTGGTACTATTTTGTGTACATATTCGGGCACGGCAGAATCTGGCCCATCTTGTATATTTATGTATCCTACTTAGAGGCTCGTAGACAGATATGTACTGTTAGATGTTTTGCACCTTTGTTTGTCCTTGAGGTTGTATAATATGTTAGTAAAGTTTATTAACACATATTTACAATTATGTTATTAATGATGGTATTAAGTAAAGAAACGACGACATTATTTTACGGCCCACTTAGTAGTAAGAGTAAGGTACTAGATAAGAGGTGCTCGGTATAAGTATCGGGTACCCGTCACGGCCCCTAGTCGGGTCGTGACACGCGGGAGGCCCGGACGCGGGCTAGCGATGATCACACCGTACCTATATGGTCGGGAAACTTATTTATATGCATAAATGATATGATGATGTGTTAAATATAAAAGTAGCATGCATGATTCCGCCTAAAGAGGCATTCAGTTACAGGTTATCTCTTTATTTTATGTTCTCTTATTTCTTGCTTATGTTGTTATATATGCCTTACATTCTCAGTACATTGTTCGTACTGCCGTCCTTTCTTTTATGGACGCTGCGTTCATACTCGCAGGTAGATAGGGAGACGGCACAGATGCTTAGGAGCTTACCAGCAGATATTCAAGAGCACTCCATTATTCCGGAGTTGCCGCTTATAAGTATATTCTTTTGTGTACATATTTGGGGCATGGCGGGGTCCTATCCCGGCCTTATGATTTCAGTATTCTAGTAGAGGCTTGTAGATACATATGTGTCGGTAGTAGATGTCTCATGATCCTCGTTGTGTATATCTTGTATATCGTTCTGTAGCCTCGTGGGCTTATGTACGTTTATGTTTTGAGAGGTATTCGAAGATCATTTCATGATAAGCTTGTGTGGGAAATGCTGTATGTTCAGATTGAGTTTGATGATAAGTCTGACAGGTGGTGCGCGATATGCTAGCTTCGGTTACTAGTCATGGACCTCTAGTTGGATCATGACACATATATTAGAGACCAAAGCTGTACCATGAAGGATAATGTTGGGAATGTTGTCGATTTTTCTTTATAATTTATGGTTTTTTTAGGAGAAGGTTGAGAAGAGCATACATGTAAACAACAGGTAAGCTAATTGCCTAATTAATATTTTACCATGCAAGATTGGACAAGAAAGCGCAAGAGCCAAAAATCTTAAGAGGTGTGTGTGAGTCATCTTTCTCTCTCTATCTCTCTTGGTATTCAAATATTTTTGACCAAAGAAATTCATTCTATGTGGCAAATTTGTTTAATGTTACTCATACAGCGTGGTGGCATGAATGCTTGTGCATAACTTGTGATGGAAACTAGTTCTCCTAGTTCAATAATTGGGCTTTGGTCTCCACAATGTCAAAGCTCGGGAAAAACAACGTTATACCTATTTCTCAAGACTAGCTGTTTCACAATTGGTGACTGCTGAAACTGAGTGAAGAGTGAAGACTATGTAAATCTGGTGTTATCCCTATTTGAATTTGGTTCATCATAAACAATTAGTTCTAACTGACCTGCTATGTTGCAATCTGATTCTATTCTATTGGTGTCCAATTCTCTATCCTTGCTCATGACTAGGCTAGAAGCTGATATGTTAAAACTTTGTGGTGAAAATAATTTTTCATTTTACCCCTACTTTATTGAATATCTAGGAATTTTTAGGTTTTAACTGATGGATATAATTTTGGGAACATAGGATACTGACTATCTCACCCATTTCTAGAAAAACTAGGGAGTATTTTTCCAAGTGTGAGTCCAAGAAAGTTATTGCTAATAGTTGGTATATCTTTTAAATTTATTTATAGCTTTAGTTCGTCTTTTGATTAAAGGCATGGACAAAAGATTTTGTTAAATTTTGTATCTTCGTTTTAAAATTTCATAAAAGTAACTCCAAAAGGATACTTTATTTATAGCTTTAGTTTGTATTTTAATAATTAATTACAGATATACATCATGGGGGTGTCAGTGTAGAATTTTCATTGTATGGGTGTGTAAGTGTTTGATTTAAAAATATAGGGGGTCTATCTGTAACCGAGTCATAGTACAAGGGTGCTTAGTGCAGTTAACTCTAAAAAAATATGAATTCTTTCAGTCTGCTCCTCATCTAAAATTCCTGTTCATCTTTAGATAGACGAGAAATAAACGTTATGTAACGATCCAAAATCTAATAGCCGTGAAGCACTTACCCCATCTGGTAGGTAAAGCAAAAACTGATTAACAATGTGATATAGTTTGACTGAACACAAAGTTTAAGAAATAAAGACTTTTGAATCTTGCGGTTTAAAACAAGCCAATGAGATTTGTGTGGTTATAAATCATCTCGTTAAGCGTAAAAGGTAAAGTTTAAAGTTAAATTGTTGTCAAATAAGGAAATGTATCATTCTTTTTGGGATAGACTAAAAAAAATGTATCACATAAATTGGGACAGAGGGAGTAATTTTTTAAGTTACTAAAGCAGAAGGTAAAGTGATATGCAATAATATCCAAAATCAGATCTTTATAATAACCCAAGTGCAGAAACAATAAAAATGCCACTCGAGATTGATGTCATGTGTACAAGAGCCACTAAGTGTATGAATACAAGTCTTGAATCACTAGTACACTGTCTGGGATCAAAAGTGAAAACATTAATTCATAAAAGGATAGAGGGAGAATGGTGTTGCGGATTATCCAAGCAGCTCATCACGGTCTCCTGAGATTAACGCTTCAGACTTAGACAGCTCCACGTGACCCACTTGTGCTAGAAATAGAATATGCACTCCAGAGAGTGCAGTAAGTGTAGTGTGAGTATGGGAAGCACTTGTACTCATTATATCTCAAAGACCGACAATGATGAAGTAGTGATGAAGTTACTAAGAAAAGTCTTATTTTAGAATAATCCGACTACCTTAACCCGGACCGTTCAATTAACAAGGTGGAGGATAAATCAAGTGCTAAGTAAATTCAAAGATCAAGTAATCAGGTAATCAGTTAAGAAGATATCATGCGATGGAATTCACCATCCACAACCTGTATATAAACAGAGCTCCACAGGACTATATGGGAGACGTGACCCATGGGGACTCAACAATACTTTTTCTTAGTGATAAAATTCTAAACTTCCCGAAAAATGTTGTTCAAGGGGATTATCATTCTTATTCAAAATGTGAAGAAGGGGTTTCCCAACTATCCACTTAAGGGGATTAAGCGAAATTTACTCTAGATATTATATATAAACATTTTAATGTACCGAATTATTAATAGCTTTACCAAGTTAATTATACTCAACCTATTCTACTTGGAGTCAACCTAAAGGTGTATATATTTTCATGAATTGGCTTGGAAGGGGAACACCCCCATACAACGAAATTATATGTATATTTTTAAAAATATTTGACCAAATATAAATTACTAACAAAAAGGCTTCTCAAATGATTTAACCCAACGTGAAACACTTTTATATTAAGAAAAATTCACAAAGCACTTTTGGTAAGAAGTATTTCTCAAATAAGTTAATTTCGGCAGCTTGGCCAAAAAAACTATTGGTTATATTTAGTTATAATTTACGGGTGTTCTACTTCTTGTTACAAAATTTAGTCTATGTAAATCACAATATTCTCTCTATCCTCTCTCTAGTTATGCCAACAACTACTTTGGCCTATAACGGTTACTTGCTAGCACCATATCAGATGCGCTCACAGTTGACCTATTCAAAAAATCCCTTCCTAGAAAACCACAACCCCCAGATCCAGGAATCAGTAGAACCCATCATTATTTATCCTATATAAACCCTATATGGAGGAGTAGAGGAATAGAAGAGAACTCCCTGACTACCTCCAATTAGCAATGCACCTACGCTAATACTCTAGGGCATCATCCCACATCCAAAAAAATAATTGAGTACACTTTCCTCACAAACCTCACGAATGATAAGTGGGAGAACTATTATGATCTAATCAAATAGGAGAATGACTTGCTTGCTGATACTAGGGTGGATCATAATAGGTAAGTTTTTGTGAACCAGACCTTCTATTGAGAAAATTAGATCTGAACTTGCTAAGCCCATCAAAGGAGGTGCTAAATGGGGCAAAGGATCTCTATCATGTTTGTATTAATATCAAAATGAGGAGGATTATAACACTGTGTACTCTAAGAACTTCATTCATTTTGAAGGGGAAAATAGCATGAAGATCCTAAAATAGACCACTGATTTCAAACCCGATGAAGAAACTACCTTAGTCTCTATCGGGATTAATCGACCAGACCTCCCGTACATTCAGCATTACCGGCTTCTTATAGTGAGCGACCTAGACAGAGAGCTCTTGAGAACTCTTTCTCTAGACTAGTTGACAAGACTTTTTTATCTGCGTCTTCAATTTTTGTGTTTCAGTATTGGACTCCTCTTACATGTTTCTCTTGTAGGGAGGTTGGGCATACTGCCAAGAGATGTCCCCGACCTAGGCGAGATTATTAGCCGTCGAGGACTTTTGTATCATCCGGTGGTCGAGGAGGGACTTCTCAGAGAGGCGATGCTCAGTCAAGCCGCGGTATTTCCCATGGTTCTAGAGGTGGGTCCCATCCAACTAGAGGTGGTAATCAGAGTTCGAGAGGGGGATCCCAGGATGGGCATGGTGGAGCCCACTGTTACTCATTTTTTGGTAGGCCCGAGGCAGAGGTCTCAGATGCCGTGATCTCAGGTACTATTTCTGTCCGTCATAGAGCATCATCTTTGTTATTTAATACTGGATCCACTTATTCGTATGTATCTGCATTTCATGCCATTAGTCGGGATTTACCCTGTGATAGCATAGATATACCTATTCATGTGTCTACTCTAGTCGGAGATTCTATGGTTGTTGATCGAGTCTACCGGTCTTGTTTAGTTACTTTTATGGGGT
The DNA here is from genome assembly GCF_019175385.1 of Lycium barbarum. Taxonomy (NCBI): domain Eukaryota; kingdom Viridiplantae; phylum Streptophyta; class Magnoliopsida; order Solanales; family Solanaceae; genus Lycium; species Lycium barbarum. The sequence goes on from NC_083342.1 coordinate 70,121,007, forward strand.
ATGGCACCTGGGTAGATTTGATGATTCTGGATATGGTGGACTTTGATATTATATTGGGTATGTCCTGGTTTTCTCCTTATCATGCGATCTTGGACTGTCATGCCAAGGCAGTCACTTTAGCCACGCCGGGCATCCCAGGGCTTGAGTGGAGAGGTACTCCTAGTCCTGCTCCGAAGAATATTATTTCCTTCCTTCGGGCGAAGAAATTAGTAAGTAAGGGGTGTTTAGCGTATTTGGCACATATTCGTGATACGACTATTGCATCTCCATCACTTGAGTCTATTCTTATTGTGAGCGAGTTCGCGGAGGTATTTCCATCAGATTTTCCTGGCATGCCACCCGATTGTGACATTGATTTCTGTATCAATGTGGACCCGGGTACTCGTCCTATTTTCATCCCACCATATCAGATGGCACCTGCCGAGTTGAGAGAACTTAAGGAACAATTGCAGGATTTATTGAGCAAGGGATTCATTAGACCGATCATCTCCCCTTGGGGTGCTCCCGTGTTGTTTGTAAAGAAGAAAGATGGGACCATGAAGATGTACATTGATTACCGTTAGTTGAACAAGGTCACTATTCGGAACAATTTTCCTATGCCTCGTATTGCTGATCTATTTGACCAGCTTCAGGGTGCTTCTGTGTTTTGTACGATTGATTTGCGTTCCGTCTATCATCAGTTGAAGATTAGGGTGGAGGATATTTCGAAGACAGCATTTCGGATGAGATATAGCCACTATGAGTTTCTAGTGATGTCTTTCGAGCTTACAAATGCCCCAGCTGCATTCATGACTTTGATGAATGGCATCTTTAGGCCATTTCTTGATTCTTTTGTGATTGTGTTTAGTGATGACCTCTTGGTGTATTCCAAGAGTAGAGTGGAGCATGAGAGCCATCTTTGTACCGTCCTTGGGTTGTTGAAGAAACATAGTTTGTTTGCCAAATTTTCTAAGTGTGAGCTCTAGCTAGAGTCTGTAGCATTCTTGGGCCATGTGGTGTCCAAGGAGGGAATTATGGTTGATCCACAGAAGATTGGGATCGTGAGGGGTTGGGCGAGGCCTACTACTATTATCGAGATTCGTAGTTTTGTAGGTTTGGCCAGTTATTACCGCCGTTTTGTGAAGGGTTTTGATGCCATTCCTTCGTCCTTGACCAGATTGACTCAAAACGACGTTCCCTTCCAGTGGACGGATGATTGTGAGGAGAGCTTTCAAAAGCTAAAGCTTCTTTTGACCACAACCCTGATCCTAGCCTTACATGTGGAGGGCAAGGACTTCGCGGTCTATTGTGATACTTCCCGTATGGTTTGGGTATGGTGTTGATGCAAGAGGGTAGAGTGATAGCTTATGCTTCCCATCAGTCGAAAGTTCACGAGAAGAATTACCCTACCCATGATTTGAAGTTGTTGGTCGTAGTCTTCGCCTTGAAGCTTTGGAGGCATTACTTGTATGGCGTCCATTGTGAGGTTTTTACCGATCACCGTAGCCTTCGGCATGTGTTTACCCAGAGAGATCTCAATTCTAGGCAGCGCTGATGGATGGACCTCCTGAAGGATTATGACATCTCTATTCTATATCACCCTGGTAAAGCCAATGTGGTGGCTGATGCCTTGAGTCGCAAGGGAGTGAGTATGGGGAGTTTTGCTCGATTGATTGTTTCCGAGCGTCCGTTGGCCATGGAGGTTCAGACTCTGGCCAACAGTTTCGTTCATCTCGACATCTCGACCTCGGGGAGGATTTTGGCTTGTATAGAGGCGATATCATCGTTATTGGATCAGATCAAGGCTCATCAGTTTGAGGATTCTCACCTGAGCAAGATCCGATATAGGGTGTCGAGAGGTGAGGCTAAGGAGGCCGTGATTGATTCTGAGGGCATTCTGAGGATTAGAGGACGCGTATGCGTTCCTTATGTTGGTGACCTGATTCAGTTAATCTTATTTGAGGCCCACAACTCTCGCTATTCCATTCATCTGGGGGTGACTAAGATGTATCATGACTTGAGACAACACTAATGGTGGCGCCGTATGAAGAGGGATATAGTTGATTTTGTGGCTAAGTGTAGAAACTGTCAACAGGTAAAATATGAGCACCAGCGACCCGGTGGGGTGTTTCAGAGGATGGCCATTCTCGAGTGGAAGTGAGAGAGGATTATCATGGATTTTGTCACAGGTCTTCCGAAGACCCTTGGCAAGTTTAATTCTATTTGGGTGATAGTGGATCGATTGACTAAGTCCGCTTACTTTGTTTCGGTTTAGGTTTCTTATACCACGGAGAAGTTAGCCAAGATGTGTATTCGGGATATTGTGAGATTACATGGGATCCCTATCTTTGTTGTGTCTGACCGGGGTACTATCTTCACTTCCCGATTCTGGAGAGCATTTCATGATGAGTAGGGCACCCGATTGGACTTTAGTACAACTTTCCGTCCCTAGAACGATGGCCAGTCCGAGATGACCATTCAGGTGCTCGAAGACATGTTGAGAGCATGTGTTATTTATTTTGGCGGTCATTGGGATCAGCACTTTCCCTTGGTGGAGTTTGCGTACAACAACAGTTATCATTCGAGTATTGGTATGGCGCCTTTTAAGGCCTTATATGGTAGGAGGTGTAGATCTCCAATTGGTTGGTTCGATGGGAACGAGTCTTGACTGGGAACACGGATCTATTGAAGGAGTCCCTTGAGAGAGTGAGAGTTATTCAAGCCAGACTCGTGGCGGCTCAGAGCCGGCAGAAGATGTATGCGGACCGAAAGGTTCAGGATTTGAAGTTAGCTATTGGTGATCAGGTTCTACGGTTTGGTAAGAAGGGCAAGTTGAGCGTTAGATACATTGGCCCGTTCGATATCGTGGATTGTATAGGTGATGTAGCTTATGAGTTAGCATTGCCTTCAGGTTTGGCGGGAGTTCACCCGGTTTTCCATGTTTCGATGCTGAAGAAATACCATGCCGATGGTACCTACATTATCCGTTGGGATTCTATATTGCTTGATGAGAATTTGACTTATGAGGAGGAGCCTATTGCGATTCTAGATAGGCATGTTCGAAAATTGAGGTTCAAGGAGATTGCTTCTGTGAAGGTGAAACGGTAGCACCGCCCTATGGAAGAGGCTACTTGGGAGACTGAGTATGATATGCGTAGCCGATATCCCCAGTTGTTCACTGATTCAGGTATTTCCCTGCCTTCTTTCGTTTCTTTGCTCGAGGACGAGCAATGGTTCAATTGGTATCTGATGTAACGACCCGTCTGGTCATTATAATCCTTTTGGCACTTTCGCCATTTTCGAGCGTTTATTGACTCATTTTGACATGAGGTTGACTTTTGGGCGAACAAACCTTTTTTGGAGTTTCGTCAACTCCGAGAGGTTCGGATGATTGTTTGAACTTGTATGTATGATTGGTGCAGTTCCCAATGCATTTTGGTGCATTTCGGGACTTTGGATAGGAAATGGGAAGTAGGCACCAGTGATTGACTCGGTCAACGAGACCTCCGTTGGAAATTTTGAGACCAGAAGTGCGTTTGTAGCGTATTTTTGTTTGGGTTTAGGTGGTCGGATTATGAGCAGATGGCCTCAGGAATAACCCGAAAATTCGATGGAAGACTTAGAGAATTTTGGGATTTCAGGTGTCTAGTGCCCGCAACGGCGGCACCAGAGCCGCCATGGCGGTGTAGTGACCGCTGGGGCGGTAATGAGAAAACAGGCCCTCACCGGTGCAGTAGTGTCCTCGCCACTGTGGCGGCGCTACCTTCGCCGTGGCGGTCACGGGCAGGGGATTTCATTAAATGTGTCTTAAAATAAGACCTAGACCTTCATTATGTCATAACTCAATATTGGAGCTTGGGAAGGTTGTTCTTGGGGATAAATTGAGGAAATTCTTGGAGGCAAAGCTTTGTCTAATCACTTACTTCTCTTTAATCATTATCATCTAAGAATCATCCCTTTCCTTTTCAATCCCTTAGAAGTAGAATTTGAAGAAGGGTTTTGGGAGACTTCTCCCTAGGGTTATAATTGATAAAATTGATGATGTTAGTACTAAAATATGATGAATCTAAGCGTAGTAACCCCATATCTTCCACTTTTAATGTTGAATTTCAGATTTGGGGAATTAGGGTTCATGCCCAATTTGGGGGTTTAACTAGAAATTATATTTGGGGATAATCCTTGAGCTAAATCATCAGTTAATGTTTGGGTTATGATTACCTAGGATTCTATTCGGTATTTTACCCTTGAATTTCCCGTTTCGCCCTTGTGGGCCCGTTTCCCCAATTTCTAGGGTGAAATTGGACCTAATTGATTTCATAGAAATATTAGTATCATTATACATGATTTCTAATTTAGAATTCGATTATGCTTAGACTACTTTGGTTCTGAGCTTCAGAGGAAGGGCAAGGCGATAGAGTGACTTGTTGGTGTTGTAGTTCGGCAGTCCAGGTAGGTTATGGTTTACCTTTGGTGAGACTTAGAATAGTGAATGTCGGAGACAGCATGTGAACCTTTGGGTGTGCAGTTGGGATGGATATCACCTTAAGTTGGGCCCTGATGTGTGTTGGGACTAGCCACCCCGTTATATGTGTTTGATTGTTTAGTTGCGTTGGCTTGATGCCATGTGTAGTTGGTAGATAGCAAATGCCGCTTGTTTTCCTAATTTGGGATAGGATTGACATACCCGTTGTTGGTATTTGTATTATGATACCTTATCTGCGTACCCACTGTTGGTGCTTGAGTTATTGATATATGTTGGCATACCCACTGTTGGTATTGTGATGTGATATATTATTGGTGTCTCCCGTTGGGGTACTTGTGATATTGATCTTACATGTTGATGACTGACATATGCATTGCACGCATTATCTCATATTATCATGCTTGGCCGATATCCGGTGATGATCCGGTATCGTAGATTGAGCGAAACTGATATTTTGTAAACTCTTTTACTTGAGTGATTGTGGAAAAGGCCGATGTCCGAAGATCCATTCCGAAATTGTTGTTTATATAAAACTGATACTGAGTAAAATCTTTTACGTGAGTGATTGTGAGGAGGCCGATGTCCGAGGTTCAATTCTGTATCGTTGATTTATGAAACTGATATTTGACAACTCTTTGGAGTGATTGTGAGGAGGCCGATGTCCGAGGTTCAATTCCGTATCGTTGATTTATGAAATTGATATTTGACAACTCTTTTGAGTGATTATGAGGAGGCCGATGTCCGATGGTTATATTCGGGCATCGTTGTGCATGACCGTTTTCGATGTTATCTCGAATTCAATTATAGTGTATGGGCTCTGTGGGTCACCCAGAGTGGTACCGATGAGACTCCCTCTGTGAGCAATTAGCCAGGGTGCCGTCTATTTTTTTTGGCAAAGATCCGGGATGGGTGGCACTCAGACTTCGCGAGTCACACCGGGTTGTGCTGCCGAGACATCGTTATTTCCGTCCGGAGTACATGTGTACATCTCATTTTCATAGCATGGCATGGCATCACATTCATACTATCATTGCATTGCATTGCATTATGACTTGAGTGAGATGTCATGATCTCTGTATTGTGACGGATTGTGTTGTTGATTCCATTGTGTTGAATGTTCTTGGATTAGATATACTTAGACTCATTATATTGGTGTTAGATACTTACATAGGTGTTGATGGATACTCGGTTTTGATTATATTGTTTCATGTGTGATTGTTTTACTTGTTTATCTGCGTTATTATGAATTGTGTTAACTATGCTTAGTCGGCCTACGATGCCTACCAGTGCTGTTGTTTGTACTGACCTGCACTTGCTGCATTCTTTTATTAATGCAGAGTATCAGGCCAGATCTACTTCTCTGACTCGTGGCTGATCGACTCCTTAGCTTCTACTTGAGTTTTTCAGGGTGAGCATGGCGTCCGCTGACCTCGAAGACTCTTCTATTGTTTATGTCTTACTTTTCTTCCAAGACATGATTTGAGACATTTTATGTTTTATTATTCAGACCAGAGTTATTCGGATTTAGATGTTCTTGTATGACCAGACCAGATACTGGGGTGTATTCATTTACTTCCGCACTTATCTATATTATGCTATATTATGAGACTTACGTCATTTTCTTGTTCCACTATTTATTATATTTGTTGATTGTGAACGTTGAGTTAAGGGTTCGCCTATCGAGGTGGGAATGGTAGGTGCCCGTATGACCTAGGATAAAATGGGTCGTGACAAAGTATAACCATGGTAAATCAGTGCACTTAAATAATAATGAAGGTACAAGAAGTCACAATGCCATAAGTCATATCAAGACTTAGAAAAATCAACTCAACCATGGAATGAATCAGCAAGCCAGTTCAATACGCATAAATATAGGTCTCGTGTCACCAAAATATTCCATTTTCTCATTTATCATCCTCAGTATTAAATCGTAATGCAATATCAATATACATGTGAAATGAGAATGTATGCCATGCAAGATATCATCATCAACGTTAAATCATAATTAAGATTTCAACCGTGTATTATCACAAGTATACATCACGATTCAGGCCTAATCTAATTATCCTTCTTTTCTCCGATGATAAATGACACAACAAAGAGAAATGAATGCTAAAACCTATCACAACACAGTAAATAAGGCAACAAGCCTAATCACAATAACAACAACCAACTTAATAAAATTCCATCCCAACTCCATACCTGAAGGCCTAGCATGCTTTCCCAGTCAATATCTAACTCCTACATATATTTCAGTAATTGGAGTCTAATCGGAAGGTAAGCAGTAACCTACCTCGATGCTGAGCTGATGCCACGACTCGCCAAATCTAAGCCTTGCCCTTTCGAAGTGCCTCAGATCGCTCGTAGTCTAACAATTAGCAATGCTAAGTAAGCAAATGACTACAATAAACCAACTAATCGGAAGAAGAATTGACTCGGGAAAAGTTAATCACAATACCCCCCTAATGAGTCACGAGGGAAAAACGGAAAATTAAAGGTGAAGTTGCCTTACCCAAAGTCTCATTTGTCAATATCCTTAATCACATGAAGTTCTAATCCCAAATGGTACCTTAATTTCAAAAAATCCACCAAAAGCCCCAAACTTGTGAGAACCCTTATTTCTAGGATGTGATTTAAGAGCTCAAAAGAAGATTCAAGCCTAGAAGCTAATAATCCTTTGATTAAGTATTAGAAATCAGAATTTACCCAACTCAAATTGATTAAGAGAGGTTTAAAATCAAACTTAGGTTTATAGACCCTTCTTCCCCCAAAATTCATACAAAAACTACCATAGAAGCTTAAGTAGAAAAGGATTACAAGATTAGGGAGATGAGAACTTACCCCCAAGATGCCTCAACCAAGATTCTTCAATATTCGCCTCCCTTAGCTCTTAGAATTAGGTTTTAGAAGTTCTGAAAAAGTGATTCGAACTTAGGAAGATAAAAGGGAAATCTGGTCCCGTCGATCCGCCACAGCGGTCACAAGGATCGCCATGGCGGTCCCGCCATGGTAGGCAGACCATCAAAAATGGTGAAAAATCATTAAAGAGTAGTCCCTCACCATGGTGGTCAAGATCCCACCATGTGGTCCCGCTATGGCGTCACTAAGTCCGCCATGGCGGTCACACCAGAACCAGCAGAACCTGTTTTTTCACAAGTCATTTCCCAAAATCCTGACTTAAATCTGAGGCCTCTCGGACAAAAACTAGATATGCACACACACATAAAAACACACTATGAACTCACCCGTGGCCTCAAAATTCCCAACAGAAGTTTCACCAAGTCAGCCCCTAAAAGGATAAAATCAAGTTTCCAACCAAGTACTCAAAATGCACCCGAAAGCCTCGGGAGCTGAACCAACCACCCCACCTAGTCATAAACGACCCTTCGTACCTCACGAAATTGATGAAAATCCAAACAAGGTCCATTTACCCAATATTCAACTATTGATCAAACACTTTTCACTTTAAGGCTCTATTTTGCATAAGTCGTCATAAAACTCGCCCGACTACTTTGGGAATCGTACCACTCATCCTTGCTGGTCAAAATCATGCTAACAGGGTTTAGAGAAGGGTCAATGAGGGTAAGTGGGTCAAAACCGCAATAACGACCAAATGGGTCGCTACAACAGATACCAATTAAACAATCATTCGTCCTCGAACGAAGGAGAGTATGAAAGCTGATGGTAACCAAGGAACCTATATTATAACAACCCGGAAGCTTCTACGATAAGAAGTGAACCAAAAAACACTACCCGTTCACCTTATCAGTCAAACTTCCTTAATTTAGCTCAAAGATTTAATTTTCCAAATTTTCCATACTCGAATTTTCTTCACAACTGATCCCCGACTATAAGAGCTGTTTCTGCTGGAATTCTCTGATTTGATAAAACCATATCTCTGAACGCGACCAATAGGTCCCACAACATTCCTCAAAGTAACACGAACCTTTAGATATAGACACAATCATATCCCACTCAGAACTGGTAAGATACTCTAATTCCGCTAACCTTTCTTTCACCATTCTAAAGCCATTTTTCGCACCACGATTTCTTAGAAACACACGAACACAAGCCCAAAACCATGACTTACTCTAGCTAGAAAAGAATACTTGCTGTATCGGAGCACTCTAATCAATTCCATCAAGCTAATCTTACTCATAGTCGAGTTCGCTAGTTCCAAGTCTTCTTAAACCTTCAAATCACAATATAGGAAGCATACCACTGGATACCTCACCGAGCCAAGTCCGTAGGAAACTATCTGATCACTCTAAAAACCCCTCGCAACCATAGCACCTTCTCAAATCATTACTAAGGGCCGAAGTAAACGATCACATTTGTTCTAGTAGCTGCTTTTGGTAAAATATCATCAAGTCCACTCGCAACCCTGTTAAGGCTCGGTAAACCTGTCATACCTCAAATCTGAACTGAAAGTCATGGAATCCGTGAAGGTGATTTACTGGGAACCCATAAGTCGTTCTGGAAATATAACCATAGTCCATGAAGCTCTAATCGAACAATTCTGACTAGAATGAATGCAGAAACCTCTGAATACCATTAATACTCACTCAAACTGACTCCAACTTTCCGAAATCAATCACAGTCCTACCACACATCTGTGGCGGCCAATCCTAATCCTTCCTCCTGCAAAATCGATGATGTATATCACCCTCGACTCCAAAAACTGAGTCCTATCCAAGATGTCAACTTAGTACCAGAGAACTACACCTTATGATTGCAATCTTCGTGTTTCTCGACCTTTACCCGATACGCAAATCTAATACAACCCCAAACTTTTCAACGCAAAACCTGTAGCCTCATTTAATACCCCTTAAACAATTGAATCTCCTATTGGAATACCTCGATATGTCCATAACAATTCCGAAAGTATCAATCTTACAACCATCGCCCTAAACCTCACACAACTACTTCCAAGCCCTTAATATCTGAAAGTGCTCACCCAAGCTATCCAGTCAACATTACATGCCACATAATACACAATCACAAATACGGTCTTAACTCGAAAATATAACTCTAGCCTTTACATAATAGGGATTTCCACAAGTGCTTTCCCTTAATCCACACTAACTCATCTACTGAAAAGTGTTAAGAAAATACCCAACTATGTATCACACAAACAACTTCCATAAGCCTTAACATGTTGGTTACCTGAAATTTGCTTCTCACTAGTCGCTGATCACGTAACCTCACTGTTACACCTCAGAAATTTCCCCGTGAACATACAACAAATAGACTAATAAAGACTACGGGTATATGATGTTTGAATAAGAAGGGAATGACGTTTGATGACCCTAAGTAAGATGTCAAAGGAAATTGTAATAAGAGATAGGTTATGCTCCACAATGACTAATCATAGTGTCACGACCCAGCCCCGTGGGCCGCGACTGGCACCCTACTTGGGCACCCATACCAATTAGCATGTTCATTTATCAAACCCAAACTTATTTCAAATTTTCGTATTAGGAATTTAAACATAATTTAAATCAAAACCTGTCTTAAGCGGTCGCGCGTATCAAAATATCATATCAAATCCGAAAAGAGCGGCGGAATATGCATCGCCGGTCATAAATACAAATATAAACATAAGGGCCAGTTAGGGCCACCATAACAACGGACCGCATTAAGACCAAATATCAAAACCAAACGAACACATATAGGACCCTCGCACCACATATATGACTACAGGCCTCTACGAATCCAAACAAAGACATATGGCGAGACAGGGCCCCGCCGTACCCAAATAGTCAAACGTACAGAAATATATACATAGCAAAATATGTATGTACCAAAAGTGGACTCCGGATCAAAGGGGAGTACTCTGAAATAGCAGAAAGTAAGGCCTACAACGGTGGGTCACCGGCGTCAGTACCTGCGGGCATGAAACGCAGCTCCCGAAGAAAGGGGGTCAGTACGAAAGATGTACTGAGTATGTAAAGCATGGAGTACAGAAATATAGGCCACAACTGAAAGCAAACAGGATACAAAGGAGAGAAATGCCGAACAGTATATCAAAATGTGTATCAAAATCATACATACATAATGCAAACAAAATCATGCAAAGCTCAGGAACGTGGTCACCACTCCGATGCTGGTGCCACACACAGCATAACACCAGAAGGTTCAAATCTCCGTACATCCCCGAGCACACACATATCAGTATATCATATCACCAGCCATATCACAGCATAACTCCAAACGGAACCCGGCCCTATGGCGAGGCCTCGGGGAACCGTAACACAGCATACGGCCGAATCATCATAGGGCGCATGAATCATAACCGGCCCGGGAACCGGTGAACGAAGTCATAATAAGGGCACGAGCGGAGTCGTGAGCAAACAATGCAATTTGTATATCAAAATAGTTTTTCAAAACTTGATTATTTCATAAGTCAATTCATTATTCAAAGTAGTCGAATAGTTATCTAGTATGGAAGTTTATATCACAAAAATGTCTCCAAAGTGGTACGTCTGGCTCAAAACATAGCTTAGTAAATCATAGTAATCGCAACATTATTTCATAGAGGACAATGTCATAACCGAAGACCCTTTATCAAGATTTTTCAAAAAAAAAAAGCCTAATAGAACAAACAAGGCATCTCAGGGTCAGCGGGCCCACCTCGGATCAAGTCGAGGTGGCGAACATGAATTACAGACATTTAGGGTCTATGGGGTCATACATAAAGATTTCCAAGTCATCCAATCACATTTGCGTAGGTTTCGGACGTTTAATTGCTTTCTAGCCAAAATAGGGTCTTTAGGCTTCAATTAGATTGAATGAATAGTAGCCGTTTTCTAATTCGGATTTCGAGGAGCAGAATTGCTCCCCGGGTTCCGATATCGACCTAACATACTAAGACATGCCAAAAGAAGAAGGGGGGAGCCTTACATACCTTATAAGCGTCTTATGCTCACCCCAAACTCCGATCCCGTTTCGTCCAGAATCTGCAAATGGTCAAAGTTACCAATTAGAGATTTCAAAGCTTAGGATTGCACTTAACCTCATACTTATCTACCGAAATTTCGGCAGCATTTCCCATATATATAACACCCCCGAGACTTAGCTCGGCTCAATATACATCGACACAACAACCCAAACATCACAAACAACATAAACCATAACTAAATCACTCTAACTTTAATATTCTTCCTTTTTCTATAAGTTGACAACTTTCATTCAAACTTCACAATACCAAACTAATGTCCACATTATTGTATTCATTTACTCATTCAAGGTTGTCCAAACACATCCCAATTATGCTCCGAGCCATATACATAAGTTCAAGGAATTCGTCCCTTTCCATATTTCATCCGAAACGTCAACAATTACGACGAACATACTAACTCACATTGTTTCATACCAAATTCGTTGACAACAACCATAATTCACATTTAAAGTCTTAATGTCATAATTATACAAGAATATACACAAATATACCGAAGTCATATACTTTCCCATAATAGTCCGCAACCATTTTCCAATGCCAATTCGATTCGTTAAACATTCATTTACGTCATAAATGTCACAACGACGCAACTAACGAACTAAATAGAATTCGATTCGCCTTCCTTTCCAAACCACATAAGTCACGGCCACTACACCACACACACACATACCCACGGTTTCATACACACATCAAAACTACGAAATTCTCGTCTATTCTCAATCCTTATCATATTCATACCAATTCCATAACATTAAAAGGGCAAAATTCTTACCTTTACTTGAAATTCCGACTTGCCGCAAACGTGATTCTTCCGCCAAATAAATTGTATCACGTTGAAGAGCGTCTTGAGTACACTACAATTATGGAAAGAATGAGATTTTTGGATAAAAAACAAAGGCTAGAAAATTTTTCTTTCTCCACTAGAGGGGTTCGGCCGAGAGTACTACTAGAGCTCAAGAATGAGTTTATGTTGATCTTCTTGAAAATTCTAAAGAGAGCATAGATATATATCCAAATTAAGGGTCATGTGAAAGTCACATGACCACTTAATATGGGGCTTGGGCCAAGGCTTTGGCCGGCCACCCCTAGTTCTTGGGCCTCAATTTTTGTTAAGTTTTTCTTGGCCCAATTCGTTCAAGTCTCGTTTTGTAATTCCCGAAACTAATTTCCGAAATTCCAAATTTACCCTCGGCCTTCCCCAATGTATTTACACCAAACATTTCACAAACGACTTAGGCATATTAACTAAAATCAATTTATTGCCTTGTAACCCACAAGTCTGAATTATTTTCTCAATTTCCAATTATGCGAAAACACGGGACATAACATTCTCCCCCCCTTAAGAACATTCGTCCCCGAATGTTAAATTAATCTTATACAGTCTTATGGTCATGGCGGGGGAGTCCCTTTTAATAATGGCGTACGTAATTCATTTTTTGTCAACCAACACAACAAACTGCAAAGTTTAGATTACCTGTGGATGTCGGGAACAAGTGAGGGTATTTCTTCTTCATCTCGTCCTCCGCTTCCCAAGTCATCTCCTCCCGGTTATTGTTGCGCCACAGGACTTTAACGGAAGGCACTTCTTTAGTGCGTAGTCTCCTCACCTGTCGATCCAGAATAGTTACAGGCTGCTCGTCATAAGACAAATGCTCCGTTACCTGAATGTCATCCACTGGTAATATCCTGGAAGGATCACCAATACATTTCCGCAGCATAGACACATGAAATACCGGGTGTACTGCCTCCAAGTCGGATGGTAAGTCTAGCTCGTAGGCGACTTCACCTATCTTCCGAACAATCTGATACGGCCCAATATACCGCGGGCTCAACTGACCCTTCTTACCGAATCTCATAACACCCTTCATGGGTGACACCTTCAGAAACACCCAGTCGCCAATCTGGAACTCTAATGGTCGACGTCGTCTGTCTGTATAAGCTTTCTGTCGACTCTGAGCAGCCAATAATCGCTCCCGAATAAGCTTTACCTTATCTACTGCTTCCTGGATCACATCGGGCCCAATTAGTTTAGTTTCGCCTACGTCAAACCAACCAATAGGAGATCTGCATTTCCTGCCATAAAGGGCTTCATACGGTGCCATCTGAATGCTGGAGTGATAACTGTTATTATAAGCAAATTCAATAAGCGGCAAATGATCATCCCAGCTGCCTTTGAAATCAATAACGCAGGCCCGCAACATATCTTCCAGCGTCTGAATAGTGCGCTCGGCCTGCCCATCGGACTGAGGGTGAAAAGCTGTGCTGAGGCTCACCTGAGTCCCTAATCCTTCCTGAAATGACCTCCAGATATTTGCCGTGAACTGGGCACCTCGGTCAGTAATAATAGATACAGGGACTCCGTGAAGTCTAACTATCTCTCTGATATACAATCTAGCATAATCCTCAGCCGAATAAGTAGTCCGGACTGGGAGAAAGTGGGCTGATTTCGTCAGTCTGTCAACAATAACCCAAACAGAATCGTACCTGTGTGGAGTGCACGGTAACCCAACAACGAAGTCCATATTAATCATCTCCCATTTCCAGGCTGGTATTTCCATCTCCTGTAATAATCCACCGGGCTTCTGATGTTCAATTTTTACTTGCTGGCAATTCGGGCACTGACTAACGAACTCGGCAATATCTTTCTTCATACCGTCCCACCAATACAAACACCTGAGATCATGATACATTTTAGTGGAACCTGGATGAACAGAATACCGCGCATTATGTGCCTCGCCCATAATCTGTCACCGTAGGCCTGCAACATCTGGTACACAGAATCTGCCTTCATATAATAATACCCCTTCAGGCGAGATTTCAAACGGAGTCTTTTCTTTATTAAGGGCCACATCTCTGTACTGAATCAAAATAGGATCTTCAAACTGACGCTGCTTTACCTCTTCTATAATAGATGATTCAGCAACTGCACGAACAGAAATCCCAGAATCTCTAGAATCTGCCAAACGAACTCCAAGGCTGGCCAGCTGATGAATATCACGAACCAAATCTCTCTTACCAGATGGTACATCAGCCAAGCTGCCCATGGACCTGCGGCTAAGTGCATCCGCTACCACATTGGCTTTCCCAGGATGGTACAGAATATCAACGTCATAATCCTTCAGTAACTCAAGCCATCTTCTCTGCCGTAAATTCAATTCCTTGTGCTTAAAAATATACTGGAGACTCTTATGGTCCGTATAAATATCAACATGGACCCCATATAAATAATGCCGCCAAATCTTCAAAGCATGAATCACCGCGGCCAACTCAAGATCATGAGTAGGATAATTCTTCTCGTGCGGTCTGAGTTGCCGGGAAGCATAGGCTATGACTCGGCCGTGCTGCATCAACACACAACCTATCCCAATACCAGAGGCATCACAGTAGACAACATACCCATCTGATCCTTCTGGAAGAGTCAAAACTGGTGCTGTAACTAACTTTTCTTTCAACATATGAAAGCTGCGCTCGCAGGCATCGGTCCACTGAAATTTCGCTGCTTTCTGAGTAAGCCTCGTCAGTGGTGCTGCAATAGAAGAAAAATTCTCCACGAACCTGCGATAATATACGGCTAATCCCAGAAAACTGCGCACCTCTGTCGGTGTAGTAGGCCTGGGCCAATTCTGTACAGCTTCAATTTTCTGCTATCGACCCGAATACCGTCTGCTCCGACAATATGCCCCAAGAATGCCACAGAAGTTAACCAGAATTCACATTTGGAAAATTTAGCATATAATTTTTGTTGACGGAGAGTGCCAAGTACTGTCCTCAAATGATCTGAATGCTCTTCTGCTGATCGTGAATAAATTAAAATATCATCGATAAACACAATCACGAACATGTCCAGGAAAGGCCGAAATACCCGATTCATCAGATCCATAAATACTGCTGGAGCATTAGTCAACCCGAAAGACATAACTCTGAATTCATAATGCCCGTACCGGGTCCTGAAAGCAGTCTTCGGGATATCTGATTCTCGCACTCGCACCTGATCATAACCTGAGCGCAGATCTATCTTCGAAAAATATTTAGCACCCTGCAACTGATCAAACAAATCATCAATCTGGGGGAGGGGATATTTATTCTTTATAGTCACCTTATTCAGTTGCCGATAATCAATACACATTCGTAGTGACCCGTCTTTCTTCCTCACAAATAATACCGGCGCTCCCCAGGGTGATGTGCTGGGTCTAATAAAGCCTTTATCCAACAAATCTTTCAGCTGCTCCTTCAACTCTTTCAATTCAGCCGGTGCCATTCTGTATGGAGGAATAGATATGGGCTGTGTATCCGACATCAACTCTATAGTAAAATCGATCTCCCGCTCGGGCGGAAGGCCAGGAAGCTCATCAGGAAATACATCTGGGAATTCACTAATGACCGGAACAGACTGAAGGGTAGGTGTCTCAGCTGCAGTATCGTGCACACGAACCAAATGATAGATATAACCTTTCTGGATCATCTTCTTAGCCTTGAGGTACGAAATAAACTTACCCCTCGGCGATGCTGTAGACCCGAGCCACTCTATAACTGGTTCCCCTGGAAACTAAAAACGGACTACCTTTTTCTGGCAGTCAACATTAGCATAACAGGAAGATAACCAGTCCATACCCATAATAACGTCGAATTCCAACATATCTAATTCTATCAAATCAGCTTTAGTACAACGATCATATATAGTCACAGAACAATCCCTATAGACCTGCCTCGCTATAACATAATCCCCAACCGGCGTAGCTACCTCAAATGGATCTATAGGCTCAGACACTATCCCAATTTTACTAGCAACGAGTGGGGAAATATACGATAAAGTAGAACCAGGATCAATCAATGCATATACAGATCTGGAGAAAACCAGTAATGTACCTGTGACGACATTCGGCGAAGCCTCCTGATCCTGGCGGCTGGCCAATGCGTATATGCGGTTCGAGGGACCGCTAGAACCTGAAACACCACCGCGGCCTCGACCGCGTCCCGCCGGTGCCGGCATACCTCGCCCTGCAGGGCGCGCAACAGATGGAGCAGATGATGAACCGGCGGCTGACCCCGTTGGCTGAGCCACACTACCAGAACCGCTCGCCAACGGACAATCTCGCATAAAATGGCCCTGACCACCACAAGAAAAACAAGCTCCAGTAGCTCGATAGCACTCCCCAGGATGTGACTTCCCGCAATGAGAACAACGGGGCCTGGGTGGTCTGGCCTGGCTGGGGCCTCTAGATACCTGTGGACCTGCCGCCCTGGAGCTCTTACCGGCCCCAGACGGTCCTGCACTATCAAATCTCCTGCCGCCTGACTGAGTACTCCGGCCGGACGGAGGAAGTTATCTGCCTGACTGCTGCTGCTGAGGCTGTCCGCCTCGAGAATCTCCAGAATATCCTGCGGACCTAGCCCTCTTGGGCGGCCTCCTGTCCCGATCTCTGCTAGAATAATCAGACCTATGACGGTCCTCCGTACCCAGCGCATAAGCCTGTAGTCGGGCAATATCCATATCTGTCTGTAATGACACCGCCATACAGCCGTCGATCAAATAACGATCCAACCCCATCACATATCTGTGCATCCGATCGGACATATCTGCTACTACGGCAGGTGCATACCGGGCCAGGGAATCAAACTCCAGATTATACTCACGAACGCTCCGACCCCTCTGCTGCAGATGTAAAAACCGATCAGCCCGCGCCCGTCGTAACTCTGGGGGCAGAAAGTGGCGGGTGAAAGCAGTCACAAACTCGTCCCAAGTGGCTGGAGGAGCACCCTCTCCCCTGGATATCTCCCAGGTCTCATACCAGTGAGTAGCAACATCCCGAAGTCTATGCGAGGCCAACTCAACCAACTCGGTCTCTGATGCCCTGACTAAGTCTAGCGAGCGCCGCATCCCCCGAATAAAGTCATGGGGGTCCTCGTCGGGCTTAGACCCGAAAAACTCTGGAGGGCCACACAATAGGAACTCTTGAACCCTTAGGCTGTCACGCCTGTCGTCATCATCATCATCTCTCCGCCCGCGTCTGCGAGCCTGTCCCGCTACCAGAGTGGTCAATAACTGCACAGCCTCTCTCAGTGTCCTGTCCTCCGCCCCTGGGTGAGGAGCTGGAGGCTCGGGTGCGGGTACTCGGGCCCCTAGAGCTGCTGATGGACCTGCTCCAGGCTCCGCCTGTGGTGGTGTAGCGGATCCCTCTGAATGGGGCACAACCTCGGGCAAATTGTAGACACGAGCCCTGGTAACTCGCTGTCCTTGACTAGTGCCTGTCATCCCTGCCTTGCCCTTCTGGGCCGCCGTTGCCTTCTTCGGAGGCATCACTGCAAACACAATAATGAATCGGATCAGAATCATCTTAATAGCACAGCTCTATCGCACGATCTAAGATTCCAAAGAAAGGTAACACCCTAAATGCCCTATAGCCTCCTGTTTATAGATGTGGTGCACAACACACCGATAAACAAGACCCTACGAGACACGGCCTGTAGACATTCCGAGGACAGACTGCTCTGATACCACTTCTGTCACGACCCAGCCCCGTGGACCGCGACTGGCACCCTACTTGGGCACCCAGACCAATTAGCATGTTCATTTATCAAACCCAAACTTATTTCAAATTTTCGTATTAGGAATTTAAACATAATTTAAATCAAAACCTGTCTTAAGCGATCGCGCGTATCAAAATATCATATCAAATCCGAAAAGAGCGGCGGAAAATGCATCGCCGGTCATAAATACAAATATAAACATAAGGGCCATTTAGGGCCACCATAACAACGGACCGCATTAAGACCAAATATCAAAACCAAACGAACACATATAGGACCCTCGCCCCACATATATGACTACAGGCCTCTACGAATCCAAACAAAGACATATGGCGAGACAGGGCCCCGCCGTACCCAAATAGTCAAACGTACAGAAATATATACATAGCAAAATATGTATGTACCAAAAGTGGACTCCAGATCAAAGGGGAGTACTCCGAAATAGCAGAAAGTAAGGCCTACAACGGTGGGTCACCGGCGTCAGTACCTGCGGGCATGAAACGCAGCCCCCGAAGAAAGGGGGTCAGTACGAAAGATGTACTGAGTATGTAAAGCATGGAGTACAGAAATATAGGCCACAACTGAAAGCAAACAGGATACAAAGGAGAGAAATGCTGAACAGTATATCAAAATGTGTATCAAAATCATACATACATAATGCAAACAAAATCATGCAAAGATCAGGAACGTGGTCACCACTCCGATGCTGGTGCCACACACAGCATAACACCAGAAGGTTCAAATCTCCGTACATCCCCGAGCACACACATATCAGCATATCATATCACCAGCCATATCACAGCATAACTCCAAACGAAACCCGGCCCTATGGCGAGGCCTCGGGGAACCGTAACACAGCATACGGCCGAATCATCATAGGGCGCATGAATCATAACTGGCCCGGGAACCGGTGAACGAAGTCATAATAAGGGCACGAGCGGAGTCGTGAGAAAACAATGCAATTTGTATATCAAAATAGTCTTTCAAAACTTGATTATTTCATAAGTCAATTCATTATTCAAAGTAGTCGAATAGTTATCTAGTACGGAAGTTTATATCACAAAAATGTCTCCAAAGTGGTACGTCTGGCTCAAAACATAGCTTAGTAAATCATAGTAATCGCAACATTATTTCATAGAGGACAATGTCATAACCGTAGACCCTTTATCAAGATTTTTCAAAAAAAAAAGAGCCTAATAGAACAAACAAGGCATCTCAGGGTCAGCGGGCCCACCTCGGATCAAGTCGAGGTGGCGAACGTGAATTACAGACATTTAGGGTCTATGGGGTCATACATAAAGATTTCCAAGTCATCCGATCACATTTGCGTAGGTTTCAGACGTTTAATTGCTTTCTAGCCAAAATAGGGTCTTTAGGCTTCAATTAGATTGAATGAATAGTAGCCATTTTCTAATTCGGATTTCGAGGAGCAGAATTGCTCCCGGGGTTCCGATATCGACCTAACATACTAAGACATGCCAAAAGAAGAAGGGGGGAGCCTTACATACCTTATAAGTGTCTTATGCTCACCCCAAACTCCGATCCCGTTTCGTCCAGAATCTGCAAATGGTCAAAGTTACCAATTAGAGATTTCAAAGCTTAGGATTGCACTTAACCTCATACTTATCTACCGAAATTTCGGCAGCATTTCCCCTATATATATAACACCCCCGAGACTTAGCTCGGCTCAATATACATCGACACAACAACCCAAACATCACAAACAACATAAACCATAACTAAATCACTCTAACTTTAATATTCTTCCTTTTTCTATAAGTTGACAACTTTCATTCAAACTTCACAATACCAAACTAATGTCCACATTATTGTATTCATTTACTCATTCAAGGTTGTCCAAACACATCCCAATTATGCTCCGAGCCATATACATAAGTTCAAGGAATTCGTCCCTTTCCATATTTCATCCGAAACGTCAACAATTTTCACGAACATACTAACTCGCATTGTTTCATACCAAATTCGTTGACAACAACCATAATTCACATTTAAAGTCTTAATGTCATAATTATACAAGAATATACACAAATATACCGAAGTCATATACTATCCCATAATAGTCCGCAACCATTTTCCAATGCCAATTCGATTCGTTAAACATTCATTTACGTCTTAAATGTCACAACGACGCAACTAACGAACTAAATAGAATTTGATTCGCCTTCCTTTCCAAACCACATAAGTCACGGCCACTACACCACACACACACATACCCACGGTTTCATACACACATCAAAACTACGAAATTCTCGTCTATTCTCAATCCTTATCATATTCATACCAATTCGATAACATTAAAAGGGCAAAATTCTTACCTTTACTTGAAATTCCGACTTGCCGCAAACGTGATTCTTCCGCCAAATAAATTGTATCACGTTGAAGAGCGTCTTGAGTACACTACAATTATGGAAAGAACGAGATTTTTGGATCAAAAACAAAGGCTAGAAAAATTTTCTTTCTCCACTAGAGGGGTTCGGCCGAGAGTACTACTAGAGCTCAAGAATGAGTTTATGTTGATCTTCTTGAAAATTCTAAAGAGAGCATAGATATATATCCAAATTAAGGGTCATGTGAAAGTCACATGACTACTTAATATGGGGCTTGGGCCAAGGCTTTGGCCGGCCACCCCTAGTTCTTGGGCCTCAATTTTTGTTAAGTTTTTCTTGGCCCAATTCGTTCAAGTCTCGTTTTGTAATTCCCGAAACTAATTTCTGAAATTCCAAATTTACCCTCGGCCTTCCCCAATGTATTTACACCAAAAATTTCACAAACGACTTAGGCATATTAACTAAAATCAATTTATTGCCTTGTAACCCACAAGTCTGAATTATTTTCTCAATTTCCAATTATGCGAAAACACGGGACATAACACATAGGTTTTGAAAATGAGAAAAAAAAAGTTGCAGATTTGCATTTTGGCCAGTCGGTCGTAAAATGAAATATGGACCGTAAAGTGGTATACGGCCCGTAAACTGCCAGGTCGTATTCCAACTTACAAAACTTCAACTTTCTGCTAAATGATCAAATGGTTAAATACGACTTGGAATACGGACCGTAAATTAAAATACGGCCCGTAAACTGCGATCGTAAATCACCATGATCCTCAGCATACCTTTTTGGTTTTGATATGCTTAAATACGACCACGAAATACGGCCTGTAAACTGGAATACGGACCGTAAACTGGGTTTACGACCACTGTACACTTTAGCTACTGTTCATTCCGGATCAGATTTTAAGTCATTAAAAGGAGACCCAAGCTCATAAAATTCATTTCATCTCCACGACATTTCTCTCTAGAAACCTCTAGGATACTCTCCACTTTTCAGTTACAAGAAAACAAAGGAAATCAAGGATCAACATAAAAAATCTAAGCGAATCAAGTGTATGAGACCCATCAAGGTTCATCCATGTTAAGAGATTTCAAGAGAAGCAAACTAGGGTTTTGGGTGCAAGAAGAACAATACCACTCAAGGCTTGTTCCTACAACATCTAAGGTAAGTTTTATGGCCTTTACATGTTATGTAGGGTATAGAAGAGTTGAAACACTTGGATTATAGAAGGATGTAAGAAATGGATCAATAATGAGTGAATAGTGTCATGGTTGCATGATAGTTAAATTGAGCCATGATCATTTATAAATTGTGATTATAAAAATGCTATGAATGACATGTAGAACATGGAATGCGTGTCCTATGCGAGAAAAATGCAACAATGGACCATGGCCATGATTATGGAGAAATTGAAGACAAATTATGAAATACGGATATTGTAAACGAATGATAAGTGTTGTCTATCATACTGAAAATGTTGTTATGAATATTTGAGAGCTGATATAGACTATGGGAAACGTTGTATAACCGAAGGAAATGCTGCCTAATTTTCCCTAGAAATAGTCACGCGTTCTTATAGTCGATTAACTGACGTTGATGCGAATTCTCTTGAAGGTAAAGACGCGAATATTGAAGAGGAACGATCGAGCAGTAGAATAGCTAAAGGAAAAGGTATGTAAGGCTAGTCCTTTCTTTCCAAGGCATGAATCCTATGATATGATATTATTTCCCTACATTTCCGTGGCTTCCTTATATTCCGGAACCAAGAGCCTATGTTCATGGATAGCCACGTGAGATAAGGATAAGAGACATGTTATGAGCACGATAACGGAGATGATAAGCTTAAGACTAAATATTCTAGAGTTCGTGGTATAATGTTTAAACAAAGTTAAAGACATTAACTACGATCTATTGGTAATGCTTGATGTATACACTCACCTTATATACTAATTCCTTCAAGGTGAGGCAGAATACCTATGAATGCTCCATAATGTAAGCGGGGCTCTCGACCTTACGTCACCCCGACATTGTTATAGATTGTTCATAAGCCTCAATGCATGTCCTATGACCAATGTTTCGAGAACTACGAGTCTATGTTCATAAAGGATTTCATGTGAGATAAAGGTAAGAGATACGCTATAGAAATGATAATGGAAATGATGAACTTAACCCCAAAGATTATAAAGACTATCATTAGATACTTATACGAAATTCGTGCTACGAATATGATGTGAATTTCATAGATTGTCTTTAAATTTAAATGTGTACATTAATGAAAGGTTACGATAAGCTTATGAGATGTATGTGATGGCAATGATAATGATGAGATATATTGATCCTTGTATGATGCATGTGATATGGTCGAGCCACTACGTGGCCGAATATGGAAGATATGCATGTGATATTGTCGAGCCACAACGTGGCCGAATACGGATATTGTCGAGCCACCACGTGGCCGAATACGGATATTATCGAGCCCTATGTGGCCGAGTACGGATAATGTTTTATGTGTATGAGAAGCTACGGTACTTCGATGATGAATTATATGACATGATGATGTATAAGCTATGATGGTTCATGTACGACGATTATGTATATGTGATATATGTATGAAATGTATTCATCTTTAAAGGTCGCGCAGGGTTTGCCTTCACCTCATGACTTATGATTTCTCTATTATGTTTGTTTCATTCATGCCTTACATACTCAGTACAATATTCGTACTGACGTTCGTTTTCTTTGGACGCTGTGTTCATGCCCACAGGTAGACAGGGAGACGGCACAGACCTTTAGGAGCTATCAGTAGATTTACAGAAGCACTCCATTATTCCGGAGGTGCTAATCGGGCTTATACTTTTGTGTATATATATATGTATAAGTATTTTGGGCACGATGGGGTCTTGTACCGTCCATA
Organism: Lycium barbarum; assembly: GCF_019175385.1. Classification (NCBI taxonomy): domain Eukaryota; kingdom Viridiplantae; phylum Streptophyta; class Magnoliopsida; order Solanales; family Solanaceae; genus Lycium; species Lycium barbarum. The sequence goes on from NC_083342.1 coordinate 70,144,224, forward strand.
TGTCTAGTATTATAGTAGAGGCTCGTAGATACGTATGTGTGGGTTATATGGTCTCACAAGGTCACTACTGTATCTATGTAGATATGTGTACATTATCCTTTTATAGCCAAATGGCTTATGTATATAAAAGTATTTATGTTCTTTAATGAAAATGATTTTCTTATGATTATGAGTTTATGAACGAAAAAGGAGGCCTAATGAGTATGATGAGTAGTAGAATGAGCGATGCTCGGTGGACTAGCCTCGGGTACCCTGTCACGGCCCCTAGCTGGGTCGTGACAGAAGTGGTATCAGAGCAGTTCAGTCCTAGGAAGTGTCTATGAGCCGTGTCTAGTAGAGTCTTGTTTATGGTGTGTTGTGCGCCACATCAATAAACAAGAGGCTACAGGGCATTTAGGAAAAATGACCATCTTTCTTCTCATGAGATCGTGCGATAGAGCCATGTATAAGATTTTATCCTCCTTAATAGTGTGTTGTGATTTCAGAAATGCCGCCAAAGGGAAGAGCTACAGCCGCCCAGAAGGGCAAAACTACGGCAAAGAGGCGGGTAGAAAGAGGGCCTCCGATGAACATAGAAGAAGGCGAATCACATAATGAAGCCTTATCTAATACTTCCTCTACCCCACCTAATGTGGAAGAACAAAGAGGAGCTCCAGCTCAAATCACTCCACCGGTTGCTTCGGGTCAATAGGTGACCGAGGCCATTCATTTATTGACACAATTGGTCGCCACGCAGGAACAACGGCAAAATGTGGGTCCAAGTGATCGGGCAGTTAGTACAAGAGCCCGTGATTTTATGAGCCTAAATCCTCCGGAGTTTTTCGGGTCAAAGCCGGATGAAGACCCGCAAGGTTTTATTGATGAGATGCTAAGAACATTGAGGATTGTTCATGCCTCCGAGACTGAATCTGTGGAGTTGGCGTCTTATAGACTATGAGATGTGGCGGTATTATGGTATAATAACTAGGTATTATCAAGAGGAGAGAATGCGCCTCCTCCGGTTTGGCAAGAATTTGTAGATGCCTTCATCCGCCACTACTTGCCACCTGAGGTCTGCCGAGCTAGAGCGGATAGGTTCTTAAATTTGAAATAAGGGAATATGAGTGCCCGGGAGTATAGCCTTCAATTCAATTAGTTGGCTAGATATGCCCCGGCTATGGTGGCCGATATGGGAGATAGAATGCATAGATTTGTGAGTGGCCTAGGGCCACATTTGTTCAAAGATTTCTTAACGGCTTCATTGCAAGACGGGATGGATATTTCCCGCATTCAAGCCCATGCTCAAAATCTAGAAGAGCAACGACATCCGCAAAGGGGCAGGGCGCGATACGGATTAGGGGTCAAGTAAGAGGGCCAGATCCGTAGGTACTGATAGTGACCATACAAGGGGATCGAGGCAGACGTATTCTAGACACTCAGGTCAGTCGGTGACTAGTATACCTCCACGAGTTGCAGGCCAGGGGTCCGACTTCTCTAGTAATCCCGGACCGGATCAGAGTTTCACCGAGTCGGGCTCTCGGTATAGGAGTGATTCAGGCCAGAGGAGATTATCTATACCACAATGTACTCAGTGCGGTAAGCTACATTGGGGACCATGCCGATTGGGCTCGGATGTTTGTTATGTTTACGGCCAGTCAGGTCACATTATGAGACAGTGCCCGTTTAGAGACGGTAGGCACGCTGTTCAACCCGCAGGATTAGCGGCTGGTTCTTCTTCGGTGCGCCCGGAAGGGCAGACTTCCCCGGTTCCGGCAGGGCGAGGTAGAGGCAGAGGGGGAGCAACTACTTCAGGTGCCACTCAGCCCCGTATATATGCTTTAGCTGAGCGACAGGATCCAGAGTCATTTCCCGATGCCGTCACAGGTATATCTGCACCTTTGATAATGTGTGAAAGGAGAAATAAATATTTATCATATTAAACAAGTATGAATTGAGAGGTTTTATGCTATGTAGCGACGGTAATCGGTAAAGTACGATATGTGGTATTAACAGTTTATATATATATATATATATATATATATCCTTGAGGATAGTATTGTTCCACCACTGGTAATCTATATGAAATACCTTTAGAAATACTACCGATAAGACTTAAAGGGGATTGTGAGGACGATGCTACACAAGCTTTAAGGAAGTAGGGTGTGAAGGGTGGAACCTCCAAGATAGCAGTTGCTAAAGAATAGAGAAAAGATAGGGTCAGTTAGAAAAAAGTAAGAGAGTGACATATGCTACCGAGCAAGTTAGTTATTGATGAAAGCTTCCTTATCGTGCAGACTATATTGTCAATATATATTTTATGAAGATGTGAGTGTGAGGAAAATATACGAGACATGAGTTATAGCACTTTAGAAGTTACCACTATAGGATTATGGAGTTAGTAGTATGAGGCTGCATAATCAATAAAGGACATGAGAGATGTCCTAGAAGAATTTACTGTATGATGAAAATGGAATGGGAAAGATGTAAGTTAACAACCAAGCTTGAAAAAGGTATGTACGTTTTATTTTCATGCTTTTGGGTCGTGTGTGGCCACAGATAAGTTGGTATTATGTTGTGGCCCTGTGAAACAATGATATTATGGGTTGTTGTGATAGGGTGGGAGTACCATATTACAGGGGAAACTCAGGCGAATTTTTCGTAGAATCTCGAGTGATTAACATTCGAGGACGAATGTTCTAAAAGGGGGGAAGAATGTTACACCTCGGAAATTTCCCCGTGAACGTACAACGAATAGACTAACGAAGACTACAGGTATATGATGTTTGAATAAGAAGGGAATGACGTTTGACGACCCTAAGTAAGATCTCAAAGGCAATTGTAATAAGAGATAGGTTATGCTCCACAATGACTAATCATAGGTTTTGAAAATGTGAAAAAAAAAGTTGTAGATTTGCATTTTGGCTAGTCGGTCGTATACGGCCTGTAAACTGCCAGATCGTATTCCAACTTATAAAAATTCAACTTTCTGCTAAATGTTCAAATGGTTAAATACGACTTGGAATATAGACTGTAAATTGAAATACGGCCCGTAAACTGCGATCGTAAATCACTATGATTCTCAGCATACCTTTTTGGTTTTGATATGCTTAAATACGACCACGAAAAATGGCCCGTAAACTGGAATACGGACCGTAAACTGGGTTTACGACCACTGTACACTTCAGCTACTGTTCATTCCGGATCAGATTTTAAGTCATTAAAAGGAGACCCAAGCTCATAAAATTCATTTCATCTCGACGACATTTCTCTCTAGAAACCTCTAGGATACTCTCCACTTTTCACTTACAAGAAAACAAAGGAAATCAAGGATCAACATAAAAAATCTAAGCGAATCAAGTGTATGAGACCCATCAAGGTTCATCCATGTTAAGAGATTTCAAGAGAAGCAAACTAGGGTTTTGGGTGCAAGAAGAACAATACCACTCAAGGCTTGTTCCTACAACATCTAAGGTAAGTTTTATGGCCTTTACATGTTATGTATGGTATAGAAGAGTTGAAACACTTGGATTATAGAAGGATGTAAGAAATGGATCAATAATGAGTGAATAGTGTCATGGTTGCATGATAGTTAAATTGAGCCATGATCATTTATAAATTGTGATTTTAAAAATGCTATGAATGACATGTAGAACATGGAATGCGTGTCCTATGCGAGAAAAATGCAACAATGGACCATGGCCATGATTATGGAGAAATTGAAGACAAATTATGAAATACGGATATTGTAAACGAATGATAAGTGTTGTCTATCATACTGAGAATGTTGTTATGAATATTTGAGAGCTGATATAGACTATGGGAAGAGTTGTATAACCGAAGGAAATGCTGCCTAATGTTCCCTAGAAATAGTCACGCGTTCTTATAGTCGATTAACTGACGTTGATGCGAATTCTCTTGAAGGTAAAGACGCGAATATTGAAAAGGAACGATCAAGCGGTAGAATAGCTAAAGGAAAAGGTATGTAAGGCTAGTCCTTTCTTTCCAAGGCATGAATCCTATGATATGATATTATTTCCCTACATTTCTGTGGCTTCCTTATATTCCGGAACCAAGAGCCTATGTTCATGGATAGCCATGTGAGATAACGATAAGAGACATGTTATGAGCATGATAACGGAGATGATAAGCTTAAGACTAAAGATTCTAGAGTTCATGGTATAATGTTTAAACAAAGCTAAAGACATTAACTACAATCTATTGGTAATGCTTAATCTATACACTCACCTTATATACTAATTCCTTCAAGGTGAGGTGGAATACCTATGAATGCTCGATAATGTAAGCGGGGGCTCTCGACCTTACGTCACCCCGACATTGTTATAGGTTGTTCATAAGCCTCAATGCATATCCTATGACCAATGTTTCGAGAAGTACATGTCTATGTTCATAAAGGATTTCATGTGAGATAAAGGTAAGAGATACGCTATAGAAATGATAATGGACATGATGAACTTAAGCCCAAAGATTATAAAGACTATCATACGATACTTATACGAAATTCGTGCTACGAATATGATGTGATTTTCATAGATTGTCTTTAAATTTAAATGTGTGCATTAATGAAAGGTTACGATGAGCTTATGAGATGTTTGTGATGGAAATGATAATGATGAGATATATTGATCCTTGTATGATGCATGTGATATGGTCGAGCCACTACGTGGCCGAATATGGAAGATATGTATGTGATATTGTCGACCACTACGTGGCCGAATACAGATACTGTCGTGCCACCACGTGGCCGAATACGGATATTGTCGAGCCCTACGTGGCCGAATACGGATAATGTTTTATGTGTATGAGGAGATATGGTACTACGATGATGAATTATATGACATGATGATGCATACGCTATGATGGTTCATGTACGACGATTATGTATATGTGATATATGTATGAAATGTATTCATCCTTAAAGGTCGCGCAGGTTTTTCCTTCACCTCATGACTTATGATTTCTCTATTATGTTTGTTTCATTCATGCCTTACATACTCAGTACAATATTCGTACTGACGTCCGTTTTCTTTGGACGCTGTGTTCATTGATGTGGCGTGATTTTATGCCACAATCGACGCTTTTCGGCTATAAGTTTTACTTGTTTTTAAGCAATTCTATGTTATTTTACGTGGTTTTTATTATGTTTCAGGTAATACGAGGTCCCTAGAGCCTAAGTGTGGAAAACAAGCAAAATAGAGCAAAAAAAAAACGTTGATCACTGGAAACAACTGGAGGTTCTGGAAAATTTCATGGAAAAATACTATGCGCGTTCGCGCAGGTATGTCATGCGTTCACGCCCATGCGCGTCGGGGACTATGCACGTTCGTATTAGAAGCTCACGCGTTCACGCTGAAGAACGGACATGATTCCTCGCGTTCGCGCTGAAGGAGTTTTGGCCCAGTTCGACCAGAACTTGGGGTTTGACGATTTCTGCCATTCCAAGTCCTATAAAAAGCCAACTAGGGTTTTCTAAACATATCTTTGGCAGTATTCACAAGTTTGGAGGCTAGGGTTCCTACCAAAATGTTCTTTCTTTTATTTAATTCTTGTTGATGGAAATCTCTTGGTGACAATTAAGATTGATACTCTTGTTATGCTTATTTATTCATCTGCATTATTCTTAATCAAGTAAGTTCTTGTTATTTTAATTATTCTTGTTCTTGAATGTTCCTCAATGGATTAGCTAACCCTTGAGCTCGCCCATTTACTTTGTTTCAAACTCTGAAGAGGAAGAACAGAGTTGGGATAGAATAATTAACATGAATTTGGGGTGTTAACCCTCATCTAATGGAAATTGACCTAGGAATAGGCAATACCACTTGTAGCTATATTCGGGTGTTCTTAATGCTCCTAATTGTTTGAGGGATCTTCAATTGGGCAGTCTAGTTAATCTTCAGAACAAGTTAATTTAGAGTCATTATCCGAGGCTAAATAACATAAACTTGCCATTATTTATAATTCGTGAAATAGATTGGATCGTTACTTGAGAAGTAGTTTCCTTTATCCCATTCTTGTTGCCATTGATCAATTTTCTTGCTTTCTAGATTAGAATTTACATTTTCGTATTTTATCAAAACCTTATCAAACATCACCATTGATGCGTTCCGTCTAGCTATTGTTAGTGATAATTCTTAATCTGCTTAAATCGCCTACATATTGTTCTTTGTGGGATTAGACCCCAACCTTGTTGGGTTACTATATTTGACAACGTTCGCATTATACCATTAATAGGTGTAATTTGAGCGTATCAAATTTTGGCGCCGTTGCCGGGGAATACGGTTTTGAAATTACTAAATAGTGTTTGCTTTGATTAAAGTCTTTTGCTTATTCCATCACACATTGTTTTAGAGTCTGTGTAAACTAGGTGAACATGAATCAAAATTAGCAGAATCAGTGTGCTGGTAATCAGGTGAATCGGTTGAACAATCAGGCGAATGAATCTGATGATGAGAATATTTTTGCTGAACTTGTTCAAGAGAAGGACTATGCATCTGCTATTGTTCAACCTCGAGGTGGAGCTGCTACTGTGAAAATTGACTCATCTTTATACCAGCTATTGAAACTGGAGGGATACTTTCGGAACTCTACCGAGAATGACCCTCAACTTCATTTGCAGAATTTTGTGGATGTGTGTGCTAATCACATCCAGAACAATGTTCCACAAGATGCTATTCGGTTGAGGTTATTCAAATATTCTTTAGCTGGGGAGGCAAGAACATGGTTCGAGAAGCTGCCCCGAAATTTGATTACTTCATGGGCAGAGATGGTAGCCGTTTTTCTTACAAAGTGGTACCCCCCTAGCAAGAAGGATGAGATTCGCGACAAGATATATGAATTCAAGCAGCGACCGGGGGAACAACTATATGAAGCCTAGGAGAGGTTCAAAGAGTATTTGCAGAAGATCCCGAATCATGGTTTTTCGGAAAATATATTGATGGAGAAGTTCTACCTAGGGTTAGATCCAGTGACACAGTCAGTAGCTAACAATGCAGTTGATGGGTGTTTTATGAACAAGACCTTTCGACGAGTGACCACCATACTTAACAAGCTGACAACTCATAATCAGGCTTGGCACTCAAACAATGCTGATGTGGTACCGTATGGTAGTGCTATGCTCCAGAATATAGTGAAGGAGAATCAGGATATCCAACAAACATTGGCAAAACTTGCAACAAATATTTCCTTGCTGACAAAGAAGTTCGATGAATCTCAGATCAAAAAAGTAAATGTGTGTGAGGATGATGTAGTTCTGCCAAAAGGGATGTACCATGCTCAAGATAGTCCGTTCCTTGATGGGCCACCCATGCAGGTTGAAGATGCCAATTATGTTAATAACTCGCAAGGGGGTTATCAAAGACAGAATTACCAAGGTGGCTATCAAAATCACAATCAGTGGAGACCTCAGCAAGGTCAAGGTGCTTACAACAACTCTGGGAACTACAACAATAACTATGGTGGTGCGAACCAAGGGAGCTACAACAACAACAACAATTTTGGGAACAAGAGTTCCAATCCTTATATACCACCGAAAGGGCAGTCATCAGAGCAGGGTAGTTCGAAAGTTGAAGCAATGCTTGAGAAGATTCTGGCAAATCAATCGAAGTCTGAAAGGACTTTATCTGGGCTGACAGAAACAGTGGGTTCTCATACAGCGGCTATTCAGAAGCTTGAGTCGCAGATAAGGGATATTTCTAGAGAGCAGCACCCTCCTAAAAAGAGAGGACTTCCAAGTGACACCATCCCAAATCCGAAGAATGGGGGAGGCGGTTTGAACAATGTGTTTGCCATTACTACTAGAAGTGGTAAAACAATACAGGGTGCTGCTGAGAAGGTGATTGATCTTGAGTCGATAGATGACGAGAATGGGGTACATTCTGAAGCACCCTCTATCACTGATGAGATTCCTACTGACAGGAAGGTGGCTTATATTCTAGATATGATTAGGGAAGCTGATAACACGAGCAAGCAGACTGTAAAAGGGGCTCTCCGCCCTTTGACACAGCTTTTCAAATCTAAACCTCCCTTTCCTCAGAGGTTGGTAAAGAAGCAGGAAGATGCTAAGTTTGAGAAGTTTTATCATCAGCTGAAGCAGTTATCTCTGAAGTTTCCCTTCTTGGAAGTTGTCAAGGAGATGCCGGGTTTTGCAAAATATTTGAAGGAATTGCTGACCAAGAAGAAAACGGTGCAGCATGACACCGTGAGTTTGACTCACACCGTGAGTTCTATCATTTCAACTACAATTGTGCAGAAAAAGAGAGCTCCTGGGGCGTTCACCATTCCTTGTTCTATTAGGCACCATGATTTGGCTCGTGCTTTGTGTGATAATAGGGCGAGTATAAATTTGATGCCCCTTGCTATATATAAACAATCAGGTTTGGGGATACCAAGGCCGACAACAATGAGATTGCAGATGGCTGATAGGTCTATCAAAAGACCTGTTAGGATGGTTGATGATGCAATTGTGCGGGTTGGTGATTTTATGTTGCCCGCTGATTTTGTTATTCTTGACTGTGCTGTTGATCGGGAAATTCCTATCATTCTAGGGCGACCTTTCCTTGCTACAGGGAGGGCTTTGATGGATTCTGAGAAAAATGAAATAAAGTTCCGTGTCAACAATGAAGAAGTGACCTTTTAGGCTAGCCAAGGGATGAAGTTACCAAGTGCTTACGAGAGTATTTCGGTAATTGATTCATTCGATGTTGTTGATGAAGCAGTGGAGTTCAAGATGGAAGAAGAGAGTTTAGGTGAGGCTTTGGCTGGTATTCTGATGAATTTCGATGATGAAGACATGGAAGGCTATGAGGAGACAGTTAATTCACTTGTTGGGTTGGGCTCATACACATACCCCCCAAAGAAGCTGAATCTTGATCTGGAAAATAGAACAATTCCTCTAGCAAATCCTTCGATCATTGAGCCACCTAAGTTGGATCTTAAGCAGCTCCCATCACTGTTGTGCCGAATGCGAAGAATGAGTTGATCCCGACCAGAACTGTCACCGGATGGAGAGTTTGCATGGATTATCGCAAGCTCAATACAGCCACTTGCAAGGACCATTTCCCTATGCCCTTCATTGATCAGATGCTTGACAGGTTAGCAGGGCGTTCCTACTATTGTTTGCTTGATGGTTATTCGGGCTACAACCAGAACAACATCGCTTTAGAGGATCAGGAGAAGACCACCTTTACTTGTCCTTATGGGACATTTGCATTCAGCCGGATGCCGTTTGGTTTGTGTAATGCACCAGCCACTTTTCAGAGGTGCATGATGTCAATCTTCTCTGACATGGTAGAGGACTTCTTGGAGGTATTCATGGATGATTTTTCGGTAGTGGGTGATTCATTTGAAGACTGTCTTGGCCATCTGGGTCAAGTGCTCAAAAGGTGTGAGGAGACCAATCTGGTGCTAAACTGGGAGAAATGTCATTTTATGGTGAGGGAAGGAATCGTCCTCGATCACAAAATCTCTGAAAAGGGAATCGAGGTCGATCAAGCAAAAATTGATGTGATCTCCAAACTTCCTCCACCTATCTCAGTCAAAGGTGTCCGAAGTTTCTTGGGGCATGCTGGGTTCTACAGGCGCTTCATCAAAGATTTCTCTAAAGTTGCCAATCCCTTGTGCAAGCTTCTTGAAAAAGAGGCTAGATTTGTGTTTGATGAGAATTGCCAGAAGGCATTTGAGGAATTAAAAGAGCGTCTCACTACTGCTCCTATTATTGTTGCTCCTGACTGGTCCCTACCATTTGAACTGATGTGTGATGCTAGTGGTTTCGCAATAGGTGCTGTGCTTGGGCAGAGGCATAATAAAATTATGCACCCGATCTATTATGCTAGCAAAACGCTGAATGCTGCACAGATGATTTACACAGTGACAGAGCAAGAGCTGCTTGCCATTGTGTTTGCCTTCGAGAAATTTCAGGACTACTTGTTTGGGTTCAAAGTTGTGGTTTATACTGATCATGCAGCCTTGAGATACCTCATGGCAAAGAAGGAAGCAAAGCCGCTGTTATATCCCGCATTCTTGTACAATCGGATAATTCAAGACAATCGCGGGAAGACAGTAATCAAGGCCATATTTTTACTTTGCTGGGCATATAAGTTGTTATGAAAATATTAAAGTGGAAATAATGAGAAAGGTCAAGGGCATAAAAGGAAATTCGCAATATGACTCGTGGAAATGTGGAGGGAGACGAAGGGCAAATTTGGAATGTGGAAAAATTAAATTTTCATGAAAAGCACAAAATAATAATAATATGGGCTTGGAGGAAAAAGGGGCCATTTAGGCCATCTATAGTAAATGGGCCAAAGCCCATATGAGCAAAATTTATAAGTCCATAAGATGACTTAATTAGGCATCTTATTCATTATTTCTCTAGAACTTTCAAGAAAAAGCAAGAACAAAAAAAGAAGTAGAAAACCTTGAGGCCATTTCGGCCAAGAGGAATTCCACAAGAAACAATTGACTAAAATTTCTTCAAAAATCATTTTCTACCAAGTAGAGGGTCCTTAACAAAGTGGAGTTGTTATTGAAGCAAGAAAAATTCAAAATCATACAAGTTGCCAAGTTGTAGTCAAGTGAAGAAGTGGAGGAAAAGAAAGGTGAGGACTTGTGCTCTTTTACATGTTATGAATATTTATGCATGTTGTAGTGTACAAAAGTGGATGAAATTCATGAAGAACAATATTATGGGATGTGGCCGTGAGGTGTAATATGTGTATGTATGTGTAGGAATCATGTTTCAATTGTTTCATCTAGTATTTGGTTATTATTGTTGTGAATGCTATGTGGAATAATGGAAGTTGAATAAATTTGGAGAGGTTGTAGTGTGTATGCTTGATGTTGGCCGTATAGTTGTAGTGTAATGTGGAAGATAAATGGTTCTTGTTGTTATGGAAATTTTTTTGTGAGGTTGTTATAGGAAAATATGTGACCTTATTGTAGTTTATGTGAATATGGAAATGAAAGTGGCAAGATGCAAATTATGATTGTTATTAATGAAATTGGAAGGTGAAAAATGCATTGTGGGTGAATTATGGTTTTGGTGGAAGTTTATGTAAATTGAATATTATGTTCTTACATGTATAGAAGACAATGATATTAGTACGGTGTTGTTGATATATATATTATAAGGTTAGTATTGTTTTATGAAAGTTGGAAGGTCTTGAAGGAAATTGTATATTGATTGAATTGTTAGTATTGTTGTTGGCATTGTTGTTGATACTTTGGCCGGGTTGAATTCCCGGGGTTGTTGTTGATTGAAATTGGCCAAGTTGAACTTGGTGGCATGGAGTATTTACAGGGGAAGTGCTGCCGAAATTTCGGTAGACAAATGTTACTTTAAGATTCCAATTCCAAAAGCTCTAACCAAAGTTGGTAAATGTGACCAATTTGTAGATTTTGGCGGATTTGCGACTTGAATTCGAGATAGCATACGGAGCGGCAAGAGGTATGTAAGGCTTCATCCTTCCTTCTATGGCATGTATTAGACGTAATAAGTTGGATATGAGCCTCGGGGACAACCCTATCCCCCAGAATCCGCGCCCAAAGTTTCCCCTTTCCCGTTCAGTAGAATTGAACTAAAAATGGTGTAAAAATTTGGAAAAACTTCCTAAGCCTCTAGAACTTGCTACATAGGACCCGACTACCTTAAAACCCTCATAAGTGACGTCATAGAATGGAATGTACACAAATTTGGCACGCCGCCTCAGTTGACCCGAGGTGGGCCCAGTTTTTCCAGGTTTTCCTTTGTTGACTCGTTTGACTTGTTTCGAAGTTGAATCTAAAAGAGAACTTTTGACCCTTGTTCCGATTATTAAACGGCAAGTACTGTACCATTCTAATGGAATTATGTCCATGATGACCGTGGTAACGATGATGTCAAGAAAAAAAGAATACGCCTATGACAAGCATGACAAAGATGATTTCATGACTTAAATGATGAATATGATCTTATATGGATAACGATGTAGTCCAAAATGAGAAAAATGCCTACGGTAGATATGTTCTGCTATGAAAAGGAAAATATAAAAATGTTAAACTATATCTTGATACCCTAATTCTATTACAGGTAATGACTACTCTAAAGGTTCTAAGTAAATGAAACTATACCTTATGACCCTATTTGATGTTTTTCTCATAATGACACTTTTCATTGGTAGCCTCGCCTTATAATACTCGTCCCTTCAAGGTGAGACAAAGCGACTACGGTTGTTCCATAATGTAATCGGAGGTTACCGACCTTACGTCACTCCGATGGATATGTGACTTTCTTTGGGCTTCCATGCATGCTATTTATAAGATACATGTATATGTGTATGGGTATGTATATGTATATGGGGAAAGGGGAAGGGCAACTGTTTTATCACCACCTGATTCAGCTGGATTCCATCCCGGACGCGGGATGCCCGGATGCGGGATATGGGAGAGCCGTACGCGGCGTCTGTATATGTGATGTATGCTATATATGATATGATATGTTGGGACACCTTTGGGGAGGGGGTGGGAGAGCCGATGTATTCGGCGTCTGTAAATGTGAGGAAAAGATACCGTTTACTGAAATGTACTGTTTTCTGTATACGAAAATAAGGAACACCGTGTTCTGAAAAAGGGGCTAAGCTGCATGGTATCTGCCTACAAGGCATACACATGTACAACTTACTTCTGCTGCAGGACAAGCTCTGTATGTCTATTCTGTTATTATTCACACTCTATATTAAGTTACTATGTTTTCATTCATGCCTTACATACTCAGTACATTATTCGTACTGACGTCCCTTCTTGCGGACGCTGTGTTTCATGCCGCGCAGGTCAGCAGACAGGTGGATTTGAACCCTAGAAGCTCTATCAGCCGCACTTGACAGCGCTCTAGTTGTTCTGGAGCCCCACTTCCGCGGTACTATTTTGCGTATGTATATTCGGGCACAGCAGTACCCGGCCCTATCTATGTATAAGTGTACTATCTCTAGAGGCTCGTAGACAGATATGCACTGTCAGTTATGTACAGTTAGATATGTGGTATTTTGGCATCTTAATGCTTCTATGTCAAGTGATAGCGAAGTTTACTAGTCTATGTTCATAATGACGCTGCTAATGTTAATGTTCAAAAAACAAATATGGTATTGTTCATACGGTTTGCTAAGAGGTAAAGGTAAAATGATAGATAAGGGGTGCTCAGTACAAGTATCGGGTACTCATCACGGCCCCTAGTCGGGTTGTGACAGCCACGACTGATCAGATGGGTACTATTGCTGCAAGAGTTTGATTTCGAGGTAAAAGACGGAATGGGCACTGAAAACCAGGTGGCTGACCATCTCTCTCGGCTTGAAGAAGTTGGTAGGCCTTTTGATGAACTTGATACCGATGATGCTTTTCCAGATGAAAGGGTGTTGGCTGTGTCGATGGAGGTAGCACCGTGGTATGCTGATATTGCCAATTATTTGGTAACAGGTATAATTCTCGATGATATCAAAACGTACCACAAGAAGAAGTTCCTGCGAGATGCTCGGTAGTACTATTGGGACGAGCCTTATTTGTTCCGAACATGCGCTGATAACATCATTCGGCGTTGTGTTCCGGAAAGTGAAGTGATGGCTATTCTAAAGGCATGCCATGACTCTCCTGTTGGGGGTCATCATAGCGGAAACCGGACTGCAGCCAAGGTACTTGAGTGCGGCTATTACTGGTCGACTATTTTTCATGATGCTAATCTTTTGGTGCGATCCTGTGATCAGTGTCAAAGGAAGGGGAATATCGGCAGAAGGCAAGAGATGCCTATGAATTTTGTTTTGGAGGTGGAAGTGTTTGATGTCTGGGGGATTGACTTTATGGGACCTTTTGTGAGTTCTGGTGGCATGAAATACATCTTGGTAGCTGTGGACTATGTGTCAAAATGGGTAGAAGCGGTGGCTTTACCCAATAATGAGGCCAAGAGTGTTATGGGGTTCCTCAAGAAGAACATATTTACTCATTTTGGTACTCTGAGGACAATAATCAGCGATGGTGGATCCCACTTTTGCAATAAAGCGTTCGCAGGACTGATGGAGAAATATGGTGTGAAGCATAGGGTGGAAACGCCTTATCACCCTCATACAAGTGGTCAGGTTGAAGTGTCCAATAGGGAGATCAAAAGTATTCTAGCAAAGACAGTGAATGCCAATAGAACTGATTGGGCCCGCAAGCTCGATGATGCTCTATGGGCATACCGGACTGCTTTCAAGACTCCAATTGGGACTTCACCCTTCAAGCTTGTATTCGGGAAAGCTTGTCACTTGCCGGTTGAACTTGAGCACAGAGCTATGTGGGCGCTGAAGAAACTGAATATGGATTGGAAGGAAGCAACCAAGCTGCAGTTGTTTCAATAATTGAGATGGATGAATTTTGGTACCATGCATATGTGAGTGCAGCCCTTTATAAAGAAAGGATGAAGCAATACCATGACAAGAAGATTTTGAAGCGAGAGTTGTACAAGGGTGACTTTGTATTGCTGTTTAACTCGCGGCTGAAGTTGCTACCGGGTAAGCTTAAATCCAGGTGGTCTGGTCTGTTTGAGGTGGTAAGTGCTTCACCCCATCGAGCGGTTGAATTGAAGTCCGGAGATGGTACTCGGACATTTAAGGTGAATGGGCAGAGATTGAAGCACTATCACGGAATGATTTCGGAGGATAGGATTGTTGATCGCTACAGGTTGAAACACCTCGGAACGAACGATGATCTGGTGTACCAAGAGAAGGAGTGATTGGTCACCACCGTCGTGCAGCGACGTTAAATCAAGCGCTTCTTGGGAGGCAACCCAAGTGTAATGTTTATTTTTTCTTTTGTTTTTTTTTTTACATATAGGGTAATGGTTGTTTTGGGTGCAGGGATATGTTGCAGAAGATATTGCTGAAAAGCAGGTAAGTTCAGTTATGAGAAACTGTTTCGTATCATTGCAAAATACGCCTGTACTTTACAGACCGTATTCCACAGTACGGACCGTAAACCAGGACGTATTTTACTATGTTACGAGACAGTAAGAAAAGTAATGTTATATGATGGTTTACGACCATGTAGGACGGACCGTATTTCACAACACGGTCCGTAAACTTGCTCGTAAATTAACAGGCAACATTGCAGTGTTCTGCCCTCATAACCACTCTAAATAAGGCTCGTAAACTAGTTTACGGACCGTATTTAGAGATTTAAAAAAAAAATCGTGAAGCAGCGAGTACATATAACACACAATTTAAACCAAGGGCAGAAGAACCAAACAATCAAACACCCCATCAACTTCCCTCCATTACTTCTCCTTACTTCCACGTCTCCCTCCATAACTCCTTTCACCCCCACGACCTCCCACCATAAACCCATCACCTTCCACCTTCCTAAACATCATAAATTCACAACCTATACCATCCAACAAACCCATCTCACCAAGAATTCGAATTTCTTCCCTGCCCTAGGTTTAATTTCGTTTGTGATTGCAGTGGGGCTCTAAAAATATGTGCTTATAGTGGTCTGATTCAACATTGAAAGGTATGATTCATGCTCCCCATTCTTCTTTTCTATCTGTGAACTTGAACTTGGTGGTAAGTGATTGTTTAGACTGGGTTGTGCAATTAAGTGCTGCTATCTTGGTTAATGATCTTTTGAGGGAACAAATATGTTAAACTCTGTAAATTCTCATGGGTAATTGTTCTTAAAACCCAAATGGGTTGGAGGGCATTCCATACTTCAAATTTAAAATTTGAAGTTTTGGTCTGCCCACCAATGGCTTGACTCCTACGGGAATGATAAAAAAATTGGAAAAAATAGGTGAAGTCTGAGTAACCTAATCCCCAAAACAACGTGAAACCAAGATGTGAAATAAAATTGTGAAATCAGCATATGTAACTGTCTGTGGTGCGAAATACGACCACGCTTTACGAACCGTATTACAATTTATGGTCCGTATTTAAGCGTGTCTGAATGAACAGAATGTTATCACAAGGAAAGAGCAGTTTACGACCTAACTTTACGGACCGTATTTCAGTTTACGGTCCGTATTTAAGTTTTAATGAAGGAACATAATGTTATCGAGAAAACTGCCCAGTTTACGATCACACTTTATGGACCGTAAACCAGTTTACGGTCCGTCTTTTGTGTTTACGACCACAGACAGAACATATATGTTGTGCACAGTCAAACTATCTTATCTTTGGTTGGATGTTCCATGGTAACTAATATGTGGTGTCTTTTGCAGGAAGGGGTCAAAAAAGGAAAGCAAGCAAAGCAGGGGCCCCAAGCACGGGCAAGAAAAGGAAAGCGCGCTCGCATTCAAGATTGATGGATGAACCTTCCAATTCGGAAGGGGAACAATCATGATCCGAGTATGCCGAGGTGATACCACCACCAAAAGTCAGGGGGGCCCCACCCAAGACACAGCGGCAACCACATCACAGCCTTCACCTATGACCCCATCCAAATCTACGTCGGAAGCCTCCCAGTCTGAAGAGGGGGATTCCGACGTGGAAGCATTAAGCAGGGGGCTACCACCCAAACTCCACCAGAAAGTGACTCAGCAGGGTTGAGTAAGGGCAGTGATCCGGTTGATAGAACACCGCCTAAGGGTCGCAAGCTGGTCGTAAGGACCAAACGGCTGGAGGAGGAGAAGTTGCGGTTCTAGGTAAAGGGGTCAAAGGATTTGTATGACCAAGGGATGGCCGGGTCTGAGATTGGTGGGCAGCCGTCGAGGAGAATATTTGAAGAACGGCGGCTGATTTTCGATGGTATTTCAGCTCACCCACAGCTGGATGATACCATCAAAGGATACAAATTAGATGTATTCACTCATGAGCCGGGAGAGTATGCTCCGCATATTGTGCGCGAGTTCTATGCATCCTATGGGGCTTTCTTGAGGTCGATGAAAAAGCCAAGTCTTGCCTGGCATCAGATCCCAATGCTGGAAAATGTGACGGTCCGGAACTCCCTGGTTGATATCTCCTCCAAAGCCATCAACAGGGTCCTGTTTGGTGATGATTTTGTGGTTCCTACTAATCTGAGCCTGTTCTTAGACAAACGAGACAAGAAGGACAACAAATCCGTCAGGGAATGGACTGCAGCACTTATCACATCTGAGCCACATGAGCAGAAATGGACTAACGATGGGAAGGTCAAGATCACTAAAAGCTGTTTGTCCACAGAGGCCAAATTTTGGTGGACCTTGCTGCGGTACAGGATCACTCAAACACAGGCAGATAATACCCTTTCCACCAATCAGGCAGTCATTATTGCCTCCTTCATGTCAAGGTACCCGATGGATATTGGGGAACTGATAGCTGAGGAGCTGCATGTCCGGGCACACAAGCCCAACCAGAACATGGTATTTCCGTGCCTTATCATGGCATTATGTCGATGGGCAAGGATAATTCCGCTTCCAGATTGGGACGGTACCATTACAGCTGCACATGTAGGGGATTGGAGGAAAAACAAAGCGGTAAGCAAAACGGATCGTGAGGCAGATCAGTCCGGTGATGACGATGACACTCAGCTAGAGTTGAGTCCGAGCCGTGCTTATGGGATTGATCCAGTAGGGTCCGAGTTTGGTGCTGCTACTACTGGGCCTGAGGTTCCCACGATCGGTGTTTCGGATACTGTCCATGCACAGGATGCCACAGCCACACTTGGTATTTCTGAGGCAAGACCTCCACCACCACTTTCGGCCACACAGGATCCTCGTTCGGGGTCCGCTACTGCTGCTGCGATAGCCGAGCCTGCTGATCCATCGCTGGGGTTGCTGCACTTCAGCCCGGCTAACTATAGCCAGATTGCAATCAAAGCGGTGCGGACCGAAAGGCAAGTCGACAAAATCTTGCAACAATTCAGGCCGAAGGTGGTGAAAATAGTGCAGCAACTGGTTACTGAGGCAACCACAGAGATCCGTGCAGATTTTGATAAAAAGCACGAGGTGTATCAAGCTAGACTTGACAGCTTTGAGGTGAGATTGTTGACTCGAGAGCAGACCGCACCCGATGGGGAGTCTGATTCTTTGAGGAGTGAGTTGGAGAAGCTGAAAAAGGAGCTTGAAACACTCAAGGGGCACGGGATGATAGCCGCACCAGCACCAGCACCACAGCCCATTTTGCCTACTACGTTTAAGGTGATGATTTTCTTGATTCTGAGGAGGAGACGGAGGATGCCGAACCCTCTGTTCGCGGTACTGGAAAGAGGGTCCTTGAGTCATCTGAGGACCTAGATGAGTTGGCCATGAGATTAAGGAAGACTGAAAAGAAGGACTTGCAGCAGGTGTTACCCACCGGATGTGGCGAGTCAGCCATGAGATGTTCACAGCATGCAGGTACCATTTTCTTGCTCCCTTGTTCTTATAATTGAAGCACTGAGACAGTGCTTGATTTTTTAGTTGGGGGTGGGACCAATTGATAGTAGAGTAGTGTAAATATGTGTTTAGGAACCCCCTCGGCTTTTCTTTGCCAGAGTTCTTTTCCTGAGGGGGGGGGGGGGGTTTATTCTGTTGAAACTGGCATGTTTAGGATGTTGCTTAGGTTGAATAGAATAATTTTGACTTACTTGGTGTTACTTTGTAACTGATGGCATGTGTTGTGGTTTGTTGAGAATTTTTTGACCCCTCAGAAATTTTGGAAAAATGCATACTTAGAACAATTATTGTCTGACATGATTGATTCTTTATATGACATTGTGATTATTGGGGTGTTGTGTGTGATGAATGACTACTTAGGAGGTCACAAGTGTAAAAATGATTGTCCTTATGCCGATGTGTGTGTGAGTTGTTAGTTTAATTCTGTTTATGCATGTATAATCTAGAACTTGCCTGGTTGGTCGTGCTTGAAATGCGAAAGTTAGTTTGGTTGTGAAATGATCTTAGGCTTTCTTTGTGTAAATAAGTCACTGTGCCTAAATAAGCCTCTCCAAAAGCTGAAAATATCACTAGTGTCCCTTTTTGAGCCTTTTTGACATTTTTCTTGGTTAGCCGAATGAAACCTCACCCGTTGTGAAATTTACCCATCTTCGCACCCGTTCCCTCCTTGATGCTACGAGATAGACGAGGCCAAGCGCCTAAGTTGGGGTGAATTAAATGTGAAGAAGATGTTGAGAACAAAGGTTGAGGGTGGTGGAATTTGCTAATAGAGAGTCGATGTGGTAGTTGATATCAATTCAAAAAAAAAAAATTAGAAAATGGAAACGCAAAAAGAATTGCTAGTTGGATAGGAATAAAACCACATCGAGGTCGAAAACGTGAAACAAAATAAAGGGGTTGAAAAAAAAAAGCAAATCAAGGCAAAGTGATGTTGTAGTGTCAAGGAGGGTGAGTCACTCATACCCAAAAAAGTATTCTACCCGTCCCTAAGCCTACGTTACAAGCCGAAACAAGTCCTAATATGATCACAACCGAACGAGCCTAGATGATAACATAAATAAATAAGGGCAAGCCTATGGTATTTGCATGTGTAGATATGAACTCTTTCTGAGTGTTGAGTGTTTATCTCTTCTCTTTCATCTTCGGCCCATTCTTGTCGTATATATGTGTGTTGGGACATTCTTTGGTCTATGTGAGGGCATAAGGAGGAGAATTGAACAAAATAAAGTGACTGCCGAAAGTGCGAAGATTCAAACATCAATTCAAGTATTACCAATTCCTTTTTCATTCCAAAGTAAGCAATTATGAATTCTTCAACTTCTTATTTCTTGTTCTTTGTCATGAGTAGTTAAATTCCCTTACTAGGGTTGTGAACCCAATGATGGGTGTTTGGTGATTGGGTTGTGATTGATATACAAATAATGGATTATTAGAGTTTAATTATTCTTCATTCTTCATTCATAATTAATGGTTGCAAACATTGATTAAAGCCATAAACCCTAATTTATTTGGGAAAATAACTAGGGTTGGTAAGAATAATTAACAAGAACTCAAAGCTTTAAACTTTGTTTGATAAATTCACTTAGGAATAAGAAGAATTTACTTGGCATGATTAATCGTTCGTCATTATCACTTTCTTATATTTGGGAAAATCATAGAAAGATATAATCTTTATTTATTGGGAAATAGTAGAGATTCACATAGAGATTAAGTGCATTCATATAATGCAAGATCAATACCCATGATCATACACCCTATCTAGCGGGGACACAACCTTAGTTTCTTTTACCATAAATTTCCACCAAAGCAATAGTTTAGCAATTAGTCATAGAAACAACCAACTTTTACACAAATTATCGGATTAAGACATTAGACCTAGAACCTAGCATCTACGACTTTACTAACCTTTTCACACCATATTCCCTGTGGGATTCGACCCCAACCTCGTTGGGTTACTATATTTGACAACGTCCGCGTTATACCATTAATAGGTGTAATTTGACCGTATCATTCATGCCCGCAGGTAGACAGGGAGACGACACAGACCTTTAGGAGCTATCAGCAGATTTGCAGAAGCACTCCATTATTCCGGAGGTGCTAATCGGGTTTATACTTTTATGTATATAAATATATATAAGTATTTTGGGCACGACGGGGTCTTGTCCCGTCCATATGTCTAATACTCTAGTAGAGGCTCGTAGATACGTATGTGTGGGTTATATGGTCTCACAACGTCACTACTGTATCTATGTAGATAAGTGTACATTATCCTTTGATAGCCAAAGGGCTTATGTATATAAAAGTATTTATGTTCTTTAATGAAAATGATTTTCTTATGATTATGAGTTTATGAACGAAAAAGGAGGCCTAATGAGTATGATGAGTAGTAGAACGAGCGGTGCTCGGTGGTCAGCCCCGGGTACCCGTCACGCCCCCTAGCTGGGTCGTGACACTCACGAAACTCTATCATATCACTTAGTTCATATTTGTAGACTTCCTTCTTTAAGCGTACTCAACAATCACACCCCATCTGAAGTATGAGAGAAAAAAAACATCACAATCCATACTGACCCAAGTAATCCTTAAGATGTACCTCATTCTTATCGACTCTCAATCAACTATACCTTTTCTTGACCCTTCAATTCCTTAATTTTTATCAGTTCATATACACCGCCATCGTCCGACCATTACTCGAACCCTCTCAATAGTATACTGCATACCCATAAGTCTTGCAATCTGGTTGAGTCAATCCTGGAGATAGTACCATGCCACACACTTTACACCCTAGAGTTTCCTTAACTCACTCGACTCTAAAACAAATTACTTTCTAAATCTAGCGTATCACATACACAGTCTTGCTACTACTCTGACGTATATCCACCAAGGTGCCTTTGCCCAACTTCCCTTAACTCAAATTCTGAGATGTTCTGTACAACTTGAATTAATTCAAACCTCATCATAGATTTACCACTTCAATGCCTTTAAACGCTACTCGGCCGCGAAGAATCACCTCGTGCCTTACTTGTCAAACCGGAAAGCCCCTATCCATTTCTCTAAACATAAAGACCCGATAGACATGCCCTTTAATGAAAGACGAGAACCACAACTGCCCAATATCTTAAGTCTCCACTCATCACAAGTAACCTTGCTTTATGATCTAGAACCGATAATCTTTTCCCTGGAGGAACGCACAAACACTAGCATATAGTCACGTCGAAACCCAACTTAACTATCCACAATCGAACACGAAATCCACTCTCGTACCAATTGCAACCTTGTCCTAACAAGCACGTCAGATACCAATTGTTCCTTTCCTAATAGCGGAGATTGATCTATCCAAATCCCCTTTCTTGCGCCTCCGTCCAATAACACAAAAGCACTCTTACCAATATACCCTAAGAAATCTTACCTCGCTACATATTTTCCACAAAAGTCATCCTTCATGTCCTTATCCTCAACTTCTCTTCGTTATTACACACGGTCACTATTCTTTTGCTAAATCCAATGACCCTTACCAAACTTACACTTGTTCCGCATATCGACAACTAATACCTTGCTGTTGATGATTCATTGACCTACCATTGATACGCTCGTGCCACGCACACCATCATAATGCCTTGACGAAGTTGAAAATTTACCCAAAACTAATCATATCATCGAACAAATCACTCTTGTTAAGCCACTAGTGCACTTTTTCCCCTTTTGAGCAACCCAAAACTGAAACATGGAGATTATTTAACCCTTTGTACTATATTTTCCATTTCTCAAGAGGACCCCCTTAATGAACGAGTCTTAACCACTATTCCACAAAACTGAAACCTCAAGTCATAACTGGAAACTGAACTTGGATCCCGCACTTACATCATAATAACACACCTCACACTTTACCGCACTACGTTATATCGAACTACTCGCATAAGAAATTATGGATGAACTCTCACCATCCGTGGGAGAATAAGACAAGAAAATTCAGATACCAATTGGAATCGAATAGATACCAATTTGAATGAAGTAGCACGAAATAATGAAAGAATTGGAAGTTTCCTAAATGTCCTATAGCCTCTCGCAGATAAGTACAGAGCTCATCATACCGATCTGCAAGACTTTACTAGACATGCTTTTATACTTGTAAGATCGGTAATCTAGGGCTCTGATACCAACTTGTCATAACCTAATTCTTGAATCGTGATGACACCTACACTTTTTCCCCAGATAGGCGAACCATTCCCAAATTATTTTAGTCAAATTATAAGAATTATGCAGAAATAGACAATGATTTAACTAACAGATTCAATTTATATAAACGATAAATGCGAAAGAAATAATAACCCCAAGATGTGGTCTACACTAGTACAAGAGCTATTATCAAGAAGATACAAAGTTTGATAAGAAATACAAACCTCAAGAATACCAATGCTATCTAAGGAATACAGAGTAGACAATTGTATACCAAGGAAGAGTCTTCGTGTTGCAGATATAGCCAAAAGCTCACCTTGAAATCTCTGTCAAGTAGACTCAGATCATATTCAAAGACGGGACCGGAACTAGTAACAAACTATGCACTAAAAAAAAGTGCAACAAGAGCGGCATTAGTACAACAACAAGTACTGGTAGGTATCATAGGCCGACAACAATTAGTTCACATATATGATAAAAGAAATCAACATGTAGGGAGATAAGCAATCAAGCATAATACAAATCACATTGTCCCAATATATCAAGGATTTCCACCCACACATACGTCATACAAGAACTCACCTTGTAAGTCTTAAGCCTAAGTGAAGCTTCTAAACCATAAGTCTGCCAGATCTCAATAATCTCAATCAATAATCACAGATCTAAGTTCTGAGCTTAGCAGAGTCACTAACCCAGAATCTAGTCCAGTCCATAATCGGATCTATGACACAACAATAGTACAAATAATACATACCAAATGAGAAATAAGGAACCATATGATGATGTCAGATGAAATGTAATGATGTGTAATGCATTGGCCAAATACCTCAAACCTATCACACATGTTAAGGGAATTGTTTGGACAATAGTCAAGACCCGCAGGGGACCCATGGTGTCCATGAACCATCCATCTGAAAAGAACCTCAGACCCGAATTCACACACCCTCTATTCAAGAAAGAGCCTCGGACTCGAAGCCATGGACCATCCATTTTCGGAAAGAGCCTCAGACCTGGATTCACATATCATATAATATCATATCACATCACATCACCTGAAACCTTTTCCCATCGGGCAATTGAATCATTTTCTTTCATAGATAACATAAGTCTTTCATCATTCAATTTGGAATCATTTCCATCATGTATAAATGTATGAATGCAGAAATGAGTATCACCATGGTAAATCAATGCGCTTAAATAACAATGAAGGTACAAGAAGTCACAATGCCATAAGTCATATCAAGACTTAGATAAATTAACTCAACCATGGAATGAATCAACAAACCAGTTCAATCCGCATAAAGAGTCTATAAAAACCCTTAACTTCCAAATATAACAACTACACCTTATGATTAGGTGTCGCGTCATGAAAATACTCCATTTTATCATTTATCATCCTTAGTATTAAATTATAATGCAATATTAATATACATGTGAAATGAGAATTGATAAGAAATGATATGTTTTGTTTACATGATAAACCCTAAGGAACCAGATACAATTAGGTTCATCTGTCTAAACATAGTTAACCTTATCCTACCTCATATGCTACTTGTCTAATATGATCCTTGAAGGATCTAATGCCTGCAGGAATTGCTCATATATGAGAGACCAGATATATTGATTCAGAAGGACCAGATGGGATCAGGTCTCCAGCCCACATAGCCAACAGTGTAGCTGTAGAGCTACTGACAGTGTATTCAGTACTTACAACGTATTCGAAGAACAGATGAGGAGCCAGGTTCCTCCAGACAAAGGTTCTGGTCACTGAAGCTGAAAGTCCAAATCCACAACTGTAAAGTGGGTGGCTGAAAAGTACAATGCAGCCGTACAATAGTACCTCATCAAGGTCGACTGATTAATGGTCCAGATCTTATGAGTGGTCATTTCTACTCTCTCTTTCTCTCTCTCCGTGCATATAAAGACATCATCTTCCAGGAGAAGATTCATTCTTGCACAATCCGAAAATTGCTCCATCCAAAGTGTAAGTCTCCACCTTTCAAGGTGCTGTTCAAGAACAGAGCCACAACAACCCGAAGGACCAGGTCCAGAACTGAAGATGTTTTAGGTCCTTAGGTTGTTGAGTCTTTGTTCTTTTGTGCTTAAACTGTACACCTACTTTTCTGTGAAAAGAAGCTGTTTGTAGGTGTCCAAAATTCTCAAGGTTGCTTCCACAAGTTCTTGAGTGGTATACTAAGCTAGAGTTAGCTTAGTTGTATTAGTGTGTGGCTAGAGTTAGTCACTGTGGTGAATTCTTAAAGGATGCCTTTGAGTGGTACACTAGGCTGGGGTAAGTCTAGGTGTATTAGTGTGCTTGGCTAGGGGTAGTCAAGGGTGAGTGTTGCATAACCGTTATTGTAAGGGTAAGGGATTATGGGAGTTAATTCCTAGTTTACGATTGAGTTGTAACCTAAGTTGCTCGGTTAGTGGAGTTACAATCCTACAGGGATAGGTCGTGGTTTTAAATCCCTTGAGCTAGGAGTTTTCCACGTAAACAATCTTGTGTTGATTCTCGTACTGCATTGCATAAGGGAACTGGTACACGACCAGGTCCCTCATATGCTGTTTGGTGAGCGTACAGCCCTCAACAATTGGTATCAGAGCGGGTTCTTTCGAAAAGGTTAACACCTAGAAAGGATCTTCATCATGGCTAGTTCACCAAGCCTAGAGAAAGGACAATCTATCACAAAACCACCAAGATCCAACAAAGGATATCATGGATGGTGGAAGGGAGAAAGCATAACTTTTCATGGCTGAGGATCTAAGCTGTGGGACATCATTTGTGATGGACCTTATGTTCCTATGAAAAGGTGCAGGCGTGCATCTGGGATTGGTCAAAAGATTTAGAAGAAACCAAGAGTAGATTGAGAATAAACCAAGAGTTGACCGACCCAGTTTTCGAAAAAGGAAGAAGGCTGAAGTGAGAGGAGGCAGTCAAAAATTACTTTAATAATGCTTACTTCGATAGTTATTGCTCAAGGCATATAACTGAAAGAGTGGATGATTTCCTCTCACTCGAGGCCTACCAAGGAGGGAGTGTGTCTTGTGGAAATGGCAAGAAAGGTCACATTCTTGACCGTTTGAAAAACTGGTAAGACATCCTCCCATGAACTGAAAATGTGGCATAGAGGAACTTGGTCCCTCTATCAATCTATTTTCTGAAAGATGATTCTGCAAGACAGAGGACCAGGTAGTAGACATCTTTACCAAGGCACTAAGCACGAGCAATCTATAGGAGATGGGTCTGATCTAGCTCAACGTGTTGCCCTTCCTAAAACATCTTTAGGCTCAGCTATGTTAAGAGGAAAGGTACAAGGTTAAAAGGTGATTTTCTGAAGCATCTAAGCCACTCTTGTACCGTTACAGGTACACACATATGGCAGAGTCTGGACAATGCAAGCTTAAGTGACATTGCACATCTCAGAGCTCTTGCCTCGTCTTCAAAATTGTTAAGGGACCTGGTGTCCATGACTCAGGTTAGTAGTCTATTCAGTGCTTAATATGTCTAGAACTGTCTAGAATGCCATGTCATTAATATTATATCTCGTATTTTTGTACGTCGAATTATTCGTAAGCTAATCGACATAATTTTAAGGACGAGATTATTTTTGGGATAAGAGACAAGGGATTTTAATCCTCGATTTTAATTAGTGCACGATTTGTTTATAAATTTCAATTAGTATAGAAATATTAATGGAGATTAGGAATTAATTAACTATGATTAGATTATTAAGTGGAGATTAGTGATTAATTAAGATTAACTAAGTTAGCTAATTAGATAATTAAAGTGGGCCCCACCGTTTTTAAAAATTAAAACAAAACAATAAATTGATGAGTCATTAGGGGGGGGGGGCACGTGTCCTATGGAGGGAAACCATATATATATCTATGTCAATGACCAATTTTAGTTATCATTTTCATTTTGCAAAGTGTAGCTTAAGAGAAAGAGAAAGAAGAGCATAGCCATGGCAGCCAAGCTCTCGGCCAGCCATGGTCTTTAATTTTGTTTTTCTTGCTTAGATTAATTCCAAGGTAGTTTGCACACCCAAGGAGGTGATAGCAACATTGGGTATTGAATTGAGGAAAAGGAAATAGTTCAATTGGTGCAAGCGAGTGTAGAATCGGCTCCAATTAAATTAAGGTAAGATCTTCTCATTTTATGGTATAATTGGATTAATGGTGTTGTAATGGAAAGATTAAAATTGTATTAAAAGTGAAGGAATTATGATAATTAAAGATGAAGTTGTTATATGGAATTGTTGAGTTGAAAGATTAAAAGTGTGGTTTTATGTTCATCTGTTGTTGTTCTTGTTGTTGTCGTGTTGTTGGTGAAGTGGCTTCTAAATCTGGAAGAAAGAAGTGTATAACGTATCGTATACAAAGTGTATGTTGGTCTGTTTGGTGTATAATCTTAGATGTTAATGATTTGGATTGAAAAAGGGATTAAGAAAGGTTATTGGGTTGTTTGAGTTGTTTATGGGCTGGATTTTAAGGATTTGATATGAATATTTCTATTATTGTTGTTGTTGGTATTGCTGTGATAATAGGAGATTAATTGGAAGTTCGGGTTAGGTGAGTTATATAGAGGAAATGCTGCCCGATTTCCGTTAAGTTCATAACTAACCAAAATCCTAATCAAGAAAGTATGAACTAAAGAATGATTCCTATAAGTGTTTGGTTGTAGATTTATAAGCTAGAAATTATAGTTTACTAACGATAGCATTACTTTCATATTAAATAGGCTAAAGGGGCGACGAAGCGAACTTGGTTACGATTAACCTATAACAGGTATGTAAAGTTGACCCTTCTTTCTTTTTGGCATGATCTACATGAAATGAACAAACGACGAATGTATAAGCTCCTATTCTTAGAGACACTAGGGTGGTTAATGTCCTTGATTTCCATAAGTTATTTCATATTGTCTCGGTACACGTTCATGAATCTTGATGTCCCATTTGACATAATTCATAATGACGTTCGAGGGATACTTGACATAACTGCCTTCGTTGATATTCAAGTGTTAGTTCATTCTGTCTACCCTATCGAGTCTCATATGATGATTTGATTTGCATATGGTTACTCATTACTCTGCTCATGCATACTGTCATTATATCTTTCACCGAGTCCCGGGACGGGTATGTTATCGTGCACAGTTTCACTGCATTGTTCACCGAGTCCCTCACTAGAGGGCGGGGTACGGTATATATATGTATATATGATGATATGATGATACTATGATATGACGATATGATTATGGCGCCAAGGATGGTATATGATGACTTTATTCACCGAGTCCCGTAAAGGGCCGGGTATGATATATGATATTTACATGCATGATTTATGTTTCATAAGGCTAGTGTATTGGTATTTTGGATATTATACTTGTCGCCTGTAATCCCTATTTCAGTCATGATCCTCTTTATTGTATTTCATGCTTTACATACTCAGTACATATCTCGTACTGACCCCCTTTCGTCGGGGGGCTGCGTTTCATGCCCACAGGTACAGATACTCAATTCGGTGATCCTCCAGCTTAGGATTCCCACTCAGCTGTCTTAGAGATCTTCGTTGTTCCGGAGCCTAGACTTTTGGTACAGGTCTTTTGATGTATATATATGTTTGTCCAGGGGTACGGCGGGGCCCTCTCCCGTCATGTTTCACTATTGATACTCTTAGAGGTCTGTAGACATATGTGTGGGTTGTATATATATTATGATCAGCTGTGTCTATATGGTTTGTTGTGGATATTTCTGTTTGTTGTGGCAGCCTTGCCGGCTCGCATATTGTATCGATATGTAGTGGCAGCCTTGTCGGCTTGCG
This sequence comes from Lycium barbarum, assembly GCF_019175385.1. Classification (NCBI taxonomy): domain Eukaryota; kingdom Viridiplantae; phylum Streptophyta; class Magnoliopsida; order Solanales; family Solanaceae; genus Lycium; species Lycium barbarum. The sequence goes on from NC_083342.1 coordinate 70,172,563, forward strand.
TAGTATATTGACATGTAGTGACAGCCTTGTCAGCTAGCGTATCATAATGGTGTATAGTGGCCGCCTTGTCGGCTTGCGTATCTTATTTCGTTGTGATTGGTTGTGACTCCTCAGGAGACAGGTTATCATGATATGTGACGTTGTGAACCTTTGGGTCTTTGCCAATTCCCATATTGTTTATAGTTTCAGTCTGATTATGTCTAGCAGGTACGTATACGAGTGTCCAGCTCGGGCACTAGTCATGGCCCACAGGGCTGGGTCATGACAATTAAGACTCTTCCGCTTTCTATTCCGATTTGAGCCCCTTAAATGCCTGTCCATCCTGAACCTCCTCGTACCTTAAAAGAAAACCATTCCTCTTCAGATCTTGCAAAAAACAAATCTTTATCATATCTGAAATTTGAATCGTCCTTTCTCACTTGCCAGAATATAAACCCTAACATATCACTATCAGATCCTAAAGATAGTCTGACTCTGGTAAGTCCCATTTCTAGAGATTATTCTAGAACTGATAAAGGACTTTAAGAGCCCTGTGTAGACCTTCTCCTCGATGACTCTAAATGAGAGGGAGCGAAACATATCTAATATCATGGAAAGTGGAATTTAAAATATTAAGGGGTTTGAAGAGGCCTTAAAGGTAAAAGAAAGTGATGAAGGAACTCAAAAGGATCTGATGACGAAATGTATGAAGGGGAAGGAACCTATTAGGGATGAAATGGATGCAATCTGCAAGGAATGCCATCCATTTGAAAAAAGGTATCTATCAGTAATAATCCTTGTGGTAGTGCAGAAGGGACATCATGCACATTTGCTCTCTACGAATCACAATGGTCTTAACATGACAGACAAGGTTGGAAATACCTTACCAGATACTGTGATAGATACCAAGATGTGCCACTTTATGGATGTCACACCCCAACCTTGGTAAGGCGTAACTGGCAGTCGGCACCCTGCGAGAACCGAGCGAACTAACTGTAACTCACGTTTTTGTATCTCGAAAGGCAACATAAGACCAAGGTACTATAAGCCATAGGGGCATAAGCCCAAAAGATAACATACTTACATCTTCAAACTAATCTCGAGTGCATGTGCTGGTAAGGCTATCCTTAATAATCATACAACATAGTACAAGTCGAGTTAATTATAAGATATCTAACTTTGCATATCTGTCTATGAGCCTCTACAAGAGTACATGACACAAAGTGGCAGGAACAGGGCCCTGTCATAACCATGCAAATGCATATGCAGCCATGCTGACTCTGTTACACCTTGGAAATCACATGTCGTTATGTAGTGAATGAACCAATGCGAGCTTAAGGGTAACAGGAAGTTCTTAAGACTATAAGACGGATATTTAGTGGTTTTAGAATGCATACGTTAAGACTTTGAAGCCATATGAATTGATTAAATAAGGAATGATAATGACAAGTGAAGTATAAGAGGGGGTGGGGGAGGGGGGGTTAGGAAAGGCTTCGTAAATTATTGCGTTAAGGATGGTTTGTTAAGGCCTTGAGGACGAGTATATGGATGTTTAGATCATTGATGAAGTACTAAACAAGTGTTAAGAAGGTTGTATAAGGATTAGAGATCAAACAAAACGACGAGGACAACTTCGGAAAAACTGTGAGTTACACGACCACATTATACGGCCCGTGGAATTTTATACGAACCGTATAATGGTACGTATAACCCAACAACAACAATGTTTTCCATGGTGGTGAACCACGGACACTTATACGGACCGTATAAGTCCCGACGAGCTGAGTATTTCCAAGTATTTAAATGTGATCCCACCTCATTATATTCATTCTCCTCACTTCTTCACTTCTCTCCAAGCTTCTAGAATATTCCATACACTTCATTTTCAAGAATACAAGGGAAATCAAAGGTTCATACCATAAATTCAAGTGAATCAAGTGCAAGGAAGCTCCTTGGGGTTGCTAGAGTCAAGGAATCCCTTGGATGTTGAAGCTAGGGTTTTCTTCAAGTGAAGCATTGTCAACCAAAACCCATTCCTACACATTAAAAGGTGAGTTTTATGATTATTTCATGTTATTTAAGGTGTTGAAAAGTTGAAACACTTGGATTGTGGAAGGGTATAGGAAATGGGTCATGAAAGTGAGAATAGTGTAAATTTTGAGTAGTAGTTTGGAATGAATCATGAATGTTGTGATTGTAATTACGTTATGAATGATGTTAAGAGCATGATAGAAACGTTAGATGACAACGAATGTAAAGTTGTATTGTGATCATGATTATGGATGACCTTGAAAGGAAATTGTGGGGATTGGATAATGATGAATTTGATAAAAGATATTGACGATGATATTATGAATGTTGTTATAGACGTTGGGAGTTGATATGTGATATGGAGAAAGTAGTATAAATAAAGGAGATGTTGCTCAAATTTCTTTAGCCTAGTTCAAACGCGCTTATGTTATCGATTATCTAATATGAGTATGAACTTTCTTGAAGGTAGAAACGCGAGCAACGAAGAAGAACGATCAAACGATAGAATAGCTAAACAAAAAAGGTATGTAATGCTAATCCTTTCCTTCTAAGGCATGAATCTTTCTAATTTTCTATGATCTTCCTATATAATGGGAATTATGAGTCCATGACTATACAGAGCTACATACGCATATGACAAAGAAAGGAGATACGTTATGAGTATGTTAATGATGATGATGAATAATGATCCTAGAGTAATATAAGACGTACATGAAGCTAATGATGCTAAGTATAGTTTCATTGATGATTTCCTTGTGTACACTCACGTTAAATGCTAGTCCCTCCAGGGTGAGACATGACGATTATGATCACTCCATAACGTAGTCGGGGGTTCACGACCTTATGTCACCTCGACATAGCCATGGTTACCTCCAAGTTCTAATGTAGGATTAATGATGAATGCATGATGATGTTAAGTTATGATAAGATTATGATATGCTTATGAGACGTGTAATAATGATTGATTATATGACGATACGATTCCACCGCGCCTAGTTGGCCGGGCATGTCACGACGAAGGCGGGCTGCATACGATTCCACCGCGCTTAAATGGCCGGGCATGTCACCGCTAAGGCGGGCTGCTATGTTTACACCGAGCCTAGAGGGCCGGGCATGATCACTACTAGTGGGCGGCATATGATTGTTACCCGGACGTGGGTTAACGATAATGGTTTATATGATACGATAATGTATGCGCTCTGATGATATATGGAATATGATTATGTATATGATATGTGTATGAAATGTACCCACCCTTAAGAGTTACGCAGGTTGTATCTTCACCTTATGACTTATGAATTCTCTATCATGTTCGTTTCATTCATGCCTTACATACTCAGTACAATGTTCGTATTGATGTCTGTTTTCTTTGGACGCTGTGTTCATGCCCACAGGTAGACAGGGAGACGGTGCAGACCTGTAGGAGCTATCAGCAGATTTACAGGAGCATTCCATTATTCCGGAGGTGCTATTTGGGTTATTCTTTTGTGTATATGTATTTTGGGCAAGACGGGGTCTTTTCCCGTCCATATGTCTAGTACTCTAGTAGAGGCTCGTAGATACGCATGTGTGGGTAGTATGGTCTCATGATGTTACTTTTGTACAAGTATTATTATTTTGATAGCCGAAGGGCTTATGTGTATAAAAGTAATTATGTTTCCAAATGGTTTTCCTATGATTTGAGTATTATACTAATGAAGATACGCTAAATGAGTATGATAAGTAATGGAATGAGGGGTGCTCGGTGGTTAGCCCCGGGTACCCGTCATAGCCCCTAGTCGGGTCGTGACAAAGTGGTATCAGAGCATTTCAGTCCCAGGAAGTGTCTACGAGCCATGTCTAGTAGAGTCTTGTTTATGGTGTGTTGCGCACCACACTAATAAATAGGAGGCTACAGGGCATTTAGGAAAAATGACCATCTTTGATCTTAAGATATTGTGCGATAGAGCCGTGTTATAAGATTTTCTCTTCCCTAATAGTGTGCTATGATTTCAGAAATTCCGCCAAAGGGAAAGCTACAGCCGCCTAGAAGGGCAAGATTATGATGAAAAGGCGGGTAGAAAGAGAGCTGCCAATGAATGTAGAAGAGGGCGAGTCATATAATGAGGCCCCATCTAATACTTCCTCTACCCCGCCCAATGTAGAAGAACAAGGAGGCGCTTCAGCTCCAGTTCCTCCACCGGCTGCTTCGGGTCAACAAGTGACCGAGGCTATTCATTTGTTATCGCAGTTAGTTGCTGCCCAGGCACAGCGGCAGAATGCGGGTCCAAGTGATCGGGCAGTTAGCACCCGAGCCCGTGATTTCATGAGTTTGAATCCTCCTGATTTTTTCGGGTCAAAGCCGAATAAATACCCGCAAAGTTTTATTGATGAAATGTTGAGAACATTGAAGATTATTCATGCCTCCGAAACCGAATCTGTGGAGTTGGCATCTTATAGACTCCGAGATGTGGCGGTATTATGGTACAATAATTTGCTATCATCAAGAAAAGAGGATGCACCTCCTCCCGTTTGGCAAGAATTTGTAGATGCTTTCATCCGCCACTATTTGTCACCCGAGGTCTGCCGAGCTAGAGCGGATAGGTTCTTAAATCTAAAACAAGGAAATATGAGTGCCCGGGAGTATAGTCTTTAGTTTAATTCATTGGCTAGATACGCCCCGACTATGGTGGCCGACATGGGAGATAGAGTGCATCGATTTGTGAGTGGCTTGGGGCCACATTTGTTCAAGGACTGCTTGACGGCTTCATTTCAAGATGGGATGGATATTTCCCGAATTCAAGCCCATGCCCAGAATTTAGAAGGACAACAAAATCCACAAAGGGGTGATCGTGATATTGATAGAAGGCAAAGCAAGAGGGCCAGATCTATGGGGGCAGGTAGTGACTATAGAGGGGGATCGAGGCAAACCTATTCCATACATTCAGGCCAGTCGGCGACTAGTGCGCCTCCACAATTTGCAGATAGGAGATTTGATCGCTCTTTTCCTTCAGGACAGGGTCAGAGTTCGAGAGCTTCGGGTTCTCAGTTTGGGGGTGATCATAGTCAGAGGAAACCACCAGTGCCGCGATGTAGTCAGTGCCGCAAATTACATTCAGGGCTATGTCGCCAGGGTACAAATGCTTGCTATGTTTTTGGACAGACTGGGCGCTTGATGCGGGATTGTCCATCGGGGTATGGTAGAGGTGGGGCTTAGCTCATAGGATCATCAGGTGGTTCCTCTTTAGTGCGCCCGGTAAGGAAGACTCCCCAGGTTCCAGCAGGTCGAGGTAGAGGCAGAGGGGGAGAATCTACTTCAGGTGCCACTCAGCCCCGTATGTATGCTTTAGCCGGACGACAGGATCTTGAGTCCTCCCCGGATGTGGTTACAGGTACATTTTTCTGTATTTTCCCATGATGTGTATGCATTGATAGATCCGGTTTCTAACCTATCTTATATTACTCCGTATGTTGTTGGTCGTATTGCGGTGAAACCCGATCCAATTAAACCTTTTGAGGTATCTACTTCGGTTAGTGATCCCGTGATAGCTAGACAAGGGTATAAATTTTTTGTAATTGTGATATGCGACCGCCAGACTAAAGCTGATTTAATTGAGCTGGAAATGTTAGATTTCGATGTGATTATGGGTATGGATTGGTTGGCCTCATGTTATGCTAATGTTGACTGCCGAATGAAAATAGTTCTATTTCAATTTTCGGGAGAGACTGTGCTTGAATGGAAGGGTAATACAGCATCTCCGAGAGGTAGGTTTGTTTCCTACCTTAAGGCGAGAAAGATGATAGCTAAGGGCTATATTTATCACTTAGTCCGAGTTCATGATTTCGAAGCAAAATCATCAACTTTCCAATCCGATCCGGTAGTGAATGAATTTCCAGACGAACTTCCAGACCTTTCTCCGGAAAGAGAGATCGATTTCGCTATTGATGTATTGCCGGACACCAAGCCTATTTCTACTCCTCCTTACCGAATGGCTCCGGCAGAATTGAAAGAATTAAAGGCAGAATTGAAAGATTTTCTTGAGAAGGGGTTTATTAGACCCAGTTCATCACCGTGGGGAGCACCAGTCCTATTCGTGAGAAAGAAAGAAGGTTCCCTACGAATGTGCATCGATTATAAGCAGTTGAATAAGGTGACGATAAAGAACAAATATCCTCTTCCAAGAATTGATGACTTATTTGATCAACTACAGGGTGCCAAGTGGTTTTCCAAAATAGACTTGAGTTCAGGTTATCACCAATTGAGAGTTATATTCCCAAAACAGCTTTGAGAGCGAGATATGGCCATTATGAGTTCGGAGTGATGTCGTTTGGGCTGACCAATGCTCCGGCAGTGTTCATGAATTTGATAAATAATGTATTCATACCTCTCTTGGATTTATTCGTTATTGTGTTCATTGACGGCATTCTGTGTCACGACCCGATTAGGGGCCGCGACGGGCACCCAGTGCTATCCCACCCGGGCACCCCTTATCATACACTTACTCTTACATCTAGGTGAGCCACATAATAAAATACACATTTCTACTCATCAATAATACTAGTCCCATTGGACGATAACACCTTTATATCAACATTGGCGTCTATGCCATACCCATGTACGTAAGCCGACAGGGCTACAGAAGGATATACAAAATATAGGCCGACAAGGCCAAACATATCTAACCATATACACATGTCTACGAGCCTCTAAGGAGAGTATAACATATCATATAGGCGGGACAGGACCCCGCTATGCCCATAATTATGTACACAAAAGAATAAGTACCCAAAAGCTATAGCTCCGAATGAAATGGAGCTCTGCTATGTAGTCTTTGAGAATGTGGCTATGGATCAAGTTTGTCTCCCTGTGCACCTGCGGGCATGACGCAGCATCCACAAACAAAAGGACGTTAGTACAAAGAAGGTACTGAGTATGTAAAGCATGATCAATATCAATATAAAAGAGTAATATACAACATGAGAAACAGCATAAGATGGGAGATAGTAATATCATCGTCATAGGCACTTACTTGCCTTACATAGGATCTTTCCATTTCGGTTGCGTTATTGGGTACATACATCCGTATCCGTATCCATATTCATATTCGTACTCATTTACGTATACTTATTCACATTCATATCGTGTACATATTCTATTTTGTAATCATATCATATTTGTATTCATACTCATGTCTATATCACACATCTATCCATAGCATACACATAGTCACATCATACACATATCGTTTATATAGCGTACCCGACCACAAAGATTAGGTGTTTTACGTACCCGACCACAACTAGGCTCGGTGATCATACATACCTGGCCAACCAAGGCTCAATGTTACACATACCTAGCCCTACCAAGGCTCAGTGTTGTCCGTACCCAACTGCAGTGGTGCGCGCGCGTCATCATATACATACATGTACATCTATATATTATACCCGGCCATATAAGCTCGGGGTTTCATAAAAGCCATACATAGGCACACATACATATAAGCTCATAAGCATCTTTACTATTATCATCACTATCATCATCGTCATCGTTATCGTTATCGCTATTACCATTATAGTCGTCATCAATATCATTATCGCTATTTTTGTCATTCATTACATCTATCATATAGGCTTACTCGTCATATGGGGAACTTAGTACAATCGTAGCGTATCAAGAATCGTGAGCTGACTAGCTCGGAAGGTCAATTCATTTGAAGGATATCATAGTCTTATAGAAGATTTAGACGTTTGGCCAAAGAACCATGCCTTATGAAAGAAGGGTTAGCCTTATATACCTTTCCGTTCAACTATTGACCACTTGCACGTTCTCCTTCAACGCTTGCGTTTTTACCTTCATTAAAGTCATACTGTCATTAGAATCGATAGCTAGCACACATGACGAAAACTAGAGAAAATCGGGCAACGTCTCCTCTATTTATATGACATTCCTCTATAGCGTACATCAACTGCCAACATCAATAACACATTCACAATACTATAACAATAGTCATTATTCATCCACATTATCCATATTTTCTCAATTTACCTTCAATCACCCTTATCCATGGTCATAACACGCGACTACGTTCATTCACATACATTACCTACCCCGTGTTCTCAACATCATTTATAACATATTTATATCACAACACATCAAGAATCATGACTCAATTCAAGCTATCACTCAAAATGGCACTATTCCATATTCATGACCCATTTTTTTCTATACCCTTCTAAAATCCAAGTATTTCAACTCTCAAATACCTTAAATAACATAGAAATACCATAAATCTTACCTTAGATGTTTTAGGAACAAGCCTTGGTTGATAATACTCCACTTGAGCAAAAACGCTAGTTCATATCCAATGAGATTTCTTGACTTGAATGATCTTTAATGGGTTTTCTTACACTTGATTCACATGAATTATGTTGTTGATCACTAATAACCCTTGAATTCTTGTGGAATAAATGTAGAGAGATGTTTTAGAGACAAGGGGTGTGATGTAGAAGTGGAATGAAATAAACCTTGGTCCCTTTATTTAATGAGCAAAACAGTCCCCGACCGTATATACGGACCAACATACGGTCCGTACATTATATTCGGGCCGTATGTTTGGCCGTATATTTGGTCTAGAAACTTATGCCATTCTGGGTTGATTATACGGTCCCAAACATACAGACCGTATAATTTATACGGCCAGTATGTTTGGCCGTATAATCCTAGTGATTCCGAAGCTCGTTTCGTCGACTCGTTTGGTCTCCAATCCTTATGGAACCTTCTTAGCACTTGTTCAACACCTTAATACCAATCTAAGGGACATTATCGCTCTTCTCCAAGACATCATTAAACCCTCGTTAACTCGTTACTCGTATTTCCTTTCCGATACCTATCGTATGCCTTGCCTTCTCTTGGTCAACTTAGGGTCATCAAATGTCATTTCTTACTTATGGAAATGTCATATACTCGTACTCCTCACTAGTTCATTCACTTGTCCATAAACGGAAGATTTTTCCGAGGTGTAACATTCTTCCCCCCTTAAGAACATTCGTCCTCGAATGTTAAAGTCTTCGGGGATTCTATAAAAATTTCGCCAGAGTTTCCCCTATAATATGGCACTACCATCCTATCACAACAACCCACAATAACAATGCCTCATAGGGCCACAACATAATAGCAATAGGATTTGGCCACACACGACCCAAAAAAAAAAGCATAAAAGGAAAACATACGTACTTTATGATCTTAATGTCTCGTCCTGGATCTCTTCCAAGGGCTGAAATAATTGCGGGTATCTGGATTGTATACTTTCTTCTGCTTCCCATGTCATTTCCTCTCGTTTACTGCTTCTCCATAGAACCTTAACTGAGGCCACCTCTTTGTTTCTAAGCCTCCGTACTTACCTATCTATCATGGTAATGGGTAACTCTTCATAAGTCAACTTTTCCGTCACTTGCACATCACTTATTGGCACGATCTTAGTAGGATATCCAACACATTTTTGAAGCATCGAGACATGAAAAACTGGATGGATTGACTCTAAATCCGGAGGTAAATCTAACTCATAGGCCACTTTGCCTATCTTTCGTACAATCTCATAAGGCCCAATGTATCGGGGAATAAGCTTCCCCTTTTTGCCAAATCTCATTACACCCTTCATCGGTGATACTTTCAAGAATACCCAATCTTTCACTTGAAACTCTAAGTCCCTTCGACGATTATCCGCATAGGACTTCTGACGACTTTGGGCTGCTAACAACCGATCTTGTATGAGCTTAACCTTCTCTATGGCTTGCTGGACCAAGTCTGGCCCTATCAACTTAGTCTCTCCTACCTTAAATCACCCAATTGGGGATCTACACTTTCTCCCATATAAAGCTTCATACGGTGCCATTTGAATGCTAGAATGATAACTATTATTGTAAGCAAATTCAACGAGTGGCAAATGATAATCCCAATGTTATATCCCGCATTTTGGTACATTCAGATAATTTGAGATAATTGTGGCAAGATAAAGACAAGGCCATATTTTGATCTTAATTAATACATATGTTGTTTATGAAAAATATTGACGTGAAAATATTGAGGAAGGCTAGGGGAAAAATTGGGAATTTTGGAAATTAGTTTCGGGAATTACAAAACAAGATTCATAACCAATTGGGCTCAAAAAAAATAATAAGAGAAAATAAGGCCCAAAAGTGAAGGGTGGCCGGCCATACATGGCACAAGCCCATGGATTAATTAATTTTCCATGTGATAAATTAGAGAGAAGGGGAATCATTATCCTTAGAACTTTCAAGAAAAATAAGAGAAGGAGAAAAACAAAAAAAGAAGAGCAAAAATTGAAGGCCATTCGGCCAAGGCTCAAAATTTTCACACCTTGAAATCTTGTTCCAAAAATTGTTTTCTTACGGTATTCCTACTAATTCAAGGACCCTCTACAATGTGGTATAGTTGTTTCGGAAGATAGGCCGCTTGTTTCGTCGGTTTAACAATTTGGACAAGTGAAGAAGCTAAGAAGAATATGTATATGGAGACATATGATGCCAGCACGTAAGGTCTGTGTTTGGGAAGTAAGTATTTCGGCACTCTAGATGAATTATTCATTTTTGGTACTTTTCCAACATATGGCACCGGTAAGTATGATGTATGTTCGGAAAATAAGCATCTTGGTATTATGACTATTGCACTTACTTTTCTTGCACCGTTGTTCCGGTTATGTTTCTATTTTCTGTACTCTATGCCTTACATACTCAGTACATATTCCGTACTGACCCCCTTTCTTCGGGGGCTGCGTTTCATGCCCGCAGGTACAGACGCTTACTGAGGTGATCTGCCAACCTAGGATACATATTCTGCTGATTGAAGTGCTCCCTTGTCCTGGAGCCCATATTTGGTACATACTCTTCCGTTATGTATATATGTACGTATATTCAGGGGTACGGCGGGGCCCTGTCCCGTCATGTGATTATGTTATGTTTATTAGAGGCCTGTAGACATATATGTGGGTCGTGGGTCGCCATTGCTCGGTCTTGTCTGTGGTTTGCGTTTAAGTTATCCTATTTGTTACGACGGCCTCAACGGCTTGTATATATATATATATATACTTATGCATATGCTTCGATATGATATGTACGATATATGCGGCTGCTTTAGAGTAATACTTAAATAAATTATCATATGTTGGGTATGAATAAGCTATGGCTATGTTGATTTAATAAACACGTGTGTATGGGTGTCCAGCTCGGACACTAGTCATGGCCACGGGGTTGGGTCGTGACAAAAGTGGTATTAGAGCAGTTCGTCCTTGGAATGTCTACAGGCCGTGTCTAGTAGAGTCTTGTTTATCGGGGTGTTGTGCACTACATCTATAAACAGGAGGCTACAGGACATGTAGGGTGTTACCTTTCTTTGGATCTTAGATCGTGCGATAGAGCTGTGCTATTAGGATGATTTATTTCTGACCGACTGTTATGTTTTCAGCAATTCCTCCGAGAAAAGCGATAGCTGCCCAGAAGGGCAAGTCAGTAGTAGTTGGGGAGACTAGCCAGGCCCAGAGATTTACTTGGGCCCGTGCTCAGACAACGCCCGAGATTATGCCCCAGTCAGCGGGCTCTGCTACATTATCATCATCAGAGGAGCTTGGAGCAGCAGCCGCTGCCGCTGTGGATCAGGAGGCGGCTCCACCTGTAGCTCCAGAGGCTCCAGCGCCCGAGCCACCAGCTCCTCAGCTAGGGGCAGAGTACAGGGCGATGAGAGATGCTGTACAGTTACTGACGAGGTTAATAGCAGCGCAGGCTCACAGGCCTGGGCCAGGGGGTGATTATGTGGATAGACGCGACAGCTTAAGAGTTCGCCACTTTTTGACTTGTAATCCTCCGGAGTTCTATGGGTCAAAGCCCGACGAGGACCCCCAGGACTTTATTCGACAGATGCAACGTACACTGAGATTAGTCAGAGCTTCTGAGACTGAGTCTGTCGAGCTCGCTTCATATAGACTGCGGGATGTAGCGGTCAATTGGTATGAGTCCTGGGAGCTGTTCAGAGGTGAGGATGCCCCTCCGGCTGTCTGGGATGAGTTTACGGCCGCTTTTCTTGGCCATTTTCTACCGCCGAGTTGCGGCGAGCGAGGGTTGACAGAGTCTTACGGCTGAGACAGTCGGGCAGGAGTGTGCGGGAGTACAGCCTAGAGTTTAACTCTTTGGCTAGATATGCACCTACCATCGTAGCCGATATGACTGACAGGATGCATCGGTACGTGATGGGGTTGGATGATTATCTGATTGACAGCTGTATGGCGGTGGCATCCCAGTCCGGAATGGACATTGCACGGTTGCAGGCTTATGCACAAGGAATGGAGGATCGACATAGAGAGCGTCAGCCCGGTAGAGATCGCGATAGGAGGCAGTCTAAGAGGGCTAGATCGGCTGGGTATTTTGGGGAGTCTCGAGGCGGCCAGCCTTAGCAGCAGCATACCGGATATTCTTCTCGGTCAGCCCGTAGTACGCCTCCACAGTTTACGGGTAGACGATTCGATGGTACTGGGCACACAGGAGTAGGCCAGAGTTCTAGGGCCTTGGGTTCGCAGGTGGTCAGAGGTTCCGGTACCACGGGTGCTTGTTTTACTTGTGGCCGTCAGGGACATTTTATGAGGGATTGTCCGCTTATGAGGGGCCCAGCCAGTGCAGCTCAGCCTACCGGATCAGTTGCTGGTCCATCCTCCCCTTCTGCAGCCATGCGCCTTACGGGGCAAGATATACCGACACCAGCCGGCCGCAGTAGAGGTCTTGGCGGAGCTTCCGGTTCTAGCGGTCCTTCGAACCGCTTATATGCTTTGGCCAGTCGGCAGGACCAGGAGGCGTCACCAGACGTAATTACAGGTATCCTGTTATTTTTCTACTGAAATGCATACGCATTGATAGATTCAGACTTTATTTTATTATTTATTTCTCCCCTGATTGTCATAAGAACTGGAATAGAAACCTGGGAATGGGTAGAGCCATGTGAGGTAGCTATATATATGTATAAAAGCGAATGTTGAGAATTTAAAAGGCTAACTCGGTAACTACATAGGCAGAAAAATAAAAGACCCTCTTTAGATCGGAGTGGGACCCGCTACGAGAACTTTCCGAAAATTGTCAAGACCCCCGACTTGTCTTAAATTACGTGATAAAGGTCGTGCGGGATAGTGGATGTAATTATACCGGCATTAACGCATCGAAATGCACTATAGTTTCAAGGTTAAGCGTGCTAGGGCCAGAGCAATAGTGAGATGGGTGACCCCCTGGGAAGTATACTAAGAATTTTCACTGATGTAGATAAAAGAGCCAAATGGGAATTTGGGGTAACCTAAAGTAAAGTAGAGTGGGTGGAGTGGTTAGGAACCTTATAAAGGTCGCGTAGGCTGAGACGGACTAGCTTGGTGAAAAAGAAGAAAGAGAAACACGGTTCCAAAATGAGAATTAGTTTGAATAAGCGTTTGAGAAATATTTTGTAGAGCGAAACAGTGGTAAATGTGTAGGTATGCATATTATGAGATAAGGTGAAAGGTGTGGTACAAATATTATGAGATAAACTGATATTAACTTCACTACAGGTCAAGATTAGAAGAACTCTAATACGATGATATTAAAAAAGGAAAGAGAGTAAGTAAATGAAAAACGAGGAGATCGAAATGTCGGAAAGGATGAAAAGAGTAAGAAACATAATTAAGTAAAGCCTCTAAAAGAACTGACGGATAAAGCATGAAATTATTCGTGTGGAAATTTGAAGGCCAAATCTGTAAAGAAAATTTGAATGTGATAAAATAGGACAAGCATATGGAAGTACGGAAAATATTATAATAAGCTGGCGATAGTCGACTGACTACTTATCAAAGGAAAGATAATTCCACAGCTATGTCAATACAGTTAATTTGAACATAAGAGAAGTCTTTCTGGAGGGTGACTTAAGAATGGAATCGACTTGCGAGAGTAGAAGTAATATCATGTACACATATGTTTTGAATACTAATATGACTGGCCTGGGAAAAGGAATATAACCATTATGTTCGTTAGCGACAAAGTCATGATTGGATAAATACTTAGAAGGAGGAGTAAAATGGGAGAGTTACGTGCCAAAGACGCGGTTCCGGTTGAAACATTGCGGCCAAACAATAATAAAGAGGAGACGATCTGGGAAGTCGAGAGAAGAAATGGAAAGGGAGTACCCCTATTTATTTGCTACGTCCACAGGCAATCCAAGCTTCTAAAACGGATATGTTGAATGATCGTATGTGACAACTATAAAGAAAACCTCCCCGAAGTATTACAATACCCCACGAGGTCAGTTTAACATTCGAGGACGAATGTTCTAAAGGGGGGGGGGAGGATGTTATATCCCCGCATTTTGGTACATTCGGATAATTTGAGATAATTGTGGCAAGTTAAAGACAAGGCCATATTTTGATCTTAATTAATACATATGTTGTTTATGAAAAATATTGACGTGAAAATATTGAGGAAGGCTAGGGGAAAAATTGGGAATTTTGGAAATTAGTTTCGGGAATTACAAAACAAGATTCATAACCAATTGGGCTCAAAAATAATAATAAGAGAAAATAAGGCCCAAAAGTGAAGGGTGGCCGGCCATACATGGCCCAAGCCCATGGATTAATTAATTTTCCATGTGATAAATTAGAGAGAAGGGGGATCATTATCCTTATAACTTTCAAGAAAAATAAGAGAAGGAGAAAAACAAAAGAAGAAGAGCAAAAATTGAAGGCCATTCGGCCAAGGCTCAAAAATTTCAACCCTTGAAATCTTGTTCCAAAAATTGTTTTCTTACGGTATTCCTACTAATTCAAGGACCCTCTACAACGTGGTATAGTTGTTTCGGAAGATAGGCCGCTTGTTTCGTCGGTTTAACAATTTGGACAAGTGAAGAAGCTAAGAAGAAAAAGGTAAGATTTCATTCCTTTTGTCTTGGAAGAAATATATATATGTGTTGTAGAATGTGGAAAGGAATGTAGAGTATGAAAATTTTGTGTTATAGATATGTATGTGTATGGCCGGAAATGGTATGCATGGATAGGGATGATTAAAATTTTATTTGTTATGTTAATTGTGTTGTTGAAGCCTTAGGATGGAAATGGAAGGAAATGGTTCAAGTTGGCATGGAAAATTGTTGAAAATGATTATAGGAAATTATGTGCTTTTAATGTAGTTTTTATGTAATTATGGAAGTGGAGTTCTAAATGTGAATTATTATGTTGATTGGTTAATTTGGAGGGATGCTAGTCCATATTGGCATGAAAGATTGATTGTTAAGTTGTTATGGGAAGTTTTGTGATTTTATGGTAGATTTATGTAATGATGAAAATGAAATTGTTAAGGTGCGAATTATGATTATTGTTAATGAAATTGGAAGATGAAAATGTGTTATGAATATTTATGTCGAAGATTAGAAGTTTCGGATGAATTATGGTTTTGGTGGAATTTTTGTATATTTTGTAAATATTGGGTAGAATGATATGCAATGCTTCCGAATTGTTTTGGAATGATCTTGATTAGTAAATGAATATGAAAATATTGATATTGGAATGGAAGTGCGAAGTTAGATTAGAAGTTGTCGCACTAGATAGAAAAGGATACTATTCATGCTAGAATGCGTTTTAATTCGATTGTTGATGTTGTTGGTATGGTTGTTGACATTTGGGGCCGAGTTAAATCTCGGGGATGTTGTATGTATAGGGGAGATGCTGCCCAAATTTCTGTAGACAAGTATGAGTTAAGATTGAATTCCCAAAGGCTTGTAATTGATATTTGGTAATTGTGACCAATTGTAGATTTTGGAGGAAACGAGATTTGAGTTTGGAGAAGTGTAAAGAGCGAATAAGGTATGTAAGGCTTTACTTTTCCTTCTTTTGGCATGTCTTAGACATATTAGGTTTGGACACGAGCCTTGGGGACGATTCTATTCTTGGAAATCCGAGTTTGAATTTGACCCTTTTTCATTCAATAGAATTGAACTAAGTTTTGCATGCCTTGTTGAAACAAATGCATAAACACCTATAATTTCCCCAAATGGAACCGAATGACACTAAGACTTTCATAAGTGACTCCATGAAGCTTAATGTACGTAATATGTGTATGCCACCTATGTTGACCGAGGTGGGTCCACTATTCCCGAATTCTCTCCTATTGTTCCATTTGACTCATTTTCGTACTATAAATAAAGGAAACTTTTGGCTATCATTCCGACTACTAAACAACAGTTGTTTTAACTAATCCACTGACTCCTATGGTATATTTTGGCCTGTACGGATGATCTCAAAAGTTTTGCCTTGACATAATCTGTCATGACGTCCGAAAGGTACGTACTATGACTATCGTTTGATACCTCCTCTGAATGATCTACCGTCCGGATTATCCTATCGAGTCTTTGTGAATATTTTATGATGTAAATGGTTTCACACTATTTTGCTCGGGTGTACCCCCACTGTGTCGTTTTCCCAGTCCCGGCCGTTATATTATTGTTCGTATTACATTAAGTTTGGTACTAATATGTGTGTTATGAATATGTACATTATAATATGGATCGGGCCGTACATTCCACGGCAGTATGATATGTATATATATGGATCGGGCCGTACGTTCCACGGCAGTATGATATGTATATATATGGATCGGGCCGTACGTTCCACGGCAGTATGATATGTATATATATGGATCGGGCCGTACGTTCCACGGCAGTATGATATGTATATATATGGATCGGGCCGTACGTTCCACGGCAGTATATGATATGTATATATATATGGATTGGTTATATGAATATGTATATGGAGACATATGATGCCAGCACGTAAGGTCTGTGTTTGGGAAGTAAGTATTTCGGCACTCTAGATGAATTATTCATTTTTGGTACTTTTCCAACATATGGCACCGGTAAGTATGATGTATGTTCGGAAAATAAGCATCTTGGTATTCTGACTATTGCACTTACTTGTCTTGCACCGTTGTTCCGGTTATGTTTCTATTTTCTGTACTCTATGCCTTACATACTCAGTACATATTCCGTACTGACCCCCTTTATTCGGGGGCTGCGTTTCATGCCCGCAGGTACATACGCTTACTGAGGTGATCTGCCAGCCTAGGATACACATTCTGCTGATTGAAGTGCTCCCTTGTCCTGGAGCCCATATTTGGTACATACTCTTCCGTTATGTATATATGTACGTATATTCAGGGGTACTTCGATATGATATGTACAATATATGCGGCTGCTTTAGAGTAATACTAAATAAATTATAATATGTTAGGTATGAATAAGCTATGGCTATGTCGATTTAATAAACACGTGTGTATGGGTGTCCAGCTCGGACACTAGTCATGGCCCACGGGGTTGGGTCGTGACACCCAATTACCTCCAAAATCTATCATACATGCCCGTAACATATCTTCAAGAGTATGAATGATGCGTTCAGCTTGCCCATCGGTCTGTGGATGGAATGCCGTGCTAAGGCTCACTTGGGTCCCTAGACCCTCTTGGAAAGACTTCAAAAGGTTGGCTGTAAACTGAGTCCCTCTGTCAGATATAATAGATACTGGAATACCATGGAGCCTCACTATCTCTTTAACATAAAGCTTTGCATAGTCTTCTGCTACATACGTCGTTCTGACTGTTAAGAAATGAGCTGACTTCGTAAGTCTATCCACAATCACCCACATAGAATCATACTTGCGTCGAGAACGGGGTAAACCTGTAATGAAGTCCTTGTTAATTACTTCCCACTTCTAGGTTGGAATTTCTATAGCTTGTAACAATCCGCCCGGCTTTTGGTGCTCGATTTTCACTTGTTGACAGTTGGGACATTGAGCTACGAATTTGATATATCTTTCTTCATCCCATTCCACCAATATACAGACTTAAGATCATGATACATATTCGTCGCACCGGGGTGAACAGAATAACGGGTACAATGATCTTCGCTCAATATTTGGTGGCGTAAACCTGCCACATCGGGAACACATAATCTGCCTCGACATCGAAGAACTCCAACTTCTGAAATATCAAATGATGACTCCTCTTTCTGAGGGAGTGTATCTCTATAATGCATTAGCATAGAATTTTCGTATTGTCGCTCTTTCACTTCCACTACTAGCGACGAGACTGCCGAATTCTGAATAGTATTTCCCCTGCTACCTGAGTCCACTACTCGAACTCCTAGGCTAGCTAACTACTGGAGCTCACGAGCCATTTCTCTCTTCTCTGGTCGTACATCGCATAAACTTCCCATAGATCAGCGGCTAAGAGCATCAGCCATAACATTTGCCTTTCCGAGGTGATATAGGATATCAATATCATAATCTTTTAGCAATTCCAACCATCGTCGTTGCCTCAAATTCAATTCTTTCTGCTTGAAGATATACTGAAGACTCTTATGATCTGTATAAATATCCACATGGACACCATATAAATAATGTCTCCACATCTTTAATGCGTGAACCACTGCGGCCAATTCTAGATCATGGGTTGGATAATTCTGCTCATGTTTCCATAATTGCCTTGAAGCATACGCAATCACCTTACCATGTTGCATCAATACACAACCTAGTGATAACGTCCAAATCCACCCTATTAATTAGAATGGGCACGGTCGTATGCAAATATAATTTACCCAACTATGAGTCGGGGTCGAATCCCACAGAGAACAATATGTAGGTGATTTAAGCAGATTAGGAATTATCACTAATAATAGCTATGCCCGAACGCATCAATGGTGGTTTTTGATAAGGTTTTTATAAAATATGGAAATATAAATTCTAATCTAGAAAGCAAGTAAATTGATCAATGGCAACAAGAATAGAAGGAGGGAAACTACTTCTCAAGTAACGATCCAATCTATTTCACGAATTGTAAATAATAGCAAGTTTATGTTATTTAGCCTCGGATAATGACTCTAAATTAACTTCTTCCGAAGATTAACTAGACTACCCAATTGAAGATCCCTCAAGCAATTAGGAGCATTAAGAACACCCGAATATGGCTACAAGTGGTATTGCCTATTCCTAGGTCAACTTCCATTAGATGAGGGTTAACGCCCCAAATTCATGTTAATTATTCTATCCCAACCCCGTTCTTCCTCTTCCGAGTTTCAAACAAAGTAAATGGGCGAGTTCAAAGGTTAGCTAATCCCTTCAAAACATTCATGAACAAGAATAATTAAAATAGCAAAAACTTACTTGATTAAGAACAATGCAAATGAATAAATAAGCACAACAAGAGTGTCAATCTTTATTGTTACCAAGCGATTTCCATCAACAAGGATTAAAAAGAAGAAAGAACATTTTTTGTAGGAACCCTAGCTTCCAACTTGTGGGAGCTGCCAAAAGATGTCTAATATTTTTCCCTAATTTTCTATTTATATGAACTGGAATGGAAGAAATCGTCAAAATCCGAGTTCTGGTCGAAATTTCCGAAAATCCTTCAACGCGATCGCGCCATGTGTCTGCGCGATCGCGTGGATGACGTCAGCTCCCCTGCTCCCTTAATCGCGATCGCGTGTCGATCCTGCGCGATCGCGTGTCATTAACAACGCGCGTGGGCGCGGTCGCGTTACATTCCAGCGCGAACGCGTGGAGTGCAATTCCCGCGTGGGTACTCTGCGCGATCGCGTAGAGTATTTTTCCACGGTATTTTCCAGAACTTCCAGTTATTTCCAGTTTTGCAACTTTTTTGCTTGTTTTCCACACTTAGGCTCTAGGGACCTCGTATTACCTGAAACATGACAAAAACTACGTAAAATGACATAGACTTGCTTAAAAACAAGTAAAACTTATAGTTAAAAAGCATCGATTGTGGTGTAAAATCACGCCACATCAACACCCCCAACTTAAAGTATTTGCTTGTCCTCAAGCAAGCCATACAAAACCATGACTCAATCTAACACCTAGATATTATAGAATAACAATGTCTACATTGGTTTTGACTTTGAACTACCGGCATGCATGTTTTTCTTCCAAGGACCACCCCAATTTCTGTTTTAAAGCAATATGCACAACTCAAGAACACTACGACTAACAATGAAGCTTCAATGAATGACATTACATTATCGAACATATTATGGTGCACACAAACGCTACTTTAGGCGGTCACTTTATTTTGTTCAATTCTCATCCTTATGCCCTCACATAGACCAAAGAATGTCCCAACACACATATATACGACAAGATTGGGACGAAGACAAAAGAGAAGAGAAAAACACTCACACTCACAAAGACAATTCATATTTACACATGCAAATACCATAGGCTTGCCCTTATTTTCTATGTTCTCATCCTAGGATCGTTCGGTTGTGATCTCATTAGGACTTGTTTCGTCTTGTAATGTAGGTTTAGGGACGGGTTGGATACTTTTTGGATATTAGTGACTCACCCTCCTTGAACACTACAACATCTTGTCACCTTAATTCGCCTCTTTTCTTTCCACCCATTTATTTTCTTTCAATTTTCGACCTCGATGTGGTTTTACTTCTAACCAACTTACAATTCTTATTGCGTTACAATTTTCTGATTTTTTTTTTTTATGTATATATATATATACGCAGCTACCACATCGAATCTTCACTAGCAAACTCCACCACCCCCAACTTATGTTTTGAACATATACTCCACATTTAATTTACCCCCAACTTAGGCATTTTGCCTCATCTAATTAATAGCATCAAGGAGGGAACGGGTGTGAAGATGGATTAATTTCACAAAGGGTAAGGTTTCATAATTGGCTAGCCAAGAAAAAGGTCAAAAAGGCTCAAAAGGGAAACTAAGGGTATTTAACACTTTTGGTAAGGCTTATTTAGGCAAAGTGACTATTTCAACAAACAAAGCCTAAGATCATCTCACAACCAAACTAACTTTCGGATTTCATACAAGACCAACCGGGCAAGTTCTAGATTATACATGCATAAACAGAATCAAACTAACAACTCACACACACATCGGCATAAGGACAATAATTTTTACACTTGTGACCTCCTAAGTAGTAATTCATCACACACAACACCCCAACAATCATAATGTCATATAAAGAATCAATCATGTCAGACAATAACTGTTCTAAGTATGCATTTTTCAAAATTTCGAGGGGTCTAAAATTTCAACTAAACACAATACATGCCATTAGTTACCAAGTAGTACAAAATAAAACAAAATTACTCTATTCAACCTAAATAACATCCTAAACATGCCAGTTTCAACAAAATAAAACCCCCCTCAGGAAAAGAACTCTGGCAAAGAAAAGCCGAGGAGGTTCCTACCCCTAACTAAAAAAACTTGCAGTGTCCTCACTGCAGTACATCAACACAGAAAAACTTTTTTTTTTCATACCTCCTAGCACTGCGTGCTAATGGTCATCTCTGCTCACCCTCTGAACTGGAGCTGCTGGGCTCTGGCAGGACAAAATCGTCCTCATTTTCCTCCTCTTCATGTTGTGCTCCGCATACACTCCTCAGAATGCTCATCATTTTGTTCAGAAATTTGCTTTGCTTCTTGGCGTGCTCTCTTGCCATTTTCTGCCTCCTCTCTATCTTTCCCTGGTTTTCTTTGATATGCTTCATGTCCTCCACCACACCTGCTAATGTCGGACCAATAGGAACAGAGGGAGCTGTGGATGTGCCTTCTCCATGTGGGCCCGAAGGGAGACTAGCCACTAGCTGCTGAATACGATTGTCCACCCCATGGACCTGGGTGGAGATATATTGGAAAGGCCTGGCGGCTTCTTGCAGTGGTGGCAAGATTGGTATAGCCATGGGGGGGGGGGGGCAGATGCCCCACCAATCGAATCTGATGCAGTAGATGTGAACTGCTCAAATGATGATGTTGCTATATCAATCTTCCTTTTCTTCTGTACATTACCAGGCCCTCTCTTTTTCAACGGATAAATCGGTCCAGCAGGCCCTTTTTCTCTGTCGCCTGGTCTTGTGGGCACTCTATCAGTGGAGCACAAGTAAGTGATCAATGATGGAAAGAATAAGCTCTTGGTCCGTTCAAGCACCACCTCCCGGATTTCCTGCATAATGAGCCTCCCCACGTCAACAGGCAATCCTTCCATCACAGCACAAATTACTTTAGCCCTCTCAAGCGGTACCTCTGAATCATGTTTTGAAGGCAGTACCCTGGATGTGACAATATCAAGCCAAGTTTTGGCTTCAGCGGTGAACTCTGCAGAGTCAATCCTTTTCTGCATTGTGTTTAGCCACTTTGGTTGTTCCCCACCGTGAAGGTGGGTCACAAACCATTGTTGCCGCAGGTTTTCGTACATCTGTGCCATCTCGCTGTTGTCACCATCCTGCAGATTATAATAGGCATTGATTCTTGAGGCATTGCACAGGACATCCACACCTCTGACTTTGACAATTGCCCTATGTGTAATGTCTGCCTCTGCAGCATTTCCGTAGAATTCCCGCACCAGGGTATGATTTGCCCTGATTGGTTCATCTGCAAAGCGTATCTAGCCGCTTGTGACTAACCTTCCATAGAACTCGGGCATCTTTTCTTCCAAATTTTCTGTTACAAAGCCCCTCTCTTCAATGAAGCTCTTTCCCAGCAGTCTATCATATAGCTTCGAACATTTTGCTGACTGGAAGGTGGTGGTGTCATAGTATTCAATCAAGGGTACTTGGGTAGCACTGGATGATGAAGCCATTTTTTGAGTTTAAGTACCTACAAAACAAACACAATGCATATGAACACCTACAATGATGTATAATGAGGAGTTGGGTTAAGGAAATTGGCCACCCAAGTTTTGAGCAGCTCTTGTGCGAGCAATCTGTTTGCGCACTGGGAATTTCCCTTCAGCGCGATCGCGTGACAACCAGGCGCGATCGCGATAAATTTTAGACATTCCTTCAGCGCGATCGCGCAAGGAACTGGCGCGACCGCGCAAATTTGAGCACTTTATTAACCGCGATCGCGTCTAGTATATGCGCATTCGCGCAATTTCAGCTATTTATTCAGCGCGATCGCGTCTAGTATATGCGCATTCGCGCAATTTCAGCTATTTATTCAGCGCGATCGCGCTGACTCGTTTCAGATTTCTCAAAACATTTTCACAAACAGGTGGTGTGCATGATTTTTGGGGCTTCGATTCAACAATTTTAAGCTTGTATTTTGCCCTATTATTTTCATATATCAGCACCCAACTCTCAACTCACATCGCTCAATCAACAAACAACAATTTATATAACAACAAATTCAACAATTTCATCATATATTCATGCGTAAACAAGTAAAAGAAAAAAAAAATCTTTCACAATTTCTAACATGGAATGATGATAAAAACAACCCTAGAACAAGACAATGAAGGAATCACATACCTTGTGGTTGCAAGTTGAAGAATTTTTCTAAAAAATTTGAAGTTGAATTTGAGAGAAAAGTGAGAATTTTTGAGAAAAAGTGAAGGAAATGGGGGGTTAAGCCGTTTTGCCCTTTTTAATTCGATTTTGATAACTGGACACGCGCCTCTGCGCGTTCGCGTGTCCTTACCGCGCGATCGCGCAGCGTTAATGTTTTTTTTTTTTTTTTACGCGATCGCGTGGGTTCTGGTCGCGATCGCGAAGAGTAAAATTTGCCCCTATTTTTCCAGATTCAGAAAATAAGCACAGAAACCAGTCTAACAAATTACAGAAACCAGCAGCTACTGATTTGTGGTTGTTCTGAAAACCCAACCTGCTCAAAACAATTACAAAAATTTTGAAATTTTGCAGATTAGTCACAAATCATAAGCTAAACAATTCTAAAAAATCAAATTTTAAAAATGATTTAAAAATTTAAAAACGATGTGTTGCCTCCCACCAAGCGCTTAAGTTAACGTCGCGGCACGACGGTTACCAACTTTACCGCTTTTCTCGCCATTTGGAAGATATGAATTTGCGCCCCAATTTTGAATCAAGATTATGATGACGCTCATGGGGCGGTGGCAGAAAAACAAAGAGGCCTACTCTCGGATGTCTCATTTTGCACTTTTTGGCCTTTGAGTGAGGAATGTCATTTTGTCTTCTTGGCATAGCAAACTTCAAAATAAAAATGCTTTCTTCTTCGTATCCAAAATTCTCCATTGGCTTGTTTGGTTTAACTTCCATATCATCAACCAAGCACAATGTTGAAAAATGGTTCGAATGTGGTCCAACGCGCTCAAATTTCAAATTTGCATGAATTTTGACATTCTTACCCATAAATGAACTAGAGTCTTCAAAAACGATTTCATGAACTTTTTTATGCAACTCTTGTATCATTTCTTCAATTTCGGCATCATTCATTATTTTTGGATTTGTTGGTTGGTAATTTATCATTAGCTCTTGAAAATCAATAGTGACCACTTCTTCATTGGAAACCAACTTAAAACTACTATCCATGGCCTTTTGATATTGAGTGTTACATTCCTCAATCTTTGTATTCAATTCGGCCTCCAATTTTTGGATAGCAATTTCAAGTGACTCCATTTCTTGACTTTGCTCAACATGCATTTTTAGATATTCTTCCATCATCCGTGAAAAGCCTTCACGGTGATTTCCATAGGCTTCAAGTTGTTGAGCTTGATTCATTAGCCAATCTTGGCTCAAAATTTCCTCTTTGTCAAGTTTTTCTTCATGGTGAGAATCGTCCAAAGCTTGTAAAAATCCTAACATGGTGAAGTCCATGTTTTGGATAGTTTCATCATCTCCCTGTTGAACTACTTCCCACCAATTGGCCACAATCTTCCCATATTCTTCATTTCTCGCCATAATGCCATTCAACATTTCCTCAATTTCGTCTTTTCGAGAATTGGAGATTTCTTCTTCATGACTTAGCTCATTTTCTTCAAGTTGAACCGTTTCTTCAATTTCACAACTCTCGTCGTGGTCACAAGAATTTTCGGGTTCATCTTGTAAACTTGAAATCTCTTCTTCAACCATTTCATTTTGAGGAGTCGACACTTCCATGACAATTGAGGAATTTGCATCCTCAAATGAATCATTCAGTCTTTTTATGGCTTCTCCATTTTTTAAAATGGATTGTTGGAGGAGCTTTCGCTCTTCCTCCATTTTAGCTTCTCGATCTAAGTATGTTTGGAGCATTGCCATAATGCCTTCATGTCCGGCACTTTGTCCTTCATTTGTCATGTTGTTGTCCCTGTCAAACTCAAAAGCATAGCTAGCATTTTCGTTAGAACAACTAGGGGGAGGGGAAGTGGAATAATTGGGACAATCACCCCAATGTCCACCTTGACCACCACATATATTATAAACACTCTCATCATAGGATTGAGACGGTGCACACATCTCTCTCCCGGGAGCATATTCACAATCTTGCCAAAAGTGGGGTCCTCCACAATATGGACATGGGTCATCAAAATATGGATTACAACCATCAAACCCATTTTCATTCCAAGATGACATTTTTTTTTATTTTTATTTTTATTTTTTTTTAAATAAAAATAAAACACAGAAAACAACTACACAAATATTTACGGGTTCGGTTCAAAGCAAGTTAGCATATTTCCTAGATTAGCCAAAATACACCAATTGTTCCCCGGCAACGGCGCCATTTTTTGATAACGTCCAAATCCACCCTATTAATTAGAATGGGCACGGTCGTAAGCAAATATAATTTACCCAACTATGAGTCGGGGTCGAATCCCACAGAGAACAACATGTAGGTGATTTAAGCAGATTAGGAATTATCACTAATAATAGCTATGCCCGAACACATCAATGGTGGTTTTTGATAAGGTTTTTATAAAATCTGGAAATATAAATTCTAATCTAGAAAGCAAGTAAATTGATCAATGGCAACAAGAATAGAAGGAGGGAAACTACTTCTCAAGTAACGATCCAATCTATTTCACGAATTGTAAATAATAGCAAGTTTATGTTATTTAGCCTCAGATAATGACTCTAAATTAACTTCTTCCGAAGATTAACTAGACTACCCAATTAAAGATCCCTCAAGCAATTAGGAGCATTAAGAACACCCGAATATGGCTACAAGTGGTATTGCCTATTCCTAGGTCAACTTCCATTAGATGAGGGTTAACGCCCCAAATTCATGTTAATTATTCTATCCCAACCCCGTTCTTCCTCTTCCGAGTTTCAAACAAAGTAAATGGGCGAGTTCAAAGGTTAGCTAATCCCTTCAAAACATTCATGAACAAGAATAATTAAAATAACAAAAACTTACTTGATTAAGAACAATGCAAATGAATAAATAAGCACAACAAGAGTGTCAATCTTTATTGTTACCAAGAGATTTCCATCAACAAGGATTAAAAAGAAGAAAGAACAATTTTTGTAGGAACCCTAGCTTCCAACTTGTGGGAGCTGCCAAAAGATGTCTAATATTTTGCCCTAATTTTCTATTTATATGAACTGGAATGGAAGAAATCGTCAAAATCCGAGTTCTGGTCGAAATTTCCGAAAATCCTTCAGTGCGATCGCGCCATGTGTCTGCGCGATCGCGTGGATGACGTCAGCTCCCCTGCTCCCTTAATCGCGATCGCGTGTCGATCCTGCGCGATCGCGTGTCATTAACAACGCGCGTGGGCGCGGTCGCGTTACATTCCAGCGCGAACGCGTGGAGTGCAATTCCCGCGTGGGCGCGATCGCGTGGGTACTCTGCGCGATCGCGTAGAGTATTTTTCCACGGTATTTTCCAGAACTTCCAGTTATTTCCGGTTTTGCAACTTTTTTGCTTGTTTTCCACACTTAGGCTCTAGGGACCTCGTATTACCTGAAACATGACAAAAACTACGTAAAATGACATAGACTTGCTTAAAAACAAGTAAAACTTATAGTTAAAAAGCATCGATTGTGGTGTAAAATCACGCCACATCACCTAGCCCAATGCCTGAAGCATCACAACAAACAACATATCCTTCCAATCCCTCTGGAAGCGTCAAGACTGGGGCAGAAGTCAATCTATCTTCAACTCTTGGAAGCTACGTTCACAAGCATCTGTCCACTGAAACTTTGCCGATTTCTGGGTCAACTTTGTGAGTGGTGCAGAAATAGAAGAAAAACCTTCAACAAATCTCCTGTAATAACCTGCTAAGCCCAGAAAGCTACGAACTTCCGTAGGAGTTGTGTGCCTTGGCCAATTCTTCACGGCCTCAATCTTTTGGCCATCCACTCAAATACCATCGGCTGCAACAATATGCCCCAAGAATTTCACTGAGTTCAACCAAAACTCACACTTAGAAAATTTTGCAAACAACTCTCGAGTTCGAAGAACTCCAAGGATAGTACGCAAATGATCCGCATGTTCTGCCTCGGATCTAGAATATAACAAGATGTCGTCGATGAGTACAATCACAAACAGATCTAGGAAGGGCCTGAACAAGTTGTTCATCAAGTCCATAAATACCGCCGGTGCGTTAGTCAACCCAAATGACATTACCCGGAACTCAAAATTGCCATATCTTGTTCTGAAGGTGGTCTTCGGAATATCTTTCTCCCTAACTCTCACTTGATGATACCCAGACCTCAAATCGATCTTTGAAAACCATTTGGCACCTTGTAATTGATCAAATAAGTCATCAATCCTCGGGAGAGAATTTTTATTCTTAATTGTCACCTTATTCAATTGCCGATAGTTAATGCACATTCTCAAGGAGCCATCTTTCTTTCGGACGAACAATACGGGTGCTCCTCACGGGGATGAACTAGGCCTAATAAAGCCTTTCTCAAGCAAATCTTTCAATTGCTCCTTTAACTCCTTCAATTCTACGGGTGTCATTCTATAAGGAGGAATAGATATAGGCTTAGTGCCTGGCAACACATCAATAGCAAAATCAATCTCCCGCTCGGGAGGAAGGCCCGGAAGATCTTCCGGGAACACATCCAAATATTCATTTACTATAGGAACTGACTGAAGAGTCGGTGATTCAGCTTCCACATCTTGAACCCGAACTAGATGATAAATACACCCTTTTGTGATCATTTTCCTTGCCTTTAAATAGGAAATAAACCTACCCTTTGGTGACGCCGTATTCCCTTTCCATTCTAAGACTGGTTCTCCCGGAAATTGGAAACGAACCATTTTCAGTCCACAATAACCATTGTCATAGCAAGAATCCAATCAATCCATGCCCATAATAACATCAAAATCCACAATTTTTAACTCATGCAAGTCAACCATAGTGCGACGGTCACATATCACTACTACACAATTTCTATATACTAGGCTAGTTGTTACCGATTCACCCACATGTGTAGACACCTCAAAGGGTTTGATCAATTCCGGTTTGACTCTAAATCGATCCGCAACATACGGAATGACATATGACAATGTGGATCCCGGAAGGGATGCAGTCAAGCACCTATCCATCAAATGTGGACCTAGGCCCTTCACAAATCGGTGTACCCGGTCACCCATATCCGCTACCATAGCTGAAGCATACCTAGCCAAAGAATTGAAGCAGAGACTATACTCTAGAGCACTCATGCTACCTTGCCTCAAATTTAATAACTTATCGGCTCTAGCTCGCCGAACTTCTGGAGGCATATAATGTCGGAGGAAAGCATCAACAAACTCTTGCCATACCGGGGGAGGTGCATTGGCCCCACGTGAAGCCATCCAAACGGTGTACCAATGGACCGAGACATCCCTCAATCTATATGAAGCTAGCTCCACCGATTCGGTGTCCGAAGCATGTATCAATCGAAGCGTCCTCAACATACCATCGATAAAATCCTGAGGGTCCTCATCCGGCTTTGATCAAAAGAATTCCGGAGGATTCAAGGTAATGAAGTCACGGGCCCTTCCACTAACAATCCTATCACCATGCCCTGTACATTGCCGCTTAGTCTGGGCAACAACCAACTGAGTAAGCAAATGTATGGCCTCTCTTACATCTTGGCCTGAAGCATCCGGTGAAGGAGCCGGAGGTGCTGGAGCTGGGGCTGAGGCTCCCTCACGCTCCTCTAATATAGGTACTGAACGGGAGGACTGAGATTGAGTCGCGCTCTAGGACTCACTTTCCTCTACTACTGGTGGCGGTGCTCTTTCAGCCCATTTTTCTACCACCGTCTTGCCCTTTTGGGCTGCCGTAGCCTTTCTCTTTACCGGCGATTCTGAAATACACAACACACGGTTAAGGAGCAAGAAGTTCTTATATCATAGCTCTATCGCACGATTCTTATGAAGAAAGAAGGTCACTTATTCCTAAAATGCCCGCAACCTCTTGTTTATAAGTGTGGCGCGCAACACACCCATAACTTAGACTCAACTAGACACGGCTCGTAGACACACCCTAGGACTGAACTGCTCTGATACCACTTTTGTCACGACCCGACTAAGGGCCGCGACGGGCACCCGGTGCTATCCCACCCGGGCACCCCTTATCATACACTTACTCTTACATGTAGATGAGCCACATAATAAAATATACATTTCTACTCATCAATCATACTAGTCCCATTGGACGATAACACCTTTATATCAACATTGGCGTCTATGCCATATCCGTATCCGTATCCATATTCATATCCGTACTCATTTACGTATACTTATTCACATTCATATCATGTACATATTCTATTTTGTAATCATATCATATTCGTATTCATACTCATGTCTATATCATACATCTATCCATAGCATACACATATTCACATCATACACATATCATTTATATAGCGTACCCGACCACAAAGGTTCGGTGTTTCACGTACCCGACCATAGCTAGGCCCGGTGATTATACATACCTGGCCCTACCAAGGCTCAGTGTTGTCCTTACCCAACTGCAGTGGTGCGCGCGCGTCACCATATACATACATGTACATCTATATATTCTACCTGACCATATAAGCTCGGGGTTTCATAATAGCCATACATAGGCACACATACATATAAGCTCATAAGAATCTTTACTATTATCATTAGTATCATCATCGTCATCGTTATCGTTATGGCTATTACCATTATAGTCGTCATCAATATCATTATCACTATTTTCGTCATTCATTACATCTGTCTTATAGGCTTACTCGTCATATGGGGAACTTAGTACAATCGTAGCGTATCAAGAATCGTGAGCTTACTAGCTCGGAAGATCAATTCATTTGAAGGATATCATAGTCTTATAGAAGATTTAGACATTTGGCCAAAGAACCATGCCTTATGAAAGAAGGGTTAGCCTTACATACCTTTCCGTTCAACTATTGACCACTTGCACGTTCTCCTTCAACGCTTGCGTTTTTACCTTCATTAAAGTCATACTATCATTAGAATCGATAGCTAGCACACATGACGAAAACTAGAGAAAATCGGGCAACGTCTCCTCTATTTATACGACATTCCTCTATAGCGTACATCAACTCCCAACGTCAATTACAAATTCACAATACTATAGCAATAGTAATTATTTATTCGCATTATCCACATTTTCTCAATTTACCTTCAATCACCCATATCCATGGTCATAACACACGACTACGTTCATTCACATACATTACCTACCCCCGCATTCGCAACATCATTTATAACATATTTATATCACAACACATCAAGAATCATGACTCAATTCAAGCTATCTCTCAAAATGGCACTATTCCACATTCATGACCCATTTTTTCTATACCCTTCTACAATCCAAGTATTTCAACTCTCAAATACCTTAAACAACATAGAAATACCATAAATATTACCTTAGATGTTTTAGGAACAAGCCTTGGTTGATAATACTCCACTTGAGCAAAAACCCTAGTTCATATCCAATGAGATTTCTTGACTTGAATGATCTTTAATGGGTTTTCTTACAGTTGATTCACTTGATTTATGTTGTTGATCACTAATAACCCTTGAATTCTTGTGGAATAAATGTATAGAGATGTTTTAGAGAGAAGGGGTGTGATGTAGAAGTGGAATGAAATAAACCTTGGTCCCTTTATTTAATGAGCAAAACAATCCCCGATCGTATATACAGACCAACATACGGTCCGTACGTTAAATACAGGCCGTATGTTTGGCCGTATATTTGGTCCATAAACTTATTCCATTCTGGGTTGATTATACGGTCCCAAACATACAGACCGTATAATTTATACGGCCAGTATGTTTGGCCGTATAATCCCTAGTGATTCTGAAGCTCGTTTCGTCGACTCGTTTGGCCTCCAATCCTTATGGAACCTTCTTAGCACTTGTTCAATACCTCAATACCAATCTAAGGGACATTATCACTCTTCCCCAAGACATCATTAAATCCTCGTTAACTCGTTACTCGTATTTCCGTTTCGATACCTATCGTATGTCTTGCCTTCTCTTGGCCAACTTTCTCGTCTAACATCGGATGCCTTTGAAACCTCACTTAGGATCATCAAATGTCATTTCTTACTTATGGAAATATCGTATACTCGTACTCCTCACTAGTTCATTCACTTGTGTATCAACAGAAGATTTTTCCGAGGTGTAACATTCTGGTATACTCTTGCACCGAATCAGAACATGCCGATCATTTACGTATTGTTCTTGGCAGTCTTCGAACCCGAGAATTATATGCAAAATTTTCAAAGTACGATATGAATTCTGTGACATTTCTGGGTCATGTTATTTCAGATGATGGCATTCGAGTTGATACTCAGAAAATTGAAGTTGTGAAGACTTAGCCAAGGCCTATGACGCCTACAGAAGGTCGTAGTTTTCTAGGATTGGAAGGGTACTATAGAAGGTTCGTAGAATGGTTTTCGTCTATTTCGGCCCCATTGACGAAGCTAACCCAAAAGTCAGCTAAGTTTCAGTGGAATGATGCTTGTGAACGTAGCTTCTAAGAGCTGAAGGACAAATTAACTTCAGCTCCGGTTTTAACGCTCCCAAAAGGGCTAGATGGCTATGTTGTATATTGTGATGCTTCTGGTGTTGGGTTAGGGTGTGTGTTAATGCAGCACGGTAGAGTCATTGCTTATGCTTCGAGGCAGCTGCGGAAACATGAAAAGAACTACCCAACTCATGATCTTGAATTGGCTGCAGTCATTCATGCACTAACGATGCAGAGACATTACTTGTATGGTGTACATGTTGATATCTATACAGATCACAAGAGTCTTTAATATATTTTCAAACAGAAGGAGTTGAATATGCGACAGAGGCGGTGGTTAGAATTGTTGAAAGATTATGATGTGAGCATTTTATACCACCCCGGAAAAGCAAATGTAGTAGCTGATGCGCCTAGCCGCTGATCAATGGGCAGCCTATGTGAAGCTCCTCCGGAAAAGAAAGAATTAATTCATGAGCTACACCAACTAGCTAATCTTGGAGTACGTGTGATTAATTCAGGTAGTGTAGGGATTGGTATTAATGATCCCACGGTTTCATCCCTGAATGTGGAAGTAAAACAGCGTCAATGTGGAGATCCTCAGTTGAGCCATTATAGAGACGCCCTTCATGGAAAAGAGAAGTCTCCATTTGAAACTTCTATGGATGGAATTCTTAGATACTGAGGCAGACTATGTGTGCCGAATGTTGCAGAATTGCGTTGTCAAATTCTAGAAGAAGCTAATTATTCTCGGTATTCTATTCACCCAGGTGCAACAAAGAAGTATCATGATCTCAAGTTGATATATTGGTGGGATGGCATGAAGAGAGACATAGCAGAATTTGTAGCTCAATGCCCAAATTGCCAGCAAGTGAAAATTGAGCATCAAAAGCCGGGAGGATTATTGCAGGAAATGGAAATCCCTACTTGGAAATGGGAAGTGATTAACATGGACTTTATTGTCCGGTTACCCCGTTCCCGAGGCAAGTATGATTCTATATGGGTGATCGTGGACAGACTCACGAAAGCAGCTCATTTTCTTCCGATCAGAACCATATACTCAGTAGAAGATTATGCAAGGTTATATCTTAAAGAAATTGTGCGACTCCATGGTATTCCGATATCCATTATCACGGATACAGGAGTGCAATTTACAGCCAAGTTCTGGAAATCTTTCCAAGAAGGTCTAGGTACCCAAGTAAAGCTCAGCACGACATTTCATCCGCAGACTGATGGCCAAGCTGAACGTACCATTCAGACTTTGGAAGATATGCTACGAGCATGTGTACTAGATTTCAGTGGTAGTTAGGATGACCACTTACCTCTAATCGAGTTTGCATACAACAATAGCTACCATTCAAATATTCAAATGGCTCCATATGAAGCTCTATATGGAAGGAAATGCAGGTCCCATATTGGATGGTTTGAAATAGGAGAAGTACAACTAATACGCCCTGAGTTGATTAAGCCAGCAGTAGAAAAAGTCAAGGTGATCCGAGATCGATTACTGATAGCCCAAAGTCGCCAAAAGTCTTATGCAGACAACCGCCGACGAGACTTAGAATTTCAAGTTAATGATTGGGTATTTTTAAAGGTGTCACCAATGAAAGGGGTGATGAGATTTGGCAAGAAAGGGAAATTAAGTCCTCGGTACATTGGACCCTGTAAAATTATCCGCAAGGTGTGTCAAGTAGCATACGAATTGGACTTACATCTAGAACTTGAATCAGTTCATCCCATTTTCCATGTCTCCATACTCCGCAAGTGTGTTGGAGATCCTACTAGGATTGTTCCAATAGATGACGTTCAGGTGACAGAAATGCTAGTCTATGAAGAGGTGCCCATTGCCATATTAGACAGGCAAGTACGGAGACTGTGAAATAAGGGAGTGGCCTCAGTTAAAGTCTTATGGCGAAATAACAACCGGGAAGAAATGACTTGGGAAGAAGAAGAGAGTATGAAATCCAAGTACTCGCACTTATTCCAACCCCCAGAAGAGATTCTAGATGAAATATTAACAGTATAAGGTATGTATGCTTTCTTTTCATGCTTTTGGTCGTGTGTGGCCATAAATATATTGATATTGTATTGTGGTCCTGTGAGGCAATATTATTGTGGGCTATTGTGACAGGACGGCAGTGCTATATTACAGTGGAAACTCTGGCAAAATTTCCGTAGAATTCCCGAGTGCTTAACGTTCGAGGACGAATGTTCCAAAAAGGGGGGAAGAGTGTTACACCTTGGAAATCCCATGTCGTCGTGTAGTGAATGAACCACTGCGAGCTTAAGGTTAACATGAAGTTCTTAAGACTATAAGATGGATATTTATTGGTTTTAGAATGCATACGTTAAGACTTTGAAGCCATATGAATTGATGAAATAAGGAATGATAATGACAAGTGGAGTACAAAAGGGGTTTAGGAAAGACTTCATAAATTATTGCGTTAAAGATTGTTTGGTAAGGACTTTAGGACAAGTATAGGGATGTTTAGATCATTGATGAAGTACTAAACAAGTGTTAAGAAGGTTGTATAAGGATTGGAAATCAAACGAACTGACAAGGACAACTTCGAAAAAATTGTGAGTTACACGACCACATTATACGGCCCATTGAATTTTATACGGACCGTATAATGGTCCGTATAACCCAACAGCAACAATTTTTTCCATGGTGGTGAACCACAGATACTTATACGGACCGTATAATGTTATACAGACCGTATAAGTGGTCCGTAAAGTCCCGACAGGCTGAGTATTTCCAAGTATTTAAATGTGATCCCACCTCATTATATTCATTCTCCTCACTTCTTCACTTCTCTCCAAGCTTCTAGAATATTTCATACATTTCATTTTCGAGAATACAAGGGAAATCAAAGGTTCATACCATAAATTCAAGTGAATCAAGCGCAAGGAAGTTTCTTGGCGTTGCTAGAGTCAAGAAATCCCTTGGAAGTTGAAGCTAGGGTTTTCTTCAAGTGAAGCATTTTCAACCAAAAACCCATTCCTACGCTTTCAAAGGTGAGTTTTATGATTATTTCATGTTATTTAAGGTGTTGAAAAGTTGAAACACGTGGATTGTGGAAGGGTATAGGAAATGGGTCATGAAAGTGAGAACAGTGTAAATTTTGAGTAGTAGTTTGGAATGAATCATGAATGTTGTGATTGTAATTATGTTATGGATGATGTTAAGAGCATGATAGAAATGTTAGATGAGAACGAATGTAAAGTTGTATTGTGATCATGATTATGGATGACCTTGAAAGGAAATTGTGGGGATTGGATAATGATGAATTTGAAAAAAGATATTGATGATGATATTATGAATGTTGTTATTGACGTTGCGAGTTGATATGTGATATGGAGAAAGTAGTATAAATACAGGAGATTTTGCTCAAATTTCTCTAGCCTAGTTCAAACGTGCTTATGTTATCGATTATCTAATATGAGTATGAACTTTCTTGAAGGTATAAATGCGAGCAACGAAGAAGAACGATCAAACAATAGAATAGCTAAACGAAAAAGGTATGTAAGGCTAATCCTTTCCTTCTAAGGCACGAATCTTCCTAATTTTCTATGATCTTCCTATATAATGGGAATTATGAGTCCATGACTATACAGAGCTACATACGCACATGACAAAGAAAGGAGATACATTACGAGTATGTTAATGATGATGATGAATATAAGTATGAAGGGTCCTAGAGTAATATAAGACGTACATGAAGCTAATGATGCTAAGTATAGTTTCATTGATGATTTCCTTGTGTACACTCACCTTAAATGCTAGTCCCTCCAAGGTGAGACCTGACAATTATGATCACTCCATAACGTAGTCGGGGGTTCACAACCTTATGTCACCTCGACATAGCCATGGTTACCTCCAAGTTCTAATGTGGGATTAATGATGAATGTATGATGATGTTAAGTTATGATAAGATTATGATATGATTATGAGACGTGTAATAATGATTGATTATATGACGATACGATTCCACCGCGCCTAGTTGGCCGGGCATGTCACCGCGAAGGCGGGCTGCATACGATTCCACCGGGCCTAAATGGCCGGGCATGTCACCGCTAAGGTGGGCTGCTATGTTTACACCGAGCCTAGAGGACCAGGCATGATCACCACTAGTGGGCGGCATATGATGGTTACCCGGACGCGGGTTAACGATAATGATTTATATGATACGATAATGTATGCGCTATGATGATACATGTAATATGATTATGTATATGATATGTGTATGAAATGTACCCACCCTTAAGAGTTACGCAGGTTGTATCTTCAACTTATGACTTATGATTTCTCTATGATGTTCGTTTCATTCATGCTTTACATACTCAGTACAATGTTCGTATTGTTATAACCCGTGTTTTCACACGTTTGGAAAAACTTGTCATATATTGGATTTTTGAGATATAAGGTCAAATTTGATATTTTGTTGAACATAGGAGTTATGCATGAAAGAATAGAATCATGAAAGTGTGGGACAAGGCTAAGGGCAATTTTGGAATTTTGGAAATTAGTTTCGGGAATTACAAAACATGGACTATAAGTCATTGGGCCAAAAATAATGGAATGAAATTTAAGGCCCAATGCATGGAGTGGCCGGCCATGGTGTGGCCCAAGCCCACAATTCTTATTAAATTTCCATGTGACTAATTAACATAAGGCCTTGATCCAAGCCCATTTTAGTTGGTCATGTGGTTGGTCATGTGACCAAGTCTTCTTAATATATGATTAGAAGGTTCAAGACTTTAGAAGCAAGATCAAAAAAATCAAGAACAAGAGAAAGAGCAAGGAGGCTCTCGGCTTGGCTATGGAAAATTAGCCCCCAAAAATATTGCTCCAAAAATTTATTTCTTGTTGATTTCCTACCAAGTCAAGATTCCTTTGTAACTTGGTATAGTTGTTTTGGAGTGGGAAGCATTAGAATCACCAAAGTGATCATATCTCCAAATGAAGAAGACTTGAAGAAAAGGTAAGAATTTCCACCTTTTTATTGTGTTGTGAAGTTTTGATTGTGTTGTAGTATATAGAAATGTGTTGATTGTATGGAAAAATGGAAGTTTGCAAAGTGGGTTTGGAATATGGCTTGTAGCCGTGGGTGTGTGTGTGTTGTGTGGTGATAATGTGTTGAATTTATGTTATATTCTAGTTGTGATTGTGATGAAATGCATATGGGAATTGAAAGTGGGATGAATTTAGTTGGTGTTGGAAAAAATAGGCATATGGCCGTGTGGTGTATTTGGCTTGGGATAGAAAGGAATTGAGTTGTTTAGAGTGTTAAAGTGTTGTTGCGATGTTTGTAATGTAAATGAAGTTAGAATGATATAAGTTTGTATTGAATTGGAATGTAGAAACTTATGTCGTTTTAGTATGATTTTCCGACATTAAGGAAATGAAGTTGTTTGGTTGTTAATTGTGATGATCATTTATGAATTTGGAAGTTGGAAACTTGTTATGAAGTTGTATGCCAAAGATTTGATGTTTTGCATAAGTTATGACTTTGACGGAAAGTTGTATATTATGTATATCGAGTGTATAACTTGAGGAAAACGATATGAAATGTTTCTAGAACTATATGGTGATGATCTTGATTGTTGATGAATGTAAAATTATTGATATTAGTGAAAGTTTGGGTTAGAATGAAGGTTATGTCAACTTGTGAGAAAAATGACTAGTTGAAGGATATTTGTGTTTTTAATGTTCATTGTTGATATTGATGTTGTCATTTGGGTTGTTGTTGATGATTTATAGCCGAGTTGAATTCTCGGGGTGCTATATGTATAGGGGAAGTGCTGCCGAAATTTCGGTAGACAAATATGCATTAAGTTGGAACTTTGGTATTCATGGCTCACAATTGGTAAACTTGACCAATTGCAGTTTTTCGACGAAACGGGAAGTGAGTTTGGAAAGGCGTAAAGAGCTTGAAAGGTATGTAAAGCAACCCCATTTCTTCCCTTGGCATGCCCTTAGTGTGTTAGGGTCGGATCCGGGCCTCGAAGAACCTCTTGGCCCTCGGAATCCGCAAGAGAAAATTTCAGTTTTTCCTTCAGTAGAATTGAACCATTTTGATACGCTATTTCTTGGAATTATGCAATTTTTCTCTAAATCACTTGGAAATTCATGGAATATCTGTAGAACCTTTTTAGGTGACACCATAAGCTTAGAGGGCATAATTTGAGCCTGCCGCCTTATTTGTCCCGAGGCGGGCCCACTGTTTCCGGTTTTGCCCTTAATGTGCTAAAGCTTTCTTTTTAAGCAATTTTTGAAAGAAATTTTTTGATAAACCTACTAATCGCCTAACGAACATTGTTTTAAATATTCTATTAAATCTTATAAATTATTTTGACACCCGGAATGACTTCGGGAAAGTTATACTTCAGTAATTTATTATGATATCCGAAATGCATTTGTTATGATCCCGCCCGACTCCATTGGATCTGTTTGGCTTTGATACACTTCATCGAGTCTTTGAAAACATTTATGATATTTTTAAATTGCATTAGTTTCTCACTACTCCATTCGTGGATGTCCCAATGTTTCCCACACTGAGCCCGGGCCAGGATATGTTGTCAAGCGTGATTCTCTGCATTGTTCGCCGCGCCCCGATGTGAGGGGGCAGGTATACGCGTACATGGGTCTGTGGAGTATGATGTGCCATGTCCGCCTATTCTGATCTGATCTGTTATGGCCATTTTGATATGACATTTTATGATACGGGGCCACACCCCTTTTTCTGATTCCTCTGTATTGTGGCACCAGCGTCGGAAGGGTGGCCACGTTCTGTCTGCTGAGTCCCGTGGCAGGGACCGGATATGATATGACATATGTTTCTTTACACATTCTGTCTGTTTTGGAAATATGCATTTGACACTCTGGATTTTGTACTTATTTTCTGAAATCATTATGATTTGACTTCTGCGATTCCGCTTTACATATTCAGTACATATTTCGTACTGACCCCCTTTCTTCGGGGGCTGCGTTTTCATGCCGCGCAGGTGCAGACGACAGGTTCGCTGATCCATCTGTTTAGGATCCCACTTCTGCTATTTTGGGGCGCTCTCTTCTTCAGAGCCCACTTTTGGTACAGTCTGTCACTGCTATCTGGATATGTACATTGTTCTGGGTATGACGGGGCCCTGTCCCGTCTTATGATTATGATATGTTCTGTAGAGGTCTGTGGATACATCTGTGTGGGTTCTGTACATATGTTTGGGATATTTTGTTCTATGATGGCCTTATCGGCCTATGTGTGCCAAGTCTGCTTTTCTGCTAAATTCTGTAGCGTCCACTAATATTATTATTATATTATTATCCTGTTAATATGTTAATTTGGTTATCGGGTACGTATAGGTGCCCAGCTAGGGCACTGGTCGCGGCCTACGAGGTTGGGTCGTGACAAAAGTGGTATCAGAGCGGTTCGTCCTCGGAGTGTCTGCTGACCGTGTCTCGTAGAGTCTTGTTTATCGGTGTGTTGTGCACCACATCTATAAAGAGGAGGCTACAGGACAGTTAGGGTGTTACCTTTCTTTGAATCTTAGATCGTGCGATAGAGCCAGCTGTAGGAAATGAATTCCTTTTTACTAACCTCTGATTTTAGCTGGAGAACGGTATCGACGTAAGACAGTGACTGATGATATTGGAAGCTACACAGTACACAGGTAAGCAATGGTATGAAAGACGTACGCTGGGTAAGGTATTTGAAGCACGATTGAAACATAAAGTTTAAAATCGTAATGAAAAGTAAACAGGAAAGTGCAATAGGTGCAGTTCGAGTTGGACATGTGAAGTAAGCCTCAGCATATTTATACTTTTTATTTGAAATTATCAGCCCTGTGTGGCTATGATACGATATGATATGATATGTATATACGTATATGTGTTGGCCCTGTGAGGCATGGTTGGTATTTCCTGTGGGCAAGTTTCGGGATAGTAAGAAATACAGAGGAACCTCTGCCCAAATTTTCCTAGAAATACGAAGAGGAAGATGAGATATAAATTCTTAACATGTCTTGAAGGTCGATACTGATAGGGTAAATTCATTATGTTGGATTAAAGTTCGAGAGATACCCTCCGTGTCATTCGTAAGAAGTATTATCCGTATTTGGAAAATTTTATCTCGAGAAAGCATATATGAGTAGCAGATTTGTAATTTATTTAAACAGACCGGAATATGTTCCGACCCCATTTTGCTTTAGGACAGCATATGTGGAAGGGCAAAAAAAATGTCCAACGATTAAGTTTCCTCTAATTGGAAGAATACAAAGTGTATGACAGGCAGTGGAAATTGAGTGGTCCGTTTACGACTCAAGAATATACATATACACAAATATGGAGGTAATTATGTGAGTTAAGTGGTAAGAGATTCCGCGAGGTTCGTCGGATTCTAGTTTGTAACATTTTATCAGTTCTCGTCGACTAGTTGGAGATGAGATCTGTGGAATAAAAACCTAAACCCGTGAGCTGTCTAAAAGTATATATATACACACGCATGGAGGTAAGTATTGAGGATTTACAGGGGCGACACGGTAACTATATAGTTAGAAAAGTAAAAGAATCTCCTCTAAATCGGGGTGGGACCCGCTAACGAGAACGTTTTGAAAGTTGTTAAGACCTCGATTTGCCTTAAATTACGTGACCAAGGTCGCGCGGGGCAGTTGACGTGATTATACCGGCCTTAACGCACTTAAATGTATTAAAGTTTTAAGGTTAAGCGTGCTAGGGCCAGAGAAATTTTGGGATGG
The DNA here is from genome assembly GCF_019175385.1 of Lycium barbarum. Taxonomy (NCBI): domain Eukaryota; kingdom Viridiplantae; phylum Streptophyta; class Magnoliopsida; order Solanales; family Solanaceae; genus Lycium; species Lycium barbarum. The sequence goes on from NC_083342.1 coordinate 70,213,070, forward strand.
GTGACCCCCTGGGAAATGTACCAAAAATTTTGGCAAACATAGATATAAGAGACGAATAGGAAATTCGGGGTAACCTAAAGGGAATTAGGATGTGTGGAATGGTTAGAAACCTTATAGGGGTCACGTGAGCTGAGACGGATTAGATTGGTAAAAAGGAAGGAAAAGCAGCGCAGCTCTGGAATTAGAGTAAAAATTTGAACAGGTGATTGAAGATGTATGGTGAAAGAAATGGTAGTGATATATGTACGTATGGGTAGGACCCCCCATTTACGACTATGTCGATCGATTGGTGAACCCTAATAGCCAGTGTTGTAATATATAGAAAGGATTAACTGGGCAGAATTTACAAGGAAAAGGGAAAGGTATGGTACAAATGTTACGAAATAGACCGATACTCATTTTGCTACTGGTTGAGTTTGGAAAATTCTAATACAACGATGTTTGGAAAGAAAAGAGAATAATTGAGTGGGGGGTAAGGAGATCAAATACCAGAAAAAGTGAACCATAAGAAACATAGTTAAGCAGAGTCTTTAAAAGAGTTGACGGGCAAAGCACGAATGTTAATTGCGAAAACGAGCTGGAATGAAATAGTGCAGGGCAAAGGAAAACTTATGGCATGAAACGATGAATCATGTGAGTATCAAATAATTCGATTATTGAGGAAACAGAACGACATATAAGGAATGGGTATGAAGGGAGAATGTGATTACTAAGAGATAAACTTCTGCATTAATTATATTACTTGAGTGCCAGCTATCAGATAAGATTTTGTACTATATAATCGTGATTCCGTTAAGGTTTCGTACGAAGATAATCAAGTTATAGGTTAGAAAGAAAAAACATGGATATGGTAGAAGTATAACCCCAAAGAAGGGGAGCAAATGAAAGTAAAGTAAGCATAAATGAAAACAATTGACACATAGAAGATTGAAGCGATAAGGAATTGGCCTAGGTCTTCGACATCGACTGAAATACGCAGTTCTCTGGGATTGGTCGGATATTACAGAAGATTTGTAGAGAAATTTATTTCTGCTACGACACTATTAATGAAGCTAATTCAGAAGGCAGTGAAATCTCAGTGGACCTGTACTTGCGAATGTAGTCCCAGTTGCTGAAGGGAAGCTAACGTTGTGGCAGACGCACTTAACCGCAAATCTATGGGCGGGTTGACCGGCGTGTATCCTGAAAGAAAGAATTGGCTTGAAAAATTCATCAGTTAGCTAGCCTTGGAGTTCGTCTGGCCGATTCTGGAGATACCCGGATTTCTGTTCGAGGGGTTTCTGAGTCATCCATCAGGGACGATATTAAGCGGCGTCAATACGAAGATCCTGTCTTAGCTCGGTACAGGGACATAGCCTATGATAAGGAGAGGACTCTGTTCGAGTCTTCACCGGACGGTACTTTGTTATACAGAGGCAGGTTGTGTGTACCTGATATTGGAGGCCTTCGGCAGCAGGTTATGAGCGAGGCACATTATGCTCGCTATTCGGTCCATCCTGGGTCTACGAAGATGTATCATGATCTCCGATGCTTATACTGGTGGGACGGTATGAAGCGGGATATTGCAGAGTTCGTCGCCAGTGCCCTAATTGTCAGCAGGTCAAGATTGAGCATCAGAAGCCGGGTGGACTGTTGCAGGAGATGGAAATCCCGACTTGGAAGTGGAAGGTTATTAATATGGACTTCATTACAGGTTTTCCTCGCACTCCACGGAAGTATGATTCCATCTGGGTCGTCGTTGATAGGCTGACGAAATCAGCCCACTTTCTTCCCGTCAGGACTACTTATTCCGCCGAGGTTTATGCAAGGCTCTATATTAAGGAGATTGTGAAGCTTCACGGAGTTCCTCTATCTATTATTTCTGACAGAGGCGCCCAGTTTACGATGCATTTCTGGAGGTCTTTTCAGGAGGGTCTAGGGACTCAGGTGAGTCTGAGCACAGCCTTTCATCCTCAGAGCGACGGACAGGCCGAGCGCACTATACAGACGCTGGAGGATATGTTGCGGGCCTGTGTTATTGATTTCAGAGGCAGCTGGGATGATCACTTGCCATTGCTTGAGTTCGCATATAATAATAGTTACCATTCCAGCATCCAGATGGCTCCGTACGAGGCTTTATATGGTAGGAAATGCAGATCGCCGATTGGCTGGTTTGATATTGGCGAGACAGAGTTGATTGGCCCAGATATAGTCCAGCAGGCCGTGGACAAGGTGAAACTTATTCGAGAGCGACTGTTGGCAGCCCAGAGTCGACAGAAGTCATACGCGGATAGACGGCGTCGACCGTTGGAATTTCAGGTAGGCGATTGGGTATTTCTGAAGGTATCGCCTATGAAAGGCGTGATGCGATTCGGCAGAAAGGGTAAGCTCAGTCCGCGTTATATTGGGCCTTATCAGATTGTTCGGAAAGTTGGAAATGTCGCCTATGAGTTGGATTTGCCATCTGATTTGGAAGCGGTACATCCGGTATTCCATGTCTCTATGCTCCGCAAATGCATTGGTGACCCTTCCAGAATATTTCCTGCGGATGATATTCAGGTGACGGAGCAACTATCGTACGAGGAACAACCCGTATCTATTTTGGATCGTCAGGTAAGGAGGCTCCAGAATAAACATGTAGCCTCTGTTAAGGTACTGTGGCGGAACGATAATAGGGAGGAAAGGACATGGGAGGCCGACGAGGAAATTAAGAAGAAATATCCTCATATGTTCCCTATGCCCACAGGTAACCTTAAATCCTGCTTAATTTCATTTCAATATCAATCGTATGTCGTATGTGTTGGTTGTAAACCTGAACTCCCCCAAAGTATTTTCCAACCCTATAAGATTAATTTTACATTCGAGGACGAATGTTCTAAAGGGGGGGAGGATGTTATAACCCGTGTTTTCACACGTTTGGAAAAACTTGTCATATATTGGATTTTTGAGATATAAGGTCAAATTTGATATTTTGTTGAACATAGGAGTTATGCATGAAAGAATAGAATCATGAAAGTGTGGGACAAGGCTAAGGGCAATTTTGGAATTTTGGAAATTAGTTTCGGGAATTACAAAACATGGACTATAAGTCATTGGGCCAAAAATAATGGAATGAAATTTAATGCCCAATGCATGGAGTGGCCGGCCATGGTGTGGCCCAAGCCCACAATTCTTATTAAATTTCCATGTGACTAATTAACATAAGGCCTTGATCCAAGACCATTTTAGTTGGTCATGTGGTTGGTCATGTGACCAAGTCTTCTTAATATATGATTAGAAGGTTCAAGACTTTAGAAGCAAGATCAAAAAAATCAAGAACAAGAGAAAGAGCAAGGAGGCTCTCGACTTGGCTATGGAAAATTAGCCCCCAAAAATATTGCTCCAAAAATTTATTTCTTGTTGATTTCCTACTAAGTCAAGGTTCCTTTGTAACTTGGTATAGTTGTTTTGGAGTGGGAAGCATTAGAATCACCAAAGTGATCATATCTCCAAGTGAAGAAGACTTGAAGAAAAGGTAAGAATTTCCACCTTTTTATTGTGTTGTGAAGTTTTGATTGTGTTGTAGTATATAGAAATGTGTTGATAGTATGGAAAAATGGAAGTTTGCAAAGTGGGTTTGGAATATGGCTTGTAGCCGTGGGTGTGTGTGTGTTGTGTGGTGATAATGTGTTGAATTTATGTTATATTCTAGTTGTGATTGTGATGAAATGCATATGGGAATTGAAAGTTGGATGAATTTAGTTGGTGTTGGAAAAAATAGGCATATGGCTGTGTGGTGTATTTGGCTTGGGATAGAAAGGAATTGAGTTGTTTAGAGTGTTAAAGTGTTGTTGCGATGTTTGTAATGTAAATGAAGTTAGAATGATATAAGTTTGTATTGAATTGGAATGTAGAAACTTATGTCGTTTTAGTATGATTTTCCGACATTAAGGAAATGAAGTTGTTCGGTTGTTAATTGTGATGATCATTTATGAATTTGGAAGTTGGAAACTTGTTATGAAGTTGTATGCCAAAGATTTGATGTTTTGCATAAGTTATGACTTTGACGGAAAGTTGTATATTATGTATATCGAGTGTATAACTTGAGGAAAACGATATGAAATGTTTCTAGAACTATATGGTGATGATCTTGATTGTTGATGAATGTAAAATTATTGATATTAGTGAAAGTTTGGGTTAGAATGAAGGTTATGTCAACTTGTGAGAAAAATGACTAGTTGAACCATATTTGTGTTTTTAATGTTCATTGTTGATATTGATGTTGTCGTTTGGGTTGTTGTTGATGATTTATAGCCGAGTTGAATTCTCGGGGTGCTATATGTATAGGGGAAGTGCTGCCGAAATTTTGGTAGACAAATATGCATTAAGTTGGAACTTTGGTATTCATGGCTCACAATTGGTAAACTTGACCAATTGCAGTTTTTCGACGAAACGGGAAGTGAGTTTGGAAAGGCGTAAAGAGCTTGAAAGGTATGTAAAGCAACCCCATTTCTTCCCTTGGCATGCCCTTAGTGTGTTAGGGTCGGATCCGGGCCTCGAAGAACCTCTTGGCCCTCGGAATCCGCAAGAGAAAATTTCAGTTTTTCCTTCAGTAGAATTGAACCATTTTGATACGCTATTTCTTGGAATTATGCAATTTTGCTCTAAATCACTTGGAAATTCATGGAATATCTGTAGAACCTTTTTAGGTGACACCATAAGCTTAGAGGGCATAATTTGAGCCTGCCGCCTTATTTGTCCCGAGGCGGGCCCACTATTTCCAGTTTTGCCCTTAATGTGCTAAAGCTTTCTTTTTAAGCAATTTTTGAAAGAAATGTTTTGATTACCCTACTAATCGCCTAACGAACATTGTTTTAAACATTCTATTAAATCTTATAAATTATTTTGACACCCGGAATGACTTCGGGAAAGTTATACTTCGGTAATTTATTATGATATCCGAAATGCATTTGTTATGATCCCGTCCGACTCCATTGGATCTGTTTGGCTTTGATACGCTTCATCGAGTCTTTGAAACCATTTATGATATTTTTAAATTGCATTAGTTTCTCACTACTCCATTCGTGGATGTCCCAATGTTTCCCACACTGAGCCCGGGCCAGGATATGTTGTCAAGCGTGATTCTCTGCATTGTTCGCCGCGCCCCGATTTGAGGGGGCAGGTATACGCGTACATGGGTCTGTGGAGTATGATGTGCCATGTCCGCCTATTCTGATCTGATCTGTTATGGCCATTTTGATATGACATTTTATGATATGGGGCCACGCCCCTTTTTCTGATTCCTCTGTATTGTGGCACCAGCGTCGGGAGGGTGGCCACGTTATGTCTGCTGAGTCCCGTGGCAGGGACCGGATATGATATGACATATGTTTCTGTACACATTCTGTCTGTTTTGGAAATATGCATTTGACACTCTGGATTTTGTACTTATTTTCTGAAATCATTATGATTTGACTTCTGTGATTCCGCTTTACATATTCAGTACATATTTCGTACTGACCCCCTTTCTTCGGGGGCTGCGTTTTCATGTCGCGCAGGTGCAGACGACAGGTTCGCTGATCCATCTGTTTAGGATCCCATTTCTGCTATTTTGGGGCGCTCTCTTCTTCAGAGCCCACTTTTGGTACAGTCTGTCACTGGTATCTGGATATGTACATTGTTCTGGGTATGACGGGGCCCTGTCCCGTCTTATGATTATGATATGTTCTGTAGAGGTCTGTGGATACATCTGTGTGGGTTCTGTACATATGTTTGGGATATTTTGTTCTATGATGGCCTTATCGGCCTATGTGTGCCAAGTCTGCTTTTCTGCTAAATTCTGTAGCGTCCACTAATATTATTATTATATTATTATCCTGTTAATATGTTAATTTGGGTATCGGGTACGTATAGGTGCCCAGCTAGGGCACTGGTCGCGGCCCACGGGGTTGGGTAGTGACATGTATTGACGTCCATTTTTTTTGGATGCTATGTTCATGCCCATAGGTAGACAGGGAGACAGTGCAGACCTATAGGAGCTATCAGCAGATTTAAACGAGCACTCCATTATTCCGGAGGTGCTATTTGGGTTATTCTTTTGTGTATATATATGTATATGTATTTTGGGCAAGATGGGGTCTTGTCCCGTCCATATGTCTAGTACTCTAGTAGAGGCTCGTAGATACACATGTGTGGGTAGTATGGTCTCACGATGTTACTTTTGTACAAGTATTATTATTTTGGTAGTCAAAGGGCTTATGTGTATAAAAGTAATTATGTTTCCAAATGGTTTTCCTATGATTTGAGTATTATACTAATGAAGGTACGCTAAATGAGTATGATAAGTAATGGAATGAGGGGTGCTCGGTGGTTAGCCCCGGGTACCTGTCATGGCCCCTAGTCGGGTCGTGACAGACTCACAGGGCAACCCTGAAGCAAGTGGAGCGGCACGACTCTGCCTGCTGAGCTGGTATCCTTACTGAAAGATTTGTCAAGTTGTATCTCAAGACTTACAGGCATGAAACGCAGCGCCCCTAGCAAAGGGACGTCAGTACAAGCAATGTACTGAGTATGCAAGGCGAAAAGTGCAACAAAATAAGCATATACTAAAGATGAGAAGAATAATAATCAACCTGGCATTTCTTAACTACCGATGGAAATCTAGCATATGTATACATACCTCTTCATCTTCTTGTAATCTTTACTAGGTCTGTATACCCTGCCATAGTCCTGGTTACCTTATCATCAAACGTTATCTGAACATGTGTTGCAGCGTGCTACCCGATCCATATATGATACATATCTCGTCTCTCTATACTCTCGCATGCTTAACCATATCTATGTACAGTACTGCGCCTTTATCTTACTAATCATCCTATACTAACTGCCCAACTGATTAGTGGTAACTGCCCGACCGGCTGCAGCCCGGTGGTAATAACCGTCCGTCCGATTATCGCCCGACGGTAGAGCGCAACTGCCCGACTGATCAGCGGTAACTGCCCAACCGGCTGTAGCACGGTAGTAACTGCCCGACTGGCTGCAGTCCAGTGGTAAATATATACATCTTCCCAACTGGTCGTAGACCAGTGGTAATTATAATCAACATCATAACTAAGCTTCTACAAGTAATCTCTATGCACTTCTCATGGTCTTCGCTTAACCTATAGTGTTTACATAATCATATAAGCCTTATAAGCACGTCTCTTGCCATTAGTACTTCTTCCCACTTGACTAGGCTATAACCAAATACTAAGATACAACATGAACCTCTCTTCGAACATTTAATACCTCATTAGAGATCCTCTGCTAGCACTCTACTCATGTCCTATAAGGCATTCCTTAAGAACCTGTTCCTAAACTCATTGGATTATTATTATGGAACCGTCATCATGAAAACGTCTCACCTTGAAGGAAAAAAGTCATAAGATGAGATCAACATGAATTAATAACATCAATAGCCATAAAACAAGCTCAAGGATTTCACAAGAACATCGGGAACTGTAAGCTTTGGTACTTTTAGAAATGAGTTTATTGAAGATGTCATATATAGGTTCACAACAAAGGAATCATGCCTTAAGAAAGAAAGGTTTAGCCTTAACATACTTGGAATCTTGCTCCTTGACCTTCCCACTTATCTCCTGACTTGTAATCTACATATAAAATCGTTCATACTATTATTAGGCTCACCATCATACACTTGTCTTAAGCCTTTAATTAAAATCCCTTTAGAATCTGCCGAAATTCGAGCAGCATCTCCCCTGTTTATATGCCTAAACCGAAATCTCAATTCAGCAACCAACAACAACAACAACAATACCAACATCAACAACAATATTATCAACACCAAAATATTCCATAAACATCTCACACGATGTTTTATCCAATTTCTCGACCCATAAATTCATTATACGCTCATTTAGTAACTTTTCCTCCATAGATAAGCTTAAATCAATACTAATAAAGAAAGATTCATACCTTTCACCAGCTAGAATTGCAATATCTTCGACTATCACCTTGAATCCAAGCCAATTTTCGCCGCAATTCGATATTATCACAACTATGTGTTGTCCAAACTTAAATTCGGGGATTTCACTTAATTTGCGTTAAAATCTAGTGGACGGAAGTTGGGAGAGTTTTCTAGAGAATTTGGGAAATATTTTGAGTGTTCTAGGCTGAAAAAATGGGGTTTAGGATCAGATTTGATCCATAAATAGTGGATCAAATCGGGGTCGGGTCATTGTAACAGTACTGTAGCAAGTCAGTTACTGTAGCAGCATTTTTGCTCTGTCAGCCTAACTTGTAACGTCCATAATTTTCCACTTCGATGCCGTGTGGACGATCGGTTTGTTGCGCTGAAACTAGACATGATGAACTTTATTTTAGGCTTTTACTTTGCTTCAAAACTCCTCATCTACTAAAAGATATTCTTTCTCCAAGTTGGGCAAAAATTGCCCCTCATATTTTCTTCCAAGTTCCAACAAATTTAATTTCCTTAATTCACTTGCCCTTCAATCCTTTCATAGCTTACTATATGAACTTAAATCCTTTTAACCATAAATTAAACACATATAAGCTCACATATCTCCTGAAAGGTAGCTCGAATCTCAACATACGAAACTACCGGGTGTAACAATGGAGCCTAATATTTACTAGTATAGCCACACTAAAATCCGAGGTACTAGCCTTCCTGCTCATTACCATGTATTTGTTGATGAGAACGGATCCAACAAAGCTAAAAATTGGCTATGCCATATAGGCAAGGTGCACGCGTTCGGTCTCCATGAATCCACTAGCCCATTATGCACATTTGGTTGCCCTTTGTACACGATATTACATTGAGGATGATTTTTAATCATGGAGAAATAAAATTTCTCAAGAAGGCAAAGGGACTAGGTCTCAGTGGTGCTGCAAAGGAACCTGACTCTTAGCCAAAAGCTGAAAACCTTTATCTAGACCCACTAATCCTTAGTTTTTGAGCCCCTCCTAGTCTCCCTGAATATCTGACCCTTATATTCCATCGCTAAATGACTATAGCACTCATGGCAGTTTAAACATCATATTTTGTACTGACTAAGACAACTACGTTTTTGATATGCTTAATCTAATTTGGGCAATCACTCTGATATGTGCAATGATCTTAATACTTGTTGTTACTATTCTTGCTTATGTTGTGTTGACCTAGTGGCCACGAGTTAATGCCACTGAACTTTTTTTGGATTATGCTACTCCTATTACTCTTTTCAATGATGCCAAAAGGGGGAAGAAAACAAAGGGGTGGGAAATGGAGCAAGAATGATGTGAGAGAGACAGTTTGTCATCATTACAAAGGGGGAAAATGACTATATGTATGTTTTGATGATTGTCAAACCTGGTGAAACTAGAGAGAGCAAGAAACCCGGTCCTCAATATAGCCTCTCTATACATCTCATGGTCTTAAGAATATAATCGTTATATGTGCGATAGACATGTGCGAAAGATAAGGGGAATCGTGAAAAAGGAAAGAGGACTACAAGTTAGGCAAGTGAAGGACTGATCTGCAAGGGGAACGAGTGGGAATCTGGTTTTCAAGGGGAATTTTGTCTCTGAGTTTATCATCATCAAAAAGGGGGAAATGGATACGTCACGACATGCTTTGATGATTTGATAAACCTTACTCAAAGAACCAGAATACTACGAGGTTTTAGTCTAAGAGGGAACAAATGAGGTATCTAGGTAAGAGATATGGTGCTTAGGGGGAATACAAAGGATGTCGGTTTGTCATCATCAAAAAGGGGAAAATTGATAAGAAATGATATGTTTTGATAACATGAAAAACCCTAAGGAGCAGATACAACTAGGTTCATTTTTCTGAACATAGTTAACCTTATGATATCTCATATGCTGCTTGTCTAAAATGTTCCTTGAAGGATAAGATGCCTGCAGTAATTGCTCATATACGAGAGACCAGATATGTTGATTTAGAAGGAGCAGATGGGATCAGGTATCCAACCTGCTCAGCCAACAATGGAGCTGTAGAGCTACTGATAGTGTATCCAGTACTTACAATGTGTTCGAAGAACAGATGAGGAACCAGGTTCCTCCAGAGAAAGGTTTTGTTCACTGAAGCTGAAAGTCCAAATCCACAGCTGTAAAGTGAGTGGATGAAAAGTAAAATGCAGCTATACAGCAGTACCTCATCAAGGCCGACTGATTAACGGTCCAGATTTCATGAGTGGTCATCTCTACTCTCTCTCTCTCTCTCTCTCTCTCTCTCTCTCTCTCTCTCTCTCTCGATGCATATAAAGACATCATCTTCCAAGAGAAGATTCATTCTTACACAATTCGAAATTGCACCATCCAAAGTGCAAGTCTCCACCTTTCAAGGTGTTCCTCAATAACAGAGGCAGAACAACCTGAAAGACCAGGTCTATAACTGAAGATGTTTTATGTCCTTAGGTTGTTGAGTCTTTGTTCTTTTGTGCTTAAACTGTAAACCTACTCTTCTGTGAAAAGATGCTATTTGTAGGTGACCAAAATTTGCAAGGTTGCTTCCACAAGCTCTTGAGTGGTACACTAGGCTAGAGTTAGCTTAGTTGTAGTAGTGTGTGGCTACAGTTAGTCAATGTGGAGAATTCTCAAAGGGTGCCTTTAAGAGGTACACTAGGCTGCGGTAAGTATAGGTGTATTAGTGTGCTTGGCTAGGGGTAGTCAAGGGTGAGGGTTTCTTATGATAGAGTTCTAACCTGAGTTGCTCGGTTAGTGGTGTTAAAATCTTACAGGGGTAGGTTGTGGTTTTTAATCCCTTTAGCAAGGAGTTTTCCACGTGAAAAATCTTGTTTAGATTCTCGTACTGCATAGCATAAGGGAACAGGTACACGACCAGGTTCCTCATATACTGTTTGGTGAGCGCACAGCCCTCAACAAGAATGTATGCCATGCAAGATATCATCATCAATGGTAAATCTTAATTAAGATTTCAACCGTGTATTATCACAAGTATACATCACGATTCAGGCCTAATCTAATTATCCTTCCTTTCTCCGATGATAAATGACACAACAAAGAGAAATGAATGGTAAAACGTATCACAACGCAGCAAATAAGGCAACAAGCCTAATCACAATAACAACAACCAAACTAATAAAATTCCATCCCAACTCCATACCCGAAAGCCTAGCATGCTTTCCCCGTCAATATCTAACTCCTACATATATTTCACTAATTGGAGTCTAACCGGAAGGTAAGCAGTAACCTACCTCGATCCTGAGCTGGTGCAACGACTCGCCAAATCTAAGCCTTGCCCTTCCGAAGTGCGTCAGATCGCTCGTAGTCTAACAATTAGCAATGCTAAGTAAGCAAATGACTACAATAAACCAACTAATCGGAAGAAGAATCGATTCGGGAAAAGTTAATCAAAATAACCCTAACGAGTCACAAGGGAAAAATGAAATATTAAGGGTGAAGTTACCTTACCCAAAGTCTTATTTATCAATATCCTTAATCACATGAAGTTCTAATCCCAAATGGTACCTCAATTTTAACAAATCCACCAAAACCCCCAAACTAGTGATAACCCTTATTTCTAGTATGTGATTTAAGAACTCAAAAGAAGATTCAAGCCTAGAAGCTAATAATCCTTTGATTAGGTATTAAAAATCAGAACTTACCCAACTCAAATTGATTAAGAGAGGTTTAAAATCAAACTTAGGGTTTATAGACCGTATTAAAAATCAGAATTTACCCAACTCAAATTGATTAACAAAGGTTTAAAATAAAACTTAGGGTTTATACTCTTACTCCCTAAAATTCATACAAGAACTACCATGGAAGCTTATGTATAAAACGATTACAAAATTAGGGAGATCAGAACTTACCCCCAAGATGCCTCCACCGAGATTCTTCAATGTTCATCTCCTTTAGCTCTTAGAATTAGGTTTTAGAAGTTTTGGAGTAGTGGTTCGAACATAGGAAGATGAAAGGGAAATCTGGTCCCGTCGATCCACCACGGCATTCACATGGATTGCCATGGCGGTCAAACCATCCGCCATGGTGAAAAATCATTAAAGTGCAGTCCGTCGCGATGATGGTCAAGATCCCGCCATGGAGGCCCCGCTATGGCGACACTAAGCCCGCCATGACGGTCACACCAGAACCAACAGAATCTAGTTTTTCATAAGTCATTCCCCAAATCTCGACATAAATTCGAGGCTTCCCGGACACAAACTAGATATGCGTACACACATATAAACACACTATGAACTCACCTATGGCCTCGGAATTCCCAACAGAAGTCTGATTCACCAAGTCAACCGCCAAATGAATAAAATCAAGTTTCCAAGCAAGTACTCAAAACGCACCCGAAAGCCTCAAGAATAAAATCAACCACCCCACCATGTCATAAATGACCTTCCGAACCTCACAAAATCGACAGAAATCCAAACAAGGTCCGTTTACCCAAAAGTCAACTATTGGTCAAACGCTTTTCACTTTAAGGCTCTATTTTACATAAGTCATCATAAAAGTCGCCCGACTACCTCGGGAACCATATCACCCATCCCTGCAGGTCAAAATTGTACTAACAGGGCTCAGGTATGGGAAGGGTCAACGAGGGTAAGTGGGTCAAAACTGCAAGAACGACCAAACGGGTTGTTACAACTTATATTTGGGCCTTATCAAGGTTAACAGGTTTCTCATGTTTTATTATTCAGTGGTCTATGTATAAGTTACATACTACCTACATATTCTATTTTTGCTGTTCTAAAAATAAAAATTAACTGATGCTCGTTTGTCATGTCAAGGGATTTGTTATTAATCAAATCCTATTAACATGTTACTCCAGATGAGTTAAGGTAAGTTATGTCTTGGATTAATACCCCTTTTTGGACAATTTGATTGGATTGATTTCTTTCTTTATTAATCCATTACTTTGTATCATTTAAATACATGTACATCATATGTTGTATTTTATATTAAAAGAAGTACTGAAACTCTTGTAAAATTTACAAGAAATATTTGACCACTCGCAATAGTAAATACTTTCATAGGCTTATTTTTATTATAAAGAAAGATATGTTAGAGAAAAATTCTCTATATTTGTGTCTCGATTTGATCCTGAAGTAGTAATATCCTAAAAGAGGTTCTAAGCGATCATAATTTTATATGATTAAGGCACGTTCAGATGATTATGTACCATTCCTGAAGAATGAGAACGTTTCATAAATGTTATAAATACAGATCCATCCTTGAAGTGAATCTGACTATTTAGTAAAGCTAATAAATACAGACGTGCAATTAGTTATGAAGATATCACGATTCACCTCAAGAAGAGGTAGAATAATTGAGAAGAAATAATCTGAATATTTTATTCTTTAATCCTGAAGTTGTAAAACTTTGGACTTTACTCCTAAAGTAGTAAGAATCTGAAATTTACTCTCGAATAAGTTTAACTTTGAAATTTACTCCTAAAGTAGTAAGATATTGAAAAAGGTTTGAGAAATATATTGAAGTGGTTTTTCTTGTGGTTGAGAGAAATAAGGAGCTATTGAAAATTATGTATAAAGTGCATCTAATGATGAAGTTTCATTCCCCGAAGTGAATGAAGATATACCACAACACACATCCGGAAGAGATTAAATAACAGAGGATATATATGTTATTCTGTGGTATGAAGGTCATTGATGCACGTACCTGTCGCATGTCAAATCATCTTGGATACTTTTATTATGTATCGTTCCAAGGAAAATGAAATAGATTTTGTAGAATATTTTCTATTATAACTACATTGATATATCATGACTAGGTTGTTTTTTATTTCCCTGGAGGAAATAATAAATTCATGCATTTTTCTTGATCAAATGTTATATTTATGTGGTCACCTGTAAGATATAAATTATTCAAATGTTAATAGTGAATCTCCCCGAAGGAGATGTTTGAAATACTGAAGTTTAGAACATAATGTTTACTTTTTCATTTTTTATGAATTTATTATTTTTTAAAGTAAATTCGTTCACTCTTTTCTTACGTGAAATTAGAAAGATGAAATCAAATTCTCTTTCATTAAACCAGCATTGTCTAAGAAATATTTGGTAGTACAAAATTAATGATCACGCTCCAGAAGAGCCAACTATTTATCTAGAAGATCATGGCACTAGCAGTGTCCAAATAATATGTGATTATGGAGAATAAGTTAAAGGCTCTTGAAGAGCTTATATACTATTATGTAATTCGTTCTAGATTGTACTATACGAAGCTATTATGATCGAAACACAAGTTGTAGTAAACCCGAAGTTTACTAAGGTAAATGACTATCATATTGAAGCTATAAATGTTTGGAGGATTAAATATCTTCAAAATCATAGTTGGTAAGAAATATGTATGTGAATGGTTACATTTTTTATTCTCCAAATTGTACTACACAAACATAAGCATGATGACATCACATGTCATGGTAAACCAGAAATTCAAGCACATGGCCTAGTAAACTTGAAGTTCACTAGTATAAATAATTTTATTAGTTGGCATAAGCAACTTGACCATCCCAATTCAAATATGATGTGCAGATTGAGTATTCAACATGTAATGAAGAAGATTCTTCAAGAATTTATTTCTGTTGCTTGTTCTCATAATAAGTTGATTATACTAGCTAATGTTGGGATTGAATTCCATAAATTTTGGAAAAACATAAAAGGTGAATATGGGCCCGTTCACTATTCATGTGGTGATTTAAATAGATGCATCTATGAGATGGTCACATCTGCGTTTATTGTCAACCTGCAGTTTGACATTTACAAAATTATTTGCTCAAATAATTGAGTTAAGAGCATAATTACCAGATAAATATAATCAAGACAACTCATCTTGAAAATGCTGGTTTATATCCTCTGATACATGCTTAAACCATTGTTTATGAGAACAAAGCTTCATGTGTTGGTCTGAAATATGATATATTGCATACAACTACATCCGATCAATAAATTATGATAAATTCTCCCATCGCATTGGTTTAGAGTTAGAACCAAATATTTTCCATCTAATAGGTTTTGATGGTTGTATATAAATAAATAATCTGGCATGACCATAAAGATGGGTTTCCCAAAGAAAATTGGGAATATATGTATGTTATTCTAACATAAGGGGGAGGAATAGGCAGCTATGAAATATTTTGTAAATTATCATTAGTATGATCCTCATTCAAAGATAATTCAAGTCAATAGAAGCATTTGCCGACCTAGAACTAATGTCATGTTTCAGGTGTAAAGTTCTCTTGTTAAAATTAATGTCCCGGAAGGACATAGTCTACAGTTGTCACGACCGAAATTACAGATCGTGCGGGCACCTACCTTATTTCCACCAGATAGGCTAACCCTTACCAACCAACCCCATTCGTAAAGCTATTTGGAAAGCAAGTGCAACCGACAATGATAAATAAAATAAACCTTAGGAAAACATTCTTTAATTAATTATATTATTCAACTTTCCCAAGGATCTAGTCTAGACTGGTACAAGAGCTTCTAAATTACAGAGAGATAACATAATTAAAAAGACACAACTTCCGCCTTCGAAATGACATATACAAAACCTGTAGGAAGATATCCGCCACTGCAACTAAGGAAAACTTCAAGCAACAACCTGAAACACATCTACGCCCCAAAGGATGTGGCAAGAGTAGTATCAATACACCACACGTACTGGTAAGAATCTATAACAATCCGTTAGGTTATTATTGAATTTTTGAGAATCTTGCCCCTTGACCTGTTGCCGAACCTTATTAGTACCATTTTGACCCGTGAGGATAGGTGGCATGATTCCATAGGCATTGGAGTGAATTTTGAAGTGACTTGTGAAAAATTTATCTTATAAGTGAAAACTGTTTGACTCATAATTGACTTTTGGGTAAACAGACCTTTTTCGGATATTCGTCGATTTCGAGAGGTCTGGATGATCATTTGTGATGAATTGGTGGGTTTGTTTCGGTTCCCAATGCGCTCGGTTGTGTTTTGAGACTTGGGTTGGAAAGTTCCTTTTAGGCCGTGCGGGGGTTGACTTGGTTAATGAGACCTCTGATGGGAATTTCGAGGCCACAAGTGCATTCATGGTGCATTTTTTTGTATAGTTGTATATTTGTTTCTTGAGCAGATGGTATCGAGTGTTAGCCGGGATTTCTAGTGAAGTTCATGAAACTTGGATTGTTTTCTGGTTTACTGGTGTTCGCTTCCATGGTACCAGTACCACCGAAGTAGTCTAGACCATTTATAAGGGACCGCCCAAGCGGTACCCTGAGGGCCGAAGCACGATCGCTGTAGTGGTAAAGCTAAGTGCCGAAGCGCATGTCGGGCAGTAACTGAATGGTTTAAGTGATAAAAACCCCTAAGTCTCAAAACATTTCTCCATTTCGTCTAAAGGCTATTGGAGTTCTTGAAGCGGCTAAGCTTTGTGGTGAGTTTCCCTAAGCTTATACTTCATTCCTTGATCATTAAAACACCATAGAAATTCATAGTTCATGCTAAGTTCATCAATAAGTTGTATATTAATAGTGGGTTTTAATAGGTTTCTTCCTAAATGATTTCTTGGCTATAAAATCTAAAATTAGTGGTTGGGTTAGCTTTATTAGCATGGAATTGATGAATATAAGTTATAGAAACATGTTTACTTCTTTATTAAGGTCTAATTGTTGAATTAGGAGTTAGAGTTATACCCAAATTTGGGGGTTTTTCCTAGAATCCGAAATCAAGTGGTTAATTAATCCTTATAGCTTGTTATTGATGGGAATTGATCACCTAGAGTGTAAATTTCATGTTGGGACTTGTAGAAACCTAATTCCGCTTTCTAGTTTATGAACCCATCCCATGGGATTGGGGTTTGGGACTTGATGAGAGTATGAGTTGATGTTGTTTATTCTTTATTCTAATTCCACCGTTCGAATATGGTTAGACTTCCTTTATCACGAAGCTCGAAGGAAAGGAAAGACTAAGGTGTGATTTTGGGAGCTTGTGCGGTTCGGCTTTCTAGGTAGGTTATGGTTTACCTTATGATGAGACTTCGAGTAGCGAAGCGTATGTTTAGATGATATTGTCGGAGAATGCATGTAAGCCTTCGAGTATAAAGTTGGGATGGATATTGTCTTAGGTTGGGCCTTGTTGTATGATTTGAGGGCTAGCCACCCCGTTGTGCCGTTGACTAATTTTGATCTATTTACTTGTGGCTCATAGCCATGTTAATGACATTGGGTTATTGGTGATTAGCGCTATATCATGGCTATGATATTGCGGTACTTTACTTGATTGATATTCAGATGAGAGTAGTGATTCCATTGTGGCTTATTGTGTAGCCTTATCATTGATATTACTTGTGTGCCTGGGAGGTACTGTTGAGTATTGTGATTCCATTATTGCTTATTGTTTAGCCTTACTATTGATATTACTTGTGTACCAGGGAGGTACTGTTGAGAATTGTAATTCCATTATTGCTTATTGTGTGGCCTTATTATTGATATTACTTGTATGCCATGTGTGGTACTATTGACATTTATTTGATTATTGAAATTGAAATCATACATTGCACGCATTCTCATCCTTCATAATATACTATCGATATATTGATGATATACAAGAAAACACTGTCATGAGCTGGGCTCAGTTGGATGAGAGTGGCTTGAGGACCGATGTCCGATATTTATACCGAAATCGAGGTCTGAGTGCTGGTAGTAATTGCCGAGGTCTTTGCCAAAATCGTGAGGGTACATGGACTTCGCGGGTCCCCCATGGGTTGTGCTGTCGAGATGTGATGTTCCATCATCGAAGTACATGTGTGCGGTTTATATGCATTGCATTTACACTTCTTACATTATTGCATTGCATTGTATCATTTGGCTTCCTGTGATATTCCTGTGATTTATTGTGATACATTGTGATTTACCGATTCAGTGTTGATATATTGAGATCTGGTACATTTGCGCTCTTCGGTGTTGATATATTGAGACCTAGTACATTTGCGCTCAGACCTGTCATAGGTATTGTGATGTACTGGTTCAGATTTATTATATTGAGAATTGGCACGGTTGAGCTTAGATGCTATAACATAGGTGATGATTTGTTTTGATGCTATTGTGATGTACTGGTTCTAATTGATTATACTGAGACTTGACATAGTTGGGCTTAGATGCTATAACATAGGTGATGACTTGTTGTGATACTATTGTGATGTACTGGTTCGGATTGATTATACTGAGACTTGGCACAGCTGGGTTTAGATGCTATAACATAGGTGCTGACTTATTCTGTGGATATAGATGCGTGTTGACTCGTACTAGTTGGTTTATGTGTTTATCTTGCTTTGTTGTCTTTATATACGTTAGCTAGTGTTAGTAGGCCTATGATACCTACCAATACTTGTTGTTTGTACTGACCTGCATTTGCGGCATTATTTTATGAATGCATAGTACCAGGTGATATCAACTTCTACTCCTCGTGACTGATATTCGAGGATGGCTGATTCGAGTCCTTCAGGGTGAACATGAGGACGTTCGCTTCCCGAAGACACTTTCTAACGTTATGTCTTTAATTCCATTCTAAGACATGATCTTTGAGACTACTTATGTATTATTATGATTCAGACTTAAAGTATTTAGTTAGATGCTCTTGTATGACCAGACCAGATACTGGGGTGTATTTCTTACTTCTGCATTTTCTTATATTATTATCGTAAGGCTTACATTATTCAATCTTCTTCCGCTTTACTTATGATTTATGATTTTTGGGTTAAGGGTTCGCCTACCGAGCTGAAAAAGTTAGGTGCTCGCATGACTTATTGAAATTGGTCGTGACAACATCATAGGTCGATGAAGATTAGTTCACGCAACATAACATAAGATCAAAAAGAATAGATAGATGAGTATCCTCGTAACACCTTCTTGCTGTCATGACCCAACCAGAGGGCCACGACGGGCACCAGGAGCCAGTCTACATAGTACCTCAAATGTACATCTCCTAATCATATCTGAGCGGGCCGTGAAACTAGCTCATAAATATCGTAACTGGAAGGGGTGCATGGCCAATATATATATATATATATATACATCATCAACTGTGCCCATATATAAGCCAACAAGGCTATCAAAGGATATAACAAAAATATAGACCGAGGAGTTCATAAAACATCTAGCAGTGCACATCTGTCTACGAGCCTTTACATAGAATGCATAAAATAGTAAGGACGGGACAAGACCTCGCCATGCCCATATATGCACAAAAGAATCATACCACTCTGAGCTGCAACTCCAGAATAAGCGGAGTGCTCCTGTACCAATGCTGAAATGGTAGCCTAAGGATCTGTACCATCTCCCTGTCTACTTGCGAGCATGAATGCACTGTCAAAAAATAAAAGGACGTCAGTACGGACAACATATTGAGTATGTAAGGCATAGGAGTAACATATATGAGATATAAGAAACTGTAAAGTAAGTGAATGCAACCTGTATGTCTGAACTGTCCCTGTGAGCGAATCATGTATATAATTACTATGCATCTGAACTGCCTCTGAGGGCTGCTGATATGCATAAATACTGTGCTTGAGGTCATATATATATATATATATATACGTAACGCCTGTCAAGCCACTGTGGCATCCGATCATATCGTATCGGCCATCGTCGTCATCATCATCATATCATCATCATCGTGTCATCATATGACCAGCTGATCAGGTGGTTGTGCGTATATAACGTCGTCACCTTCCCCCATACCCCATACATATATACATATATAATACATAATATACGCGCATATAGCGCCTGAGGGGTCTCGGGTTTGAATATGCATGTGTCTATATATATATATATATATATATATATATATATATATATATATATATATATATATATATATATATATATATATATATATATATATATATTTGTGCAATGCAATGCGTAAAACATGAAAGGAATGCAAGTAACTCTAAAGATTATACTGAATCTGAAAGAAAACTTTCTGGAGATACATTATGGAACATGAATCAAGTAAGTTGTCCCGAACTCTAAGAGTGGAACTATTATGGATTGACGTTTTGCATGCATTCGGTTCACAGGGATCATGCCAAGAGAAAGGAAGGGATAATGTTACATACCTTGTCATCTTACTTAAACACTCAGTGTCTATTCACCCGAGCTCGCAAATCTACATTCAAGATGATTCACACTAAGGTTAAGTTGTCGAAACGCTTATAAGATCAAACTAAATTATTAAGTGAGATAACGAAATTTGGGCAACATTTCCCCTATATTATCTACTTCCTCCAATTTCAAACAACTTCCAACAACAATAACAACATTAACAATACCATAGCCAAGAGATTTATATTCAAATTGGACTCAAATCAATCCAACACTTCTTTTCATATTCAATCCATAACAAAAACTACAACACAACCCCTTATACACTATACAACACTTCCTCATCATCATTATTATCCCTCATAACAAGATTATACTCATAACATGCTCAAAATCGTAACTCAAAATATCATCAAATTCATAATTGAACTTGCTTTTTCACTTTCCTCCTTCAATCAAATTGTATAACAATCAAAAACCTTAACAACATGTAATAGAGATGAAAAATTACCTTAATTACACAAGAGCAAGCTCTAGATCAAATTACTTCACTAGGATAAAACCTCCAACTTCAACGGCAAAGAGATACTTGAACTCTACTAACCCTAGTAAGCTTTCTAGCACTTGAATCTCTTGATACTTTTGGGTTTGGCCTTGATTAGTAGATGAATTTGAGGAGGGGGTTTTGGAGAGTATTTGGACGAATTTTGAAGTGGAAATGGAGAAAAATGAACCTTGGAACGAATTTATAACATCAAAAGGTCGGCCACCGACTTACTTTTTACTGCCACTTTGACAGACCGCAGAATATTTGACGCTCCGCCAAATTGGTCCATCAAATGGACCACCCAAAATGACCTCACTGGAACTATTTTACGGTGGCGAAACTGCCATTTGACGGACCACAGAATGTTTTGCGGTCCGTCAGATTAAACTGTCAAATTGCATTGCCCAAGCAGTCTATCTTAAAACACCCACAACTTTCTACTTCGATATCGTATCGACAAACGGTTTGTTGCGTTGAAAACTAGACTCAATAAACTTCAATTTGGATAGGTAATGCACACCACAACTCTTCATATTCTTGGAGATATACCTCTCTCAAGTTGGACCAAAAATCCTGTCCAATATTCCTCCAAGTTGTCCCAAAGTTACGACAAACTTAATTTCTTTAATTTGCTTGTTCTCCAATCCTTCCATAACTTATTAAATATGAACTTAAAATCCTCAAAACCATAAGATAGGTAGGTATAATCTCATATATCCTTAAAGATAACTCGGTGTCCACAATTAGGACAACTAACACCTAACGAACTCCAATGTACAAAACTACGAGGTGTAACATCTTTCCCCCCTTAGAAACATTCGTCCTCGAATGTTAAACTCTCCGGAATTCTATAAAAATTTAGGCAAAGTTCCGTTATAACTATAGTACTACCAACCTGTCACAACAACCCAAAATATACAACGCCATACAGGGCTACAACAAGCAATAACAACAATGGCCTTACACGACTAATAATCATAAAATTTGAAACACTACACCCATGAAAGTAATGGTGTATTTGTCTGGTCCTTCTCTTGAAGTGGAAATAAGTGCGGATATCTGGATCTCGTATCATCTTTAGCTTCCCAAGTCATTCATCTCCTTGATATTTCTATTCCTCCAAAGGACCTTCACTGAAGCTACATCCTTAGTCCTCAATCTTCGAACTTGTCTATCTAGGATAGCAATGGGAATCTCTTCATATGATAGCTGCTCGGTAACCTGAATATCATCAACAGGTGCAATTATGGAAGGATCCCCAATATATTTATGGAGCATCGAAACATGGAAGACTTGATGGACTGATTCCAAATCTGGAGGTAAATCAAACTCATAGGCCACCTGGCCCACTCTACATACAATCCTGTAAGGTCCAATATACCGAGGAATAAGCTTACCTTTCTTTCTAAATCTCATGACGCCTTTCATGGATGACACCTTCAAGAATACCCAGTCATCAATCTGAAATTCTAAGTCTTGTCGGCGGTTATCTGCATAAGATTTCAGATGACTCTGGACTGCTAATAGTCGATCCTAAATAAGTTTGATGTTCTCCACCACTTGTTAGATCAAGTCTAGCCCTATTAACTTAGATTCCCCCACTTCAAACCATCCAATAGGTGATCTACACTTCTGCCCATATAAAGCCTCATACGGGGCCATCTGCATACTGGAATGATAACTATTATTATACGCAAATTCAATAAGTGAAAAATGATCATCCCAGCTACTTCTGAAGTATAACAAGCATGCCTGTAGCATATCCTCAGGGTCTGAATAGTACGCTCAGCCTGTCCATCTGTCTGGGGGTAAAATGCTGTGCTAAAACTCACCTGAGTCCCCAAACCTTTCTGGAAAGACCTTTATAAATTTGCTGTAAACTACGCACCCCTTTCAGAGATGATAGATACCGAAAAACCATGAATTCGGACTATCTCCTTTATATAAAGCTTCGCGTAATCCTCGACTGAGTAAGTAGTCCTGACTGGCAGAAAATGGGCTGATTTAGTAAGTCTATCAACAATCACCCATATGGAATCATATGCTGATAATGAGGAAATCCTGTAATGAAATCATATTAATTGCCTCCCATTTCCAGATTGGAATTTCCATGGCTTGCAATAACCCACTGGGTTTTTGATGTTCAATCTTCACCTGTTGGTAATTCAGACACTGGACCAAGAACTCTGCTATGTCCTTTTTCATTCCATCCCACCAATAGAACTCTCTAATGTCATGATACATCTTCATCGCTCCAGGGTGAATATAATAACAGGAGTAGTGAGTCTCTCCCATAATCTACCGACGAAGTCTCGCAACATTAGGAACACATAATCTACCTCGATATCTAAGAACTCCATCTGTATAAATCTTGAATGGTGAATTTTTCTTCTGAGTGGTTGTGTCTCTATCATGAAATAACCTGGGATCCTCGTACTGGGACTCCTTCACCTCAGCTACTAAATATAAAACTACCGCATCAGGAATAGTAACTCCCGAATCGCCTGAGTCCAAAAATTGAACTCTTAGGCTAGCTAACTGCTGAAGCTCACGAAATAGCTGTCACGACCCAGCTAGGGGCCGCGACGGGTACCCGGGGCTAACAACCGAGCACCGCTCGTTCTATTGCTTATCATACTCATTAAACATTCCTTTATCACATTCATACTCAATTTATAAGAAAATCATCCCTCATTTGAAACATAATTACTTTTATAGACATAAGCCTTTAGGCTATCAAAATAATATAAATATATACATAGTAGCACCCTCGTGAGACCATACAACCCACAATGCACATCTACGAGCCTCTACTGGAGCGCTAGACATAAGGACGGGACAAGACCCCATCACGCCCAAATTACATATACATGAATGTACCTAAAATAATAATCATAAGTACCTCAAGAATAATGGAGTGCTCTCTAATCAGCTACTGGCCTCTATGAGTCCGGATCAAGCTCACCGCCCTGTCTACCTGTGGGCATGAACACAACGTCCAAAGAAAACGAACGTCAGTACGAACATTGTACTGAGTATGTAAGGCAAAAATGAAATAAATACAATCGAAGGATCATGAGTCATGAGATAAAGATATAACCTGCACAAAGGTCATAGGCAATTACATTCTTTACATATATCATATTTTACATACTCACGATACATATGTCCTCATATCACAATCCCCATCGTTAACCCGCGTCTGGGTAACCATCATATGCCGCCCACTAGTGGTGATCATGCCCGGCCATCAAGGCTTGGTGTAACATCGCAGCGTGCCTTAGCGGTGACATGCCCGACCATCAAGGCACAGTGGAATCATATGCAGCTCGCCTTCGCGGTGACATGCCCGGCCATCGTGGCGCGGTGGAATCTCATCATCATAAAATCAATCATTACCCATTACTATTACACATCTCATGAAAGTATCATAATCTCTTCATAGCTCAACAATTTCCATACATAACATAGGCATATTATAAATAGCACTATTGATTATCTTATAGACATATCATGGCTTAGCATTATTTCATATTCATCACTAGGAGCATACATTAGGCTTTGAAGACAACCACAGCTATGTCGGGGTGACGTAAGGTCGTGAACCCCCGATCATATTATGAGCATTTATGAGTATTCTACCTCACCTTAAAGGAAATAGTGCACGAGGTGAGTGTTAACAATTACGACATCACTAACGCTATAGCATCATCATATCATGAACTATCGGATCACTATGCTTTTACTCGTTATCATCATTAGCATATCCGTATGTAATTTAGTTTGTTTACGGACTCATAAGCATTGTCACATAGAAGGATCATGGAAAACTTGAAGGATTCATGCCTTTGAAGGAAGGGATAAACCTTACATACCTTTTATCGTTTAATCGATCTAGTGTTCGCTTGTTCTCCTTCAATGTCGCGTCTTTACCTTCAAGAGGGAATTCGCACTAACGTTAGTTAATCGATCATAAGAACGCGTTAATAATTCTAGAGACAATCGGGTAGCGTTTCCTTTGTTTATACTACTTTTCCCGTATTCAATATCAACTCCCAAACGCTCACAATAACATCCACAATATTGAAATTAACAATCATCATTTACATGCATTAACCACAATTCACCATTTTTCTCCAATTTCTCCACATTTATACTTATAGCTCATTATCGCATTTTCTCATATATAACACTTATCTCATGGTCTAAGGATCATTTATAACGTATTCATAATCACAACACGTCAACATTCATGATGCAATCCAACTACCATCCAACCATAGCACAATTCACTCATTTATGACCCATTTGCTAGGTCTTCCTACTATTCAAGTATCTTAACCTTCCAACACCTTAAACAACATGGTATAGGCATGAAACTTACGTTAGATGATGGTTGAATAAGTCTTGAGTTGAGTTTCTCCTCTAGCACCAAAACCCTACTTCACCTTCCTTGGGCTTTTCTTGATTAGATGAACTTTGGCTAGGTTTCAGACACTTGGGTTCATGGATTTGGTATTATTGATCATGGATTTCCCTTGAATTTTCTTGTGGATGAATGTTAGAGAGTATTCTAGAGGTTTTCTTGACCAAGAATGGTGAAAAATATGATTTTTGGTCGAGATGGGTCTATTTAAAGTGGTCCAGAAAATTCTGGACCGACACAACATTCGGCACACTATGCTAGACGCAAAGCATGCTTTGCTAAATGCATGTTGTGTCGCAAACCATGCAGAACCTCAAAATTTCACTGGCACACTTTGCTGCACAACTGCGTGGCCACATGTCGTGTTTGCTGGATGCATGTTGTGCCACAAAGTGCGCCAGAATGCGAAATGTTTGCCACTTTCTTCGAAACTTAACTCCGATGATCCGACGAGTCTTAAACCTTCCTGAAGCTTACTAAACATGGTTTTTTTCTCCTTTATATACCCAAGATGGACATGTCTATCCCCATGACCTCGAAAAAAATTTATCCTACTTTCCAAGACTAGGACAATTAGCATTCGGCGAAACCCAACATATGAAAGTGAGAGGTGTAACATTCTTCCCCCCTTTTGGAACATTCGTCCTCGAATGTTAAACACTCGGGATTCTACGAAAATTTTGCCAGAGTTTCTCCTGTAATATGGCACTACCAACCTGTCACAACAACCCATAATATCACTGCCTCACAGGGCCATAACATAATAGCAACATATCTATGGCCACACGCGACCAAAAGCATGAAAAGTAAGCATACATACCTTATATTATTGGTGTTTCATCTTGAATTTCTCCTGGGGGTGGGAATAAATGCGGGCACGTGAATTTCATCTTCTCTTCCGCTTCCGATGTCATTTCTTCCCTGTTGTTGTTTCGCCACAAGACTTTGACTGAAGCCACTTCCTTGTTTCGAAGTCTTCGTACTTGCCTGTCTAAGATGGCGATAGGTACTTCTTCATATGTTAACTTTTCTGTCACTTGCACATCATGTATCGGGACAATCTTTATGGGATCCCCAACACACTTGCGGAGCATCGAAACATGGAAGACTGGATGGACTGATTCAAGCTCCGAAGGCAAGTCCAATTCATAGGCTACATGACCCACCTTGCGGATAATTTTATAGGGTACAATGTATCTAGGACTTAGCTTACCTCTCTTGCCAAATCTCATCACCCCTTTCATTGGCGACACTTTAAAAAATACCCAATCATTAATTTGAAATTCCAAGCCTCGCCGACGGTTGTCCGCATAAGACTTTTGGCGACTTTGGGCTGTCAACAACCGATCTCGGATCACCTTGACTTTTTCTATTGCTTGTTGAATCAACTCAGGACCTATCAATTGTACTTCTTGTGTTTCGAACCATCCAATCGGGGATCTGCACTTCCTTCCATATAATGCTTCATATGGAGCCATTTGTATACTAGAATGGTAGCTATTGTTGTATGCAAATTCAATTAGCGGCAAATGGTCATCCCAACTACCACCGAAATCCAACACACACGCCCGTAGCATATCTTCTAAGTTCTGAATGGTGCGCTCGGCTTGTCCATCGGTTTGCGGATGAAATTCCGTGCTGAGCTTCACTTGAGTGCCTAGACCTTCTTGAAAGGACTTCCAAAACTTGGTTGTAAACTGTGTTCCTCTATCTGTAATAATAGATAATGGAATGCCATGTAGTCGCACAATTTCCTTGAGATATAACCTCGCATAATCTTCTGCGGAGTATGTAGCCCTAACTGGGAGAAAATGGGATGCTTTTGTCAATCTATCCACGATCACCCATATAGAATCAGACTTGCCACGGGAATGAGGTAATCCCACTATGAAATCCATATTAATTACTTCCCATTTCCATGTAGGAATTTCCATTGCTTGCAATAAGCCTCCTGGTTTCTGATGTTCAACTTTTACTTGTTGGAAATTTGGGCACTGTGCTACAAATTTTGCTATGGCCCTCTTCATGCCGTCCCACAAATATATCATCTTAAAATCACAATACAGCTTCGTTTCACCTGGGTGAATAGAATACCGGGAACAATGTGCTTCTTCTAGAATTCGTCGACGCAATTCCGCCACATTCGGCACACATAGACTGCCTCGGTATCTAAGAATCCCATCCATAAAAACTTCAAACGGAGACTTTTCTTTCCTGTGAGATGTATCTCTGTAGTGGCACAATTGAGGATCTTCGTATTGCCGTTCTCTTACTTCCATATCCACGGACGAAATTATGGGATCATTAATACTAATCCCTGCATTGCCAGAATCAATTACACGTACTTCAAGATTAGCCAATTGATGAAGTTCTTGAACCATCTCTTTCCTTTCCGGAGGGACTCCACATAGACTGCCCATTGATCGGCGGCTAAGCGCATCGGCTACCACATTCGCCTTTCTGGGGTGATACAAAATATTTACATCATAGTCTTTCAATAGCTCTAACCACCACCTCTGCCGCAAATTTAACTCCTTTTGTTTGAAAGTATACTGAAGACTCTTGTGATCTATATAGATATCGACATGCACTCCATACAAGTAATGTCTCCACATTTTCAATGCATGAATAACCGCAACTAATTCAAGATCATGAGTTGGATAGTTCTTTTCATGTTTCCGCAGCTGCCTCGAAGCATATGCAATAACTCTACCATGTTGCATCAATACACATCCTAGTCCAACACCGGAAGCATCACAATACACAACATAACCATCTGACCCTTCTGGAAGTGTTAAAACTGGAGCTGAGGTTAATCTGTCCTTCAACTCTTGGAAGCTGCGTTCACAAGCATCATTCCATAGAAATTTGGCTGACTTTTGGGTTAGCTTCGTTAATGGGGCAGAAATAGATGAGAAGCCTTCTACGAATCTTCTATCATAACCTGCCAATCCCAGAAATCTACGAACTTCCGTAGGCGTCGTAGGCCTTGGCCAAGTCTTCACAGCTTCAATTTTCTGAGTGTCGACTCGAATGCCATCATCTGAAATAACATGGGCCAAAAATGTTACAGAATTTAGCCAAAACTCGCATTTTGAAAATTTTTCATACAATTCTCGGACTCGAAGAATGCCAAGAACGATTCTCAGATGATCTGCATGTTCTGATTCTGTGCGAGAATACACCAGAATATCATCAATAAATACCATTACAAATAGATCCAAGAGGGGCCTGAATACGTTGTTCATCAGATTCATAAATACAGCCGGAGTATTAGTCAACCCGAATGACATTACTCGGAATTCATAGTGGCCATATCTTGTTCTGAAAGCTGTCTTGGGAATATCATCCTCTCTAACCCTCACTTGATGATAACCCGACCTCAAGTCTATTTTAGAAAACCACTTAGCACCCTATAGTGGATTGAATAAGTCATCAATCCTTGGGAGAGGTTATTTGTTCTTTATCGTCACTTTGTTCAACTTCCTATAATCAATGCACATCCGTAGGGATCCGTATTTCTTTCTCACGAACAAGACTGGTGCTCCCCACAGTGATGAACTGGGTCTAATAAACCCCTTTTCAAGAAAATCTTTCAACTATGCTTTTAACTCTTTCAATTCTGCCGGAGCCATTCGATAAGGAGGAATAGAGATAGGCTTGGTGTCCGGCAACACATCAATGGAGAAATCAATCTCTCTTTCTGGGGGATGACCTGGAAGTTCATCTAGGAATACATCCGAAAATTCATTCACTACCGGAACTGATTGGAAAGTTGGCGACTTTGCCTCGGTTTCATGAACCCGAACTAGATGATAAATATAGCCTTTGGCTATCATCTTTCTTGCCTTAAGGTAAGAAATAAGCTTACCCTTCAGAGATGCTGCTTTACCCTTCCATTAAAGCACGGGCTCTCCTGGAAATTGGAATCGAACCACTTTCGTTCGGCAATCGACATTAGCATAACACGATGCCAATCAATCCATGCCTATAATCACATCAAAATCTAACATTTCTAGCTCAATCAAATCAGCTTTGGTCTGGCGATCATATATCACTACTACACATTTTTTATACACTTGTCTCGCTATCACGGGATCACCAACCAGAGTAGATACCTCAAAGGGTTTAATTGACTCAGGTTTCACCCTAATACAACCAACAACATATGGAGTAATATAAGAGAAAGTATAACCCGGATCTATCAATGCATAAACATCACGGGAGTATATAGACAATGTACCTGTAACCATATCCGGGGAGGGCTCAAGATCCTGTCGCCCGACTAAAGCATATACACGGGGCTGAGTGGCACCTGAAGTAGATGCTGCCCCTCGGCCTCTACCTCGGCCTGTTGTCATCTGGGGAGTCTGCCCTACCGGGCGTACTGATGAAGAACCAGCTGCTGAGCCTGTGTGTTGAACCCCACATCTACCATACCGCGAGGGACAATCTCGCATCAAATGCCCAGTCTGCCCGCAAACATAACAAGCATCCGTGTCCTGACGACATGGCCCTGAGTGTAATTTCTGGCACCGGCTACATCGTGGAATTGGGGGTCTCCTCTGACTGTAATCACACCCAAACTGAGAACTCGAAGCTCTTGAGCTCTGACCTCGTTCCGAAGGAAAAGAGTGATCAAATCTTCTATCTGCAAATCGTGGAGGCGCACTGGTCACTGACTGGCCTGAATGTCGGGAATAAGTCTACCTTGATCCCCCTCTATAATCACTGCCTTCTCCCATAGATCTGGCCCTCTTACTTTGCCTCCTATCGACATCACGGTCACCTCTTTGTTGTTGTTGTCGCCCTTCCAAATTCTGAGCATGGGCCTGTATTTGGGAAATGTCCATCCCGCCTTGCAAGGAAGCTGTCAAACAATCTCTGAATAAATGTGGCCCCAAACCACTCACAAATCTGTGTACCCGATCTCCCATGTCGGCCACCATAGTCGGAGCATATCTAGCCAAAGAATTAAATTGCATGCTATACTCACGGGCACTCATATTTCCTTGCCTCAAATTTAGAAATCTATCCGCTCTAGCTCGGCGGACCTCGGGTGGAAAATAGTGACTAATAAAAGCATCTACAAACTCTTGCCAAACTGGAGGAGGCACATTCTCTCCTCTTGATAATACCTAGTTGTTGTACCATAAAACTGCCACATCCCGGAGTCTGTAAGATGCCAACTCCACGGATTCAGTTTCGCAGGGATGGACAATTTTCAATGTCCTCAACATTTCATCAATGAAACCTTGTGGGTCTTCCTTCGGCTTTGACCCGAAGAACTCCGGAGGATTTAGACTCATAAAAGCACGGGCTTTGGTACTTGCTGCCTGGTCACTTGAACACACATTTTGTCGTTGTGCTTATGCGGCAACCAATTGTGTCAATAACTGAATAGCTTCGGTCATTTGTTGACCCAAAGCAGCCGGTGGAGAAATTGGAGCTGAAGCTCCTCCTTGTTCTTCTACATTAGGCGGGGTGGAGGAAGTACTAGATGGGGCCTCATTTTGTGACTCGCCCTCTTCCACATTCATTGGTGGCTCTCTTTCTACCCGCCTCTTTGTCCTAGTCTTGCCCTTCTAGGCAGCTGTAGCTTTTCCTTTTGGCGGCATTCTGAAATCACAACACACTATTAGGGAGGATAAAATCTTATACATGGCTCTATCGCACGATCTCATAGAATAAAGATGGTCATTTTTCCTAAATGCCCTGTAGCCTCTTGTTTATTGATGTGGCGCGCAACACACCATAAACAAGACTCTACTAGACAAGGCTCGTAGACACTTCCTAAGACCGAACTGCTCTGATACCACTTTTGTGATGACCCAGCTAGGGGCCGCGATGGGTACCCGGGGCTAACCACCGAGCACCGCTCGTTCTACCGCTTATCATACTCATTAAACATTCCTTTATCACATTCATACTCAATTTATAAGAAAATCATCCCTCATTTGAAACAAAATTACTTTTATAGACATAAGCCTTTAGGCTATCAAAATAATATAAATATATACCTAGTAGCACCCTCGTGAGACCATACAACCCACACTGCGCATCTACGAGCCTCTACCGGAGTGCTAGACATAAGGACGGGAAAAGACCCCGTCATGGCCAAAATACATATACATGAATGTACACAAAAGAATAATCTTAAGCACATCTGGAACAATGGAGTTCTCTCTAATCAGCTACTGGCCTCTATGAGTCCAGATCAAGCTCACCTCCCTTTCTATCTGTGGGCATGAACACAGTGTCCAAAGAAAATGGACGTCAGTACGAACATTGTATTGAGTATGTAAGGAAAAAATGAAATAAATACAATCGAAGGATCATGAATCATGAGATAAAGATATAACCTGCACAAATGTCATAGGCAATTACATTCTTTACATATATCATATTTTACATACTCATGATACATATGTCCTCATATCACATAAATCATCATATCACAATCCCCATCGTTAACCCGCGTCCGGGTAACCATCATATGCCGCCCACTAGTGGTGATCATGCCCGGCCCTCTAGGCTCAGTGTAACATCGCAGCCCGCCTTTGCGGTGACATGCCCGGCCATCTAGGCACAGTGGAATCATATACAGCCCGCCTTCGCGGTGACATGCCCGGCCATCGTCGCGCGGTGGAATCGCATCATCACAAAGTCAATCATTACCCATTACTATTACACATCTCATGAAAGTATCATAATCTCTTCATAGCTCAACAATTTCCATACATAACATAGGCATATTATAAATAGCACTATTCATTATCTTATGGACATATCATGGCTTAGCATTATTTCATATTCATCACTAGGAGCATACATTAGGCTTTGAAGACAACCACAACTATGTCGGGGTGACATAAGGTCGTGAACCCCCGATCATATTATGAGCATTTACGAGTATTCTACCTCACCTTAAAGGAAATAGTGCACGAGGTGAGTGTTAACAATAACGACATCACTAACGCTATAGCATCATCATATCATGAACTATCGGATCGCTATGCTTTTAGTCGTTAACATCATTAGCATATCCGTATGTAATTTAGTTTGTTTACGGACTCATAAGCATTGTCACATAGAAAAATCATGGAAAACTTGAAGGATTCATGCCTTTGAAGGAAGGGGTAAACCTTACATACCTTTTATCGTTTAATCGATCTAGTGTTCGCTTGTTCTCCTTCAATGTCGCGTCTTTACCTTCAAGAGGGAATTCGCACTAACGTTAGTTAATCGATCATAAGAACGCGCTACTATTTCTAGAGAAAATCGGGCAGCATTTCCTTTGTTTATACTACTTTTCCCGTATTCAATATCAACTCCCAAACGCTCACAATAACATCCACAATATTGAAATCAACAATCATCATTTACATGCATTAACCACAATTCACCATTTCTCTCCAATTTCTCCACATTTATACTTATAGCTCATTATCGCATTTTCTCATATATAACACTTATCTCATGGTCTAAATGTCATTTATAACGTATTCATAATCACAACACGTCAACATTCATGATTCAATCCAACTACCATCCAACCATAGCACAATTCACTCATTTATGACCCATTTGCTAGGTCTTTCTACAATTCAAGTATCTTAACCTTCCAACACCTTAAACAACATGGTATAGGCATGAAACTTACCTTAGATGATGGTTGAACAAGTCTTTAGTGGAGTTTCTCCTCTAGCACCAAAACCCTACTTCACCATCCTTGGGTTTTTCTTGATTAGATGAACTTTGGCTAGGTTTCATACACTTGGGTTCATGGATTTGGTATTATTGATCATGGATTTCCCTTGAATTTTCTTGTGGATGAATGTTAGAGAGTTTTCTAGAGGTTTTCTTGACCAAGAATGGTGAAAAATATGATTTTTGGTCGAGTTGGGTCTATTTAAAGTGGTCCAGAATATTGCGGCACACTTTGCTTGACGCAAAACATGCTTTGCTAAACGCATGTTGTGTCGCAAACCATGCAGAACCTCAAAATCTCACTGGCACACTTTGCTGCGTAACTGCGTTGCCGCATATCGTGTTTGCTGGACGCATGTTGCGCCGCAAAGTGCGCCAGAATGCGATATTTTTGCCAACTTTCTCCGAAACTTAACTCCGATGATCCGACGAGTCTTAAACCTTCCCGAAGCTTACTAAACATGGTTTTTTTCTCCATTATATACCCAATATGGACATGTCTATCCCCATGACCTCGAAAAAAATTTATCCTACTTCCCAAGACTAGGACAATTAGCATTCGGCGAAACTCAACATATGAAAATGAGAGGTGTAACACTAGCTCCCTTTTCTCTGGTTGAACATAAGACAAATTAACTATGGATTTATGGCTAAGACCATCGGCTAATAAGTTCGCCTTTCCAGGATGATATAAGATATTGACATCATAGTCCTTCAATAACTCCAACCATCGCCTTTGACGTAAATTCAACTCCTTCTGCTTAAAAATATACTGAAGGCTCTTATGGTTCGTGTAGATATCAATATGAACGCTATACAAGTAGTGCCTCCACATCTTCAATGCATAAATCACCGCGGGTAACTCTAGATCATGTGTTGGATAGTTCTTCTCGTGTTTCCGCAACTACCTAGAAGCACAAGCTATAACTTTACTATGCTGCATCAACACACAACCTAGCCCAATGCCTGAGGCATCACAATAAATAACATAGCCCTCAGATCTTTTTAGAAGTGTCAGAACCGGGGCCGAAGTCAATATGTTCTTCAACTCCTGGAAACTACGCTCATAATAATCTATCCAATGGAACTTAACTGATTTCTGAGTCAGCTTCATGAGCGGTGCAGAAATAGAAGAAAAACCTTCTACAAATCTCCTGTAGTAGTCTGCCAAACCCAGAAAACTACGAACCTCTGTTGGTGTTGTGGGTCTCGGCCAAGTCTTCACAGCTTCAATCTTCTATGTATGCACCCGAATTCCATCAGCTGAAATAATGTGCCCCAAAAATGTCACAAAATTCAACCAGAACTCACATTTAGAGAACTTTACATACAACTTCCGATCGTAGAGAATTTAAAGGACAATACGTAAATGATTCGTACGCTCTGCCTATGTCCGAGAGTATACCAGGATGTCATTAATAAACACAATCATGAATAGATCTAAGAAAGGCCTGAATAAACTATTCATTAAGTCCATGAATACTGTCGGTGTATTAGTCAATCCGAACGACAATACCCAAAACTCGAAATGACCATATTTAGTTCTGAAGGTTTTCTTCGGGATATCTTTCTCTCTCACCCTCACCTGGTGATACCCTAATCTTAAATCTATCTTCGAAAACCACTTAGCGCCCTGTAGTTGATCAAATAAATTATCAATTCTCGGAAGTGGATATTTGTTCTTTATTGTCACCTTATTCAGTTGCCTATAATCAATGCACATCCGTAAGAATCCATCTTTCTTCCTCACAAATAATACTGGTGCTCCCCACAATGATGTACTAGGCCTGATAAAGCCTTTCCTAAGTAAGTCCTTCAACTGCTCTTTCAATTCCCATAATTCAGCAGGCGCCATTCTATAAGGAGGAATGGATAGTGGCTTAGTATCTGGTAATACGTCAGTGGCAAAGTCAATCTCCCATTCTGGCGGAAGACCTGGAAGCTCTTCTGTGAATAAATCTGGAAACTCATTAACTACTAGAATAGATTGAAGTGTCGGTGGCTTTACTTCTGTATCCTGAACTCGGACTAAATGATAAATACAACCCTTGGCAATCGTTTTCCTTGCCTTGAGGTAGGAAATAAACCTACCTCTCGGTGTTGCTATATTATCCTTCCACTCTAGAATTGGTTTTCCAGTAAATTGGAATCGAACCATCTTCGTTCTGCAATCAAAATTAGTATAAAAAGAGGCCAACTAATCCATACCTATAATAACATCAAAATCTACCACAGTATGACGATCACAGACTATAACCACACAATTTTTATATACCCGTCTAGCTATCACTGAGTCACCAATGGGTGTAGACACCTCAAAAGGCTTAATTGACTTAGGTTATACCCCGAACTAGCAAAAAAAGGAGTAACATACGACAACGTAAAACCCGGATCAATCAATGCATATGCATCATGAGAAAATACTGATAGTATACCTATCACAACATCGGGTGAGGACTCAAGATCCTGTCGACCCACCAATGCATAGACGCAGTTCTGAGGACCGCTCGAACTAGGTGCTCCACCTCTATCTCTACCACGACCGGCTAGAGTCTGCGAAGTCTACCCAGGAGGGCATACGGATGATAAAGAACCAGCTGCAGATCCTGTCGGCTGAACCACACCTCCACCACCTCTCATAGTGCAATCTCAAATAATGTAGCCTGGCCGACTACAAGTGTAGCAAACATTTATACCCAAATGATACTGCCCAGTATATAACTTACTGCACTAGTCGCATCATGGTATAGATGGTCTTATCTTACTGGATCCACTCCAGATCTGGGAACTGGAAGCCCTGGAACTTTGAGCTGGTCTATCAAAC
The DNA here is from genome assembly GCF_019175385.1 of Lycium barbarum. NCBI lineage: Eukaryota > Viridiplantae > Streptophyta > Magnoliopsida > Solanales > Solanaceae > Lycium > Lycium barbarum. The sequence continues at coordinate 70,248,621 of NC_083342.1, forward strand.
CTGGGTCCTAGAAACTGTGGAGGTGCACTAGCGGCTGAATAGGCTGAGCGCCTGGAGAATTACTGCCTTGGACCACCTCTAGACTCATTAGCACATCCCGAAGATCTGGCATTCTTACTCTGACCCCTATCATGCTCATGCTCAACCCTCCGTTGCTGCTGGCGCTCCTCAAGATTCTGAGCGTGCACCTGAATGTGGGAAATATCCATACCCGACTAAAGTGAGGCCATCAAGACATCACCAATCAAATGTGGTCCCAATCCACTCACAAACAAGTAAAATCGATCTCTTATGTCATCTACCATAGCTGGAGCATACCTAGACAATGAATTAAAATGAAGACTATACTCCTAAGCATTCATATTCCCCTGTCTAAGATTCAAGAACCTATCCGCTCTGGCCCATCAAATATTTAGTGGCTAATAAAGTCAAAAGAAGGCATATATGAACTCCTGCCATACGGGTGAAGGTGCATTAACCCCTCTAGAAGACATCAAGGTATCATACCAATAAACAGCCACATAACGTAATTTGTAAGAAGCCAACTCTACCGACTCAGTATCTGAAGCATGCATCACCCGCAACGTCCTCAGCATCCCATCTATAAACTTCAGCGGGTCCTTATCCCACTTCGACCCAAATCTCAAACTCTGGTACTAACAGGCTTACCACAATGATCGGTACCCTGTCGCTTGGCCTGAGCGGCTACTAACTGAGTCAACAACTGAATGGCCTGTCGCATCTCCTGACTCGCGGTATCAGGTGGAGGAACTGGGGTTGCTGGAGCTAGAGCTGGGGTTGGATCTTCTCTATGCTCCTCTGAAGCAGGCGGAGTATGAGAGGACCGAGATGGAACCTCATTTTGAGATTCACCCTCCTCAACATCTATAAGCGGTACAGGTCCAGTGTCACGACCCAACCCAGTAGGCCGTGACTAGTGCCCGATCTGGGCACCCAAACCCAGCTATCAAATGCATTCAAGTATATAGCAGAAGCCGACAAGGCTATATTCTAAATTTAGATAATTTCCAGAAAAATTTCGGCAGAGTTTCCTTTGTTTTACAGACTATCCAAAATAACCCTGCACACAGAAAATACCAACAAAGGCCACACCGGCCAACAAGGCAACATGTAAACATATGCGGACCGGCAGCCTGACTTTCTGTTTCTGTCATCCTTAAATACAATCACGAAATACGGTCCGTAAACTGGAAAATGGACCGTAAAATGTGTTTACGACCACTGTGCACTTTCGAAGACTATTCATTTAAGATCAGATTTTGGGTTATTAATAAGAGACCAAGTTCATTATTTCATTTCCACATGACACCCCCTTCTCTCTAAAACCTCTCTCTACATTTATTCCACAAGGATTCAAGGATTATTAGTGAACAAAAACATAAACTAAGTGAATCAAGTATAAGAAAACCCATTAGGGATCATACAAGTCAAGAAATCTCATTGGAGATAAACTAGGGTTTTGCTCAAGTGGAGTATTATCAACCAAGGCTTGTTCCTACGATATCTAAGGTAAGATTTATGATGTTTCTATGTTGTTTAAGGTATTTAAGAGTAGAAATACTTGGATTGTAGAGCGGTATGGCAAATTGGGTCATGAATGTGGAATAGTGCCATTTTGAGAAATAGTTTGAATTGAGTTATGAGTCTTGATGTTTTGTAATGTAAATGTGTTATAAATGATGTTGAGAACATGAGATGAGAAATGTACGTGAATGGACATAGTCGTGCGTTATGGCCATGGATATGGATGAGCAAAAAGTGAGTCTAGAATATGGATACTGTGGATGAATAATGACTATTGTTGTAGTATTATGAATGTATTGTTGACGTTTGAGAGTTGAAATACACTATAGAGGAATGTTGTATAAATAGAGGAGACGTTGCCCGATTTTCTCTAGTTTAGTCATGTAGGCTAGCTATCGATTCTAATGATAGTATGACTTTAATGAAGGTAGAAACGTGAGCTTCGGAGGAGAACGTGCAAGTGGTAAATAGTTGAACGGAAAGGTATGTAAGGCTAACCCTTCTCATAAGGCATGGTTCTTTGGCCAAACATCTAAATCTTCCATAAGTCTATGATGTCTCATAAATGATTTGATCTTCCGAGCCATTAAGCTCACGATTCTTGATATGCTACGATTGTACTAAGTTCCTCGCATGACGAGTAAGCCTATAAAGATAAGTGTGATGAATGATGATAATAGTGATAATGATATTGATGACGACTATAATGGTAATAGCGATGATGGTAACGATGACGATGATGATAGTAATGATAATGGTAAAGATGCTTATGAGCTATATGAATGTATGCCATTGTATGGCTACTATGAAACACCGAGCTTATATGGCCGGGTATTATATGTATAGATGTACATGTATGTATGTTTACGTAATGCGCGCACACCACTGCAGTTGGGTACGGATAACACTGAGCCTTGGAACAACATTGATGTTTATGTAAATGCTATGCATATGATAAGATTATGTATGTGCTATGATTATGTATATAATATGAATGAGAATAAGGTTATGTATGCGAATACAAGTACTAATATGGAACGGATACGAATATGGCTACGAATATTGAGGTATGAGCACAAACACACATTAGAATGGAAAGTTTCTATGAAAGGCAAGTAAGTTCCCATGGTGATAATATCACCATCTCCCATCTTGTGCTATTTCTTGTGATGTTCATTATGCTTCTACATTGATATTGATCTTGATTTACATACTCAGTACATTCTTCGTACTGACGTCCTTTTGTTTGTGGACGCTGCGTCATGCATGCAGGTGCACAGGAAGACAGGCTCGATCCATAGCGGTATTCTCAGAGACTACATAGTAGAGCTCCATTTCATTCGGAGCCATAACTTTTGGGTACTTATTCTTTTGTGTACATAATTATGGGCATAGCGGGGTCCTGTCCCGCTTATGTGACGTGTTATACTCTCCTTAGAGGCTCGTAGTCATGTGTATATGGTTAGACATGTCTGGCCTTGTTGGCCTATATTTTGTAAATCATTTTGCTAGCCTTGTTGGCTCTGGTACATTGATGTGGCATAGATGCCAATTATGATATAATGGCATTGTTGTCCAATGGGACTAGCATGATGAATAAATAGAAGTATGTTAAATTATTTGGCGCACCTAGATGTAAGTATAAGTGTAAGACAAGGGGCGCCCGGGTGAGTTAGCACCGGGCGTTCATCGCGGCCCTCTAGACGGGTCGTGACAAAAGTGGCATCAGAGCAGTTCAGTCCTAGGGTGTGTCTACGAGCCGTGTCTAGTAGAGTCTTGGTTATGGGTGTGTTGCGCGCCACAGTTATAAATAAGAAGCTGCGGGCATTTTAGGAATGATTGACCTTCTTTCTTCATAAGAATCGTGCGGTAGAGCTATGACATGAGAAATTATTGTTCTTTAATCGTGTATTGTCTATTTCAGAAATGCCTGTAAAGAGAAAGGCTACGGCAGCCCAAAAAGGCAAGACGGTGGTAAGAAAGCGGGTTGAAAGAGCACCGCCACCGGTAGTAGAGGAAAGTGAGTCCTCAAGTGCGGCTCAATCTCAGTCCTCCCGTTCAGTACCTATATTAGAGGAGCGTGAGGGAGCCTCAGCCCCAGCTCCAGCACCTCCGGCTCCTCCACCGGATGCTTCAGGCCAAGATGTGAAAGAGGCCATACACTTGCTTACTCGATTGGTTGCTGCCCAGACTCAGCGGCAAAGTACAGGGCTGGGTGATAGGGCTGTTAGTGCAAGGGCCCGTGACTTCATTACTTTGAACCCTCCGGAATTCTTTGGGTCAAAGTCGGAGGAGGACCCTAAGGATTTTATCGATGGTATGTTGAGGACGCTGCGATTGATACATGCTTCGGACATCGAGTCGGTGGAGGTAGCGTCGTATAGATTGAGAGAGTTCTCGATCCAATGGTATACGGTATGGATGGCTTCACGGGGAGCCAATGCACCTCCCCCGGTATGGCAGGAGTTTTTTTATGCTTTCCTCCGACATTATATGCCTCCAGAGGTTCGGCGATGTCACGACCCAACCCCGTGGGCCGTGACTAGTGCCCAAACTGGACACCCACACGCACTTACTTACCAAATCAGCATATCAATGACTTATCCATATCCAACATATATTAATTATTACATATATTAAGGGCAGATGTTATCTTAAGCGGTCGCACATATCAAACACCTCATATAGGAGCCGCCAAGGTTGTCGTAGAACATATCGTCCAAAGCATATACATAAGTATATACATACATACAAGCCGTTAAGGCTGTCATAGCAAATAGGACCGCTTAGGCGCAAATCACAGACATAATCGAACAATAGCGACCCATGACCCACACGTATGTCTACAGGCCTCTAACAAACATAACAGAATCATATGACGGGACAGGGCCCCGCCGCACCCCTGAATATATACATACACATGTACAATGAAAGAGTCTGTACCAAATGTGGGCTCCAGAACAAGGAAGCACTCGAAAGCAGCAGAAAGATGACCTAAGTTGTCGGGTCACTCAAGTGAACGTCTGTACCTGCGGGCATGAAACGCAGCCCCCCGAAGAAGAGGGGGTCAGTACGGAAAATGTACCGAGTATGTATGGCATGAAGTACAGTACAGGGGATCATAGCCAAAAATAGAAACTCTCCAGAACCAGTATGACTGTGTAAAATTATCAAAGAGTTTCCTTTATGTAAGGAAGTAGTATATTTCCAATCATGTATCATACACATATACATATATATACATATATATATAACGTGTCCCGGCCCTTTAGTGAGGGACTCGGTGAATGAGATCATGCATATCAACATCATAAGCCATATGTACATATAACGTGTCCCGGCCCTTTAGCGAGGGACTCGGTGAATGAGATCATGCATATCAACATCATATGCCATATGTACTTATAACGTGTCCCGGTCCTTTAATGAGGGACTCGGTGGATAGAATCATGTATGTCAACATCATGCATCATGTATACATATAACGTGTCCCGACCCTTTATTAAGGGACTCGGTGGGTATAATCATGCATGGCAGAATCATATACCATATATACATAACGTGTCCCGGCCCTCTATTGCGGGTCTCGGTGGATAAAGTCATCATATGCCATCCTGGCCGCCATCCCCCTATCATCATGTCATCATATACATATACATATAACGTGTCCCGGCCCGCAAGTGAGAGGGACTCGGTGAATAATGCAGTGGAGTACGCACGAGAACATGTCCTGGCCCGGGCTCAGTGAAATCCAAACCGAGGCTTGCACGAACAGAATAATGCGAAACCATATGCACATAAATCAAGACTCGATAGATAGGCATACTTACCGACTCCAGAAGGCTCAGAAACAAGTTTTGGATCAATCCGACTTAGTATGAGAAAGTTATGGACATTGAAATACAGAACCTTCTACGAGCATTTCAAAAGTCATTTTTTTGGAAAATCGAAGCAATACTCATATCAAGTATCTTTCGGATATCTTATAGATCAAATCAAATATAAATTTTAGAATCATATGCACATATCAAAGTATATCAAAGACTCGATGGAATAGTTGGATGTGCTAGCATTTGGAAAATCAAGACTCTAGTCATATCGATTATCTTTCGAATACCATTCGGAAACATATCAAATAGACCTTAAGACATCATAAATACGCATCATAATCACTAGCTTATGGAAATCAATAACGTTAGCCATCCTAGTGGCTCTAAGAGCAGGATTTTCTTTAGAATCATACATATACGTTATTTGCTCGTCTCATAAAGATCATGCCAAAAGAAAGAAAGGTAAGCCTTACATACCTTGCCCGCTTTCTACGCTAATCCGAACTTAAGTCTTTCGCTTCGTAAGATCTACAACAATATTCATATACCAAACATTAGCCATAACACTTAAAAGTCCAAATCTAAACCAACACTTTATCTACAGAAATTTCGGCAGCATTTCCCCTGTAAATGCAACATCCCCGAGAATTCAACTCGGCTATATCATCAACAACAAATCCGAGAATTTAACTCGGCCAAAATATCAACAACAATACCAACAATTATTCTAACAATATCCACAATTGATTCAAAACACATACTAACATTAGCAACTTCTTCGTACAACTTCAACGGCGTCCCATTTATATTCAATTCATATTTTCTCACACATTCAAGTACTAATCCGAAGCCATTCAAGAACGTTTCAAACAATCCGCACAATATTCACAATAATCTAACCAATATGCCATTCCACCCGAAACCTTCGAAATGCGACAAAAGCCACAACAACACATTACCTTCTTTCAAATTCATAAACTACAACAACAATTCACACTTTAGAAATTTCCTTCTCATAACTACATAAAATCATATTAGAATCACATCAATTCCTACAACAACGCACAACCAATTACAATGCCAACTTGAACCATTAAACCTTCATTTGCATCATAAAGTACACAACAGCACAACTAACATACTAAGTAAAATTAATTCATCTCTTCTCCGCCATACAACAACCACACGGCCATAATTCTACACACACACCCACACGGCCACACACAACACACATTATTTCCATGATTTTCATTCATTTCTGCATACTACAACATACATAAACCTTGCATAACATATAAAAGAGGATTAATTCTTACCTTTTTCCTTAACTTTCCACTTGACTAGAATTTTGGACTTGCGACAAAGAGTAGCCTTCTTGCTTCAACAATTGTACCACGTTAAAGAGGACCCTTGAATTAGTAGGATTACTAGAAGAAATTATTTTTTTTGAATCAAGTTGAAGGCTTCAAGAATTTTTATTTTTATTTGTGAATAATTCTTATGATTCATGAAACTTTTTTCCAAATTTTCAATTTTGCCCTTAGCCTTCCTCAATATTTCCGCATCAATACTTTCATGAACAACTTATGTATTAAATAAGATCAAAATATTGCCTTATCTCTTACTAGTCACAATTATTTGGAATCATCCGAATATGTAAAATACGGGATATAACATCCTCCCCCCCTTTAGAACATTCGTCCTCGAATGTTAAACTGGCCTCATGGTGCATTATGATACTTCGGGGAGGTCTCATCTATAATTGTTACATACGATCATTTAACATATCTATTTTGGAAGCTTAGCCCGCCTGTGTCGTAGAAAACCATTAGGGATACTTCCTCTTCATTTCATCTTTTCTCGTTCCTTGTTACCTTGCTAATGGGCAATTACCCTGCTCATGTATGACATATTCTTGTGTTTATCTCAGCACGACTTTGTCGCTAATGAGCACAATGGTTATGTTCCTTACTAAGGCTAGTTATATCCATATCCAAAACGTATACGTGATATTTCTTTGCCATTCCTCATCCTTCGCAGTCCAACTATACGCATGACAACTTATGATTCGTGTTGAGTTAATTGCTTAACTCGCAACATCTTTGGGTTCTTGCCGCAACTTTTCCTTATTTCCTTTCCTCACATTCCTCGATGCCAGTATACTTGTCTATAACTTCCTTGGACTAGTAATCGCTCCATCGATCGTTATTCCTTGTTGACTTTCCGGCGTGGACTTCATATAATCATAATTGAGCATAGCTTCACGTTAATTGTTCATTCAGTTCCCTAGCATTTACCCCCATGTTCAGTGTGGTTAATGGACCATGAACTATCTTCTAATACCCGATGGCCTCTTTTATCTTTTATTCATATAAGCAATGTGCTTCCTTTCTTCAGGAAGTTATCAACTACCAACTGTTTTCACTTCATTATAACCGTTGCCACCCGGGGTGTCTTTTGGATCTGTTATCCTCTTCATTGACCTTGTGGATTTAGCTTGTATACCTTTCTTACTCTCTTTATTGCTTTCTTCTGGAACTCAGGTCCTCATAATTCGTTTCGGATCTAGTATGTTCTCCCCCCCCCCCCTTTATTAAGAGGGTCAATATACGTCTATGCCATTTAAGTAACCATCGCTTTCCGCGATCCTCTTACAATTGCAGTCCTTTCATTATGGAGTCTATCCTGTCTAACTCATTGTTAACTACGTTCTCGTATTTAATCGGAATACTCATAAGGGCTTCCATTCCCAACACTTACTTTTCTTTCCATTCTGACATACCTCGGTCCATTATGTCTAACAATGTCACTAACCTTTCTGGTGCATATCCGTCTCCAGTTATGTTTTTTTCTTATTGTTTGTAGCATCGATTTCTGAAGTTCGTAAGATGTTACTTTTATTCGTGCGAATCGGTTCCATTCTTAAGTCATCCTTCAGGAAAGCTTCTCTATGTTCAAAGCAACCATATTGATATGGCTACGCATTTATCCTTTAGTAGTTATATCCTTCCACGATGGAAGATTCGGCCAAATTATCCTTTCCTTGGCAAGTAGTCGATTCGCTATCATCAACTTATTAAAGTATACTCCGTACTCCCATATGCTTGTTCTATTTCCACCGTTAACCTTTTTCAAGTTCGTTTCTCTTTTTGTCGCCATTCTAATTCTTTTTCAGACCTGTCCTTCAAATTTCTACGCAAATAATTCCCTGCTTCGCCCGTTGGCTCTTTTAGAGACTTTGCTTAAGTATATTTCTTACTTGTAGTGAGATCAGTATCAGTTTATTTCATAACATCTATACCATACCCTTCACTTTGCCTCTTGAATTTCGTTTAGTTAGTGTCTTCTATACATCGCAATACGGATTGCTATGATTTCACCTATCGATCGATATGGTCATAAATAGGATGTCATATGCATACACATACATTTACTACCATTTCGCTTACAAAACATTTCTCAAACGCTTATTTAAACTTACTCTCATTCCAAAGCTGCGTTGCGCTTTCTTATTCTTCACCGATCTAGTCCGTCTCAGCCTACGCGACCTCTATAAGGTTTCTAACCACTCCACATACAATAATTTCCTTTAGGTTACCCCAAATTCCCATTTGTCTCTTATAACTAGATTTGTGGAAATTTTGATAAACTTCCCAGGGGGTCACCCATCCCAAAATTGCTCTGGCCCTAGCACGCTTAACCTCGAAATTTCCATGCATTTTGATACGTTAATGCTGGTATAATTGCACCCATCTCCCCGCACGACCTTTTCCACATAATTTAGGACAATTCGGGGTCTTTACAATTTCCGAAAAGTTCTCGTAGCGGGTCCCACCCCGATCTAGAGAGGGTCTTTTATTTTTTCCTGACTATGTCGTTACCGAGTTAGCCTTTTAAATTCTCAACATTTACTTTTTATCTGTATGAATAGCTACCTCAAACGGTCTTATCAATTTCGGTTATTCTAGCAACCAGGGGGAAATATATAATAAAATAGAGTCTGAATTTATTAATACATATACATTTCAGTAGAAGATCAACGGTATACCTGTAACCACGTCTGGTGACGCCTCCTGGTCCTGTTGGCTGGCCAAAGCATATAAGCGGTTCGGAGGACCACTAGAACCGGGAGCTCCGCCTCGACCTCTACCGCGACCTGCCGGTGTCGGCCGCATAGCTATAGAAGGAGAAGATGAACCAGTAACTGATCCGGTGGGCTGGGCTGAACCACCCCTAAACGAGCACTCCCTCATAACATGGCCCTGGCGGCCACAAGAAAAACAGGCACTGGTGGCGAGATGACATTCCCCCGGGTGGCGCCTACCGCACCGAGGACACTGAGGCATAGATAGCCTCGTCTGACTGAACCCTCGGCTCTGCTGCGAACCCGAGGACCTGGAGCTTTGACCCGCTCTCGAATATCCCGTATTATCAAATCTCTTACCGGTAGACTGTGGGGGTACACTCCATGCTGACTGAGAAGGATGTCTACTATACTGCTGCTGAGGCTGGCCGCCTCGAGACTCCCCGAAATATCCAGCTGATCTAGCCCTCTTGGGCTGCCTCCTATCACGATCTCTATCGGGCTGACGCCCTCTATGTCGGTCCTCTATTCCTTGTGCGTATGCCTGCAACTGTGAAATATCCATACCGGACTGAGATGCCACCGCCATACAACTATCAATCAGGTAGTCATCCAACCCTATCACATATCGGTGCATCCTGTCAGTCATATCAGCCAGGATAGTGGGCGAATATCTGGCCAGGGAGTCAAACTCTAGGCTGTACTCTCGAACACTCCTGCCCCTCTGTCTCAGCTATAAAAATCTTTCAACCTTCGCTCGCTGCATCTCGGGAGGAAGAAAATGGCGGAGAAAGGCGGCTGTAAACTCGTCCCACACAGCTGGAGGAGCATCCTCGCCTCTGGACAGCTCCCAGGAGTCGTTCCAATTAATCGCTACATCCCGCAGTCTATGTGAAGCCAACTCGACAGACTCAATCTCAGAAGCCCTGACTAGTCTCGACGTACACTGCATCTGTCGAATGAAACCCTGGGGATCCTCCTCGGGCTTAGACCCGTAGAACTCTGGGGGATTACAGGTCAAGAAATCACGAACCCTCAAACTGTCACATCTATCCGCATCATCGCCCCCTAGCCCGCGTCTGCGAGCCTGTCCTGCTACTAATCTTGTCAATAACTGTACCGCGTCTCTTATCGCCCTGTCCTTCGCCCCTGGCTGCGGAGCTAGAGACTCGAGCGCTGGGGCCTCAGGAGCTAAGGGTGGAGCCGCCCCCTGATCCGTGGTGGCAGCGGCTGCTGCTCCAGGCTCCTCTAATGGTGGGGGTGTAGCAAAACTTGCTGACTGGGGTGCAATATCGAGCATGGCCTGGGCACGGGCCTTGGTAACTCTCTGGGCCTGGCTAGTCTCTCCAACTGCTGCTAACTTGACCTTCTGGGCAGCTGTCGCTTTTCTCGGAGGCATCGCTGAAAACATAACATTTTGTCAGAAAGGAACAATCCTAATAATATAGCTCTATCGCACGATCTAAGATCGAAAGAAAGGTAACATCCTAAATGTCCTATAGCCTCTTGTTTATAGATATGGTGCACAATACACCGATAAACAAGAATCTACTAGACACGGCCTGTAGACATTCCAAGGACAAACCGCTCTGATACCACTTTTGTCACGACCCAACCCCGTGGGCCGTGACTAGTGCCCGAGCTAGACACCCATACGCACTTACTTACCAAATCAGCATATCAACGACTTATCCATATCCAACATATATTAATTATTACAGATATTAAAGGCAGATGTTATCTTAAGCAGTCGCACATATCAAACACCTCATATAGGAGCCGCCAAGGCTGTCGTAGAAGATATCGTCCAAAGCATATACATAAGTATATATATACATACAAGCCGTTAAGGCTGTCATAGCAAATAAGACCGCTTAGGCGCAAATCACAGACATAGTCAAACAATAGTGACCCATGACCCACACATATATACATAACGTGTCCCAGCCCTCTATTGCGGGTCTCGGTGGATAAAGTCATCGTATGACATCCTGGCCGCCATCCCCCTATCATCATGTCATCATATACATATACATATAACGTGTTCCGGCCCGCAAGTGAGAAGGACTCGGTGAATAATGCAGTGGAGTACGCACGAGAACATGTCCTGGCCCGGGCTCAGTGAAATCCAAACTGAGGCTTGCACGAACAGAATAATGTGAAACCATATGCACATAAATCAAGACTCGATAGACAAGCATACTTACCTACTCCAGAAGGCTCAGAAACAAGTTTCGGGTAAATCCGACTTAGTATGAGAAAGTTATGGACGTTGAAGTACAGAACCTTCTACGAGCATTTCAGAAGTCATTTTTTTGGAAAATCGAAGCAATACTCATATCAAGTATCTTTCGGATATCGTATAGATCAAATCAAATATAACTTTTAGAATCATATGCACATATCAAAGTATATCAAAGACTCGATGGAATAGTCGGACGTGCTAGCATTTGGAAAATCAAGACTCTAGTCATATCGATTATCTTTCGAATACCATTCGGAAACATATCAAATAGACCTTCAGACATCATAAATACGCATCAAAATCATATGGAGTAGCTTATGGAAATCAATAACGTTAGCCATCCTAGTGGCTCTAAGAGCAGGATTTTCTTTAGAATCATACATATACGTTATTTGCTCGTCTCATAAAGATCATGCCAAAAGAAAGAAAGGTAAGCCTTACATACCTTGCCCGTTTTCTACGCTAATCCGAACTTAAGTCCTTCGCTTCGCAAGATCTACAACAATATCCATATATACCAAACATTAGCCATAACACTTAAAAGTCCAAATCTAAACCAACACTTTATCTACAGAAATTTCGGTAGCATTTCCCCTATAAATGCAACATCCCCGAGAATTCAACTCGGCTATATCATCAACAACAAATCCGAGAATTTAACTTGGCCAAAATATCATAAACAATACCAACAATTATTCTAACAATATCCACAATCGATTCAAAACACATACTAACATTAGCAACTTCTTCCTACAACTTCAACGGTGTCCCATTTATATTCAATTCATATTTGCTCACACATTCAAGTACTAATCCGAAGCCATTCAAGAACGTTTCAAACAATCCGCACAATATTCACAATAATCTAACCAATATGCCATTCCACCCGAAACCTTCGAAATGCGACAAAAGCCACAACAACACATTTCCTTCTTTCAAATTCATAAACTACAACAACAATTCACACTTTAGCAATTTCCTTCTCATAACTACATAAAATCATATTAGAATCACATTAATTCCTACAACAACCCACAACCAATTACAATGCCAACTTGAACCATTAAACCTTCATTTGCATCATAAAGTCCCCAACAACACAACTAAAATTAAAATAAGACTATGCGTTATCACACAACAACCATACCGAGACTCAGACTCGACTCATCAATAACACAAATAAATAATCACATCGAGTCAATAAGAAAGTAAATACTAACAATTCCCGCATGCTCACTGCATAGAATAATGACAACATGAATACTCAATGAGGACACCTACAATATAGCAACAGGTCGCCCCTACCCATGGTACAACAAGACTCTATTATGGCCGACTCGATATTAGCACATACCCTACCCTCTATCCAGATCAATAACAAACCATATTCACTACTTTGCTTCCCTTTTTGGCATATCAACTACACATCTTGGTTCACCTATTCACTTAATGGTAAGATGCCCATAGAAATCAGCATTTATCTTAACTTAAGCAATATTCAACCAAACTCCGTGTCCGAAGACCTAGTCATGCTTCTCCCGTCAATTCTATAGCATATATACGATTTACTAATCAAAGTATAACTCCAGTAAACAATAACTACCTCATTGTCAAGAAGCTATCACGAACGTTCATAGACTATCCATGTCACGACCCAGCCCCGTAGGCCGTGACTAGTGCCCGAGATGGACACTTGTACATATTCACTAGCCAAAATCTACTCATGTTTAGCATATTAGGGACTTCCACACATACCAGGAAATATATCATTTAGATCATTACTTGTAATATCGCATATAAACCGATCGGGTTATCATAGTGTAGGGAAATGACAGACGTAAACTATATTAACATAACCGGACAAAACGACCCATGACCCACATACATGTCTACAGGCCTCTAAGAACAACAACAGCAACATCATATGGCGGGACAGGGCCCCGCCGTACCCTAAAATAGTCACATATATATGTATGTACAATAGGAGGATCTGTACCAAAAATATGGGCCCCGGAACAAGGGAGCACTCCAAAGTAGCAGAATAGATGTCCTAAGCTGGCGGTTCACCCACCTGAGCGTCTGTACCTGCGGGCATGAAACGCAGCCCTCGGAGAAAGGGGGTCAGTACGGAATATGTACTGAGTATGTAAGGCATGAAATACAGTAAGGAGAATCATAACTAAAACGGAGATTTACCAGAACCAAGCATGACTATATAAAAAAAAATCAATACGCTGACCTTTTGAAATAAAAATCAGGCATGTCAACATCATATATCATATATACATATAACGTGTCCTGGCCCTCTAGTGAGGGGCTCGGTGGATAAAATCATACCTGTCAACATCATAAATCATATATGCTTAACGTGTCCCGGCCCTCTAGTGAGGGACTCGGTGGATAGAATCATCATATGTCATTATGGCCGCCACCCCCATATCATTATCATATCATATCAAATCATATATATATATATATATATATATATATATATATATATATATATATATATATATATATATATATAACGTGTCCCGGCCCTCTAGTGAGGGACTCGGTGAACAATGCAGTGGAGAGCGCACGAGAACGTGTCCTGCTCCGGTACTCAGTGAAGGGTACATTGAGGCATGCACGAGCAGAGTAGTGAGAAACTATATGCACATAAATCAGTTTTTTTTTTAAGACTAGATGAATAAGTACACAAACGACACATAAAATATCATAAACTCGTTTCGAGGCAATCCGATTTAGTACAAGAAAGTTATGGACATTTTTCTACAGAACCCTCTACGAACGTTTCAGAAGGTATTTTTGGAAAATCAAAGCAATAGTCATCTCAAGTACCTTTCGAACATCGCTATGGATCAAATCAAAATAAACCTTTGGAACCATACACACATATCAAGACATAGCAAAACAGTTTTTCGGAAGTCAAGAACATTAGCCATCCTAGTGGCTCTAAGAATAGGGGTTTCTTTGAAATCATAAATATACTTTGTCTATTTGTCTCACAAAGATCATGCCAAAAGAAAGAAAGGGTAAGCCTTACATACCTTGCCCGCTTCCTACGCTAATCCAACTTAAGTCTCAGCTTTCGCAAGATCTACAATAACGTCATTAAATACCAAACGTCAGCTACAAGTACTTAGGAATTCAATCCTAAGCTAGTACTTGTCTACATAAATTTCGGTAGCATCTCCCCTGTACATACAACCACCCTGAGAATTCAACTCGGCCAAATTTATCAGTAACCATACCAACAGTCATTCCAACAATACCAACAATCAATTCAAAACACATTCCAAAATTAGTAACCCGCTTTAACATAATTCAACAGCATTCCGTTTACATTCACTTCAACTACATACAATCAAACCAACACCAATGCTCGCATACTCAAATACTAATCCGAAGTCATTTAAACAAGATTCAAGAACATTTCAAACAATCCGCACAATATTAAAAAATAATCTAACCAATATGCCACTTCACCCGAAACCTCCAAAATGCAACAATAGCAATATCAACACATTTCCTTCTTTCAAATTCATGAACTACACCAACAATTCACACACTAACAACATTATTTTCCATGAATACAAAAAGTGGTATTAATGTCGCATTAGCTTCTAAAACAACTCTCTAACAACTACAACTTCAACTAGAATTATTAAACTTTCATTTTCATCATAGAATCCATTACGACAACAACCAAAATACTAAGTAAAATTAATTCATCCTTTCTACACAACACCTACACCCACACGGCTACAACATAACATCCATATTTTCATGAATTCCATCCATTTCTACATACTACAACATGCACAAATCACTTCTAACACATAGAAACGGAGATTAAACCTTACCTTTTCACCACACTTCTCACTTGGCTAGGGTTATGAATTTGTAACAAGGAGTGGTTTAATTGCTCCAACAACTATCTCACGTTAAAGAAGACCTTCCAATTAGTAAGAATGCTAGAAGAAAATATTTTTTTGATCAAATCTTTTCCAAGGTTCTTCTTTGGCCATGTATGGCCGAATGGCCCCCTTCTTTGTTTTCTCCAAGTTTCCTGAAATTTCTAAGTGATGAAGATGAGAAATATGACTAATTAGTCTTCAAATATACACATGCATAATTCATCCATGTGGGCCTTGGCCCACATCAACTTGGACGGCCACATGGCCCTCTTATTTCAAGACTATTTTTTTTTTTTAATTTTGTTTTGTAATTCATGAAAAATTATTTTCCTAATTCCAAATTTGCCCTTAGCCTTCCTCAATATTACCATGAACCACCTTGTGAATTTCCCTTTTTGCCCCTAGCCTTCCTTAATATTCCATACTAATAATACTTACAAGCAACTTGTGCATTAAGACAAAACCGGAAAATAGCCTTATCGTAGTTAGCTTGGAATATCCCAATGTACAAAATACGGGATATAACATCCTCCCCCCCCCCCCTCCCCTTTAAAACATCCGTCCTCGAATGTTGAATTAATCTTATAGGGTCTTATAAATACTTCGGGGGAATTTCCTTTATAACTATCACACCCAATCCACGTATCAATCAACATAACCAATTCAGAAATTTAAATTATCTATAAATATCGGAAACAAGTGAGGGTACTTCTTCCTCATCTCTTCTTCAGCTGCCCAGGTCACCTCTTCCCTGTTATTGTTCCGCCACAATACCTTAACAGAGGCCACATCTTTAGTACACAGTATTCTTACCTGACGAATAAGGTAATAAGGCCCAATATATCTCGGGTTAAACTTCTCCTTCTGTTACTGTTTCGTCACAATACCTTAATAGAAGCCACATCTTTGGTACGCAATCTTCTCACTTGATGATCCAGTGTGGCTATAGGCTACTCCTTTCTGGTACAAAAATTCCTTTTGTCGTCATCCCTAGTGCCCTTTAGGTTCGTCATCCTTTCTATCACCCTTTGTAAATTTAGCTTAAAGAACCTTCTTGCTCTTTTCATTATCCTTTAAAACACGTCACTGCGTACTTAGGTATGACGCGAATTTCTCTCGATACGGGGGATTCAACTCATAACTTAGAATTATCGTAGCTCATGTCGGCATGGGGCGTCCTCTTAAGGTGTTTCCCATACTTCCCCCTCATGTCTGCCTCATGGTACACTCATTGTCAATTCGGTTCTACTTCTTCAAGTGTCCTTCTGAGGTGACGATATGTTTTGAACTCTGGCCCCTACCTAAATATCTTCTTTTGGAGCTTGAAAATGTTGTGATTCCTTTTTAAGTCTAATATAATATGCTCTCCCCCCCCCCTTTTAAGGGGATCCTTATACGCCAACAGTCTTCGGGTACCCTCGTCTACGATAATTACCTACCGCCTTTCACTTTCCTCTTAAGGGGGAGGGGGGGGGGGGGGTTTCATCATTGTATGGTCTGGTCTGTCTATCTTCATGCTACTTACATTCTCGTATTTAACTAGAATACTTATAAAGGTATCCAATTTAAACGCCTTCTTTTTCATCTTTCCACGCCTGTCTTTTGTGACTAACGGTGTCCTGGACTCACTAGTTTATGGAGATGTCGAGATTCACTATGTCCTTTTTTGAAGTCTTCGATTATACCTTACTCGCCGTATTCCTTCCAACTCTGTGCACAACGCATCGAAAACTTCTTACCATAAGTTTCTCTTTAATTTTATGCCTATCTCATCGTTGGTCAACACTTTCATGCCCCTCCATTCACTATTAGTCCTCTCGCCCATTTAGCTCACTTACTTATAAATCTTCTTAACCATGTGCTCGTATTGCAGTTGTGCACCCATGTTGTCTCGAGCGTTCTGCTACTTTTGCTATTAGCAGAGAATCTTTATAGTTTACACTCTCTCTATCCTCACTCATCGAACCTTTAACTATATTTATGATGCTATGACCGAGCGATTTCCCCTACGCGTTCCCTGCATTTCGTTCCATTTCTTCGATGATCAAACCTCTCAGACCTCACATGAATTCTCATTCCACACCATTAATTTCCCAATCAACAGTGTCGACCCACCATCCTTGTTCTTTTCTCAATGCGTAATCGGGTTCCTACCGCTAATTTGTCGAAGTATCCTTCATACTCCTATATGCTCTTCCTATTTTCACCCTTAACCTTTCTTGGATCTATTCTTCTTTTGTCCCATACTACCGCACTTTAATCCTTTTTCAGACCTATCCTTCGAATTCCTACCCCAATAGATTCATGCTTTACCCGTCGTCTCTCTCTTAGAAGCTTTACACATCCATACTCCCTTTCCTTTGACATTTCTGACACTTCGGAGCTCCTTACCCTTTACGTACTCACTTTCTTTCTATTCTCAAATATCGTTGTGTTAGGACTTTCCAGCCTTAACCAGTAGTGGAACCAGTATCAGTTCACCTCGTAACATATGTACCATATTTTTCGTTTTGTCCCTTGAACTCCGTTCAATTAATGCCTTCCATACATCGTAACACTGGTTGCTGGGATTCACCTACCAATCCATAGAGTCATAAATGGGATATTATGTGCACACATATATATTTACTACCCTCTCGCTTGTAAAATATTCCCAAACGCTATTCAAACTCACCCTAATTCCCGAACCGTGTTGCACTTTCTTTCTCTTCACCAGTCTAGTCCGCCTCGACCTACGCGACTTCTTTAAGGCTTCTAACCACTCCGCATACTTTAATTCCCTTTAGGTTACCCTAACTTCCTATTTGTCTCTTATATCTACATTTATGGAATTTTTAGTACACTTCCCAGGGGGTCACCCATCCTAAAATTTCTCTCACCCTAGCACGCTTAACCTCGAAACTCTAGCGAAATTCGATGCGTTAGTTCTGGTATAATGTCATCCACTTCACCGCACGACCTTTATCACGTAATCTGGGGCAAGTCGGTGTCTTAACAGCTTCCAAAATATTCTCGTAACGCGTCTCCCTCCGATCTAGAGAGGGTCTTATACTCTTCTAACTATACAATTACCGTGTTAGCCTTTTAAATCCTCAATATTCACTTTTCATTCATATGTATAGCTACCTCGAACGGTTCTATCGATTCGGGTCTTATCCCAATTCTACTAGCAACCGGGGGGGGGGGGGGGAATATATAATAAAATAGAGCCCGGATCTATCAAAGCATAAACAGCTCGGGAGTAGATTAATAATATACCTATAACCACATTTGGTGACGACTCTTGGTCCTGTCAGCTGGCCAAGGCGTATATGCGGTTCGAAGGACCGCTAGAACCGGGAGCTCCGCCACGACCTCTGCCGCGGCCTGCTGTCGTCGACATACCCTGCTCCGTAGGGCACATAGCTATGGAAGAAGATGAACTCGCAACTGACCCAGTGGGCTGGGCTGGTCCACCTGAACTACCCCCAAACAGGCACTCCCTCATAACATGGCCTTGACGGCCACAAGTAAAACAAGCATCGGTAGCGAGACAGCATTCCCCCGGATGACGCCTGTTGCACCTAGGGCACTGAGGCATAGATAGCCACGTCTGGCTGAACCCTCTGCTCAACTGCGAACCCAAAGCCCTGGAGCTTTGACCAGCTCCTGAATATCCCGTGCTATCAATTCTCTTACCAGTAAACGGTGGGGGTGCACTCCGTGTTGGCTAAGAAGGATGCCTAGTATGCTGTTGAGGCTGCTCGCCTTGAATCTCCCCGAAATAACCAGTTGATCTAGCCCTCTTGGGCTGGCCCCTGTCACGATCTCTATCGGGCTGATGCCCTCTGCGTCGATCCTCCATTCCCTGCGCATACGCCTGTACCCGAGCGATGTCCATCCCTGGCTGGGAAGCCACTGCCATGCAGTTATCAATCAGATAATCATCCAACCCCATCACATATTGATGCACCCGATCAGTCATATCAGCTACGATAGTGGGCGCATATCTAGCCAAGGAGTCGAACTCTAGGTTATACTCTCGAACACTTCTGCCTCTCTGTCTCAGCTGTAAGAATCTGTCAGCCCTCGCTCGCCGCATCTCTGGAGGCAGAAAGTAGCTAAGAAAGGCTGCCGTAAACTCATCCCACACCGCTGGTGGAGCATCCTCGCCTCTAGACAGCTCCCAAGACTCATACCAATTGGTAGCTACATCACGCAACCGATATGAAGCCAGCTCGACAGACTCGGTCTCAGAAGCTCTGACTAACCTCAGCGTACGCTGCATCTGTCGAATAAAATCCTGGGGATCCTCCTCGGGCTTTGACCCGTAGAACTCTGGGGGATTACAAGTCATGAAGTCACGAACCCTCAAGCTGTCATGTCTATCTGCATAATCACCTCCCAGCCCATGTCTGCGAGCCTGCCCCGCTACTAATCTAGTCAAGAACTGTATTGCATCTCTCATCCCCCTATCCTCCGCTCCTAGCTGAGGAGCTGGAGGCTCGGGCGCTGGAGCCTCCGGAGCTAATGGTGGAGCCTCCTCCTGATCCACAGCGGCAGCGGCTGCTGCTCTAGGCTCCTCTAACGATGGCGTAGCAGAGCCCGCTGACTGGGGCATAATCTCGGGCATAGTTTGGGCACGAGCCCGAGTAACTCTCTGAGCCTGACTGGTCTCTCCTGCTACTGCTTTGCCCTTCTGGGCAGCTATCGCCTTCTTCGGAGGCATCACTGTAAACATAGCAATCAGTTAGGAAGGAACAATCCTAATAATACAGCTCTATCGCACGATCTAAGATCGAAGAAAGGGTGACATCCTAAATGTCCTGTAGCTTCCTGTTTATAGATGTGGTGCACCACACACCGATAAACAAGACTCTACTAGACACAGCCTGTAGACATTCCGAGGATGAACCGCTCTGATACCACTTTTGTCACGACCCAGCCCCGTAGGCCGTGTCTAGTGCCCGAGATGGACACTCGTACATATTCACTAGCCAAAATCTACTCACGTTTAGCATATTAGGGACTTCCACACATACCAGGCAATATATCATTTAGATCATTACTTATAATATCACATATAAACCGATCGGGTTATCATAGTGTAGGGAAATGCCAGACGTAAACCATATTAACATAACCGGACAAAATGACCCATGACCCACATACATGTCTACAGGCCTCTAAGAACAACAACAACATCATATGGCGGGACAGGGCCCCGCCGTACCCTTAAATAGTCACATATATATGTATGTACAATAGGAGGATCTGTACCAAAAATATGGGCTCCGGAACAAGGGAGTTGTCACACCCCGATCTTACTAGGGTGTGATGGGCACCGTACCCCATATTCGGAGTTGAGCGAACCCGCTGACTCTTATTACTTATATAATCTCTTTAGACTCTTAAATCAAATAAGAAATGAAAAACATCGTAAAACTTTCTGAACCTTTCTTTTCATCTGTCACACCCTGATCTTACTAGGGTGTGATAGGCACCCGACCCCATATTCGGAGCCGAGCGAACCCGATGACTCTTATTACACACATAATCACTTTGGACTCCTTAAATCAAATAAAGATAAAATACATAATAAGGATTTGCAGAATTATCCTTTTCATCAATCCCGAATCAAGTCAAATCTGTAATCATATAAAATTTGTAACATGTAGCATAATAATAACACATCGGCTGGTGGAGCCGCTTACAAGACTGACATTCTATACCCACGACTCTTTCTGCAAAGTCTCTAACTTTAACCAAGACATCATAGCATAATACTCTGACCCGGCAACACTCTAGGGCCAAATGGAGCTTGCCAACTTCGCTGGAATATCTTCTATAATGGCTTCTACTCATCTGAGTGTACCTGCGCGGCATGAAACGCAGCCCCCGAAGAAAGGGGGTCAGTACGAGCAATGTACTGAGTATGTAATGCATGAATAGTAACATAGTAAGGGATGTAAAGTATGAATAATAACAGAATGGACATATAGGGCATACCGTAAGATAAAAGAGTAACCTGTACATATGAATGCCTTTTTGGCGGTACCATACATGCTTAGTGTTGCGGAACGTGCACCCCGATCCATTTATATATTATATTGCTGCGGAACGTGCAGCCCGATCCATTGATATAATATATTGCTGCGGAACGTGCAGCCCGATCCATTTATCGATATATCCCGCATCCGGGCATCCTGCGTCCGGGACGATATCATATTATACCAACTGATCAGGTGGCTTTGCGTCTATAGCGCCTCACCTTTCCCCTTACCCCATATACATATACATATATCATGTTCATGCATCATATACATATATCATATACATATATCATGTAAGCAGCATGCAGGAGAGCCCAAAGAATGTTATGTCTCTATCGGAGTGACGTAAGGTCGGTAACCTCCGAATATATTATGGAATAATCATCATGGCTTCGTCTCACCTTGAAGGAACAATTATTATAAGGTGGGACTAGCAATGAATAACAGCGTTAAGAGAACATAGAATAAGATCATAAATCTCATAAGGCGTCGCTTCATATACATATGCACATAGAACAATTTTTTTAAAACTCGATCGGTACGTACATAAATCGACAGTTGAGAGTCATAAACACGTTTCAAGTCAATCCGAGTTAGTATGAAAAAGTTATGGACGTTTTAGTACAGAACCTTCTATGAACGTTTCAGAAGCTATTTTTGGAAAATCAAAGCAATAATAATATCAAGTACCTTTCGAATATCGCTATGGATCAAATCAACATAGAACTTTTGGAACCACACACTTGTATCAAGACATAGCAAAATAGTTCTTCGGAAGTCAAGAGCATTAGCCATCCTAGTGGCTCTAAGAATAGGAGCTTCTTTGAAATCATACATATACTTTGTCTGTTTGTTTCACAAAGATCATGCCAAAAGAAGGAAAGGGTAAGCCTTACATACCTGCTCTACGTCCTATTAGCTACGCTTAATTGTCCAAGCTCGCTATCGCTAGTCTACATTCAAGAAGATTGACGCAATCATTAGACTCATCATCATATACTTGTCTTAATCCTTCAAATGTGTTCATTTATAATCCGCCAAAATTTCGGCAGCATCTCCCCTGTAAATACACCATCCTCGAGAATCTAACTCGGCCAATTTATCAACAACAATCTGAGAATTCAACTCGGGCAAATTAGCAACAACAATACCATTAGTATTAACATCATTTCCAATACCAACGTATGCCATAGAACAGCCAACACACTGTTTTCTAAATTTCTCAACCAACCAATTTGCGGTATAACTATTTAGTAATTTTATTTCCGTAGAGAAGCTGAAATCAATACCAATAACATTAATAACAACATCCTACAAGAAATATATATATTTTATCCAAACTTCTCCTCAAACTCAAACCATAATTCAACAACATCAACAAACGAATTTATATCGCTATTTTCTCCGTTCTAATCCGTTAAAACCTTAAATAAACTTGTTAACAATGAAAAGGGATCCTAATCTTACCCCAAGTGTGCTGCCATCACTTCCATCCTCTTTTCCTTGATTGAAATTTAGCTCATATTGAAGACAACGCAGCGTACAACACTTTTCCCTTCATCGGCTTCGGGATTCGGGGCTCAGATTTTGGTCAAAATTGGTTTTTCTTCTCTCTAAGGCTCCTCTACAATTCTCACTATCCAAAATCTGCACGCAACAAATACCAACAATGCCTCACAGGGCATACATATGTGTACGACATATTCCAGCCACCCAGGGCTCCCAATTTCAGGTAACAGAACAAATATATCAAAACTTACCTCTATGACTTTCCATATCATCACTCACCTTCTTCCATCGTATGTAAGACTTATATAGGGAATCTCATTTCCTAAGACTTGGCTCTATCGCACGATCTAAGACAGAAAGAAGGTCAGCAATCCCTAGATGCCCTGCAGCCTCCTGTTTATAAATGTGGCCGGCTTCACACCCATAAACAGGACTCTACTGGACACGACTTTGCAGACAACCCCTAGGACGACCTGCTCTGATACCACTTTGTCACACCCTGATCTTACTAGGGTATGATGGACACCCGACCCCATATTCGGAGCCGAGCGAACCCGCTGACTCTTATTACACACATAATCACTTTGGACTCCTTAATTCAAATAAAGATAAAATACATAATAAGGATTTGCAGAATTATCCTTTTCATCGTTCCCGAATCAAGTCAAATCTGTAATCATATAAAATTTGTAACATGTAGCATAATAACACATCGGCTGATGTAGCCGCTTACAAGACTGACATTCTATACCTACGACTCTTTCTGCAAAGTCTCTAACTTTAACCAAGACATCATAGCCTAATACTCTGACCCGGCAACACTCCAGGGCCAAATGGAGCTTACCAACTTCGCTGGAACATCTTCTATAATGGCTTCTACTCATCTGAGTGTACCTGCGCGGCATGAAACGCAGCCCCCGAAGAAAGGGGGTCAGTACGAGCAATGTACTGAGTATGTAATGCATGAATAGTAACATAGTAAGGGATGTAAAGTATGAATAATAACAGAATGGACATATAGGGCATACCGTAAGATAAAAGAGTAACCTGTACATATGAATGCCTTTTTGGCGGTACCATGCATGCTTAGTGCTGCGGAACGTGCAGCCCGATCCATTTATATATTATATTGCTGCGGAACGTGCAGCCGATCCATTTATATATTATATTGATGCGGAACGTGCAGCCCAATCCATTTACATATTATATTGCTGCGGAACCTGCAGCCCGATCCATTTATATATTATATTGCTGCGGAACGTGCAGCCCGATCCATTTATCCATATATCCCGCGTCCGGGACGATATCATATTATACGAACTGATCAGGTGGCTATGCGTCTATAGCGCCTCACCTTTCCCCTTACCCCATATACATATACATATATCATGTTCATGTATCATATACATATATCATATACATATATCATATAAGCAGCATGCAGGAGAGCCCAAAGAATGTTATGTCTTTATCGGAGTGACGTAAGGTCGGTAACCTCCGAATATATTATGGAATAATCATCATGGCTTCATCTCACCTTGACGGAACAATTATTATAAGGTGGGACTAGCAACGAATAACAGCGTTAAGAGAACATAGAATAAGATCATAAATCTCATAAGGCGTCGCTTCATATACATATGCACATAGAACAATTTTTTTAAAACTCGATGGATACGTACATAAATCGACACTTGAGAGTCATAAACACGTTTCAAGTCAATCCGAGTTAGTATGAAAAGGTTATGGACGTTTTAGTACAGAACCTTCTATGAACGTTTCAGAAGCTATTTTTGGAAAATCAAAGCAATAATCATATCAAGTACCTTTCGAATATCGCTATGGATCAAATCAACATAGAACTTTTGGAACCACACACTTGTATCAAGACATAGCAAAATAGTTCTTTGGAAGTCAAGAGCATTAGCCATCCTAGTGGCTCTAAGAATAAGAGCTCCTTTGAAATCATACATATACTTTGTCTGTTTGTTTCACAAAGATCATGCCAAAAGAAAGAAAGGGTAAGCCTTACATACCTGCTCTACGTCCTATTAGCTACGCTTAATTGTCCAAGCTCGCTATCGCTAGTCTACATTCAAGAAGATTGACGCAATCATTAGACTCATCATCATATAATTGTCTTAATCCTTCAAATGAGTTCATTTATAATCCGCCGAAATTTCGGCAGCATCTCCCCTGTAAATACACCATCCCCGAGAATCTAACTCGGCCAATTTATCAACAACAATACCAATAGTATTAACATCATTTCCAATACCAACGTATGCCATAGAATAACCCACACACTGTTTTCTAAATTTCTCAACCAACCAATTTGCGGTATAACTATTTAGTAATTTTATTTCCGTAGAGAAGCTGAAATCAATACCAATAACATTAATAAAAACATCATACAAGAAATATATTAATTTTATCCAAAGTTCTCCTCAAACTCAAACCATAATTCAACAACATCAACAAACGAATTTATATCGCTATTTTCTCCGTTCTAATCTGTTAAAACTTTAAATAAACTTGTTAACAATGAAAAGGGATCGTAATCTTACCCCAAGTGTGCAGCCATCACGTCCATCCTTTTTTTCTTGATTGATTTTTAGCTCATATTGAAGACAACGCAGCGTACAACACTTTTCCCTTCATGGGCTTCGGGATTCGGGGCTCAGATTTTGGTCAAAATTGGTTTTTCTTCTCTCCTAGGCTTCTCTTTCTCTTTTTCCAGAATTTTCTGGTGTTTTGGTATGAAAATTGAGGAGAAAAGGGCTGAAGTTTCACTTAAATAAACATGGGTCATGGGCCTAACCCGGTTGGGCTCGGATTGGGCCTAGCCCACTGACCTTTCTTCCTTAAAACGTCCATATCTCCTTTTCCCGATGTCACCTGTGGACCCACGACCTATGGTTGGAAAGCTAATTCAATTATCTACAACTTATATTTCTTGGTACTTTTCCGAATTCAAAACTTTTAATACCGTTTGTGCCCCTCGAAGTCAGATCACCCGAAAACGTTACTTAAAAATATTTGTTTGGAGGACTTCCACTTCGATTTGGCTCAAGGGTCATTCTTGAGTTGTGTTTAACTTCGCATATGTGCTTCATATAATTTGTCACATGTAAAAAAAAAAAATCTCGACGTGTGGGCCCCACCTCAGCTTTCAAATAATCCGACGTACTAAAATACGGGATACAACATTATCAACATGAGTTTAAATTATGTAACAACAACATAATTGTCAATCAATTCGAATATCGTCGTACTCAATTCGAATAAAATCCATCATCACATGAAACTCGTAACATGAAACATAATAACACTTCAGCTGATGGAGCCGCTTACAAAACTGACATTCTATACCCACGACTCTGTCTGCAAAGTCTCTAACTTCGAACAAGACATCATAGCGTAGTACTCTGACCCGGCAACACTCCAGGGCAAATGGAGCTTGCCAACTCCGCTGGAACATCTTCTATAATAGCTTCTACTCGTCTGGGTGTACCTACGGGGCACGAAACGCAGCGTCCACAAGAAGGGACGTCTGTACGAGTAATGTACCGAGTATGTAAGGCATTTATGACAACATATAAAGAAGTATAAAAACCATAGGAATAGAGTATGACTGTATCTACTTGCCCCTTAAGGCGGAGTCGTGCATGCTCATTCTTACTATTTCACATATCACATATTAATAAATAACGGTCTGAATCGAATAACATCATTAGCCCGCGTCCGGGGTAATCATCCCACGCCGCCCACTAGCGGTGCTGCCCGTGCCATATAGACACGGTGTTATTATCCATAAGCTGCCCGCCTTAGCGGTGCTGCCTGGCCGTATAGGCGCGGTGTAATCATCGATAAGCCGCCCGCCTTAGCGGTGCTGCCCAGCCGTATATGCGCGGTGTAATCATCACAACTTAAGCATGCATAAGAGCCCAATCAAAAGCTATAACTCCATCGGAGTGACGTAAGGTCGGTAACCTCCGATTATATTATGGAATAATCATCATGACTTTGTCTCACCTTGAAGGAGCAATTAATATAAGATGAGACTAGCAACGAATAACAGCGTTAAGAGAACATAGAATAAGATCATAAATCTCATAAGGCGTCGCTTCATATACATATGCACATAGAACAAATTTTTAAGACTCAATGGGTACGTACATAACTTGACACTTGAAGGCCAGAAACAAGTTTCGGGTCAATCCGACTTAGTATAAGAAAGTTATGATCGTTTGAAGTACAGAACCTTCTATGAAGGTTTCAGAAGCCATTTTTGGAAAATCAAAGCAACAATCATGTCAAGTACCTTTCGGATATCGTTATGGACCAAGTCAAATAGAGCCTTTGGAACCATATGTACGTATCAAAGTATATCAAAGACTCAACGGAACAATCAAACGTGCTATCATTTGAAAATCAAAACTTTAGTCATATCAATTATCTTTTGAATGCCATTCGGAAACACATCAACCGAACTTTAGACATCATAGATAGGAATCATAACAATATGAAACAGCTTATGGAAATCAAGAACGTTAGCCATCCTAGTAGCTCTAAGAATGGGAGTTTCTTTGAAATCATACATATACTTTGTCATGTTGGTTTCACAAAGATCATGCCAAAAGAAAGAAAGGGTAAGCCTTACATACCTGCTCCACGTCCAATTAGCTACACTTATTTGTCCAAACTTGCTAGTCTACATTCAAGAGAATTGACATAATCATTAGACTCATCGACATATACTTATCTTAGTCTTTCAAATGAATTCGTTTATAATCTGCCGAAATTTCAGCAGCATTTCCCCTGTAAATACACCATCCCCGAGAATCTAACTCGGCCAATTTTATCAACAACAATCCGAGAATTCAACTCGGCCAAATTATCAACAACAATACCACAATCATACTAACAACTTCAACACTCAATCCAAAATATATTCTAACATTAGCAACCTTCATCACACAATTCAACGGCATTTCATTTATATTCAATTCAATCACATATAATCAAGCTAACACCAATGATCCCTCATTCAAATATTAATCCGAAATCTTTCTAACATGATTCAAGAATACTTCAAACAATTCGCATAACATTCAAAACAACCCAATCAACATACTACTTCACCCGAGACCTTCCAAATTCAACAAGAACAATAACAACACATTTCCTTCTTTCAAATTCAAATACAACAACCCAACTTACAATCTTCCAAACACATGTCTCACTTCCAAATTCATGAATTATATTTACAACCTACACATTAACAATATCATTCATACGATATAAGAAACCATACTAATATCACATTAACTCCTTAAACAATCCACAAACGACTTCAACTTCATTTCAAACCATTAAATCTTCATTTTACATCATAGAATCTACCACAACAACAATTAAAATACTAAGTAAACTCAATTCATCACATCTCACCAATCCAACCCCTATTCGGCCATATTCCTATACACACCTATTTCATGAATTTCATCCATTTCTACATACAACAACATGCATAAACCATTCATAACATATATAAAAGAAGATTGAATCTTACCTTCCCCCGCTTGTCTTCTTACTTGGCTAGGGTTTATAAATCACCCAAATGAATGCTTGGCTTGCTCCAACAACTCCCTCATGTTAGTGAGGATCTTCCAATTGGTGGAAATACTAGAAGAAATAATTTTTTTGTGATTGATTCCCATAACTCCAAGTTCGGCCAACCATGGCCGAACCTCCCTCTATCTTCTTCTTTTTCTTTTCTCTCCAAGCTTCTTGATTTAAAATGATGACTATGTCTTATTTAGTCATCAATTGTATATATATATATATATATATATATATATATATATATATATATATATATATATATATATATATATATCTTCTACCAACACAAGGTGGACACATGTCCCCTTTCTTGAAGTTTCTTAAATTAAACAAATATGACCACTTGGCTTGTTACATAAGCTTGGTCCATATATATTTATAATTATCCCCATTTAATAAAATATGGACATACACCACACGGCCAAGAGAGGCTTGGCTAGAACATTCTTGAAAATTTTGTGAAATTCCCATTTTGACCCAGCCTTCCACAATATTACCATGAACCTTCTTGTGAATTTCCCTTTTTACCCTTAGCCTTTCTCAATATTTCCATACTAATAAATAACTTGTACAATAAAATAATTTTGGAAAATAGTCTTGTCCTTAACCTCTCGCAATTGTCTTGAATTATCCGAACGTACAAAATACGGGCTATAACATCCTCCCCCCTTCAGAACATTCGTCCTCGAATGTTCAACTGACCTCATGGGGTGTCATAATGCTTCGGGAGGGTCCCCTTTTTTGTTGTTCTTTTATTCATGCCTATTCCTTATCCTTTACCCTATTCTCCTTATGATCGAACTCCTGGGTCCTTACATAAGTCCTTATTTCACGCCATGTGTTTTATAATCCACTGCGCCAACTCATTATCCTTGTCCTCCCTAAGTCATTTCTTGACACAAGTATACTTGTCTTCGATTTCTTTGTATTGGCGCCCGTTTCGTCCATCGTTATTCTTTATTGACTCTCCGGTGTGGATTCTTTACAAATATGATCGAGCATCGCTTCACGTCAACGATTCATATAATTTCATAACGTATACCCTCACATCTGCCTCATGGTACACTTATAGTCATTTCACTTCTACTTCTTTCGGGTATCCTTCCGATGTGCCGATATACTTTGAACTCTGGCTCCGAACTAATAATTTTTCCTTTTCTGGAGCCTGAAAATGTTGTGATTCCTTTTAGGTCTAATATAATATGTTCTCCCCCCCCCCCCCCTTTTTAAGGGGCTCCTTATACGCCAACAGCCTTCGAGTACCCTCGTCTACAGTAATTACCTTATTCCTCGTCTTTTTTCCAGCTCTGTGCATATCATATCGAAACTTCTTACCATAAGTTTTTCTTTCATTTTATAACCATATCATCACTTTGTCAACATTCCTATATCTTTCCATCCACTATTAGTCCTTTCACTCATTAACTCACTTACTTGGAATTCCTCTTAACTGTGCGTTTGCGTTGCAGCTGTGCGTCCGTGTTTTTCGAGTGTCCCACTACTTTTGCTCTCAGCACTGAGTCCTTGTAGGTTATATTCTCTCTATCTTCGCTTATCAAACCTTTAACTATATTCACGACGCTACGACCGAGCGGTCTTCCATGCACATCCCTTGCATTTCGTTCCATTTCCTCTAAGATCAAATCCTTCAGACTCACATGAATTCACGCCCCATACCATTAATTTCCCCAATCCATAGTGTCAACCTCTCATCCTTATTCTTTTCTCAATGCGTAATCGGTTTCCTATTGCTAACTCGTTAAGGTATCCTCCTTACTCCAACGGTTAAAGATTTTCAATTATTTTATTCCCAGATGTTCCCCTCTTCCTTCGAATAATCCGTTAGTATACCTTTTTCCGACATTTGGTCCCCCTGCCTTCCATTTACTCACTCTCTTCCTTTTCCAAGTGTCATTGTATTAGAACTTTCCAATCTTAACCTGTAGTGAAAATAATTGCAGCTTACCTTGTAACACTGGTACCATTTATTTTTGCTGTCACTCAAACTTCGGTACCCTTACTTGACTAATGCCTTCTTTACCGTAGCACTGGTTCCTGGGACTAACATGCCCACCGATACATTCACGTGTGGGATATCATACGCATTTATATATATATATATATATATATATATATATATAATTACTATCAACTAGCCCACAAAATACTTCCAAACGCTATTCAAGCCTATCCTAATTCCAGAGCTGTGATGCACTTTCTGTCTCTCCACCAGACTAGTCTGCCTCGTCCTACACGACCCCTTATGGTCTCCAACCATCCCATATACTCTAGTTTCCTTTAGGCCACTCTAGCTTCTCATTTGCCTCTTATGTCTCAATTCATAGGACTTTTAGTTCACTTCCTAGGGGGTCACCCATCCTAAAATTTCTCTCACCTTAGCACGCTTAACCTCGAAACTTCGATGGAATTCGGTGCTTTAATGCTGATATAATCGCGTCCACTCTCTCGCATGACCTTCATCATATAATCTGGGGCATGTCGAAGTCTTACAGATTCCGAGACATTCTCGTAACACGTCATTCTCTTTGCAATTACTATTTTACCCTTTTCAATCGTCAGTATTCACCTTTCATTTTCGTGTATAACTACCTTTCGTCCTAGATTCCCGGATTCCTGATGGTAACAAATATACCTTCGTCGCCGTTACTTATCCATGCCCGATTATCAGCCAGTTCGGACTTCTACTCACTATGCTTACCTAATAATCCACAGCAAAACTGATTTTCGACTTTCTCTGAATCCTTTAGCAGACCTTGCTTCTACTAAGCCTCGAATGTCATCCATTTTAATCCTTCAGACTGCTAACCATCTCTCTCACAATCATTTTTTTCACGCCATACCCAAATCCATAACTCCTCTAAACAGCGCATCTCACTTATTGTCTATTTACGATATTTCCTTTCCACGCTTCTTCCTGTTAGGCGTACCCAACAATTCTGGCAGAATCTCCTTTACCATTCCTACTATTCAAAATCTCTACGCACCAAACACCAACAATGCCTCATAGGGCATACATATGCATACTACACATTCCAGCTATCCACAGCTCCCAGTCTCAAATAACAGAACAAATGTATCAAAACTTACCTCCTTCCGTCGTATGTAAGGCTTATATAAGGAATTTCATTTTCCTGTGACTTGGCTCTATCGCACGATCTAAGACAGAAAGAAGGTCAACAATCCCTAGATACCCTGCAGCCTCCTGTTTATAAATGTGGCCGGCTTCACACCCATAAACAGGACTCTACTGGACACGACTTTGCAGACAAGCCCTAGGACAACCTGCTCTGATACCACTTTTGTCACATCCCGATATGACTAGGGTGTGATGGGCACCCGACCCCATATTCGGAGTCGAGCGTACCCGCTGACTCTTATTACATATATAATCTCTTTAGACTCTTAAATCAAATAAGAAATGAAAAACATCGTAAAACTTTCTGAACCTTTCTTTTCATCGTACTCAATTAGAATAAAATCCGTCATCACATGAAACTCGTAACTTGAAACATAATAACACATCGGCTGATGGAGCCTCTTACAAAACTGACATTATATACCCATGACTCTGTCTGCAAAGTATCTAACTTCGAACAAGACATCATAGCGTAGTACTCTGACCCGGCAACACTCTAGGGCAAATGGAGCTTGCCAACTGCGCTGGAACATCTTCTATAATAGCTTCTACTCGTCTGGGTGTACCTGCGGGGCACGAAACGCAGCGTCCACAAGAAGGGAAGTCAGTACGAGTAATGTACCGAGTATGTAAGGCATTTATGACAACATATAAAGAAGTATAAAAACCATAGGAATAGAGTATGACTGTATCTACTTGCTCCTTAAGGCGGAGTCATGCATGCTCATTCTTACCGTTTCACATATCACATATTCATAAATAACGGTCTGAATCGAATAACATCATTAGCCCGCGTCAGGGCCTCCCGCGTCCGGGGTAATCATCCCACGCCGCCCACTAGTGGTGCTGCCCGTGCCATATAGACACGGTGTTATTATCCATAAGCCGCCTGCCGTAGCGGTGCTGCCCGGCCGTATAGGCGCGGTGTAATCATCCATAAGCCGCCCGCCTTAGTGGTGCTGCCCGGCCGTGTAGGCGCGGTGTAATCATCAAAACTTAAGCATGCATAAGAGCCTAATCAAAAGCTATAACTCCATCGGAGTGACGTAAGGTCGGTAACCTCCGATTATATTATGGAATAATCATCATGACTTTGTCTCACCTTGAAGGAGCAATTAATATAAGATGAGACTAGCAACGAATAACAGCGTTAAGAGAACATAGAATAAGATCATAAATCTCATAAGGCGTCGCTTCATATATATATGCACACAGAACAAATTTTTAAGACTCAATGGGTACGTACATAACTCGACACTTGGAGGCCCAGAAACAAGTTTCGGGTCAATCCGACTTAGTATAAGAAAGTTATGATCGTTTGAAGTACAGAACCTTCTACGAACGTTTCAGAAGCCATTTTTGGAAAATCAAAGCAACAATCATGTCAAGTACCTTTCGGATATCGTTATGGACCAAGTCAAATAGAGCCTTTGTGTTATATCCCGTGTTTTCGTATAATTGGAAATCGTGAAATAATTATGACTCGGGTGTTAAAAGGACCTAATTTAATTTTTGTGAATATGACTATGTTGGTTGTGAAATCTTTAATGCTAAGCCCTCGGGGAAGGCCGAGGATAAATTTGGAATTTCGGAAATTAGTTTCGGGAATTACAAATCGGGACTTTTCAAGAAGTGGGCCAAAGAAATAAAAAAATTACAATTGAAGCCCAAAGGAAGGAGAGGGGCCGGCCAAGCCCATTTTAAAAGGGTCATGTGCTATGCACATGACCCCAAAAGGATATATATCACTTGAAGTCTTAGTAATTTAGATCAAATAAAAAAAAATCAAGAACACACAAAGGAAAGGGGCATTCGGCCGAATAGTGAAGAGAAAGAAAGAAAAATTCCAAGCTTTCTTGGGATCCAAAAATCTTGTTCTTCTCATATTTGTGAAGTACTGAAGGCCCTCTTCAACGGGGTATAATTAGTTTGGCGTAAAATCGACGTTTGCGACAAGTCGGGGTTTCAAGGAAAGGTATGAATTTTGTCCCCTTTTTGTTATAGAATTGATGTGAATGTGTTAAGCATTGGAAGTAGATGGAGATCCCGTAATTATAACGCAAATAGAAAGTCGTGGGTGTGTGTGTGTAGTGTGTTTGGCCGTGAGTTATGGAAGGAAAGAAATGGTTTGAATTGATCTTGTTTAAGTTGGCATAATGTGTTGTTGTGACCCTTAGATCGTAATTGATTGATTGTTGAATTAAATTGGCGGTGGAAAACGAATTCGGATATTATCGGAAAGTGTATATCCTTGGTATTCTTATGTATATCAATGTATATTTTGGGGTGCTATAGACTTTAGATATGAATCTACATCGATGTTGACGAATTCGGATTGGAACGACGTTAGTTAGAATGTTCGTCGTGAATTTTAATGTTTTGAAGAATTATGGAACTAATGGATTTTGGTGCAATTTCGTGTATGGTTTGAATTGTAATGAGAATGTGGTTGTATAAGTTTGAATGTGGGAATGAATACAAATAGGTAGATATAGAATTGGAATTTTGAAAGTTTGAATGGAAAGTTGCCAACTTTAGAAATCATGTAGAACTTTAAAGCTAGAATGGCTTGATTGTTGTTTATATTGTTTGGTTGATGTGTGGGCTATTGTGGTTGGTTAATTTGAGCCGAGCTACGCCTCGGGGATGTTAGATTTATAGGGGAAGTGCTGCCGAAATTTCGGTAGGCAAATATGGAGTTAAAGGCATTTTTGAGCCTAAGAATCTCATTTGGTAACTTTGACCATTTGCAGATTTTTGACGAAACGGGACGGGACTTTTGGAGGAGCTTACGACATCTGAGAGGTATGTAAAGCTTCCCAATTCTTTATTTGGCATATCTTAGTGTGTTAGTTGAATATGAGACCTTCCGGAGCATTTCTGCTCCTCGAAACCCGATCCACAGGAAAGTTACTATTCATTCAATTCGATTGAAGCCTAAAGGCTCCCTTTTGGCTAGAATGCCATTATTCGTCCGAAACCTATCGAAATGTGGTCGGGTAACCTAGAAATGATTATGTATGACCCTTGGCATATAACTGCTCGTAAAAATATGTTCGCCACCTCACTTCGACTCGAGGTGGGTCCGCTACCCCAAAATGCCCGATTTGCCCTTCGGGCCACCTTTGAGAATAGAGTTGAACATACCACTTCTGATCTTTGGAACATCCTTCCACGGGGTATGTTTGGACTATTCGATGCACTAATTCAGGTTTTGAACTATATGGACCATTTTGGAATCGTTTTGCAAAATGAAACCTTATGTCGACTAAGTATTCGACTATTTTGTAATAGGATATGATTTATGAGTTTACTTTGTTTTGAAACACTATTTTGAAATACGATTTGCATTTGTTTGCTCACGACTCTGCTCGTGCCTTATTATGACTTCGTTCACCGGTTCCCGGGCCGGTTTTGATTCGTGCGTTTTATGATAATTCGGCCGTATGCTGTGTTACGGTTCCCAAGGCTTCGCCATAGGGCCGGGTTCCGTTTGGAGTTATGCTGTGATATGGCTCGGGATGCGATACGCTCACCGATGATTATGATTATGTTCGGGGATGTACGGAGATTTGAAACCTTCTGGTGTTATGCTGTGTGTGGTACCAGTGTCGGAGTGGCGACCACGTTCTTAAGCGTTTGCATGATTTTATTTGCATAAAATATATGTATATGATTCCGATACAGATTTTGACATACCAGTTTGTACCCCACTTTGACATTTGATTTGCATTCGGTTTTGATCCATAATTCTGTACTCCGTGCTTTACATACTCAGTACATATTTCGTACTGACCCCCTCTCTCCGGGGGCTGCGTTTTATGCCCGCAGGTGCAGACATCGGTGATCCTCCGCAGTAGGCTTCACTTCTTGCTTTCCGGAGTACTTTTACTTGATCCGGAGCCCACTCTTGGTACAGACTCCTCCACTTTGTATATGTACTTTGTATATTTGACAGTTTGGGGTACGGCGGGGCCCTGTCTCGCCATATGTCATGTTTTGAATTCGTAGAGGTCTGTAGTCATCTTTGTGGGGCGAGGGTCCTATGTGTATGTTGTCTGATTTTGCTTTCGGGTCTTAAAGCGGTCTGTTTGATATGATGGCCCCAAATGGCCCTTTTGTATATATTTGTATTTTGACCGGCGATGTCTATTCCGCCGCTTTGTTTGAGTTTGATTTGATATGACCGCTTAAGATATTTTTTTTTCGATATAAATTATGTGTGATATAACTTTTGGAAAATCCTGAAATAAGTTTCGGTTCGGAAATGAATATGCGATTTGGTCTGGGTACCCAGGTAGGGTGCCAGTCGCGGCCCACGGGGCTGGGTCGTGACAAAAGTGGTATCAGAGCGGTTTGTCCTCGGAATGTCTACAGGCCGTGTCTCGTAGAGTCTTGTTTATCGATGTGTTGTGCACCACATCTATAAACGGGAAGCTACAGGGCATTTAGGATGTTACTTTCTTTGTAATCTTAGATCGTGCGATAGAGCTGTGCTAATAGGATGATTTTGATCTAACTCGCCTTCGTGTTTGCAGTGATGCCTCCGAAGAAGGTAACGGCAGCCCAGAAGGGCAAGGCGAGGATTGGGGAGACTAGCCAGGCACAGCGAGCTACCCGGGCTCATGTATATGATTTGCCTGAGGATGTGCCACAGTCTGAGGGGTCTGCTACACCCCCACTAGTACAGCCTGGAGCAGGACCTTCGGCAGCTCGAGAGGTCCGTGTACCCGCACCTGAGACTCCAGCTCCTCAGCTAGGGGCGGAGGATCGGACCCCGAGAGAGGCTGTGCAGTTGCTGACTACGCTGGTAGCAGGGCAGGCTCGCAGACGCGGGCGGAGGGACGACGATGATGATGACAGGCGGGACAGCCTGAGAGTTCGGGAGTTTTTGCTATGTGGCCCTCCAGAGTTCTTCGGGTCTAAGCCCGACGAGGACCCCCACGACTTTATTCGGGGGATGCGGCGCTCACTGGACTTGGTCAGGGCTTCAGAGACCGAGTCGGTTGAGCTGGCTTCGCACCGGCTTCGAGATGTGGCTACCCACTGGTACGAGACTTGGGAGTTGTCTAGGGGAGAGGGTGCCCCTCCAGCCACTTGGGATCAGTTTGTGACAGCATTCACCCGCCATTTTTTGCCCCCAGAGTTACGGCGGGCACGGGCTGATCGATTCTTACGTCTGCCCCCAGAGTGTTCGCGAGTATAACCTTGAGTTTGATTCTCTGGCCCGATATGCACCGGCCGTGGTAGCAGATATGTCCGATCGGATGCACAGATATGTTATGGGATTGGACCGGTATTTGGTTGATAGTTGTATGGCAGTGTCATTGCAGGCAGACATGGACATTTCCCGGCTTCAGGCCTATGCGATGGGTATGGAGGACCGTCGCAGATCTAATCCTGCTGGCAGAGATCGCGACAGGAGGCCGCCCAAGAGGGCTAGATCCGTGGGTTATTCAGGGGATTCTCGAGGCGGACAGCCTCAGCAGCAGCAGCAGTCTGACAGATATTTTCCTCCTTCCGGCCGGGGTACTCAGTCAGGTAGCCGGAGATTCGATAGTACAGGACCGTCTGGGGCCGGTCAGAGCTCCAGAGTGGCAGGTTCACAGGTACCCAGGGGTCCCAGCCAGGCCAGACCACCCAGGCCCCGTTGTCCTCATTGCGGAAAGTCTCATCCCGGGGAGTGTTACCGAGCGACTGGAGCTTTCTTTTCGTGTGGTGGTCAGGGCCACTTTATGAGAGATTGTCCATTGGCTAGCGGTTCTGGTAGTGCTACTCAGCAGACAGGGTCAGCCGCCGGTTCTTCTTCTGCTCCATCAGTTGCACGCCCCGGAGGGCGAGGTATTCCAGCACCGGCAGGACGCGGTCGAGGCCGCGGTGGCGCTTCAGGTTCTAGCGGTCCCTCGAACCGCATATATGCTTTGGCCAGCCGCCAGGATCAGGAGGCTTCGCCAAACGTTGTCACAGGTACATTACTGGTTTTCTCCAGATCTGTATATGCATTGATTGACCCTGGCTCTACTTTATCATATATTTCCCCGCTGGTTGCTAGTAAGATTGGGATAGTGTCTGAGCCTATAGAGCCGTTTGAGGTAGCTACGCCAGTTGGGGATTTTATTGTAGCGAGACAGATCTATAGGGATTGTTCTGTGACCATTTATGATCGTAGCACTAAGGCTGATTTGGTAGAGTTAGACATGCTCGAGTTTGATGTCATTATGGGTATGGACTGGTTGTCTTCCTGTTATGCTAATGTCGACTGCCAGAAAAAGGTAGTCCGTTTTCAGTTTCCCGGGGAACCAGTCATAGAGTGGTTCGGATCTACTGCATCGCCGAGGGGTAAGTTTATTTCATACCTCAAGGCTAAGAAGATGATCCAGAAGGGGTATATCTATCATTTGGTTCGTGTGCACGATACTGCCGCGGAGGTACCTACCCTTCAGTCTGTTCCGGTTGTCAGCGAGTTTCCAAATGTCTTTCCTGAAGAGCTTCCTGGCCTTCCGCCTGAGCGGGAGATTGATTTTACTATTGAGTTGATGCCGGATACACAACCTATATCCATTCCTCCGTACAGGATGGCACCAGCTGAGTTGAAGGAGTTGAAGGAGCAGCTGAAAGATTTGCTGGATAAGGGTTTTATCAGGCCCAGTACATCACCCTGGGGGCGCCGGTATTGTTTGTCAGGAAGAAAGATGGGTCATTGCGGATGTGTATCGACTACCGGCAGCTGAATAAGGTGACTATTAAGAACAAATATCCCCTCCCCCGGATTGATGATTTGTTTGACCAGCTGCAGGGTGCTAGGCATTTTTCAAAGATAGATCTGCGTTCTGGTTACCATCAGGTGCGAGTACGGGAGTCAGATATCCCGAAGACTGCTTTCAGGACTCGGTACGGGCATTATGAGTTCAGAGTTATATCTTTCGGGCTGACTAATGCTCCAGCAGTATTTATGGATCTGATGAACCGGGTATTTCGGCCTTTCCTGGATATGTTTGTTATTGTGTTTATTGATGATATTCTGATTTACTCGCGATCAGTCGAGGAGCATTCAGATCATTTGAGGACGGTACTTGGCATCCTCCGTCAGCAGAAGTTATATGCTAAATTCTCTAAGTGTGAGTTCTGGTTGACTTCTGTGGCATTCTTGGGCCATATTGTCGGCGCAGATGGTATTCGGGTTGACACGCAGAAGATTGAGGCTGTGCAGAATTGGCCCAGGCCTACTACACCGACAGAGGTGCGAAGTTTTCTTGGATTGGCTGGGTATTACCGCAGGTTCGTGGAGGATTTCTCTTCTATTTCAGCACCACTGACGAGGCTTACCCAGAAAGCAGCAAAATTCCAGTGGACAGATGCTTGCGAGTGCAGCTTTCAGATGCTGAAGGAGAGATTGATTACAGCACCAGTTTTGGCTCTTCCAGAGGGATCTGACGGGTATGTTGTCTATTGTGACGCCTCTGGTATTGGGATAGGATGTGTATTGATGCAGCACGGTCGAGTCATAGCCTATGCTTCCCGGCAGCTTAGACCGCACGAGAAGAACTATCCCACTCATGATCTTGAGTTGGCCGCGGTGATTCATGCTTTGAAGATTTGGCGGCATTATTTATATGGGGTCCATGTTGATATCTACACGGACCATAAGAGTCTCCAGTATATTTTCAGACAGAAGGAACTAAATTTGCGGCAGCGGAGATGGCTTGAGTTACTAAAGGATTACAACGTTGATATTTTGTACCATCCGGGGAAAGCCAATGTGGTAGCTGATGCGCTTAGCCGCAAGTCCGTGGGCAGTCTGGCTGATGTTCCATCTGATAAGAGAGATTTGGTTCGTGATATTCATCAGCTGGCCAGCCTCGGAGTTCGTTTGGTGGATTCTGGAGATTCTGGGATTTCTGTTCGTCCAGTTGCTGAGTCATCTATTATTCAGGAGGTAAAGCAGCGCCAGTTTGAGGATCCTCTTTTGATTCAGTACAGAGATGTGGCCCTTAGTAAATCAAAGACTCAGTTTGAGATCTCGCCTGACGGAGTATTATTATATGATGGCAGATTCTGTGTACCGGACGTTGTGGGCTTACGGCGGCAGATTATGGGCGAGGCCCATAATGCACGATATTCTGTCCATCCTGGTTCCACTAAAATGTACCGGGACCTCAGGTGTTTGTATTGGTGGGACGGCATGAAGAAAGATATTGCTGAGTTTGTTAGTCAGTGCCCGAACTGCCAGCAAGTTAAGATCGAGCATCAGAAGCCCGGTGGATTATTGCAGGAGATGGAAATTCCAGCCTGGAAATGGGAGATGATTAATATGGATTTCGTTGTTGGACTACCGCGCACTCCACGCAGGTACGACTCTATCTGGGTTGTTGTTGACAGGCTAACGAAATCAGCCCATTTCCTTCCGGTTCGGACTACTTATTCGGCTGAGGACTATGCCAGATTGTACATTAGATAGATAGTCAGACTTCACGGAGTCCCGATATCTATTATTACTGACCGAGGTACCCAGTTTACAGCAAATTTCTGGAGGTCATTTCAGGAGGGATTAGGGACTCAAGTGAGTCTCAGTACAGCTTTTCACCCTCAGTCCGACGGGCAGGCCGAGCGCACTATTCAGACGCTCGAAGATATGTTGCGGGCCTGCGTTATTGATTTCAGGGGCAGCTGGGATGATCATTTGCCGCTTATTGAGTTTGCCTATAATAACAGTTATCACTCCAGCATTCAGATGGCTCCGTACGAGGCCCTTTACGGCAGGAGATGCAGGTCTCCTATTGGCTGGTTTGACGTGGGCGAGACTAAGTTGATTGGGCCAGATGTGATCCAGGAGGCTGTAGATAAGGTAAAGCTTATTCGAGAACGATTATTGGCTGCTCAGAGTCGACAGAAAGCTTATGCAGATAGACGACGTCGACCGTTAGAGTTCCGGATTGGCGACTGGGTATTTCTGAAGGTGTCGCCCATGAAGGGTGTCATGAGATTCGGTAAAAAGGGTAAGTTGAGCCCCCGGTACATTGGACCGTATCAGATCGTGCGAAAGATAGGCGAGGTCGCCTATGAGCTAGACTTACCATCCGACTTGGAGGCCGTACACCCAGTGTTTCATGTGTCTGTGTTGCGGAAATGTATTGGTGATCCTGCCAGGATATTCCCAGTAGATGACATTCAGGTGACGGAGCAGTTATCTTATGACGAGCAGCCTATATCTATTCTGGAT
Source organism: Lycium barbarum (assembly GCF_019175385.1). Classification (NCBI taxonomy): domain Eukaryota; kingdom Viridiplantae; phylum Streptophyta; class Magnoliopsida; order Solanales; family Solanaceae; genus Lycium; species Lycium barbarum. The sequence continues at coordinate 70,289,794 of NC_083342.1, forward strand.
CGACAGGTGCGGAGACTACGCACTAAAGAAGTGCCCTCCGTCAAAGTCCTATGGCGCAACAATAATCGGGAGGAGATGACTTGGGAGGCGGAGGACGAGATGAAGAAGAAATATCCCCACCTGTTTCCGACATCCACAGGTAATCTAATTTCTTTTTCAGTTTGTTGTGTTGATTGATAAAATGAACTATGTATGTCATTATTAAAAAGGGACACTCCTGCCTTGATCATAAGACCTTATAAGATTAACTTAACATTCGGGGACGAATGTTCTTAAGGGGGGGAGAATGTTATATCCCGTGTTTTCGTATAATTGGAAATCGTGAAATAATTATGACTCGGGTGTTAGAAGGACCTAATTTAATTTTTGTGAATATGACTATGTTGGTTGTGAAATCTTTAATGCTAAGCCCTCGGGGAAGGCCGAGGATAAATTTGAAATTTCGGAAATTAGTTTCGGGAATTACAAATCGGGACTTTTCAAGAAGTGGGCCAAAGAAATAAAAAAATTACAATTGAAGCCCAAAGGAAAGAGAGGGGCCGGCCAAGCCCATTTTAAAAGGGTCATGTGCTATGCACATGACCCCAAAAGGATATATATCACTTGAAGTCTTAGTAATTTAGATCAAATAAAAAAAATCAAGAACACACAAAGGAAAGGGGCATTCGGCCGAATAGTGAAGAGAAAGAAAGAAAAATTCCAAGCTTTCTTGGGATCCAAAAATCTTGTTCTTCTCATATTTGTGAAGTACTCAAGGCCCTCTTCAACGGGGTATAATTAGTTTGGCGTAAAATCGACGTTTGCGACAAGTCGGGGTTTCAAGGAAAGGTATGAATTTTGTCCCCTTTTTGTTATAGAATTGATGTGAATGTGTTAAGCATTAGAAGTAGATGGAGATCCCGTAATTATAACGCAAATAGAAAGTCGTGGGTGTGTGTGTGTAGTGTGTTTGGCCGTGAGTTATGGAAGGAAAGAAATGGTTTGAATTGATCTTGTTTAAGTTGGCATAATGTGTTGTTGTGACCCTTAGATCGTAATTGATTGATTGTTGAATTAAATTGGCGGTGGAAAACGAATTCGGATATTATCGGAAAGTGTATATCCTTGGTATTCTTATGTATATCAATGTATATTTTGGGGTGCTATAGACTTTAGATATGAATCTACATCGATGTTGACGAATTCGGATTGGAACGACGTTAGTTAGAATGTTCGTCGTGAATTTTAATGTTTTGAAGAATTATGGAACTAATGGATTTTGGTGCAATTTCGTGTATGGTTTGAATTGTAATGAGAATGTGGTTGTATAAGTTTGAATGTGGGAATGAATACAAATAGGTAGATATAGAATTGGAATTTTGAAAGTTTGAATGGAAAGTTGCCAACTTTAGAAATCATGTAGAACTTTAAAGCTAGAATGGCTTGATTGTTGTTTATATTGTTTGGTTGATGTGTGGGCTGTTGTGGTTGGTTAATTTGAGCCGAGCTACGCCTCGGGGATGTTAGATTTATAGGGGAAGTGCTGCCGAAATTTCGGTAGGCAAATATGGAGTTAAAGGCATTTTTGAGCCTAAGAATCTCATTTGGTAACTTTGACCATTTGCAGATTTTTGACGAAACGGGACGGGACTTTTGGAGGAGCTTACGACATCTGAGAGGTATGTAAAGCTTCCCAATTCTTTATTTGGCATATCTTAGTGTGTTAGTTGAATATGAGACCTTCCGGAGCATTTCTGCTCCTCGAAACCCGATCCACAGGAAAGTTACTATTCATTCAATTCGATTGAAGCCTAAAGGCTCCCTTTTGGCTAGAATGCCATTATTCGTCCGAAACCTATCGAAATGTGGTCGGGTAACCTAGAAATGATTATGTATGACCCTTGGCATATAACTGCTCGTAAAAATATGTTCGCCACCTCACTTCGACTCGAGGTGGGTCCGCTACCCCAAAATGCCCGATTTGCCCTTCGGGCCACCTTTGAGAATAGAGTTGAACATACCACTTCTGATCTTTGGAACATCCTTCCACGGGGTATGTTTGGACTATTCGATGCACTAATTCAGGTTTTGAACTATATGGACCATTTTGGAATCGTTTTGCAAAATGAAACCTTATGTCGACTAAGTATTCGACTATTTTGTAATAGGATATGATTTATGAGTTTACTTTGTTTTGAAACACTATTTCGAAATACGATTTGCATTTGTTTGCTCACGACTCTGCTCGTGCCTTATTATGACTTCGTTCACCGGTTCCCGGGCCGGTTTTGATTCGTGCGTTTTATGATAATTCGGTCGTATGCTGTGTTACGGTTCCCAAGGCTTCGCCATAGGGCCGGGTTCCGTTTGGATTTATGCTGTGATATGGCTCGGGATGCGATACGCTCACCGATGATTATGATTATGTTCGGGGATGTACGGAGATTTGAAACCTTCTGGTGTTATGCTGTGTGTGGTGCCAGTGTCGGAGTGGCGACCACGTTCTTAAGCGTTTGCATGATTTTATTTGCATAAAATATATGTATATGATTCCGATACAGATTTTGACATACCAGTTTGTACCCCACTTTGACATTTGATTTGCTTTCGGTTTTGATCCATAATTCTGTACTCCGTGCTTTACATACTCAGTACATATTTCGTACTGACCCCCTCTCTCCGGGGGCTGCGTTTTATGCCCGCAGGTGCAGACATCGGTGATCCTCCACAGTAGGCTTCACTTCTTGCTTTCCGGAGTACTTTTACTTGATCCGGAGCCCACTCTTGGTACAGACTCCTCCACTTTGTATATGTACTTTGTATATTTGACAGTTTGGGGTACGGCGGGGCCCTGTCTCGCCATATGTCATGTTTTGAATTCGTAGAGGTCTGTAGTCATCTTTGTGGGGCGAGGGTCCTATGTGTATGTTGTCTGATTTTGCTTTCGGGTCTTAAAGCGGTCTGTTTGATATGATGGCCCCAAATGGCCCTTTTGTATATATTTGTATTTTGACCGGCGATGTCTATTCCGCCGCTTTGTTTGAGTTTGATTTGATATGACCGCTTAAGATATTTTTTTTTTCGATATAAATTATGTGTGATATAACTTTTGGAAAATCCTGAAATAAGTTTGGGTTCGGAAATGAATATGCGATTTGGTCTGGGTACCCAGGTAGGGTGCCAGTCGCGGCCCACGGGGCTGGGTCGTGACACTTTGGAACCATTTGTCCGTATCAAAGTATATCAAAGACTCAACGGAACAATCAAACGTGCTATCATTTGAAAATCAAAACTTTAGTCATATCAATTATCTTTTGAATGCCATTTGGAAACACATCAACCGAACTTTGGACATCATAGATAGGCATCAAAACCATATGAAACAGCTTATGGAAATCAAGAACGTTAGCCATCCTAGTGGCTCTAAGAATGAGAGTTTCTTTGAAATCATATATGTACTTTGTCATGTTGGTTTCGCAAAGATCATGCCAAAAGAAAGAAAGGGTAATCCTTACATACCTGCTCCACGTCCAATTAGCTACACTTATTTGTCCAAACTTGCTAGTCTACATTCAAGAGAATTGACATAATCATTAGACTCATCGACATATACTTATCTTAGTCTTTCAAATGAATTCGTTTATAATCTGCCGAAATTTCGGCAGCATTTCCCCTGTAAATACACCATCCCCGAGAATCTAACTCGGCCAATTTTATCAACAACAATCCGAGAATTCAACTCGGACAAATTATCAACAACAATACCACAATCATACTAACAACTTCAACACTCAATCCAAAATATATTCTAACATTAGCAACCTTCGTCACACAATTCAACGGCATTTCATTTATATTCAATTCAATCACATATAATCAAGCTAACACCAATGATCCTTCATTCAAGTATTAATCCGAAATCTTTCTAACATGATTCAAGAATACTTCAAACAATTCGCATAACATTCAAAACAACCCAATCAACATACTACTTCACCCGAGACCTTCCAAATTCAACAAGAACAATAACAACACATTTCCTTCTTTCAAATTCAAATACAACAACCCAACTTACAATCTTCCAAACACATGTCTCACTTCCAAATTCATGAATTATATTTACAATGTACACATTAACAATATCATTCATCCAATATAAGAAACCATACTAATATCACATTAACTCCTTCAACAATCCACAAACGACTTCCACTTCATTTCAAACCATTAAATCTTCATTTTACATCATAGAATCTACCACAACAACAATTAAAATACTAAGTAAACTCAATTCATCACATCTCACCAATCCAACCCTTATTCGGCCACATTCCTATACACACATATTTCATGAATTTCGTCCATTTCTACATACAACAACATGCATAACCCATTCATAACATGTATGAAAGAAGATTGAATCTTACCTTCCCCCGCTTGTCTTCTTACTTGGCTAGGGTTTATAAATCACCCAAATGAATGCTTGGCTTGCTCCAACAACTCCCTCATGTTAGTGAGGACCTTCCAATTGGTGGAAATACTAGAAGAAATAATTTTTTTGTGATTGATTCCCATAACTCCAAGTTCAGCCAACCATGGCCGAACCTCCCTCTCTCTTCTTCTTTTTCTTTTCTCTCCAAGCTTCTTGATTTAAAATGATGACTATGTCTTATTTAGTCATCAATTGTATATATATATATATATATATATATATATATATATATATATATATATATATATATATATACATTCTTGAAAATTTTGTGAAATTCCCATTTGACCCTAGCCTTCCATAATATTACCATGAACCTTCTTGTGAATTTCCCTTTTTACCCTTAGCCTTTCTCAATATTTCCATACTAATAAATAACTTGTACAATAAAATAATTTTGGAAAATAGTCTTGTCCTTAACCTCTCGCAGTTGTCTTGAATTATCCGAACGTACAAAATACGGGCTATAACAGGAGCACTCCAAAGTAGCAGAATAGATGTCCTAAGCTGGCGGTTCACCCACCTGAGCGTCTGTACCTGCGGGCATGAAGCGCAGCCCCCGGAGAAAGGGGGTCAGTACGGAAAATGTACTGAGTGTGTAAGGCACGAAATACAGTAAGGAGAATCATAACTAAAACGGAGATTTACCAGAACCAAGCATGACTATATAAAAAAAACATCAATACGCTGACCTTTTGAAATAAAAATCAGGCATGTCAACATCATATATCATATATACATATAACGTGTCCCGACCCTCTAGTGAGGGGCTCGGTGGATAAAATCATACCTGTCAACATCATAAATCGTATATGCATAACGTGTCCCGGCCCTCTAGTGAGGGACTCGGTGGATAGAATCATCATATGACATCCTGGCCGCCACCCCCATATCATCATCATATCATATATATATATATATATAACGTGTCCCGGCCCTCTAGTGAGGGACTCGGTGAACAATGCAGTGGAGAGCGCACGAGAACGTGTCCTGGCCCGGGACTCAGTGAAGGGTACATTGAGGCATGCACGACCAGAGTAGTGAGAAACTATATGCACATAAATCAGTTTTTTTTTAAGACTCGATGAATAAGTACACAAACGACACGTGAAAGATCATAAACTCGTTTCGAGGCAATCCGAGTTAGTACAAGAAAGTTATGGACATTTTTCTACAGAACCCTCTACGAACGTTTCAGAAGCTATTTTTGAAAAATCAAAGCAATAGTCATCTCAAGTACCTTTCGAACATCGCTATGGATCAAATCAAAATAAAACCTTTGGAACCATACACACATATCAAGACATAGCAAAACAGTTTTTCGGAAGTCAAGAACATTAGCCATCCTAGTGGCTCTAAGAATAGGGGTTTCTTTGAAATCATAAATATACTTTGTCTATTTGTCTCACAAAGATCATGCCAAAAGAAAGAAAGGGTAAGCCTTACATACCTTGCCCGCTTCCTACGCTAATCCAACTTAAGTCTCAGCTTTCGCAAGATCTACAATAACGTCATTAAATACCAAACGTCAGCTACAAGTACTTAGGAATTCAATCCTAAACTAGTACTTGTCTACATAAATTTCGGCAGCATCTCCCCTGTACATACAACCACCCTGAGAATTCAACTCGGCCAAATTTATCAATAACCATACCAACAGTCATTCCAACAATACCAACAATCAATTCAAAACACATTCCAAAATTAGTAACCTGCTTTAACATAATTCAACAGCATTCCGTTTACATTCACTTCAACTACATACAATCAAACCAACACCAATGCTCGCATACTCAAATACTAATCCGAAGTCATTTAAACAAGATTCAAGAACATTTCAAACAATCCGCACAATATTAAAAAATAATCTAACCAATATGCCACTTCACCCGAAACCTCCAAAATGCAACAATAGCAATATCAACACATTTCCTTCTTTCAAATTCATGAACTACACCAACAATTCACACACTAACAACATTATTTTCCATGAATACAAAAAGTGGTATTAATGTCGCATTAGCTTCTAAAACAACTCTCCAACAACTACAACTTCAACTAGAATTATTAAACTTTCATTTTCATCATAGAATCCATTACGACAACAACCAAAATACTAAGTAAAATTAATTCATCCTTTCTACACAACACCTACACCCACACGGCTACAACATAACATTCATATTTTCATGAATTCCATCCATTTCTACATACTACAACATGCACAAATCACTTCTAACACATAGAAAAGGAGATTAAACCTTACCTTTTCACCACACTTCTCACTTGGCTAGGGTTATGAATTTGCAACAAGGAGTGGTTTAATTGCTCCAACTACTATCTCACGTTAAGAGGACCTTCCAATTAGTAGGAATGCTAGAAGAAAATATTTTTTTGATCAAATCTTTTGCAAGGTTCTTATTTGGCCATGTATGGCCGAATGGCCCCCTTCTTTGTTTTCTCCAAGTTTCCTGAAATTTCTAAGTGATGAAGATGAGAAATATGACTAATTAGTTTTCTAATATACACATGCATAATTCATCCATGTGGGCCTTGGCCCACATCAACTTGGACGGCCATATGGCCCTCTTATTTCAAGACTATATTTTTTTATTTTATTTTTTTGTTTTGTAATTCATGAAAAATTATTTTCCTAATTCCAAATTTGCCCTTAGCCTTCCTCAATATTACCATGAACCACCTTGTGAATTTCCCTTTTTGCCCCTAGCCTTCCTTAATATTCCATACTAATAATACTTACAAGCAACTTTTGCATTAAGACAAAACCGGAAAATAGCCTTATCGTAGTTAGCTTGGAATATCCCAATGTACAAAATATGGGATATAACAATCCACCATCCCGTCTTTGAACCGGAAGCCGTAATACAAATTTTTTAAAGGGAGATAACGCAAAGGATGTTTGAAGGGCTACTTTTCCCTAGTTATCAAGTGTTTTACTTAGGGAATACCCTAATGACGGTTTTTAAGAGGGGTTTTGTGGACAAGAGGGGTTAAATCTCCAAATAAGTCATTATATGCAGGTTCTAGTTCGCATGCGCCGCTGTAGCAGTCTCGCAATGGCGGTCACCCATCCGTTGTATCTAAGGCATATACCCCTAGCCCACAACTCGTTAACTCTTATCTAATTCAATTACGAGTAAACATTACACTTAAAACTCCCCCAGGGATCGATCTTATGATGATATACTTGGTTTTCATACACAGGTTGCGGATGGTCCACTAACTACCATGTGGGTCATTACATTAGATACCAATTAAACAATCGTTCGTTCCTGAACGGCATTGGGCGGATTGGGGTCGCAAAGCTATATTATAATGGACGTTATCAATTTATGCATCTCGTATAAAATCTCAACTTTTAAATCCTTACTCGATCTTACTTGCCACTGGGTATCCATACCTCGGCCATACGAAACACACGTGATTAAAACAGTCGTACTAACAAGGGGACGAGGCACCAGACCTTGAAAATCTTAGTTTGTGAAATCTGAGCAACCGAGGACCTAGGATTCATACGTGAATAAAATCCCTATGGCTGGGAAGGGCGAGACCACGAGTCGTTGTCAGGTTAGATTTCCCACACTAGTGATACTGCTGAAGCATATCGATGGCCGCTGCAGCAGGAATACTCAAGCAGAACTAAAACAGTAGAGGGTGATATTTCACCTTCCCACTGCATACCTCCTCCTTAACCAAAAACCCTGCCACTCCCCATAATTTTCTCCCCTCATTAACTCCCTTAGACTCCTAGTATTCCTCCTATTTCCTTTTTTAGACTCCCCACACACTACATTCAACTCCCACACTTAAAAACACAAAGGAAAAGGTATATTTTTGGTGAAAAGGAACAAGGGTCAGACTTTTTTTTTGGAGCAAAATCTTGCAATCTCTTACCAAGTTAAGGTATGTACACTCTTCTACTAATCTATGAGACTGTTAAACCCCACTATTTAAAAAATTAACATGAGATTTCAAATTGTGTCACGTTATTTCAACGTTCAAAAAGTCTTAGCATCACTGATTACTCAAGATCTTCTTGAAAATGGGCGTAAAACGTTGTTGGGGTAGTGGGTGCATTTAGTAGAAGTGTTTTTGATAATGCTTGAAATCTCAGGTCTATTTGCTGTTAAAAAGGGATTTCATGGGGTGTAAATGACATGCATGCTAACATATTACCCGATCTATGTCGAAATCTGTAGAAATTTGGTCAAAATTTTGGCCACCATTTTTTATGAACAGGGGTTTTTCTCTCTGGGGAAGACGGGTCCGTTGCAGCGGGTCCATCTTCGCTGGTGCGGCCTCGCTGCAGCGGTCATGCTACCACTGCAGTGAAGGCTGCTCAAGCAGAATCCAGGTTTTGGCAGTTCTCTCACTTCAGTTGAGTTTTGTTGGTCTTCCTGGGGCTGTACATGTCTTATAGCTAACTGAACTTGGTGTAACATTGAACTGATGCGGTTTATTTTCATAGGTACATGGTCATACTAAGTCATGGCTGAACAACATGAACAAGCTGCTCCTGCTTATGCCAGGTTCATCAACTCCCAGTGTTGAGGGCGCTATATGGAGCAGCAGAGTAAGGGGTTGTTGCACGAAAGGGGTTTTATTATAGACCAGGTGGATGAACTTGCCCCAAAACTCTTCAACAATTTAAAGGAAATTGGGTGGAACAGGTTGGTCTAGGACCTCGGCAATTGCAACGCCAAATGGGTCAGGGAGTTTTATGCCATGCCCCCACCGTTAATCGGTCCTCTCCAGACCCGGAGATTGCGATTCAAGGCGTCCAAGTTAAAGTCGGGGTTGAGGTGATCAATGAAATTTATGGGCTGCCCAACCTCCTGAGGATGAGATGCTTGCTAGGGACCATGATGGTAATAGTCCTTGGATGGTTTCTGTGCTGGTTCCGGAGAACAAAAGGCGGAAGGTCACTTGGGCAATTAGCCGGGCTGGAATCAAGAGCACCTACTTTTCGACTGACGCTTGCAGGTGGCTGAACCTTTTTTTTTTCAAAGGGTTCGCCCATCGAGCAACACTACTGATGACACCTGATCTCGGGCCCTCGTGATTGCTTATATCATGGGTGGCGTACCTGTAAATATGGGTAAGCAGGTGATTGAGGAGTGGAGCAGTTTGGTGGTTAAGGCTGGCCCGAATTTGATGTTTCCCTACCTTATTACGCGTCAATGCTGGCGAGCAAATATGCCTACAGAGCTGTTACACCTCGGAAAAATCCTCCGTTGTTGTCCAAGTGAATGGACCCGCGAGGAGTACGAGTATCCGATGTTTTCATGAGTAAGAAATAACATTTGACGACCCTAAGTAAAATTCCGAAGGCTATTACAATAAGAGATAGGTTATGCTCCATAATGAATAATTATAGGTTTTGGAAATGTGAAAAGTTGCAGGTTTGCATTCTGGCCAGTTGGTCGTAAAGTGAAATACGGACCGTAAAGTGGTATACGGTCCGTAAACTGCCATGTCGTATTTTGGGTTCCAAAACTTCAACTTTCTGCCAAATGATCAAATGGTCAAATACGACCTAAAATACGGACCGTAAAGTGGTTTACGACCTGTAAACCGTGATCGTAAATCACAATGTTTCAGCCTCAGTTTCTGGTTCTGATATGATTAAATATGACTACGAAGGACGGTCCGTAAACTGGAATATGGACCGTAAATAGAGTTTACGACCACTGTGCACTTCAAATCAGATTTTTAAGTCATTAAATAAGGGGACCAAGGCTTATTTCATTTCACTTCTACATCACACCCCTTCTCTCTAGAACATCACTCTACATATATTCCACAAGAATTCAAGGATATTTGGTGATCAACAACATAAATAAAGGGAATCAAGTGTAAGAAAACCATCAAGATCATCCAAGGTTAAGAAATCCAAATGGAGATAAACTAGGGTTTTGCTCAAAGTGGAGTATTATCAACTAAAGCTTGTTCCTACAACATTTAAGGTAAGATTCATGATATTTCTATGTTGTTTAAGGTAGTTAAGAGTTGAAGTACTTGGATTGTAGAAGAGTATAGAAAAATGTGTCATGAATATGGACTAGTGTCATTTTGAGAAATAGTATGAATTGAGCTATGGGTCTTGATGTATTGTGATGTAAATACGATATAAATGATGTTGAGAACATGAGATGAACAATGTATGTAAATGGACGTCGTGTGGGTTATGGCCATGGTTATGGATGAATTAAATGTAAGTCTAGAAATATGGATAATATGAATGAGTAATGGCTATTGTTATGGCATCGTGAATTTAGTATCGACGTGTGGGAGTTGAGATCCGTTATGGAGGAGATGTTGTACGATTTTCTCTAGCTTGAGTCATATATGCTAGCTATCGATTCTTATGATAGTATGACTTCAATGAAGGTAGAAACGCTAGCATTGGAGGAGGACGCGCAAGTGTAGAATAGTGCAACGGAAAGGTATATAAGGCTAACCCTTCTTTCATAAGGCATGGTTCTTTGGCCCAACATCTAAATCTTCTGTAAGAGTATGATATCCTTCAATTGAGTTGATCTTCCGAGCTAGCAAGCTCACGATTCTTGTTATGCTACAATTGTACTAATGTCTTCGTATAACGAGTATGCCTATAAAGATGGATGTGACGAATGACAATGATGGTGATAATTATATCAACGACGATAATGATGAAGATGATGCTAATGACGTTGACAATAATGAAGCTTATGAGCTATTATGTATATGTATCTATGAGTGACTATTATAGAGCCCCAACCTTACGAGGCCGCGTATGATATGTGAATAAGTATGTATACGATTAAGAAATGCGCGCACACCTTTGCAGATGGTATGGATAACCCTGACGCCTTGGTACGGCCAGGTAGATGTAACCCTGAAGCCTTGGTAGGGCCAGGTATGAGTAACCTTGAGCCTTCGTTGGCCAAGTATGTATGAAACACCGATCCTACAAGGTCGGGTATGCTATGTAAATGCTATGTATATGATATGATTATGTATATGACGTGAATATGAATATGATATGACTATGTATATGAATGTGAATAAGGGCATGTATACGAATCCGAGCACAAATATGGTACGGGTACTATTATGGAATACAGATAATGATGTATGTACACAAATACGTATTAGCAACGAAAAGTTCCTATGAAAGACGAGTAAGTGCATATGACGATGATATTGCCATCTCCCATATTATGCTATTTCTTGTGTTGCTATTTATGATTCTATATTGATATTGATCATGCTTTACATACTCAGTACATTCTTCGTACTGACGTCCTTTTGTTTGTGGACGCTGTGTCATGCCCGCAGGTGCACAGGGAGACAGGCTTGATCCATAGCTTCTTACTCAGAGATTACATAGCATAGCTCCATTTCATTCGGAGCCATAACTTTTGGGTACTTCTTATTTTATGTACATAATTATGGGCATAACGGGGTCCTGTCCCGCTCATGTGATATGTTATACTCTTCTTAGAGGCTCGTAGTCACGTGTATATTGTTAGATATGTCTGGCTTTGTCGGCCTATATTTTGTATATCATTTTGATAGCCTCGTTGACTCATGTACGTTGATGTGGCATAGATGCCAATTATGATATAAAGGCATTGTCGTCCAATGGGACTAGTATGATGAATGAATAGATACATATGTTTAATTGTATGGTTCACCTAAATGTAAGCATAAGTATAAGTTAAGGGGCGCCCGGGTGGGCTAGCACCAGGTGCTCGTCGTAGCCCTCTAGAAGGGTCATGACAAAAGTGGTATCATATCGCGGTTTAGTCCTAGGGTGTGTCTACGAGCCGTGTCTAGTAGAGTCTTGGTTATGGGTGTGTTGCGCGCCACACTTATAAACAAGAGCTGTGGACATTTTAGGAATAAATGACCTTCTTTCTTCATAAGAAATCGTGCGATAGAGCTGTGATATAAGAAATTCTTGTTCGTTAATCGTTTGTTGTGTATTCAAAGATGCCTAAAAATAGCAAGGCTACAGCAGCCCAAAAGGGCAAGACGGTGGCAGAAAAGCGGGCTGAAAGAGCACCGCCACCGGTAGTAGAGGAAAGTGAGTCCCAGAGTGCGGCTCAATATCAGTCCTCCCGGACAGTGCCTATTACAGAGGAGCGTGAGGGAGCCTTAGCCCCAGCTCCAGCACCTCCAGCTCCTCCACCAGATGCTTCGGGCCCAGATGTGAAAGAGGCCATACATTTGCTTACTCAGTTGGTTGCGGCCCATAATTAGAGGCAAAGGTCAGGGCACGGTGATAGGGCTGTTAGTGCAAGGGTCCGTGACTTCATTACTTTGAACCCTCCGGAATTCTTTGGATGAAAGCCGGAGGAGGACCCTCAAGATTTTATCGATGGTATGTTGAAGAATCTCCGATTGATACATGCGTCGGACACCGAGTCAGTGGAGCTAGCATCGTATAGATTGAGAGATGTCTCGATCCAATGGTATACGGTATGGATGGCTTCACGGGGAGCCAATGCACCTCCCCCGGTATGCAAAGAGTTTGTTGATGCTTTCCTCCGACACTATATGCCTCCAGAAGTTTGGCGAGCTAGGGGCGATAAGTTCTTGAACTTGAGGCAAGGTAGTATGAGGGCCCTAGAGTATAGTATCCGCTTTAACTCCTTGGCTAGGTATGCTTCAGCCATGATAGCGGATATGGGTGACCGGGTACACCGATTTGTGAAGGGCCTAGGGCCAAACTTGATGGATAGATGCTTGACTGCATCCCTTCAGGACGGTATGGATATTGCGCGCATTCAAGCCCATGCTCAGAACTTAGAAGAAAGCTTGCAAAAGAAAAGAAGTGAACGCGAGCAAGATAGGGGCCATGGTAAGAGGGCCAGATCTTCAGGTCCGATGAGTGAGTTTAGAGGTGGGCACAGATAGCAGATGTGTCACGACCCGACTAGGTGGGCCGCGACAAGCACCCGGTGCTATCCCACCTGGGCACCCCTCGACATACCTTCACATAACATCTAGGGGAGCCACATAGCAAAACATACCTTTCTTTTCATCAATCACGCTAGTCCCATTGGACGACAACATCTTTAAATCATCAATGTACGTGAGCCGACAAGGCTATCAAAATGATAGACAAAATATAGGCCGAAAAGGCAAGACACATCTAACCATATACACATGTCTACGAGCCTCTAAGAAGAATATAGCATATCACATAAGCGGGACAGTACCCCGCTATGCCCATAATTATATACACAAAAGAATAAGTACCCAAAATCTATGGCTCCGCATGAAATGGAGCTCTGCTATGAAATCTCTGATAAAGCGGCTACGGGTCAAGTCTGTCTCTCTGTGCACCTGCGGGCATGACGCAGCCTCCACAAAATAAAGGACGTCAGTACGAAGAATGTACTGAGTATGTAAAGCATGATCAACATCAATATGAAAGCATAATGTGCAACATAAGAAACAACAGGAGGTAGGAGATAGTAACGTCATCATCATGGGCACTTACTTGCCTTACATAGGATCTTACCATCTCTAATACGTATTTATGTACATACATCCATATCCGTATCCATACTCGCATCTGTACCATATTCGTGCTCGTATTCGTATATACACCCTTATTCACATTCATATCGTGTCATATTCGTATTCATATCATGTACATAATCATATCATATACATCATTATTTACATAGCATACCCGACAATACAGGATCGGTGTTTCATACATGCTTGGCCAACCAAGGCTCAAGGTTACTCGTACCTGGCCCTATCAAGGCTTCAGGGTTACATCTACCTGGCCCTACCAAGGCGTCATGGTTATCCGTACCCTCTGCAGAGGTGTGCACGTGTTTCGTAATCGTATACATACTTATTTACATATCACACCCGGCCTCATAAGCTCGGGGCTCTATAATAGTCACTCATAGATACATATACGTATTAGCTCATAAGCTTCATTATTATCGACATCATTATCATCATCTTCATCATTATCGTCATCGATATCATTATCACTATCATCATCATTCGTCACATCCGTTTTTATAGTCTTACTCGTTATAGAGGACATTAGTACAATTGTAGCGTATCAAGAATCGTGAGCTTGCTAGCTCAGAAGATCAAATCAATTGAAGGATATCATACTCTTACAGAAGATTTAGATTTTTGGCCAAAGAACCATGCCTTATGAAAGAAGGGTTAGCCTTACATACCTTTCCATTGCACTATTCTACACTTGCGCGTTCTCCTCCAATGCTAGCGTTTCTACCTTCATTGACGTCATACTATCATTAGAATCGATAGCTAGCATATATGACTAAAGCTAGAGAAAATTGGACAACATCTCCTCCATAACGTATCTCAACTCCCAAACGTCAATAATAAATTCACGATGCCATAACAATAGCCATTACTCATTCATATTATCCATATTTCTAGACTTACATTCAATTCATCCATAAACCATGGCCATAACACACACGACGTCCATTTACATACATTGTTCATCTCATGTTCTCAACATCATTTATATCGTATTTACATCACAATACATCAAGACCCATAGCTCAATTCATACTATTTCTCAAAATGACACTATTCCATATTCATGACACATTTTTCTATACTCTTCTACAATCCAAGTATTTCAACTCTTAACTACCTTAAACAACATAGAAATATCATGAATCTAACCTTAAATGTTATAGGAACAAGCTTTAGTTGATAATACTCCACTTTGAGCAAAACCCTAGTTTATCTCCATTTGAATTTCTTGACCTTGGATGATCTTGATGGTTTTCTTACACTTGATTCCCTTGATTTATGTTGTTGATCACCAAATATCCTTGAATTCTTATGGAATATATGTAGAGAGATGTTCTAGAGAGAAGGGGTGTGATGTAGAAGTGAAATGAAATAAGCCTTGGTCCCCTTATTTAATGACTTAAAAATCTGATTTGAAGTGCACAGTGGTCGTAAACTTGGTTTACGGTCCGTATTCCAGTTTACGGACGGTCCTTCGTGGTCGTATTTAATCATAACAGAACCAGAAACTCAGGCTGAAACATGGTGATTTACGATCACGTTTTACGGGCCGTAAACCACTTTACGGTCCGTATTCCAGGTCGTATTTAACCATTTGATCATTTTCTATCAAATGATCAAATGGTTAAATATGACCTGAAATACGGACCGTAAAGTGGTTTACGGCCCGTAAACCGTGATCGTAAATCACCATGTTTCAGCCTGAGTTTCTGGTTCTGATATGATTAAATACGACCACGAAGGACGGTCCGTAAACTGGAATACGGACCGTAAACCAAGTTTACGACCACTGTGCACTTCAAATCAGATTTTTTAAGTGATTAAATAAGGGGACCAAGGCTTATTTCATTTCACTTCTACATCACACCCCTTCTCTCTAGAACATCTCTTTACATATATTCCACAAGAATTCAAGGATTTTTGGTGATCAACAACATAAATCAAGGGAATCAAGTGTAAGAAAACCATCAAGATCATCCAAGGTCAAGAAATCCAAATGGAGATAAATTAGGGTTTTGCTCAAAGTGGAGTATTATCAACTAAAGCTTGTTCCTACAACATTTAAGGTAAGATTCATGATATTTCTATGTTGCTTAAGGTAGTTAAGAGTTGAAATACTTGGATTGTTGAAGAGTATAGAAAAATGAGTCATGAATATGGAATAGTGTCATTTTGAGAAATAGTATGAATTGAGCTATGGGTCTTGAAGTATTGTGATGTAAATACGATATAAATGATGTTGAGAACATGAGATGAACAATGTATGTAAATGGACGTCGTGTGGGTTATGGCCATGGTTATGGATGAATTAAATGTAAGTCTAGAAATATGGATAATATGAATGAGTAATGGCTATTGTTATGGCATCGTGAATTTATTATTGACGTTTGGAAGTTGAGATCCGTTATGGAGGAGATGTTGTCCGATTTTCTCTAGCTTGAGTCATATATGCTAGCTATCTATTCTAATGATAGTATGACTTCAATGAAGGTAGAAACGCTAGCATTGGAGGAGGACGCACAAGTGTTATATCCTGTATTTTTATACGTCGAGTTATTTGCAAGCTAATCGACTTAAGTTAAAGACGGGATTATTTTCGATATGAAATAGGAACTTTTAATTTTCAATTTTAATTAGTACACAAATTGTTTATAAATTTTATATATTGTAGAAATATTATTGGATATTAGGGACTAATTAATTGTGATTAGATTATTAAGTAAGAATTAGTGATTAATTAAAATTAATTAATTTAATTTTTAATTGTGGGCCCCACCCGAAATTCAAAAAAATAAATAATAAAATATGACAATTCAAGAAAATATTTTGATGAGTCATTAGAGGGGGTTGGACGTGTCAATACATGAAGAACCATATATATACAAATGGCTAATGAACAATTCAACATTGATTTCATTTTGCAAAAAAAATCAAAGTTAGAGAAAAAAATATATAACTTCCATGGCTGCTCTCGGCCAGCCATGGTGATGGGGAAAAATTTGTCTTGTTGAATATTTTGATCAAGTTTCGAGTGAATTACAAGTTCATGGTGGTGATAGCAACATTGGATATTGGATTGAGGAAGAGGAAATTGTGAAATTGGAGCAATTAAGTGTAGAAATTTCTCCGAGAAAATTTAGGTAAGATTTTCTTATTTTGGGATGTAATTGTATTAATAGTGTCGTAATGGAAGGATTAAAAATTTGATTGGATGAAATTGGAAGTAAGGAATTGCATGAAGTCATTGATATTAGGAGTTGTAGATGTTATATGGAATTGTTAAGTTAAAAAGATTACAAGTGTGATTTATGTCATATGTTGTTGTTTGTGTTGTTGTCGTTAATATGGCTTCTAAATTTGGAAAGAAGAGGTGTATAGCGTATCGTATATAAAGCGTATGTTGGTCTGTTGGCATATGATCTTAAACGTTAATGATTTGGATTGGAAAAGGATTAAGAAGGGTTGTTGGATTGTTAGAATTGTTTATGGGCTGAATTTTAAGGATTTTATATATGTATCTCTATTACTATCATTGTTGGTATTTCTGTGATAGCAGGAGGATAATTGGAAGCTCGGGTTAGGCGCATATATAGGGGGAATGCTAGCCGATTTCTGTTAAGCCCTTAACTAATGAAAACCCTAATCAAGAAAGTATAAGTTAAAGGATGAGTCCTATAGGCGATTGATTACAGATTTATGAGCAAGGAAGTATAGTTTACTAACGATAGCGTTACTTTTATATTAAATAGGCTAAGGGGCGGCAAAGCGAACATGATTATGAATAACCTCTAACAGGTATGTAAAGTTATCCTTTCTTTATTTTTGACATGATCCTTATCATATGAACGAACACAATGAGCAAGCAAGTTCCAAAGACTCTGTTCTTAGAGAGTGTAGAGATATTTGTATCGTAGGCCTCCTATGTTTTATGTCCATAACTCCCAGAGACTTTTCATATTAGCTTCTTATGTCACCAGAGGGGTTCAGAGTATCCTTTTTCGAGTTTTACCTGCATTTATATATATTATATTATATATGGATCGGGCCGTACGTTTCTCGGCACTAACATATTATATTATATATGGATCGGGCCATACGTTCCTCGGCACTAACATATTATATTATATATGGATTGGGCCGTACGTTCCTCGGCACTAACCTATTATATTATATATAGATCGGGCCGTACGTTCCTCGGTACTAACATATTATATTATATATGGATCGGGCCGAACATTCCTCGGCACTAACATGTTATATTTATGGATCGGGCCGTACGTTCCTCGACACTATAATATTATATATGGATCGGGATGTACGTTCCACAGCACTATCAGTTATATTGTAATCTATACCTATCATACGCCGTAGAGTTAGTTTCAGTCATATAGAGTTACACAGATATTCTCAGATATTAGCCACAGATGCATTCAATTATTGAGACTGGTTTTTATGATTCATCTTACTTGATGTTCTTATGCTTTATATACTCAGTACATATTCCGTACTGACCCCCTTTCTTCGGGGGCTGCGTTTCATGCCCGCAGGTACAGACGCTCGATTTGGTGATCCCCCAGCTTAGGATTTCCAGTCAGCTGTCTTGGAGAGCTCCGTTGTTCCGGAGCCTAGACTTTTGGTACAGATCTTCTGATGTATTTATATATGGTTGTCCAGGGGTATGACGGGGCCCTGTCCCGTCATATTTCACTGTTAGTACTCTTAGAGGTTTGTAGACATGTGTGTGGGTTGTATATAGAGTATGATCAGCTGTGTCTATATTGTTGTTGTGGATGTTTCTGTTTGTTGTGGCAGCCTTGCCGGCTTGCATATGTTATCTATACGTAGTGGCATCCTTGTCGGCTTGCGTAGTATATTGACATGTTGTGGCAGCTTTTTCGGCTTGCGAATTATAATGATATATAGTGGCAGCCTCGTCGGCCTGCGTATTTTATTGCATTGTGATTGGTTGAGACTCCGCAGGAGACAGATTATCATGATCTGTGACGTTGAGGACCTTTGGGTCTATGTCGATTCCCATGTTGTCTATAGTGTCAGTCTGATTGTGTCTAACAGGTATACATATGGGTATCCAGCTCGGGCACTGGTCAGGGCCCACGGGGCTGGGTCGTGACAACAAGTGTAGAATAGTGCAATGGAAAGGTATGTAAGGCTAACCCTTCTTTCATAAGGCAAGGTTCTTTGGCCCAACATCTAAATCTTCTGTAAGAGTATGATATCCTTCAATTGATTTGATCTTCCGAGCTAGCAAGCTCACGATTCTTGATACGCTACAATTGTACTAATGTCCTCGTATAACGAGTATGCCTATAAAGATAGATGTGACGAATGACAATGATGGTGATAATGATATCAACGACAATAATGATGAATATGATGATAATGACGTTGATAATAATGAAGCTTATGAGCTATTATGTATATGTATCTATGAGTGACTATTATAGAGCCCTGAGCTTATGAGGCCGGGTATGATATGTGAATAAGTATGTATACGATTACGAAATGCGCGCACACCTCTGCAGATGGTACAGATAACCTTGACGCCTTGGTAGGGCCAGGTAGATGTAACCCTGAAGCCTTGGTAGGGCCAGGTATGAGTTAGCTTGAGCCTTCGTTGGCCAAGTATGTATGAAACACCAATCCTACGTGGTCGGGTATGCTATGTAAATGCTATGTATATGATATGATTATGTATATGACGTGAATATGAATATGATATGACTATGTATATGAATGTGAATAAGGGCATGTATACGAATTCGAGCACAAATATGGTACAGGTACTATTATGGAATACGGATAATGATGTATGTACACAAATACGTATTAGCAATGGAAAGTTCCTATGAAAGACGAGTAAATGCATATGACGATGATATTGCCATCTCCCATTCTATGCTATTTCTTGTGTTGCTATTTAGGCTTCTATATTGATTTTGATCATGCTTTACATACTCAGTACATTCTTCGTACTGACGTCCTTTTGTTTGTCGACGCTGCGTCATGCCCGCAGGTGCACAGGGAGACAGGCTTGATCCATAGCTGCTTACTCAGAGATTACATAGCAGAGCTCCATTTCATTCGGAGCCATAACTTTTGGGTACTTATTCTTTTTTATACATAATTATGGGCATAGCAGGGTCCTGTCCCGCTCATGTGATATGTTATACTCTTCTTAGAGGCTCGTAGTCACGTGTATATGGTTAGATATGTCTGGCCTTGTCAGCCTATATTTTGTATATCATTTTGATAGCCTCATCGGCTTATGTACGTTGATGTGGCATAGATGCCAATTATGATATAAAGGCATTGTCGTCCAATGGGACTAGTATGATGAATGAATAGATATATATATATATATGTTTAATTGTATCGTTCACCTAAATGTAAGCATAAGCATAAGTATAAGTTAAGGGGCGCCCGGGTGGGCTAGCACCTGGTGCTCGTCCCGGCCCTCTAGACGGGTCGTGATAAGATCCTGCAGACCAGATGGTTGAGTGATATGTTGAGTTTGACCCATTGAGGGTGAAGGGTTCACAGACTCACAACAAGAAGAGGAAGGTAGACTCGGATAACGAGAATAGTGAGGGCCAAGAGGGAGGAAGTGATGATGCTGGCCCTTCGCAGTCCCAGGGCCTCTTGGTGTAGATGGTGACCGAGATGGCGACCATGCAGAGTACGATGGCGGGTTCGCGCGACCTTTCATGGAGGTCGGTTCGACTAGTGCTGCTACTGGTGCCTGTTTTGATGCTGGCTATTTCACCCAAGATAGGGTGAAATGGTACATGGAGACGCAGACCAAGATACGAGAGTCCTTAGACACCTTACAGGATGTGTATTGTTCTCTGGCCTAGACCCATGTGGAGCTCCGGGAGGACTTATACAAGGAGGAAAAGAAAAGGCGAGCCTAGGACAAACTGTTTGCGAAGATGCGGAAGGGCATTCTGAAGATCTTGAACCCAAAGGGAAAACTGTCCATGGTGACCAAGCGTGATGCCTAGCAGTTCTCCTTCCTGAGTATGTCCGAGCTTGACAGTGATGACTTCAGAAGCTCCAGTACCGGAGGTGACGGGGCGACCAGCCGAGGAGTGTCCTAGTGTTCTCCCCCCACCATTCAGCATGATTTCCCTTGCCCTTGTAGGGATTTTGTTTTAAGACAATGGTTTATCTTATTTTGGTTTGTTTCTGGTTGGATGTTCCAGACAATTTCTTTCGGTTTTCTGCATTGCTTTTTGGATAACGATGTTTTGGTATTGAATAGCCCTTGCCCTCGTTGGGCTAGGTGCCTCTATAAATTTATTTTGCTAGGAATTGCTGGTTTTTCTTTGAGTTTTGGATGAGTTGCACAGGTTGAGAATTTTTTTTTTGAAACAGGGGATTTGGTCACTGAAATTTTTCGATCGCTGTAGCGGTGTGATTTTAGCTATAGCAGATCTTGGCGAGGGAGGCTTCGCAACTACGAGAAATTTGAAATCGTGAGGTTCATTGCAGCGGAATAAGTCCCGCTATGAAGAACCCGCTATGGCGGTGAGTACACCACAGCGGCGAAAGATCTGGGCTAGTGACCGTTTTTCTACTGCCCAACAGGATGGTACAACACAGGGAGCTCATTTTAAACAAGCGTGGACTCATCGAGATACTAACTGGGATCATCCAGATACCAACGGGGATCATCCAGATACCAATTGGATTCAACTTAGAGGCGAAACTGACAGAGATAGCATGATGAGAGGGAAAGAAGTGAAGTTTCCTGGACGCCCCATAGCCTCTTGTGGATGGGTACGGACGTCATCGTACCATTCCATGAGACTCTACTAGGCATTGCTCTTATACTCGTGAGACGAGTAACCTAGGGCTCTGATACCAACTGTCACGTCCTAAATTATGGATCGTGCGGGCACCTACCTTATTTCTACTAGATAGGCGAACCCTCACTAGCCAACTCTTTTTGTAAAGCTGTTTTGAAAGCAAGTGCAACCGACAATGGTAAATAAAATAAACCTTATGAAAGCATTCTTTAATTAATTAGATCAATTCAACCTTCCCAAGGATCTAGTATAGACCGGTACAAGAGCTTCTAAATTATATGGAGATAACATAATTAAAAAGACACAGCTTCCGCCTTCGAAATGAGATGTATTGAAGCTGTAGGAAGATATCTGCCACTGCAACTAAGGAAACCTTCAAGCAACAATCTAAAACACATCTACACCCTAAGGATGTAGCAAGAGCAGTATCAGTAAACCACAAGTACTAATAAGCATCATGGGTCGACTAAGATTAGTTCACGCAACATAATAAAAGATAAAACAGAATCAATAGATGAGTATCGTCGTAACACCTTTTTACAACCTACCCTTACTTAAACAGCTCTGATATAACCCTGCTCGTATCCCATTACCATGTCAACGCAACACTAGGAAGTAAGGACCAACAGACAACAACAGTTACATTTAGGACCGTCTTCTGGACCAATTACACCCCGACAGTTATAAAGGGACAAACCTCAACCTTTCTATCAATTGACACTCAGTGGGACAACTAATCCTTACCTATTTCCCCTTACCTTAACATACTCAAAATTTAACGATTAGACTCATTCAACACAAAACCCACAAAGGACACCAGACTCAACCACTTATCAAGTATCAAGTAAGAACAAGTAAGCAATGAAATCAATGATAGCAAATCAACATACTCCCCAACCATTAGCCATGCTAATGGGGTGAGCTCAGCCTACCTTTCTTTAATTATCACGGGTTATGAGGTTACTAGTAAACGCCTCATCTGTACAATCATGAGGAAATCAATTGTAACTTACCAGAATGAATCATGACTATACGTGATTCAACCGGAATCAGCTCGATCACCGTAATGCAATCAATGTCAGTATCATATCCGTACACACATGCTAAATGGTAATGTTTGCCCAGACAGCCATGACCTACAGGGAACCCATGATGTCCATGCACCACTCGCTCCGAAACTAACCTCGGATCAGGAGCCCATAACTAGGCCACATCCTCACCCCCTGTCATATGTGCCTTTCCATATTTATATTATCTTTCTCTTCACAATGTATTTTTGTTCCACAGTCAATATGGAATGTGAACAATCAATGCATCAATATTACAGAACAAAAGTCACCATGCCACGAGTCATAAGAAGACCTAAGGAATCAACCTCTTAACAATGTGAATGCCCTACAAAGATACATAAAATAAGACTATGTGTCATCATACAACAGTCATACCGAGACACAGAATCGACTCGTCGATAACACAAATAAAGAATCACTCCGAGTCAACAAGAAAGGAAATACTGACTATTCTTGCATGCTCAGTACATCGAATAACGATAGCATGAATACTCAATGAGGACACCTACAATTTAGCAACAGGTCGCCCCTACCATAGTGCAACAAGAATCTATTATTGTTGACTCAGTATTTGGACATACCCCACCCTCTATCTAGATCAATAACAAACCATATTCACATTCATTGAGTAACAAAGGAAGATTTTCCGAGGTGTAACATTATTCCCCCCTTAAGAACATTCGTCCTCGAATGTTAAAGTCTTCGGAAATTCTATAAAAATTTCGCCAGAGTTTCCCCTATAATATGGCACTACCATCCTGTCACAACAACCCATAATATCGATGCCTCATAAGGCCACAACACAATAGCATACAAATTTGGCCCCACACGACCCAAAAGGCATAAAAGGAAAACATACATACCTTATAATCTTGACGTCTCATCTTAGATTCCTTCCACGAGCTGAAATAAATGCGGGTATCTGGATCGCATACTTTCTTCCGCTTCCCATCTCATTTCTTCTCGTTTGTTGCTTCTCAATGGGTATCTCTTCATAAGATAACTTTTCTATCACATGTACATCACTTATTGGCACAATCTTAGTAGGATCTCCTACACATTTCCGAAGCATCGAGACATGGAAAACTGGATGGACCGACTCTAAATCCGGAGGTAGATCTAATTCATAGGCTACCTTGCCCACTTTTCGTACGATCTCATAAGGCCCAATGTATCAGGGACTAAGCTTCCCCTTTTTGCCAAATCTCATTACACCCTTCATAGTTGACACTTTCAAGAATACCCAATCTTTCACTTTGAACTCCAAGTCTCTTCGGCGATTATCCGCATAGGACTTTTGACGACTTTGGGCTGCTAACAACTGATCTGGTATGAGTTTAACTTTCTCTATAGCTTGCTGGACCAAATCTGGCCCTATCAATTTAGCCTCTCCTATTTCAAACCACCCGATTGGGGATCTACACTTTCGCCCATATAAAGATTCATAGGGTGCCATTTGAATGCTAGAATGATAACTATTATTGTAAGCAAATTCAATGAGTGGAAAGTGATCATCCCAACCCCAAAATCTATCATACATGCCCGTAACATATCCTCAAGAGTCTGAATAGTACGTTCAGCTTGTCCAATGGTCTGTGGATGAAATACCGTGCTAAGGCGCACTTGGGTTCCCAAACCCTCTTGGAAAGACTTCCAAAAATTAGCCGTAAACTGAGTCCCTCTGTCAGAGATAATAGACGTTGGAACACCATGGAGTCTCACTATCTCTTTAACATAAAGCCTTGCATAATCTTCTGCCACATAGGTCGTTCTGACCGGTAAGAAATGAGCTAACTTTGTGAGTCTATCCACAATCACCCATATGGAATCATACGTATGTCGAGAACGGGGTAAGCCTGAAATGAAGTCCATATTAATCACTTCCCACTTCCAAGTTGGGATTACTATAGGTTGCAACAATCCACCCGGCTTTTGGTGTTCAATTTTCACTTGTTGACAATTAGGACATTGAGCTACGAATTCCACTATATCTTTCTTCATTCCATTCCACCAATATATAGAATTATGGTCATGATACATTTTCGTCACTCCGGGGTGAACAGAATAACGGGAACAATGAGCTTCCCTCAATAGCTGGTGGCGTAAATCTGCCACATCGAGAACACATAATCTGCCTTTACATCGGAGAACTCCGTCTCCTGAAATATCAAACAGTGACTCCTATTTCTGAGGGAGTGTATCTCTATACTGCATTAGCATGGAATCTTTATATTGTCGCTCCTTCACTTCTGCTACTAGCGACGAGGCTACAGAATTCTGAATAATAGCTCCTCTACTACCTGAGTCCACTACTCTGACTCCTAGGCTAGCTAACTGCAGGAGCTCACGGGCCATTTCTCTCTTCTCTGGTCGTACATCACATAAACTTCCCATCGATCTGCGGCTAAGGGCATCAGCTACAACATTTGCCTTTCTAGGGTGATATAAGATATGAACGTCGTAATCTTTTAGCAATTCTAACCATCGTCGTTGCCGCAAATTCAACTCTTTCTGCTTAAAGATATACTAAAGGCTCTTATGATCTGTATAAATATCCACATGGACACCATATAAATAATGTCTCCATATTTTTAATGCATGAACCACTGCGGCCAATTCTAGATCATGGGTTGGATAACTCTTCTCATGTTTCCGCAATTGCCTTGAAGCATACGCAATCACTTTACCATGTTGCATCAATACACAACCTAGCCCAATACCTGAAGCATCGCAATAAACAACGAATCCTTCCAATCCCTCTGGAAGTGTCAAAACTGGGGCAGAAGTCAATCTACCCTTTAACTCTTGGAAGCTACGTTCACAAGCGTCTGT